>NC_057928.1:20633214-21266428 GCF_017639315.1 Drosophila ananassae
GCAGGAGCAGTGGCGTAAGTGGACACGGCTGGAGCAGCATAGGTAGCCACCTTGGCAATAGCAGGAGCAGCAATTGCCACTGCAGGTTTGGACACATACTGATGAGAAACGGCACCAGAGGCAGTGCCTCCATAGCCGGCGGCGATTTTGGTGACTGCTGGGGCCACCAAAGCTGGAGCCACTGCCGGATAGGCGGCCACTATGGGCTTGGAGAAGTACTGGTGGGACACGTCCGCTGCCTGGCTGTACTTGGTGATCGAGGGAGCGTAGCTGGCGGAGTAGCCTGTTCCATGGGTGGCAAGCAGGGAGGATGTGGTGGCCAACTTAACGGCCGGAGCCGAGTAGGTGGAGACCTTGGCAATGGCTGGTGCAGAGTAGGAGACCGATGGCGAGTACGTGGCTATCTTGGAGATTCCGGGCGAGATCTGACCATAGCTGTAGCCCGGAGAGGAGTAAGTCTCCACCTTGGAGTAGCCTGGCGTGGCCTTGGAGTATGTGTATCCGGGTGAGCTGTACGTCTCCACCTTTGTGGTCACTGGTGGAGCATAGTAGGGAATGCTCGAAGAAGCCGGCGATGTGTAGGTGGCCACCTTGGAAATGCCCGGAGTGGCGGAGCTGTAGCTGTATCCGGGAGAGGTATATGTGGCCACTTTCGTGAGACCCGGAGCCGGCGGCAAATAGGCGTTATCCAGCTTTGGAGCCGTCAGTACAGTCTTGGTCAGGGCCGGGGAGACCAGGTTCTTGATCTCGATTCCGGATGGCACCACCGTCGCGTACTTGGCTGCTGGAGATTTTTCCGCATAGGTTATGCCCGATCCGTACTCTGCCGATGGCGTTAATAGCGATTTCTGCACCGGAGCTATGTACTTGTTGATCTGGGTGATGCCGCCGTGGGACAGACCCTCGATTCCGGCGGTGGATTCGTAGGATGCTCCACCAGTGCCCACCGATGTGTGCAACAGGTTGCCGTTCTCCGAGTACGTGGAGATCGCCGGAGTCTGGCTGTACTTGGTTACTCCGGGCGTGATGGAGAACTTCACCTCCGCCGGTGGAGGGTACGAGTAGCCAGCGGTGGCCGCGTGGACGCATGGGAGAATCGGAGGGGCCAGGGTCGGTGAAGGATCTGCTAGGACTGCACCCAGCCAGCCCAAAAGGGCTATTAAATGGAACTGTAAAGTAAAACGTTTTTTAAGTTAGAGAGAGGAAATGTAAAAATGTAAAAAACTTAGGAAGGATAATGCGTTCAAAGGATAATGAAGGTTCTTGTTAGATATCGTCTTGAAAATAGCAGTCTATACTAGAAGTACTATTTGAAGTTCCAAATTTCAAAAAATTTTAAGATTTTGCAATTGAAATTTTATTAATATTAAATTATTATTTCGAAAGTTATTCTCTTCAAAAAAATGTTTGCAATTAAAGGATTAAAGTTTTATGAAACGACTAAAATCTGTATATTAAAAAAACTACTTTTTGTTTAAAACCGAATTTTATTATTTAAATTTGTTTTCACTTTAGAAAATTAAGAAAAACAGAGGAACGAACATTTAAAAGTATTCTTTTAAAAATAAAATAGTATGAAGTCATGAAAATTATATAATTTGGAATAAGAAATGAAAATCTTGAGGATAATGTATTACTTTTAAATGCATATTTTATTTTCTATAAAGACACTTTTATTTAAAGTAACAATCATTTTCTGAACTATAGAAATTCGAACATTTTTGGTCCTTTTTCATAGTTTACTTAATTTAAGTAATACATTAAGTAGTTTCAGTAAGTTCAATTTATTGTACACTTCAGAGTCACAATTCTCGATAAATCCTTTAATAGTTTCATTATCCTTTTCAGAATGTCCATGTCTTTAAATAAAATTCCAGCAGAACCAACCTTCATATTTCCACAAAATGAAACCACCAAAGTCGATTGAAATTCGTTGGCTGAGGATTCGCCTTGAAGCTTAATGTATCCTTTTTGCTCACTAACAACACATTTGCACTATTCAAAAAAGAATTCACAAGATTGCAATCCTTCTGGTTGGCGGGAAGTATAATAAGAATTATATATCCTTTTGGCTGATGGTGTATTCTTTTGCACAAACCGATTATAGATCGACCGCGACTCCGGATCGGATATAATTCTACAACGCAACGCCACGGATCGAAACGGATCGGATCGATGGGAGATGTAGAGCAGACTGGACTGGACTGTTGGCCAGCCCGGCCCTATAATCGCTTATATACGTTCGGTCAGTTGGCCAGGCCAACAAGAGTCGCGAAAAACGAAACGCGAAAAGCTTGCACGCATGCGCAGCAGCCGCCACGCACCAGTTTGGCGACAAATCGACAAAAAAAGTGTATAGCCTATATTGTATATATAGCATATGGCGCAAAAAAACCACCGAAAATCGAATCAAATCTGGCTAATAGGAAAAAAAGAGCCAAAGAGCTGCTGATATTTTTTGTGGCGCGTGCAGATGAAGAACTCTCGTTGCGAGTTAGCTTTGTTCTCTCGAAAAGCTGAAAACTGAAACTGAAAACTGAATCTGAAATAAAAAACTGGCAACTGAAAACGGCAGTACAACCTGCAACCTGGCCAATTGTTGGGCCCCACCTTCGCTGTTAACGTTTTATTAGATCATACTCTCGCAAAACGCCTCGGCTCGGCTCAAAAAAAAAAATATACCGATCGGAAAATTTGCGTGGAGCATTGTTGGCCTTTTTTTCCTGGCATACTTGTATGCTTTTAAAGCGACTTAATTTGATTTAGATTTTAATCGCGGCCATTGCGTGTAGCTTTGGAAAAAAAATAAATGCATACGCAATTTGCTAGGCCCCCCAAAAAAATCTAAAAAAAAAACGAAAAAAATATCATGAAATATAGAGAGCAAGCTATGTAGAAAATAAAACAAGAATTGTGGTATTAATGTCGCTATCAATAAATTTTATTTTACCTGTATGAGTGTGCAATCATGCGTGTTTTATTTTTCTTCTATTTTTTTTTGTAAAGTTTTTTGCAAAAGATAGGTGGTGGTGTGCGTGCCTTGGGCCTTGATGGTGCATTAGTTGGCTAAAAGGCGCATTGCCACATCATAATCCGATACAATGTGTAACTAATAGAATAGCCGGGAGATATCGCCAGAGTGTTGATTTGCGGGCAATTAAGGTCACTGTGCGAGGGAGTGTAGATTGTAGATGTCGGCCAGAAAATGGCCAAAGTAATGGGTTAACATGTCCGATAAATGGTTCGGTTGACAGTGCAATTCGAAGAGACTTGATCGCTTGGGAATTTATTGTAGCTTGCTTTAAAATTTATAACAAATATCTTTTTTCAACAGCTAATATATCAATTGTATCCAACTATCTTAAAGTTTGTTAACTTCTACACGAAATTGCCTTTACACGATTTTAAACAATTATTTTTTCCATCTCCGGTAGCTTATATAATGAAAATTACTAAACCCATATTGCCTTTTGGCCAAGTCCAGGCATCGCCCACGAATTTTCACCGCAGACAGCCGTTTGGCAGCAATTTAGCGGCATCAGTTTCGCACAAGGTGCGGAAAATGCACTGCCGCTCATAAACACAATCCATTGAGCTACCTAAAGTCATAATTTCAGATCAGAGCTAATCCTGCAGGTTTTTTTTGTGGTTTTCTGGCCTGCATTGCGACTGCCCCGCTGGCATCACGCATACGCCATGTTGTGCGCACACAAAAAACAGAGTCAGTCGCCCAGCCAAGCCAAGCCCGTCGGCCTTTCTCAAAAAAAAAAAAATATAGTATGTGTGTGTATATTTTTTTACACGCACTACTTGCACTATAACACTAACTAAACTAAAACTGGTTCGCGAAATATTTTCTGGGCTTGTAGAATTTTTGGTGGAGATCAACAGATTGCAGAAAACATAAAATCATAGATTTTGAAATGTTTACGCAGCGACCTGATATTGAATGAGAGACAAACCATCTAGATATAGGATTCGCCGCGTTACAAAGTTACATGTAAATGATCCGGCTGATCGGCTACCTCGATGGCTGGCTGAGGCGAAAAATCAAGATTTTTCAATTAAATCGAAGGAGGTTTGGGCTATGATTTCGTCATGATGCTAAGTAGGCATGGTCGTGAGGTAGCCACGGCCAGCTGTAGCTCTAGCTAAGGCTTCAGATATATATATAAATATATATATATATAGCATATACCAGATCTATAAACTCCTCGACCAAAACTTACGCAACCCAAAAAGCTATGCGTGTGTGTGACAAATGCGTGGCGGCGAGGCGAACTAAACTCGTCCGGCGATCAGCCTGAAGTAGGTTAAAATTCAGCCAGCGCAGCTGACTTTTCGCTTTGCGTTTGCAAATGTTGAAAAATTAAAATTCAATCAAATTGCGAAAACCATTGGGGAGAAACCTAAAGAGAAAAACAAAATCACCCCGTCAGACCGAAACATGTTTCATGTTCAATTAACAGCAGCCTGAGTTGCAGTCCTGAAGTTTCCAGGAAAAAATCTACAGGAAATTTGTTGGCTTGAACTCTTCTCTGTGACTGACTCTGCAGACTGAGAGCTATGATAAAAATCATATTATACCACATGCAACACCCAAATCACCTGGTCTTAATTGGTCCACAAGGTTTATCTTTGCGGCACTAGCCTCTCGATCTGGATCGGCATTCTTTTCCAATTGCCATTCGGACGCGATTTCGATTGCGTGTCTTATGGATATTTTGTTGTAATTTTTATTTTTTTGGCTTGGTCTGGGCTTCTAATTGAAATGTCAACGCGTATGCTGCTCAATCAATTTTCCAGCCAGCCATTTATGGTTGGGTTTTATTTCGGCAATAATCGGCGGGCCAGCAGACTCCTGGCCATTTTTTTTCCCTCCACTGGCACTGGGTGTTTTTAATTGATTTGGCCGGCACGCGGTGTCAGCTGCAAGTCAGGGACAATGTGGCAGCGATGGCAACTTGATGGCTGCCACTGCTCCGAATAAAATGCTCCATTTGGAGCTCCAACTGCCACAGACTTCAGACACTGCAGACAGCTAATTAAGTTCGGTCATAAGGTGCGTTTAAAGCCTTATATATTGAGGGGTATAAGGTGAAGAAATATTATACAACATACTCTAGTGATACTTTCATAGCTGTTTATTTGATCCACAAACCGGATGTTATTATTAACTATATGCGAGACTGTGCTATGCAGAATTATAATTCCATAAAATCATACAAATGACTGATCTAATTAGCCTTCAAGCCGCCAAGCCCACAAGGTTGTACCACTTCTGAATCAACCCTCTCTGCAATTCTACGATTCTCGTAAATATTTGTCATAATTAACACAGATTAGGCATTCGGCATTCTCAATAAACGCTCTGCTGCACTTGATCTCCCACCAGCCTGAAACCCCTCGACTAATCCAATTTAGTTAATCTCATGCATAACTAGTTCGATTACGGATCAAGTATTCTAATTACAGGTGCGATTGCGAATACTTTTTGTCAACGCAACACATAGCATTTTGCGTATGGCATTGACTTGGATATATTTCTTTTGATTTTTATTGCATAAATTGAAATTGAAATTGAAATCGAGATCCAGGCACCAAAGTGTCAAATGGCAAATCGAAGTGAAGAGGGCGAATCAGAAATAAAAAATTGATCGGTAATATGCAAATTGCTCCCACATTGCTGATGTCGCTTTTCTAGGCGAACCAGTTTCCCAAGCAGTACAAAATTGAAACCAAACTGATGGTTAATTTGATCATCATACTCACAGAAAAAAATATATAACACTATTTTTATAGATTATAAAAATAATATACAATATAAGTCACTCTGTTTCGTCAGTGTAGTACCAATAAAATAGATCCTCTTAAATAGAGAGCATTTAAGAACCACTTAGCGCGTTTTAAGTCGCGTGAGAAATGTCTGAAAATCGATCGAGTGCAACAGATTCTCAGATTCTCAGATTGCAGACTGCAATTGGAATTGCTTTTTGGGAGAGTGACTTCGCCGAAGTGCAGAGGCGTTTGCCAGCGCTCCCAATTAAATAATTTACAATCTTATAGATTAGGCGCCGCCTCCGTCGAACGACATTGAACGTACACGGAGGCCTATGAGTCACAGATGTGGCCTGAGACTCTTGAGACTTAGATCCGGTTTGCTGGAAAAGTTGCCCCGCTGACACGCACACCTTTTAAGGATCCGATCCCCTCCTGAACCGTGCCCAGAGAACTCCGGCGGCCCGAAAGCAATTAGCGGTCTAAACAAATGTGAGAGACAATTCTCAGAATGCATTGCATTCGCATAATTTGCTGTCAAATAGCACGCGTTTTTTTCAGACCAAGATATATATACTCTATAAAGGGGGGTTATTGGATTTTAAGTGATAGTATATAATAAAAAAATTATCAATAAAAAATGTATTAATTTTTTTCTTAAAAAGATATTACATCTCTAACATACTTCTAATTTTATTAATTGTTTTAAAAACCTCTTAAAATGATAGAGTATCTATAACTTTTTCCTTTGAATATATACATTTTTGGGGCGTTTTCGTAGCTGCGTTGTCGGCTTGAAATAATTAATGCGAGCTGGTGTTAATTTATGGTTGTCGCTTTCGTTGTCGGATGGCGTTGCTGTTGCAACTCCTAGCAACTTGCAACTTGCAACGCAAAATCACAAAACTCAATTGGAGGTTGGGCATTGTACGAGATCCGCGAGATCACAAGTCGGGGATCTTTGGCTATCTTGTTAGCAATTTCCTGTCAGCCCACGAGGCTTATTGTTTTGGCTTGGCCTGAGATTTTCCATGATTTATGATGCAAAATCCTGGGCAAGTGTAGCTGCCTCCAAGAAAATAAAGATTTGGGTTGTCAAAGGTAGCTTTTCTAGTTTTAATAATCATATTCTTCGAACTACAAAGAGTTTAAAGTCATAATGAAGTTATGAAGAGGAATACCACCACCTACAAGAACCAATCCATATCCAAATCCAGTTCCCACCCAAATCAAAACACCTCTTAAGACACGATTCATTTATTTTTAACAAACAATAACTAAATGCTTAAATACTGAACAAATAAATTACGCATACAACGGAAAAAATAAATTAAGGAAGCACTTATACGACAGCTGTATACCCTACAATCTACACCCCTTCCAAAGTGCGATAGCTGTTCGATTTAAAACTGTGTCCTCCCGCGTACATGGGGATCATGTGCTTCTTATCCTGGCGCACCATGCTCTCCACCAGGCTGGCCGAGGCTGTGCCCTGCTCGTCCTCCTCGAAGTCATCGAAATCGTCCTCCAGGATGTCGGGGAAGAGCACTGGTCCTTGTTTTTCGGGTCTCTGGGCGCGAGGCTTCTGCTTGGGATGCAGGGGACGCAGCTTCTTGGGTTTGCGGTGGAAGTAGCTAGAGTAGTCAGGGCGGGCATAGCTCTTGGACACGCCCTTGTACTTGTAGTGCTTCAGGCCGGGCGTGGTGTGAACCACCTTCTTCTGGTGGATATGGTTGTCGGAGATGCTGACCCGTGGTTTGGAGGGGGAGTAGCTGGTGTGCAGGGACTGCTGCGGCACCGACGGCTTGTGGATGTAGTTCTGGGGCAGCTCCTTGGGCTTGTAGTGCTCGTAGTAGGGATGCTGCGAGTGGACGGGAGATCCTGGGTTATAATAAGGACGGTACTCCTTGGGCTCGTTTACGATCACTGCCTTCCAGTCGCCCTCCTGAAGAGCGAAAGCCGGTTGCAGTTTCTGTGAATAGTCATCTCGTTCCCGGTCCCGTTCACGCTCCCTCTCCAGTTCCCTCTCCCTGTGGGCGGCGCCAATCTGCTTGTAGTACGTATCCCTGGCCTGCTGTAGTCGGTCTCTGATTCCCGGATCCATGTCCATGGGCACCTGCTTGATCCTGGCATGCGGCTTGATCTCAATCAGGCTGGGAATCTTCGGGTGCGAGTGCGTCAAGTCCTCAATGGGTTTCTTCAGAGGCTTGATGTCGGAGCTCAGGACAATGTGCTCCTGATCCTTGCTGTAGTGATTTATCTTCGACTGCGAGGTGTCGTCGTTGAGCTGATTACTTCCCTCCGGGGTCTCGGTGATCGGATGCGAATTGGCACCCACAGTCTTGACAATGGCATTAAATCCCTTCTTGGCATCCGCCGTATAGTGAACGGTTCGAATGGATCCGTCGGGCTCGAGGATACTATAGTGTCCCTTGACGCCATCACCGTCGCGGGACTCCCACTGGGACTTGACATCGCCAGTATGTAGATCCTTGACGCCATAGCTAAAGGCATAGCCGGGATGTTCCTACAAAGAAATATGCAAAATACGATATCTTAGACCATTAAACACTCAAATCTCCAGCGACTTCAAACCGCACCTAAAATTCGTACGCACATTTTTCCAAAAGCCCCAATGGCTATGTCAACGTCTGTAGAATTTTATGTGTTTTCATGGCAACAAAAAAAATATACAAAAAATTGAATAAAAGCCGAAAAAGAAGTAGAAAAAAATTGAAACAAATTCAACCTTTTTGTGTCAAGGCAAGAACGCGCGCTGTGCACAGTTTGAGAGCCACTGGAGGAGGCCTTTGGGTTGGGTTTTTAGTTCTTTGGGGGATTGAGTTTTCGTTTGATCTACAGCCGGCATTGAAGTCAAAGCAATTTTATTATTAATTAAAACGATTTAACCCTAGAAGTCAAACATATATCCTAGCTTCTAACTTTTATGAAAATAATATTTAAAACTAGTTTTTTGAATTACTTACTTCAAAATATTTATTGTTAATTAATGTAAACGTTGCCTTATCCTTTTCTAATGATAGTGTTAAGTGCTAACGACTTTAGTTTAAACTTAAATGACATTCTAGATTGTTATTTATAGCCTCTGCACCACACATTAACCCCATATAGACGGCCACTAGAGAAACCGAAAAAATTTACATAAATTCAATTAATATAAAATGTAGAGCATTCGGTGTCATTTGGACACGTTAGCTTATGCGTTTTCCCCTTCTTTTTTGGCACCTTCAGTATTTCTAAGGCAAATTGCAAAAGTTTTTCGCATGCTTTGGCGCTGGCTTCAATTAAGCGCAGACGTCCATAAATGGCCACGCACACTCGCTTACAAATGCCCGCAATTTAGTTTTTTGTTGTATTTTATTTTATGTTATATACATTTTTTTGTGTATGGCTGCCTAGCAGTAGTATTGGATACTTTTGGTAGTAACTGTTGGTGCTGCTGCAGTTGTTCGCTGCCTATCAATTTTAACTCCCTGCTCTGCTGTCGCTGTCCGGACGAAACAAATGATTACAAGCGAGTGTAACCTGAGCAGCAGCCATCGGTACAGTAGAGCATCCTTAAAAGGAAACCTAATAATTGGGGGAAGTCCCATTATTCTTTATTATCCTCAAACACGGAAGTTGTTATACAAAACTGATTTATTACCACCACCATTTTTTAAAAGAGGGCATTTTCCAACACTAGAACTCTAGATCAATTTGAAAATATGAAACTTCTTTTTTTAAAACTGTAAAATACTTATTTTAAAAGCATTCGCTTTATAAATATAGTTTTCTTTAGTTAATACTGTAATATATATATTTGTTTTTTACTTGGGATATATGGAGGTTTTAATAAGAGTTGCATAAGTCAACTTATTCCAGTGGCCACCCAGGAGATTGGTAAGAGAGCAGCAGCAGCAGCGGCATCGGTCGCAGTTGGTGGCCAATTTTGTGGGTGCGTGTGAACTTTAACTCATAAATTTATGGGTGAGCAATTTATGATTTGGCTAACTGGCTGACTGGGTTACCTGGCTAACAGGGCGTATGCGCGCAATCACTCCACAATTACATGCAAATTACGCATACGCAACGTTGTCAACATTTTGACAACAAATCGCCCGACAGATCGTGGGAGCTCCAGAGCTCAGAGCTCATAGTCCGGGGCCAAATCAAAATATTTCTGACAGCTCCAAAACAGCCAGGCCAAACCGATCGAACAGCATGAAAAACATTTTAAACTTTTTTTTTTTGGTTTTTTTGTTTCACCGAAAAAAACGCACCTTGTCGCCGAAACAGTTACAAAAGAAAAGAATTCAATCTCGCCTTCGGGCCACCTTTCGCTTGAGTTGACTTGACTTGACTTGGATCGTAGGTGCAGCCACAAGTTGCCTGCCACAAGCTGCGTTTTATGCCATATATGGCGCCCCCAGGCTGTCGAATTCTCGATTGTGCCCCGATCGTGTCTGCACGCAAAACGCATTTTCACATATTCGGCTACCTGCCAGTCTTCCAGCCAGCCACCCCCTCTCGCACTCCATAACAATGGAGTGCAAGTCAGACCTGGCAAGTCAGCCGGGGCAGGCCAACAAGTTGATTTATGTGGGCGGCAAGTTGGAGGCGGTCATAGCCATCGAAAGATATTGAACATTCTGCACTCGCACTCGCACTGAGACAACATTCACTTTCAATGGCGGAAAATGCGTTTTCCACGATCCAAGAGATTAGCTCTGGTACGTATATTTATGCGTATACCAGAGAATTTTGACTTAAACTACTTTGATGTATTAATCGGTGGTCGGTTCCGCTCTACTTTCTGATAGATCGATCAAATAAATAATTAATTGTGAGACGTCATGATTTATTTGATTCAAAAGTCGACTAACGATCAATTTTATTCGTTTTTTTCCTTGGGAGCTGTCAGTGTAGGATTATGAGATTTAGTTTTATGATGATTTATATGGTATGATATATGGAATTCTCTATTTTTTCTGGATGTTAAAATTATTAATATAGAAAAGGCTAGACTCCCACTGTAATCCACTATTTTCCCACTCAATGGAATCGCTTATTTTTAAAAGGTGCTTCAGTTTGGCGCACTTACAAATTGTGGGGCATACTCCATGGTTTCATCATCATCGTCGTCGGCAACCACAACGGCGGCCCCGCCCCGAACAGCATCGATGGCGGAGAGGCGTGGCAGGAGACAGACCAGGGCGAGCAGGATGGCCAGCGACGGCGAATGGGTCGTTATCTGTAAAAAGGCATTTAAGCGGAATATGAATGCGTTTTTATCAATCGGGCGCTTAATAAACGAAGCGATAAAACAAGTTAAGCAAACATAGCAAACAGTTAATAAATTGCCCACAAAATTATTACGCGAGCATGCCTCGCCCCTGCCCCAAAAAAGGAAATCAAAAGATTGAAAATTTTTAAACCAACAAAAAAAAAGATTGAAATAAAATATAGGAGACACAAAAATTAATTGGACAACGCATGGAGGAGCGTGTTTGGAGATTGGCTGCGATCTCGATCCCAGACCATGTCATACAGCGTTGTGACAGTTGTCAAATGGTAATAGCAAAATACACCTTGCTGTCCTGTCCAAAATTAGGCAGACAGATAGACGCAGGGGCACATTTGTATCGAGCATATATGACAGCAAATGCCTGTCTGTCCGGGCACCGGCGGAGCGGCAACGGGCAGCGAAAACTTTTTGGAGATTGATGGCTTTGCTTAAGACCAGTAGCTACAGTAGTTGGCTAGCCCGAGTCCGAGCCCCTGCCCGAGATTTCGAGATGGAAACGGGTCTGGCAGGATGGTAGCCACTAGCCACTAGCCACTATCCACTACCAACTCTATACAATTCAATTTTCCCAAATGCGATTGCCTTGCATTTGTTTCTTTGCAAATTGCAAAATATTTCGATTTTTCGATTTTCGGCTACGAATTACGAGATCTCAGTTCAGCCCAGCCCCGATTGGCATGTGTCTCTGCTGGTTTGCTGCTTTGGGAGGGTTTCGATTTCAGTTTCGGTTTGATTTTGATTTTGGGGCCCAACTTGGTTTAATTAGCACAGCGACGACTGCCATTCAATATCTCTGCCAACTGCCAACGAGATTGGTCAAGAATGGCATGCCAGGCATGCCGATTGCAATGCCTCTGAACAAATAGAGTCGAGTTGCTCTTTTTGGCCAGGCCATCATGGGCAGAGGTTCTGAAAAGAATGGTCTATAGTCCTGGCTTAATTGGCTCTATATTTAGTCTAATTAAATGCGATTGCATTATCGGAAATGCGAGGTAGAAAGGTTATACCTTATAAGTTTTTAGAACAATACAAAATTAAATAAGCTGAGATACTGAGGGAAAAATATAAAAGAAAATATGTATTTCCAAAATTACCCATTTTAATTTATGATTATTTTTTTCGCAATAAAAATTTGAGAACAAAATCTATGATAAAACTTTATGTGCACTACAAAAGCTACCAGAAATTAAAATGAAACTTATTAGAATAAGGATTAGGTAAAAAAAAAATTGGTACAAATCATAAAAATATCAAAAACTATAATTTTCCTTAATAATGTTTCAATTAACAGAATAATATTAGCATAAATATAATCCTTTATTATTGCCAAATGTTTAAGAGACATTTGCATTCGTGGAAATATGCACGACTTTCACTCAAAGTGAAAGTTTTGTTTTCCTAACTTTCGCTCTCGATTTCGATTTGCCAAAAATATGTGTGCAACCAATGAATAAAATCTTGAAAACCCACAACACTTACATACAACCGCATATTAATGTAATAAATGTATTAATTATTCTAGGAAAAGCACTGAACACTGTCACTTGGCGATTTAAAGCGCTGGGAAAACGCGCTGCAGTCGCTCGCCTGCTGCGAGTGATCCTCCTGTTTCAGATTTCTCTACTCGCTTTTTTTCACTTTCCGCTGCCGTGGTCCAATGTCAAGGACAAAAACGTAATTAAAGCGTTGGCGCGGCATTGCCAAAGTATTTATAGATGAAGACGAAGACGGGACCGGCACTGAGCTGAGCTTTTCGCTTCGTTGTCGTTTTCCCGGCGACAAGATTTTCCGGCTTCACCGGTTCAAATCCACTTCCAACTCGCCAGACGATGCGCCACCGATGGCAGATTGCAGATTGCGGATCGCAGCTGGAAAACTCCGTTGGTGTGTTGTTTCGTGAATTGGATGTGGTGTGGGTTGCTTTGTCGCTTCCTAAGCTCGGTCTAATTGACAATTATACCTGGCTTGTGGAGATCTCCGCTCATAAACCCGTTCAGCTGATGCTTTTTATACCCTAACCCGGAGGGTGTTATCATTTTTCACAAAGGATATCAAGCCTTACGAAATCAAAAAACTCTTTCAAAATTAAATCCATGTTGATGGCTTTTGGTCAGAATACTAACTTTCGAAGCACATTTTAGCCGATATTTAAGTTATTTCCTATCAGATTTGAATATGGACTTCCAATTTCGAATTAGTGTTCTAATAGTCACTGATAGAAACCAAAATTTCGTGAAAAACGAGAACTAAAAATTTACGCTTTTTTTGGCCAAAATGATGATGGTACCCCTTTGAAAATTTTCGAAAAATGGGTCAAAAATGTTGTTGCCAGGTTTTGATTGAAAATGATGCTACTCGAAGTTCTAAGATCGGGAAGGTATAACATTTTGCGATCGGTCAAGAATTCGCTGAGTTATGCACCTTTTTCCATGACAAAATTTCAAAAATTTTACAACGTTTATGATACTTTTAAATTTGGCCAAAATCCAAACTTTTTAATCACTTTTTAATGTATATCTTTAACATTTCTCAGCCCATCAGAAAATGGAATACCATTTATGAATCACAACTCGAATCCGCTTCAATCTGCATCAAAAGATTGCAAAATTCAAACAACAAAAATTTGGTCCAATTTTTGGCCAAAATCATGATGTACCCCTTTAAAAAATTGTGAAAAATGGGTCCAAAATTTTGGTGCCAGGTTTTAATTGAAAATGATGCTACTCGGAGTTCTAAGATCGGGAAGGTATAACATTTTGCGATCGGTCAAGAATTAGCCGAGTTATGCACAATTTTTCCATAAAAAAACTAAAAAAATTGGAACGACGTTGTTGATTATTTCGTCTTAAGTTTAAGATTTTTTAGAATCAATTTTAAAAATAATTGGTCTAATCCTGACATGTTTATAAGAATCGGCCATCATTCAACCGCCATTTAACTGCAAGGGTATATAAGCTTCGTCCCGGCCTGAAATCAGCTTTTCTTTCATGTTTGTTTTTATTTTTTATATCAGCGATACTCCTCCTCCAGATTTGGCCATTCAGCATGCCCAACTTTTGGTTTCAGGCGCCGCATTCAGGCGGCAAGTAAAAGTCGTCGTCAACGCTTCGCTGCAGCTGTCTAATGGCATTATAAAATTTATATCTGCCAGCGTTACGTTTCGACTTTACATAAATTAATGGCGATTTGCTTTGCGACCGCGTCGTGTCTCCACTTTGCCAGTTAATCCTAGTTATCCGTGTTAAAATTAAGTGTTCGAGCTTCGATCGTACGAATTGCTAGGCTTGGGAAAATTTCCAACAGTCTTAGCTTAATGTTGGCTGAAAGGAGTTACGGTTGGTTTAACAATGATTCGCTTATTGTTTTAATGCGACAATAATCTCCAGATACTTCCTAGACATGAATTTTAAGAAAATAGTTGTTAAAATAAAAATAAAAACGAAAATGAGCAAGTATATACAGTCTTATGTTGCATACTTATAGGAGTATCCGATCATAAACTATCTTGAGTCTTGGGTGTTTGTACAGATATAACTAGCTAGACTTGTCCATTGGTGCCCAAACATAAAATCATCTAGAGAGCTATTTGGAAAAAAAATTAAAAAAATACTATGAAAAAGTGTATTCACAGTTCAATTCTTTGATGGTTTCAATTCAAAAGACATATGGATATGGCAGGATCGGTTGTGCGTATATTGATAAAATCGTTTGATGCGAAGACAAGATTAATCCAAGCATTTAACTTTATTAATGTATTTTAAACTTGAATTATCCAGAGTAATGCACGCTTACTGGCATTACCTAGATCGTTTTCATTTGCTTTGGGTGTTTTAGTTGGATTGTGGTGTATAGTGGTTGTTAGTTTATGGATTAATTGTTTAATAAATATATTGATATTGTTTGTTCCGGCCAATCGATGGCCACAAAACTTGTTAGCTCCTTCGTAAGTTTATTTATTGGAATATAACTTTTTTTCGTACATGTTTATAGGAATTTGATCTACTAAACATTTTTTAAAATTTTTTTCGAGATGGAATTTCTATAAATGTGACCCTCAAGTATTTATAAGAATTCCTTTTCCTTTGATTTTGGATATTTATAGGGATAATTTTTTAATGCTTATATGGACATAAATTTTATTCATAGATAGTGTATTGCGTACAATCTAAACGTATTGTTTTTTTTACTTTTCTGAGTGCAGTAATGGAAACATAATTTTAATTTCTTTCTCGTTCACTACCAGGGACATTTCGTAAATAATCTAACACACATATATAAAGTATTAAGTAGTTTTGAGATTGGTGGCAAGGTTCTCTAAAGGGCCTTTAACGCATTCAAATAAAACAGCAGCTAATTCAATATTTGGCTAGTTTCACAAATAACATGAGTAACACAAATCAAAAAACAGACAAAAATAACAGTGTCACATCCAATTCCTCAACTCGCACAATATAGGAAATGAAAACGTAACCAAATAGCAAGATGAACCGTGGCTTTTGCTCTGATTTCATTCGTTGCATGAGCTAGATGTTACCTCTAGAGTATGGGTTTATGGACTAATCAGTAAGTTATCCTCACGCGGTTAAGCAGGCTATTTTAATATTGTTTTTGTTTTTTTTTTCATTGGGTGCCTTCAGGTTTAGCAATGCAACACGTTTAATAATTTTCTTTTAGTTATATATATAGGTAGATTAATATCCGAACCGAATAAAGCATTTAATAAATGTTTATGTGACTTTATCAGAGAGTGTAATTGATTATTTTATCGCAAGTCTGGATCCTCGTCCGCAGCCTTCTTGATTCTAAGCAAAATTGTGGTGTACCACTGATCCAGCCGGGAGATGCTATCGTAATCCTTGACTGCTTCTGTGAATCCCTCAATGTTCTGCTCCTCCAGATGCTCGCACAGCACCTATAGAGACAATATTTTTACATCATGATGATAATATATCATATATTTTATACCTTAATAAGCTTGAACTCTCGAGAGTCCTGGAATGCTGGGTATTGCTGCGCATACTTCTCGATGGCATGTTGGGCGTTGAGCAAATCCACACTCAGGTGGCAGAGGGCAGCCCGGAAGAAGTACTCCTTGGCACTGTACTTGAGCAGAGAGCTCTCCAATGAAGAGGCAGCCACCTGCTCGTAAATGGATATTGCTTTCTCGTAATCCTCCAACTGAGCGGCATACTGGGCCACCTTCAGCATGCACTTGTTGGCCGAACTGACAGACTCCTCGCCCTTGAAGAAATCAGCAGCCTGCTCATAGTGCTGAATTGACTTAGCCTGGGATATATACAACAAAAATTAGCTTTATATAACATGAAATTCTTATGTTTATGTACCAGAGTTTGAGGATCAGCCTCGTACATCTCGGCAATGCTCTGATGATGCTTGGCAGCCATCGTGAATCGGCCCATATCCGTGTAGATATCGATGGACTTCATCAGGCAATTGACGGCGCTCTCCACATCCACCTTCTTGTAGCAGTTCGAGGCATCCACATAGCAGGTTCCAGCATCGTGGCGACTTCCGGCCCGAGCGTGTAGAGTGGCTGCCTCACAGAAGCATTCGCCAGCCTTTGTCCAGTTCTTGGACATCTTAAACATGTTGCCAGCCCGCTGGTAGCACTCGATGGCATCTTCCACCTTGTTAGAACCGCTAAAATAGGAAAGAGTTGTTTATAAATGATTTTTGTTAAATAAATAAACTATTTTTCTATATTAAATATCAGCCAATTTCAAATAACTTATTAATAACTGGTTAACGGGTAGTTAAAACTTTTGAAAACTATGAATCACCCCACGCATTCGAAAGTTATCGCCGACAAACAAGCACTTTGTGTGTATCATTCAACCTTTGGCAGAAAGAGTTATATGGCTTATCTATATTTGAATACATTGCAGCATAACCTGATATAGGCGATGATAATATAAAATCAACATTTTGCGTTCTAACCCAGAGAGGGGTGTGCGAAACAACTATACAGAAATACAGGTGTAGATGTTGATGAGAAAAGTTCGTTTTTATGTGAAATAATATCTTCAAATCTATTAAATTTATGCAGACGTATATTCCAACTCATTCCCATGCCAATATATACAAGATACGAACCCGAATAGTGATCCAAGAAAGCCCTTTTGTTGGGTCAACTTCTTCTCGGCCTCGGCCATCAGCTGGAGCGCCTTTTGCTCGTTATCACCCATGTTGTATATGTATCTCGAGGACTAGCGCTTTCCTCGCCACTTATCGCATCTAAAAGTTAAGATTTTTCTCGGCTTTGTCTGGATTTCCGCAGATTTTGCGAGTGTGTACGTATTGGAATCTTTAATTCTGCAGGAAAATAAAATCAATATGCGCAAGTTGCATATCGATTGGGTCGATGCTTCTAGTGCCTATCGCACAGTTGTTATCGATATTTGATACTCGTTACACATTCCAATCAGAAAACTGTTACAAACCAATTTTGCTTCTTAATATTTTATTAAATCGTTTATTATTCGCTTTCTGATTCGTAAGTGTTACAAACTTAATTCTATTATGTATCTATGAGGGAAATCGTGAAATATTTCGACAATTTCTATTTAATTCGAATTTCATCCAATCTGCACTGCAAATTAAAATGATAATTGATGTTTTAATGTTTCCAGCATATAAAATGGTCATCAGTCAGCTGGAGGCAAATAGAAAATATGTTTTTCTTCAGCCACAATTTAATCAATTCGGAAAAATTTCCTTATAATTTTATTAAATTTGTTCGAAAACCATAAAACAGATATATTTTTGAAGGTCGGCCCATCATTGTATAAAATGTATGAATTGATTATCGGCAAATGATGAAAGGGCGAAAACAATAAAACTTTAAATAAACATAGAGAACAGGCGTAAAAATTTAAACAGAAACTATTATAATTTAAAGGATTCGCGAATTGGTGGGGGTTGGTGGGCAGCCATAGACGAAGTCGGCCAAAGCTATGGGGACTTAACTTAAACTAACATTTGACCTTACAATGGTAGTTTGCTGGCATCGCTCAGATGAACATCTTCTCCAGCATTTTCCTAAGTTTCTCCTGGGCATAGCGGATCTTCTGGTACAGATCTTTAGACACTCCGTTCTCTACGATGGTAGAGAAACGGTAGGTGCGGAAATTCTTTTCGTGATCCATATAAGTTATGGCACTCATGCGCGGGCACAGAATAAGCTTCATGTGATCTGAGAAGTTGAGCTGGAAGGACAAATAAATGGTTAAAAAATGAATAGTTTAGTCTGGGACTTAATTTTACCTGCACGGAGCCGTTGGTGAGGTGCATCACCACGGCGCAGGTTGTACGGAACCAGGAATGTAAATGCGGCATACGCGAGATCTGATCGCTTTCGATGTTAACGTTGTTGGCGCCCGCCTTCACCAGATGCTCGATCATGTAGCGCTTGAAGTAGGACAGCAACTTCATCTTCTTATCGAGCGTCTTGCAATAATCGGTGGTGGTCATGTAGCTCTCCTTTCCATCTTTGTCGATGAAGTGCACGTTCATCTGGTTGGGCAGCAGAATAAGCTTTGTGGTGTCGTTGAACATCACGCCGATGCCCTCGTCGCACAGCTGGTACCCGAAGCCATATTTGTCACTGTAGTCGACCCATTTGGAAATCCAGAAGAGAGGCTGAGCTGCTGGGTCGGTGTTCTCGTCGCCCAGGTTTCCTTGCAGAATACGCGGCTAAAAGTGAACACTATTAAGAAACACTTGCTAAATAGGAATTATGAAAGATAATTACCTTTCCATTGATGAGATTAGTGAGCTGCTGGTACAGACTCTCGATGTCGCTGCGATAGTCCTCGCTGTGGCGACACACCTGGGCTGAGGCTGTGATGGCATCATGAAGATTGGCCTTGAGGAATGTAGACTCCAACCGGGTGTCGTCCCTAATGCCATTCATCTCTGATAGCGGCTTACGGTGGATCGAGTCCTCGATGATTTCGTTGTTACCCAGACGCGGAGCCATCGTCAGGCAAGAACTGGGCAAGAACATGGGCACCTTCGAGCCCTTGAGGAACTCAAAGTTCAGCAGCTGACCGATGGCAGGTCGGCTCTCTGGATTCGGCTGCAGCATGGCAATAACCATATCGGCAGCTGGTTTCCTTAAGTAACTGGGTACCCGGTACTCGCACTTCTTGATCTTCGAGTAGGTGTCCTTTAGGGTCTTGGTCTCAAACGGCGGCTGACCCACCAGTAATGTGTACATGACACAGCCGATCGACCAAATGTCTACCTCAAACGAGTGCCCCTTCTTGGTGAGGATCTCCGGGGCAATGTAGTTTGGTGTTCCGCACAAAGTCTTCTTCCGCTCGCCCTCATATTCGATGCGTGTAGCCAGACCGAAGTCGCCGATTTTCACATGCAACAAATCGTTCAAGAAGAGATTTCCCAGCTTCAAGTCACGATGGATGATCCGGTTGTCGTGCAGATACTTGACGCCCTGAATGATCTGATAGATGTAGTACCGGCACTCGAACTCCGTAATGCTTTTCCTCCGCTTGTGCAGCTCCATCATGGACTAATCATTAGAGATAAAGGATTAATTAAATAATTGGTGTGTGAGGGGGATGATATTCATTACCCGTTTCTTGCATAGCTCCAGCACAATGTATATGTTTTGGGGATCTTCGAAATAGCTGTGGAACTTGACTATATTCGGATGGTTGAGGCTGCGGTGGATGGTGATCTCCTGAGCTGTCTTCTCCTTTTGATTGTGCTTGATCATCAGCTTCTTGGAGACGATCTTGCCGGCGAACACATCGTCGGTGTCCACATCAATAATTTCGTAGCATTTGGCGAAACCACCCTAGAAGGAAAGAATAATTTGTGAGAGAGTCCTTTACACCTAACCTTCTAGATCCCCACTGATTAAGAACCAATCAATGGCAATCAAGATTAAATTAATTTTAATTTTTAAATGCATATTTAACAAGTCGCGCCAAAACTTAACAAAAAAGAGAAAAAACACAACTGTCTGCATTGCCTTGTGTTCCTTCATTCTCACGCATACAGACACACATGTTCCTCGAGCAACAACAACAACAAAGGAACGAAAGGGCGCAAAGGAGACAAAAAAAACGTTCGCTCGTTGAGGACATAGCCGCATGCGTAGACGCTACAGGAACTTCTTTTTAGAGATCCCGCATCCGGACTCACCTTTCCAAAGAACCGCATGCGTTTGTAGGTCTTTCGCTGGTTGGCGTCATGTAGGCGATCCGGAATATCCGAGCTCTTATCGTCGGGCTTTGCGGCCATCTTGCAGACTTTTTTCTTTTGGGGCTCCTTTTTGCACTGGCGTTCTCGAGGTGGTCGCAAAAATTCCTTTGCGCGTCGAGTCCAATTTAGATCACACCGAATGCCGCGGGAAATGGGGACGAATTGCGAGATCCACACAATTGACAGGAAAAGCAGCAATCAGTTTCAAGTTAGGCCCTTGGCCCGACAACAGCGATATGGCTCAGAAAACAGACGCAAAGCGGAGAACGCGCGGAACCGTTCGATTTTTTTGAAAATGCTGTGAATGTAGAGATGGTAAATGCCGATGTCGCCAATATAAATGGTCGGTAGTGTTGAACAACGTGAATTTTAGCCGTTATTAATTTAAATTGTTACTGGAATTTCGTTTTAAAAAAATTGATGAAATTAGAAAATTGTTCCCAATTATTGATGTTTTTTAGTAAGATAAAATGATGAAAATGAAAATCGTACTTTTAATCATATGACTGCTACCTTTTTTCAAATTTTTATCGATGATTTTTGGTATATTTTTTACGAAAGTAGTTATCGGTTAGGGTTGGAAAACGTTTAGGGTAGCCGTTAGAGTTTTCAAATATTATTTTTTAATGTCCGTCAAATTAGCGTCGCCTAGTTAGCGTCGAAGTGGAACGGTGGAATTGGAACACAGCAACGAATTTTTTTATTTTCAATTATTTTACTGTTTAGCCACTAAATTGATTGAAATAAAGCTTAGAATTGTAAAGAATTGAATAATTTATAGTTTTTTCTTACTTTGGGCGGGATCCTCAACTTTAAAATACCATTAAAATACATTTGAAAAATTGGCCCCACACTGTTTTGGGTCCTAGCTCAGAAATAAGAGGAGGCCCCAAAAAGCCCGATATTGCAGCTAATAGGTCAAAATATTGAGGGTAATTCCTGAAAGTTTCATAAAAATCGCTCCCTACGTTTTGGAGAAAATCGGATAAAAGTGGGCCAATCTCGTTGACGGCCCATTCAAAAATGACCACCAAAAATTGTTTTTAATATTCTGAAGCTCCAAGAGGAGGCCCCCATATGCACGGTAGTTGAGTCGATGTATCACCTTTTCTAGTATATCTGGAGCAAAAATCATTCAAATCGCTCCCTACAATTTTGAGAAAATCGATTTATAGTTCCCCATTGATTTTAATTGATAAGGGAGGCGCCAACTCGTGAACCGGAACCAGTCCACGAACAAGTTCGTTCCACTAGTTCCAAATCTACAGACCGCCTTTGTTGGGCATGAATATGCTTATTGAGTCCTTTACAGAGGATGCCCCATTATGCACGGTATGCCGTTGCAAAGCTAATTTTTCATATAATTTAATAAGACTATTTGCATTAAAATCGGTCCCTACGATTTGACGCAATTTATCTTTAAAAATTTCTGAATTTTCTTTACCAATACTGGACCTTGTTCCAAACACAAATCGCGCCAATGTTAAATTTGAATGGCCCCACATGCTTTCTTTATGGAGGATGCCCCATTTTGCACGGTATACCATTGTAAAGCTAATTTTTTTCTGAATCGAATGAGATTATTTCTATCAGAATCGCTCCCTACGATTCGATGGAATCAAGTCTTGAAAATTTCTGAACCTATTTTACCAATACTGGCCCCATAACCGCTTCACATGTTTTGATGCTGGCCAACATGGCGGCAGCCATGATCGAATTTGAATTTCCCCATTATCTCCCCTTATAGAGGATGCCCCATTTTGCACGGTATATCACGAGAAAGCTAATTTTTTGCTTAATCGAATACCGGTAGTTCCATTCAAATCGCTCCCTACGATTCGATGGAATTAAGTTGGGCCCGGAACCCTGCATCGCCAGAAGGAACAGCAGCAGGACAAGCAGAAGCAGGACCAGCAGCAGTTGAACTCGCAGCAGAAGATGGTGCCGAACTTGCCGGTGCAGAAAACGCCTGATTGGCCGATCAATAAAATATATGTTACCAAGAAAATAAATTAAAAATAAAATGAAATAAAAATAAAAAAAAAAATTCAAATGAATAATTTACATTTTATTTTTATGTGTTATTTTTTAGGTGTTATTTTATTATTCTTGTTTCTTCAGCCATCCAGAATAGCCAGCAGCCTGTTGGGATTGGAGAGGAATGCGGGCGTGTCGACAGTCACATAGATATGCAGAGCCGGCATAATGTCGATGAAGTAGTCGATGCCGTCCTTCTTGAATACCTGGTAGATCAGTTCCAGCATCTGCCACGTCTCGGGCGAGATGGACTTGGCCGCCAAAATTTAAAATATAGACCTTCATTGAGGAGGACGTCGGGATGCTTCTCCATCACACTGAGCAGAGTCTCGATGGTGTTGAGCAGACTCATGGCGGTGATGGCCTTCTCGTCGGATCCCTCCTCGGGCTCCAGCACCTGGCTGAAGGTGGTTGCCAAGTGCTGGCAAATCTCGGTGGCCACCGGCAACAGTTGCTCCGTTAAGGTGCACACGATCTTTTGCATCACGTTGGTCAGATCTTCGTTCTCGGTTTCACGGTTAACCAATAATGGTGAGCAACTCCTTGGTGATGTTCTTAATCTGACCCTCAACGGATTGGGTCGCCTCGTCCTGGGATGAGAGGAACATCTGCAGGCCAATGATCGCCTCCACTTTAAAGGGCAGTTCCTTGTCCGTTAGCAGGGCGTTCGTGGTCAGCCGCATGACCTCCGCCAGGTCCTGGGGATTCTTTATCTGCACTTCGCAGAAATAGTGCAGAACCCAACATGCACGCGCTCGCATATTGCCGGCGGGATTCTGGAACTCCGGGAAAAGTATGTGGTTAGCATAGATACCACTTGGTCCCGGTATTGAGCCTTCTTCAGCAGGACATCCGCTAATGTTCCAATCATGTGCGGAGCACCATCCTTTTGCTTGTAGTCCGCATTCGGCGACGTGATGACCTGCATAATTGTGCTCATGGCCTTGCGTTTCTTGCACATGGAATGCAGCATGAATTGGGCAGCCATAACTGGCGTGGCATAGTCCTCAAATATATCTGAAAATTAGGGAATTAAGTAGGTTCTTTTGTTTCAACAGATTCCTATTATTTACCAAACTTCAGGCGGACATACTCGTCCCTTCTCCCGCAGGTCCTAATCTGAGTCGGTGAATGACATGATGGGGAATATCGCATCCTGAATAATAGTGGCAGTTATTGTGCGGCTTGATTAGCTTCCAGGTATAGGCCTGGCTTACACTAAAAAGTGTAATAACATAAATAATATTATTATTAGGGATTAGGGATAAAGTGGCAGGTACTTACGCATTCTTCAGATAGTTGAGCACATTCGTGAGGACACGCGGCGCGACATAGATACGATTTCAGTACTGGTCGAGGATCTTGAGAAACAACCCCAGGACACCTTAGCTGAACGTTGGCGAGCACTCAGCGAATTTTAGGTAATTTTCACTAACTACGTTGCTGAGACTTCCATACCTAAAAAAGAAAAACAGAAAAATTAATGTTTTCGGCAAACAATTTGTGATTCTTTGGGAAACTTACCATTCGAACATGCAAACCATGAAGTGGAGAGCCCACTTCTTGGTCTTCCAGTAGGCGAATTTGGTGTGCTCATCATCGTCCAAATGGGAGCTATCGGACACATCCCAATCCCATTGGGGGTGAGGCAGGCTGTACTGCGTAAGGGCGAAGAAGATCTTAAGGATGTGCTTCTGGAGCAGCACCGACTGCTCGGTCAGGAGGCGCACCAACATCGGCAGCAAGAGCTTCATGGCCTCGTTCATGGGCGTTTGCTTCTCGCTCCGCTTGTACTCGTAGGTCTTCACCGGCTGGTACATGTTCATCAGGGCGCCACTCCAGCCGTTGACATCATGATTCTGCAGATAGATAGCTGATGTTGTCCACCACCTGGGGTCATAGTCCCGGAAAGTCCCCCTTGATCATGTGATTCAAGAGTTTACAAGAGTTTAATTCTAAAATGAAAGTCACATTAAATGAAGTCGAAGTGAAATCTACTAATCTTACCTGACGAAGCCAACCACACGGCAATGTTGTGGAAGGGCGTAATAATGGTCCTCATTCTCCTCCGCTCCGTCGGGACTGGCTCCTTTCGAGATGGCCGTAGCACTGACCTTAAGCCGTAGTCCCGTGGCACAGATTTCCAAAGAGCCAAAGCTGAGTTTCTATAAGATTACGATGATTATGATATGAGTTATTTCAAAATTCCATGTGTAGTACCCACCTTATTGGCCCACTCCGACAGATACAGCTGACGCAGTGGCTCCTGCAAACTCGTCACTTGCAGGCTCGTCACTTTGTCTGTAGTGATGCGGTAGTGATCCCAGGCAAGTGACATCGAAGCTACAAATGGCGTCCTTGGCCACGGCCGTGAAGAGTTGCTCGATCTGGGCCTGCACAATGTTGCTGATCCGCAAGCCACGTCCCCTTGAGCGCCCACTGTAGTGAGATGAAGAATAGTTCGAATCACTGCTACCAATGTGGGATTCCGAGTTGCCGGAGCGCTAAGAGCCAGAGAATTCAGCCCAACTGGAGGGTGATCCTATGCGCATCAGCTTCTTTTGCCTGCCACATATAATAAATATTTTAAAATCATTTACAAGTGAATACAAAACACCTTACCTAAAATCAGCAGCTGCTGAGATGCGCGATCCTCGGTTGCGTACATGCTTGTGGAATGGCGCCCATTCAGTGTTGAAAATAGGCCAACACATGTGGCTGTTGAGCTTTTACAACATTGTGCTGTTAAGCACCTGTTAAGCATGTACAAATTTGAATACTTAATTCCATCGAATCGTAGGGAGCGATTTGAATGAAACTACCGGTATTCGATTAAGCAAAAAATTAGCTTTCTCGTGATATACCGTGCAAAATGGGGCATCCTCTATAAGGGGAGATAATGGGGAAATTCAAATTCGATCATGGCTGCCGCCATGTTAGCCAGCATCAAAACATGTGAAGCGGTTATGGGGCCAGTATTGGTAAAATAGGTTCAGAAATTTTCAAGACTTGATTCCATCGAATCGTAGGGAGCGATTCTGATAGAAATAATCTCATTCGATTCAGAAAAAAATTAGCTTTACAATGGTATACCGTGCAAAATGGGGCATCATCCATAAAGAAAGCATGTGGGGCCATTCAAATTTAACATTGGCGCGATTTGTGTTTGGAACAAGGTCCAGTATTGGTAAAGAAAATTCAGAAATTTTTAAAGATAAATTGCGTCAAATCGTAGGGACCGATTTTAATGCAAATAGTCTTATTAAATTATATGAAAAATTAGCTTTGCAACGGCATACCGTGCATAATGGGGCATCCTCTGTAAAGGACTCAATAAGCATATTCATGCCCAACAAAGGCGGTCTGTAGATTTGGAACTAGTGGAACGAACTTGTTCGTGGACTGGTTCCGGTTCACGAGTTGGCGCCTCCCTTATCAATTAAAATCAATGGGGAACTATAAATCGATTTTCTCAAAATTGTAGGGAGCGATTTGAATGATTTTTGCTCCAGATATACTAGAAAAGGTGATACATCGACTCAACTACCGTGCATATGGGGGCCTCCTCTTGGAGCTTCAGAATATTAAAAACAATTTTTGGTGGTCATTTTTGAATGGGCCGTCAACGAGATTGGCCCACTTTTATCCGATTTTCTCCAAAACGTAGGGAGCGATTTTTATGAAACTTTCAGGAATTACCCTCAATATTTTGACCTATTAGCTGCAATATCGGGCTTTTTGGGGCCTCCTCTTATTTCTGAGCTAGGACCCAAAACAGTGTGGGGCCAATTTTTCAAATGTATTTTAATGGTATTTTAAGGTTGTTGATCCCGCCCAAAGTAAGAAAATACTATAAATTCTTCAATTCTTAACAATTCTAAACTTTATTTCAATCAATTTAGTGGCTAAACAGTAAAATAATTGAAAATAAAAAAATTCGTTGCTGTGTTCCGATTCCACCGTTCCACTTCGACGCTAACTAGGCGACGCTATTTTGACGGACATTATTTTTTAACTATATCTATCTATAATATGTATGGAATTCCAATTATCACCGAAAATTATAAAAATGAAGACACGAAATTAGTTCACTTAATAATTTTATTAAATAATCCCCAAATATTGTTTTTCTACATTGATTTAATAACGACTATGACTTCCCCAGTATTGGTGTTGATCTTTCACTTTTTAGATTTTGACTTTGTTGCTGATATTTTGAAGATTTTTTCGGATTCTCTTGAATTGCTTAATTGTTTGTTCTATGTTTTAAGATCTATTGGGGGTCTCTTGGTTATTGCCATCGTTACATTCTTCTGGGTTTACTTTTTACAAGCTGCCCCCATTTTGGCTCTTGTTGCTGGTTCTGTATTCTTTTTTTGTTTTCTTTCTTTCTTTCTTTCAATTCTTCAATGGATTCCTTAAAATTAGAGAATTGTGGTTTTAGCTTTTAGTTGTCGTTAATACATAAATTATTACATTAAATATATTATCAATAGTTTAGTTTCATAGTTGGTTGCTTTGCCAGTGTTAATGCCAGTCTCTCCAAATGCCTTATATTTCCGTGTGGTTGAGTGGGTGTGGCTTTTTGTGTGTTTGGGTATGATTGGCCCATTGTGTGGTGTGAGTTTCGCCGTGAGCGTGTCCTATAGTTTTTTTCTGGTCTCAACACATTTATAACGCCTATGCATCTCGTACCCCAACTTCTTCCATTTGCTCCTACTCCTCCGCACTGATCTCGCTCCCAAAGTTGAACTAGAAATAGGCGACTTGATACAGCATCTCTCAGCTGGATCCGGGACTTGAGTTCGCCAGACTCCGCTGCAACCGCAGCCACTCCACAAACTCATCCAACATGACAGGCCCTAGGAATGACACAAATATTACTTAATTACAAGTTCTGGATCACATTATGATATACTTACATGCCCCATCTATATCGTAGTTGGACAAATCAATGCAGATGGTGCGCGAAAACTCTAGAATATTACACCACTGATCCTTGTTGATCACCTTGTACTTTGATTGCTCTAGAAACTGTGCGAACTGTGGATATAGTGGCCAGTGCTTGCCAAGTAACAGCTGCAGCATGGCCTTGGCTGTAAGAATGTCCATACTTCGTTGATCAGAATCCTGAAAAAATAGAAAAAGGATTACATTTATTTTATTCCTTCTAAAGGAGTATAAATCTCTACTTACCTTGGCAAAATCGTAGGCGTATCTGTAGATGCTTTTGAAGGAGTTGGGATCATTGAGTATGCTGCGCAGATAGTCCAGTTTCACAACCATTTTCGCTGCCGAGTCACACTCGAGATCTGTGAGACCCTTCAGCCACTCTTGCTGACTAAAGAAGCCCATCTGGGTGGCACCCATTTTGTAGGCCAGCACCAGCATCACAATGTTCTCGGGCTCCACGCCGATATCCTCGCAGAATTTCTCCATACCGTCGGGACCTGATCAGATACAATTATGTAAACCTGTGGCACTTTTTAGAATATTTTTTGAAGAACCTACCCAGTGTCTCTGGTTCGTCGGGAGTAGTGTATTCTTGGAACCATGTCAGACATCGCTTTTGGCTGAATCCATCTTCTGCTCTGATATGGCGTCTGAAGTTAATATTAAGAGATATTATATTTATTTAGTATTTGTTTTTATTAACCCACTCTGCCATTGGTTAAAATCATCTATAGTTTTTAGAAATAAAAACACACTTATAGACCAGAGTTTTAATCGAATCTATCGCCGACTACTGGTGGCCTCTTTTTGTTTATTGTATTCGACTTTGTCTCATTTCTCAGGGGGTTTCTTTCTGAATGTTGGTCCCCTAAAAATAGCGATAGTAAACACGGCAGAGCAGACGAGCAGAGACGAGGCCATTGTCAAGAGCATCAGTGCTCTGGGAAACAAATAAAAATAAAATAACGCCATCCAAGATATGACAAATAGAATTGAGATGAAAGTGCAGCATAGTAGGACTAATTTATTTAATAGAAATCTATATTACTATTCTTCCCATGGAAGGATGGCTAACTTTTATTAGAAAGATTATATAATACAGTTTTTTAAGGTAGAAGTTATACAAGAAGCTTCTATTAATAATAGTAGATATAATAGTATATCTAAATAGTATGAAAATAGATAAGTTTCATAATCTTGTATTACTTCTTATGCTTCAGAAAATCTATAACACTATCTACATATAATTTGTAGCCCCTAAATTTCCCCCAGTGTACTGGCACATGTATGTGTCCACATCTGCTTCAGCGTCCCATCGCCGGCGACTGCGCAGGTCAAAAGCGAGAGTGAAGTCCCATCGGGGAACGGGCGAGGAATGGGCAATGGAGCAGTGGGGTTTGGGGTTTGGGGTTTGGGGTTGGAGGGGCTCTTATTTTAGTCCTCAGTGGCAGTGGGTGGATTTCATCAGAAGACTGCTGCTGCTCCAGAGCACTCGGAATTTATTTGGGCCAGTTGTGCGCAGGAGCCGAAACAGGAAACACGTCGTAGTTGCGTTGTGCCGAGACTGCAGCGTAAAATTGTCATTGGAATTGTCCAGTAATAGAGTGCTAAAAGGGTTCCCACAAAAATAACATGAAACTAACCATCGGTGGAATGTCCATGGCCAGGCTACAAGGATTGGGGATAGGCGTCAACCTAGCCATTGTTATCTCATCGCTCCTGGCACTTTTTGGTAAGCATTAGATACTTGGTGGGGGGCCAAAAGGAATACGAGAGATTCGGTTCATGGATGGTAGGGGACTGTTGGGGGGCAGCACCAAAAATCGATACTGTCGAGGACGGGTTCTGACACACTGACTGAAAAATGAATTAAACTGGATGACTGGACGAACAACCTGTGAATCGTGTGCAATTTTTTGGTTTTTTTCAGCAACTGCCGCTCACGGGCTACAGCTGCCCGTCTTCTCAACCAAAACGCCAAGGGTCAGCAAGTACACAACAAAATCGCCATCGGTAAGACAACCAAGTCCTCCTCCTGCTAATACCCCTCCTTAAATTAAGTTGAACTTCTCTGGTAGGCCTCGTCGATGAATCATGATGCTACTGCCTCGCTTTATCGCTTCAATGCCACCAACGGCATCACCTGCATCTTGATGCAAGTGGACGGCCTGATCAGCATCAAGTATCGGAACAAGCTGAACGAGGACGTGGAGGCGGATCTGTATATGCCGGACGATCCCCAGTTGAGTGGCGAGTGTGTCGAGTCGAATCTGGAGATACTGACCATGGACTTTAAAGGTTTCCGCCTGTCCATGACATTCAAAAAGGTGCGTGGGTTGATGCGGGCTGGAAATGCCACCCTTAAGGTCAAAGGTTGGCATCAACAACTGACCTAAGTGTTGAATTTTTCAACCATTTCATATTAATTTCCATCAAAATGACTTTGAAAAGTAGATTAAACTATAAATTAAGTTTAAATTCTTTTCTTTTTTAATAATTTTCTTGAAAAACAGTCACCTGGCGGCGAGGGCTGGTACATCAACCTGTTCGAGCTCAGCTATTCCTCCTCGAACCCACTCTTCGAGCACCCCGATCGCCCAGGACTGGACGTGAAACTAACCTCGCCCGCCCAGTCACTCATGTACTTCCCGACCCCAGTCGGAAAGTCCTACGTTTGCGACAAGGAACAGGCTGTGATTATGTACGCCCCCCATGATTCCGGCGACCAGTCCGGTCATATAGCCCGTCTCTATCTGCGCGATATGCACATGCAGAGCTTCATGTTCAAGGACAGCGGCAAGTGGGGTCCGTCGTTCCACTGCAGCGCCACCGGATCTTATCGCGACGAGACGGCGCCCCTGGCCGTGGGAACAGCTCTGGCCATCGCCGTACTGCTAACCATATCGGGCTACGGCGGCTGGAGGTATGACTATAAGCGTTCCCATTCCAATTGAATAAATATGCTAATGGGATTCATTTTCGCTTCAGGTACTTCAAAATCAAGAAGGTCCAGTACGGATCAATGGAGTGAGGCTATGAAGTGAAGTAATGCGTTCGTTTTCGTTCAACTATTTGATCATATCGTTGTCTACACATATCCCCCACGTTTGTTGGATCTATTGCAATCCTGTAGTCCTATAATTTAAAAAAAAAAACATTAAGAGTCTAAAATGCGAATTGCGATTCTGTCTGGGGCAGTTTACGAGAAAAATAATTGAGAAAGTAACTAAAGATACATATATGAGAAATGCAAATGTCTTCCATATTGTTAAAGTATAAAATAATAGTGCACCGTATATATGATTATTAAATGTTAATATATATATATGAATATACATCATGGATAACCGAAAACAAATTATTATTTAAATTATTTAAATGGTAAAACAATGCTTAGCGAAAGACCAATGTTGGCACAGTGGACGGCGAATCTTATACTCTCCTGTTTCAGAAAATTTTTAAAAAAGAAAAACCTATTACCGAATACGAATACTCTCTCGTTTTATATGACACATTTTTGAAATGATATCTCCTCCTGCACCTCCTCTAAAAACATTCATTACATTACAAGTTTGTCTCTTTGCCAATTGAAATATTGAAGAAGGATGTGAGTGGGGAAGGGCTTTTGTTTATATAACTAGTATTAAAGAGTTGATAAAAAAAATTTGAAAATAAAATCTGATGCCTGCTGAAAAATATTGAGTTTTAATGGGAGGATAATTACTAAACTTATTAACCTTTTAGTTATTTTAATTTAAAATATTTTTAGCCTTTTATTGATTAGTTATTCGTTATATTTTTGATAAGACCAAGCTCTTTCCGACTAATCAATACAATCAAAAGAAAATACAAGATTGTATAATTTATTTAAATAATTTGGAAGGCAATCTTTTTATCTCTTTATATTTGATTTTAAATCTTGTCACTAAGAAGATACATTTTTATCTTAAATCTCAATCTCTCTCCATACACTTTTCTCACGTTTAGTAATTTTCGGAAAATCAAAGAAAATCCCCTTTTGTGTGCATTTTTGGCATTGAATATTGGCCGAAAATCTCTACACCGGAAATCAGATGATTTTCTGAACAGATGATACGACCTGCTTATTGTTATTTTACTTTTTCTTTTTCTGTTTCTGTGTGTGTGTGAGTGTGTGTAGAAAGTCCCCGCCCCTATTCCCTATACCATATATGTCCTTATCCCTAATGCAGTTCGGCTCACCTGCTGCTCTGTTGTGTTGGTATGCTGGTGTAGCTGGTGCGGGCTCTCTTCGACTGACCATCCATGTTGTCACCGATATCTGCAGCTCGGCGTTTACCCCGTGGCATGACTTATTGTGATGTGATTTCCAGATTTATTCCGCCTGTGTCCTCCCCAGCAGGCCAGCGAGACTTCTGATTGTTATTTTTAAGATCTGTGGTGGGTATACGAAGAAATTTGCGAAATTGGTATTGTGTGTATCGGATGCACTTACCGCTGAGTTTTATAGAGACCAGGTTTACTATAGCGTCAAGGTGGTTAACTGTTTCGGGGGTGAGAAATAACCAAAAGTTTATAGGACACAGTACACAGTATGCAGTTCGGTGGGGTTACAATAAATTAAGACTATTCCAGGGGAGTTTTTGAGTTTTTTGATAGGCAGTAGTTGCGATTTTTCGCCCAACCTTCCGACTTGACAGTTTCACGGGATGCACAGGACATCGGGGGATACATATAGCGCATATATACGCACAGCCTACATAACAATACGTGCGTAGATATGTGAATACTCGCGTTTATGAACGTTTGTACCCAAGTATGTATGTGAGTTTTACAACTTCACGGCACTTCACACGAAGAAACACCGGCTGCTGGAGAGAACTCGGCTCTGGAATCGGACACGGACACTACGGTGGTCCTTACGGCCGGAGATGTCGGTTCGGGGAGATCCTGGCAGCGGCAGCAGCAGCAGCAGCTGATGTGACAGACGTCGGCCTGCGCGTGCTTTTGCTCGTTTTTGCTTTTATGCGTCGAACGTCGCCACACCAATAATATGCAGTTCCGCTTCACCCAGCTGGCGTACAATCAATCTAATATCAATTTTATTCCAATTGTACGGTCCACTAATACGTTTAAATGGGGAAATTATTTAGAATTTTACCATAATTTTCAAAATCAATGTATAATTTAGCTGGCGTTCGGTGTCTAGTTTGTAGCGTGACCAAAGTACTTAAGCCCTAAAACGCCGCTCGCGGTTGGTCACATTGAAAAGCATTTCTTCACCGATTGTGGTAATTTTAACTACTCTCCATTCATTATATTTAAATAATAGATTTAATTTGTTTGTATATTCAGCTAATCAGCCAATGAGATCAATTTAATTTAATTAAATTTGTCAGAAACAGTGAAAACATACCGTTATCAAATTATCGTTATCGCGTTATCGATATACTGATAAGAAATGGGTTGTTGATGTAGACTTGGTGCGTGATATGAAAAATCAATTTTTCCCAATTGTAAACAGAATGTGAGACAAAGAAGGGAGAAAACGCTTTTTAAATACGCCACCATGCCCAGCTCGTATTTGTTTGCCGCCAGCAGCGAGGGACGTGTTTATACGCTGTCCACCAGCTCAGCAGCCTGGCGGGAACTTCCTTATCTGGGACTGGAGTTCAAGAAGATCTGCGCTGTTCCCAATTACCTATGGGCTATTGGCGGTGACCGACAAGTGTACGTTCATGTTCACGGATTGGATGTGCCCATTAGGATAAGGGAAGAGTCCTACGAGAACGAGCGATGGCTGCCCATCGAAGGATTCTCGAAAACCCTGCTCCCCACGGATCGCTACAAGTACTCCTCGGCGGATGGCAGCGTGGAACGGAGTGTGGACAAAATTCGCCTGCCCTCGATGGCTTGGCAATGGGATGGTGACTGGCATCTGGATCTCGAGCTCGACGGCCAGCAGCTGCCGGAAGATGGCTGGATGTACGCCCTCGATTTTCCGGCTACCTATTCGGCCAAGAAATCCTGGAACTCGTATGTGCGTCGCAGGAAGTGGATTCGCTTTCGGCGTTACGCTGCTTTAAACAGCTGGTGTGCTGTTGCTCCACTGCACAAGGATCCCACCCAGGAGCCATTCATTGACGTGGCAATAGGAGGAACCCATGTTCCCAATGCCCCAGCAGGCACTTTGTGTGTTTGGGCCATCACTGCTCACGGTAGGGCCATGTTCCGCACTGGAGTGTCCAAGACGGCGCCCGAGGGTCTACGTTGGACGGCCGTGCCCACCCCGACTGGGAGTGAGCTCTCCCAAATAAGCGTGGGACCAACCGGCTTGGTCTGGGCGGTTTTGTACAATGGCCGTGTTATAGTTCGGACCGGGGTGACCCGGGATAATCTGTCGGGTGAGGCGTGGCTGGACGTTAAGACTCCGGTAGCAGCAACAACTCTCCGCATCGTTCACGTTTCCGTCGGCACGGATGCAGTGTGGTGTGTGACGAACGACCATCATGCCTGGTTTAGGAGGGGCATCAAAGGAGAGGCAGCTGGGATAAGCGAGGACTCGGCAATAGGCAAGGGCTGGGTGGAAATGGTGGGCAACATCTCTATGATATCCGTGGCAGCAAACGATCAGGTGGGTCCCAATCTCTTAAAGCTCAGTATCTAATATAATAAAATATACTTTCTCAGGTCTTTGCCGTGGGTGCCGCGGACCGATGCTTGTACCATCGCTCTGGAGTCACTGCCGCCGATCCCACGGGCAAAAAGTGGCGCCTCATTCAGTGCCCCATGCAAATAAGTCGCACTTCCAGCTCTCTCTCGATTGTTTCCCGTAAGAGTGGTGGCAGCAGCTCCACTCCGGGCTCCAAGCACCAGAGTTTTTCGAATCTGTACTCGAAGGAGAAGGAAAAGGGCGTCGTGGAGACGTGTGCAGTTATCGAAACAGTACTGAACAGTTCTACCGGCTCTTGTGTCAGCAATGGTGCTCCTAGTCTACTCAAAAACGAGCGCTGGAAACTAAGCGCAGATTCTCCCCCCACAATAGGAAGCTTGAATCTAAACGATCGGCACAAGCAGCGCACAGCTGCTCTGCGGGAAACGTCACACGCCTCCAGCGCCCCGGCAGCCGACGTAGTGGAGATCACTGGCAAATTCGAGACACAGCTAAGAAATCCACGTGCCTGGTCGCCAGTGCGTAGTGTTGGCTCCGTTGTGGGCATGGAAGCACATCCGGAATCGGACTCAGCAGTATTCGAATCAGACTCGACCCACCACGGATCGGATGTGTTCTTGGGAGAGGACGACGACCATACGGGATCTCAATTCTGGACCGAGTGTGGCATTCTTTGGAGCTGTGTGGCTCCGGGAGCAGTGACTGTGGATGCCAGCAACATGCCCAATTGGTTCAACGAGCAGTCGGCCAGTGACAGTAAAGTGGACGTGAATGCCAATTGGCGGAAGGACATTCTCAGCAAACTGCAGCGAAGGCAGGAGATGCTTGCCAAATTGCAGACTGTGGCCAAGTTCGAAAAGGCGGTGGAAATGTCCTCGTGGGTGAAATCGGCCGATGCTCGTTATCAGCGTCCTGGGGGAGAGTTCGAGGACTGTGTCATAGAACTGGAGTGGGTCAGTGGAAGTGGAAACACCTCGCAGTCAGGTGACTCGGGAACTTTTACGGTGCTTAGTCCGGATGGGGCTGCCACAAAGATTCAGTTCCCTCTTTCTGACATCACGTGCGTGCAGTGCTGCAGTGAAGCCGGATCCCCAAGGATTGCTATTCATGCACCCCACCTGCCTGTCAACTGTTCTCCGGTTAAGCTGCAGTTTTCCAGCGACTCGGAGATGGAGGATTGGCTTTCCCATCTCTCCTCCGTTTGCAGCCAAATGAATGCGCTGATCGGAAAGCCCGCTAGCAATGCCATTTGGTTGACCAGCGAACTGGGTGATGTGTTCGTCTTTGACGCGGCCAACATGAAGGCTCAGCAAACTACCGAACCAGGCGAGGGATTCATGGAAAAGATGGACGTCTCTACGTGTGAGACCCCCTACTACAACACTCTCTACAATGGGTGAGTGGGTGGTGGTCTCTAAATTACAATTTACACTATAAGTTACAACCTTTTTTAAATAGAATGCCATGTGGTACTGAACTGGAAATATCCGGCTGCGTTTATGATGATGCGGATCAAATTCGTTTCGATCTGCAATCCCACTACACTATCAAGGTGCAACCGCATCGCGTGGAGAAGCAACGTGTCATAGCTTTGCATTTGAATCCGCGCTTCAATGAACGAACTACTGTCCTCAATTCCATGAAGGAATCCGAGTGGCTGGACGAGATTCGTAATGACAAGATGGTCTTCGCACCAGGAGCAACATTTAGCTTGAAAATAAAGTGAGTAGGCTTAATAGCATCCATCCCTGAACCAAAGTAATGCTGATTTCTTATAGAGCCCTGCCGGATCACTACCTGATCATTGTCAATAATGCGGTTTACACGGACTACAAATACCGCATTGATCCGGAGAGCGTGACCCGGCTTTACGTGAGTGGGCGTATTAAGCTCTTTAGTGTGCTGTACCGCTGTCCCTCGCCCATCATCTCCATGGAGCGGATGCACTGGCGGCAAATGGGCGGCCACGTCAAACGGGTCTTCAATAGTGGGGCAGATGTGGTCTGGGGCATCTCATGTGACAACACCGCCTGGGTCTACAACGGCGGTTGGGGTGGAATGTTCCTCAAGGGCTTGGAGGGCTCTGGCAAAATCAACGCCATGATAGACACGCACACCTACTATGTGTATGAGAATCAGCGATGGAATCCCATCAGTGGATTTACGGCAAAGAGTTTGCCCACAGACCGGCACATGTGGAGCGATGCCAGTGGGCGCCAGAAACGCAGCAAAGAGCACACCAAGCTGTTGTCCACCCACTGCGAGTGGATCTCCGACTGGGCCATCGACTACAATATTCCGGGGGGTGCCGACAAGGAGGGTTGGCAGTATGCCATTGACTTTCCTGCCAACTACCATGCCCACAAAAAGCTCACCGACTGTGTGCGACGCCGGCGGTGGATGAAGAGGTGCCGGCTTACCAGTAGTGGACCTTGGCAGGAGCTCAGCCAGTCCAAGATACTCGATGCTGCTCTGCAGGTACTACATTACACCATTTTTCAAAATCAAGTCAAAAATTAATTGAAATCTATTAAGGTATTGGATGATGATGTGGACAGTGGCCAGGGCGACCGAAACCAATTAGTGGCGGCTTGGGCTATCGCCTCCAACGGCGATGTGCTCATCCGACATGGAGTATGCAGTCAGAATCCGCGAGGTGATGCCTGGGAGCACATTGCCAGCGACCAGCCGCTCGTGGGGATTAGCGTAGGGCCAACTGGTCAGGTCTGGACTGTGGCCCGGAACGGTATGGTATTCTTCCGGTATGGAATCAGTCAACAAAATCCGTGTGGTGATGCCTGGCAGCAGGTAGAGGCTCCGGCCGGAGTCACCTTCAAGGCAATAAGCGTTGGACGCGCGGGTATTTGGGCTCTGGACAACCAGCAGCGCCTGGCTGTAAGGAAAGAGATATCTAGGACCTTTCCCGAAGGATCCCACTGGCAGTTTCTGCCCAACGCAGCCAACGTTCCACCGCACACGGAACAGCACTGTGGATTCCGATCGGTGTCGGTGGGCTCCGAGGTATGGGCCATTTCCCTCAACGGCATCATTTGCAAGCGCTGCGGGATCACCAAAGAGAATCCAGCCGGCGTGGGCTGGAACCTTGGCATTGCAGTAAGTATTTTGACCAATTCTTGTTATTTTTCAAATTATAATACTTCATTTTTAATTAATTTTCAGGGCCAGTGGCAAAATGTGTCTGTGGAAGGATATATGTAAAGGACCTGATTTCTATGTACCCCGAAATCCTATTTACAAACATTCTATTTATGTGTACTAATTGCTTTTTACCATTATCGCCAATGCCTTTCCAAAGTATTTGAAGTCAAATAATTCCAATATAGGCTTATTACATTTCATATTTAAGATGTATTTATTTATTTTAATAAGTGGTATATATTATTTATACAAATATTTCTATATTTTTAAGTTAAATTATGAAACAGAGTGTTAGGCTTAACAAACAGTCGCGATTATTTATTGAATCAAATTGTAAACCAATATTAAACCTCAATATTAAAAGTATTAATGTAAAAAACTAAAAACTTCACAAAACTTTAGGGTAAACCTTATTTCAAATTTTAAACCCTTAATTTAGTCGGTATATCGATAGTTTATTGAAAAACAGGTATCGATATTGGCAATATATTTCTCATCCCTAGCGTAGGTGTATTGTTTATATTCTTCCGCACAACCAGAAAACATTTGTTTATTTCCTTATTAATAAATATACGTGTTACTATGTCTGATTATGACAATATACGCATCAAGAAACTTGTTTTAAAGGGAGAAAAACACAAGTATATAACATATTCATTTCTGCAAATTCCTTTGAATTAAATGTGTGGGTTTTCAGGAAAAGCAAGAAACGTAAGAAGGACAAGGATGAACCGGGATCTTCGAAGAAGCCCAAGGTCGTGGTGGATGAAGACGCAGTGGCGCATGGAGGCTGGTGGACGGCCAAGACTGCTGCAGACATAACTGGCACTGTTTCCATCGAATTTGGAGATCGCTGCTATCTAAAGGCGTTGGATAATGGGTATAGACTTTCCTCGATTTTTAATGAATTAAAGTTTAAAAGCACTGCTTCATTTTAGTCTGTTTACTCTGGGCGCGCCACACAACGAGGGAGATGGCCCTCACCCTGAAGAGATATTTACAGCCTTCCCCGTCAATGACCGAAAGGTATCCTTTAAATCAGGTTACGGAAAATATCTTAAGATTGAAAAAGACGGCATGGTCACGGGACGATCTGAAGCTGTTGGAAGCATGGAACAATGGGAGCCAGTATTTGAGGTGCTTACAGCATTTATTTGAAACCATTATTCTTTTGCTAAACTAGACCGTTTTAATAGGATAACCGAATGGCTCTGTTGGCGGAAACGGGACACTTTATGTCTATTGACCCCGAAGACGATGCTTGCGTGGCGCTACGGAAGAAGGTTGGCCAACACGAAGTCTGCATAGTGCGGAGCAATGCTTCAAGAGATGTTGTCGTGGACACGGAGCCCAAAGAGGAAAAGGGTGACCTAGGCGAAGTGGAAAGGAATTATGTGTATGTTTGTTTAAATATTGCTATTGATGTGGATTTTTTTTCATTAAAACTCTTTATCCCACAGGAAAAAGTTCCAGAAATTCCAGGATAAAAAGATGCGAATCAACCAAAACAGCATCAAGGAACTTGAAGACGCCAAATCGCAAGGTTCCTTGCATGAAGCTCTGTTAGACAGAAGAAGCAAAATGAAGGCAGATCGGTATTGCAAATAAATGGGTACAATTGTCCTAAAAATATGACATTTTCTGTAATGCGTTTTTAATAGAAAATTGGATTATAAAAGTTGAAATTTTAATGAATTGTATTTGTCACTTAGACTATTGTTCTTTTATAAAATGAATGACAAAAACTGACGTTTATATTATACATTTTCCGACAATAGACTATAAATACTCATTAATCGAACCTTTTTTTATATGTTCAATATTTTCTTTTCATTACCAACATAAACACTAGTTGCCTGTTATTTATTTATTGGCTTACAGTAACAATCCCCACAGATATCCAATTTAATATCGAAGTTAACATAAAAGTTACACATTCCAAATGCAATATCAATACGGGTTGCACACAGATTTAAGCATGCAGATTTGGGATTAATTTGTTTTGGATTTGAGAGACAGTTCGGGTAACTGTCCAGCAGACTTTCCACCCCTGCTTTGGCCGTTAGAAGGAAGCCTTTAGCCGGCAAGCTGGAACTAGCAACAGACGGCGTCACAACATGACACGAGCCCAACCACCCGCCGCCACCCAACCACTCTAGTCGGTCGGTACCGGAGCCACCCCCCTGACAGGCGAACCAGGCGAACAACAACCAACCCACCACCATCACTTTTTCTCTCAGCTCGCTCTCTGCGCACTCCTCACTCCGGCAGCAGCGTGCGCCTGTCGCTTTTTTCACGAGGACACGATGTCCGTTATCCCATCCTTGTACCTCGGTCTCGGCCGTGCGCTCGTGGCTTGTTTTGGCTCTGGCCGGTGGCTCAAAGTCGCGTGCTTACCAGTTTGCTGTCGTCGCTGTACGTGGGTGAAAGTGCGCTCCGTTCCGCACCGATTTGTACACAACTTCACACGATAGGAGTCGTCCTATCCGGATGCAATTGTAAAGCTCGTTGTGGTTCAAGTGGATCCGAATGAAGCTGTTCCGTTGTTTTGTGCCGCCGTGTTGAGTGTCACTTGAAAATTGTCAAAATTGAATTTTGCTAGCCTGGGCAGTGAATATGGCCATGGCCTAAAGTGAACAAAGGCCCTCCAAATGGCCATAACGAGTGCTTCGGCCTTTGTCTGGCTTCGATATTTGAACTCCAATTGAAGTGATTTCCGGATTAAGCAGGATAGTTATCTAGAGATACTTATGTGGGGGAAATGCACAAACTAGTGAACTGCCAACAATAAACATACATATCTGTGTGCCGGGTAAGTGATCCATCCCAACGTGATTCCGCCGGCTGCTTCATTCATAAGAATCCTTTACGAGTGTCTGGCGGCGGTCTGATTCCCGCTCTCGTTTTTGGTGGTGTTTCCAAAATTGCATACAATTCGGGGTGTTTTTTCCAAACGGCGACGACAGGTATGGGATAATCAATTCGAAGGAAAACTAGACTCAGAAAGGAACTCAAACAATAAATTATAATTATAATCTCATATCTTTGTTTCAAATACCAATATTTTGAAGTCGAAAATAAATAAATATTTTTTCAAATTGCGTGCGAGAAGACCATACATAATATATGTAAACAAAGCAGGAGTCTAGAATATAAATGGATCGATATATAATTCTTACTCATCCTGTTTGGTTGGGTTTTTTTTTATGGGTTTTTTCACTCCATACCTCTGAGTACAATTTAATGTTAATTCTCTCTTTTGGAGTTACAGGGTATAGTCAATGGGTCGAGCCCACAGAACATTTAAAATCCATTAAATTGAATTTCCTTTGAGGACGATTTTCCCTTTGTTGGCCCGTCTCCCTTAGTCCTGTCAAGTACAAAGGCGGTCAATTGCCGAGCTGAAAGGGTCTCGGCAGAGACTGACAATGGAAATCCGTCAGATATCCTTAATTTTCCCAGAATCCTTCCACATGTCCGCTGTGCCATTTCGCATTAGATTTGTTTCAAACCAAATAAGTGTTAAATTAAGTTAGGGGCAAGTGCTTTAAGATCATTCTGGTGGATCTAGAGAGGCGATATAATATGCATAACATATGTTCATAGTTTAGAATGAGATTCTACCTCAGATTCATCTTGAATTTGACTAAAAATGTAGATGTGTTTTCCCATTTCCTGAGCTCAACTCAAGCAATAAAAAACAACTATTTTTGCTTTTATTTTACCGGACTTCCTGGTTCAAAAATATACACACAACAACATCTTTCTAATTATGTATATGCATACACATGGGTATACTCGTGCCTTGGACCTGTGATGTCACAGGTCTTGGTTGCATTCAATTTGACTCGCTTAGAAATGCACCCCAACACGCAACCGACCTCCACCCACTAAACTCCCAACTCCAGAACCAGAACACATGTCATGGTATACCCTATGGGTACCCCTGGCTGAAAAGAAAACAGAACAAAGTGAGACCCAGACTAAATTAATCAGGGGCCAGGTAACGATTGGAGAGCGCAGCAGATTGCTGGAGTGCCGAAGGGGGTTGGCATCCAACCTGGTAGAAGCACTGTGAATTGCTAAAAACAACCCCATATGGGACTATCTTCCTAGCCCACGGATATTCCACATTTTTTCATACATACCAAATAAAGGTGTTTTTTGAATTTCTAAAAAACAAAACCCCAATGATAGTGTTGCAAAAATAGCCACCAAAGCTAATCAAATGTCAGGAAAGTTTTCTAATTACCTTTATTATGAATAACCTGCAGTCCTAATCATTAACACAAACAACACATCAGCAACAGCTTAAAGTATGTATTTTTGAAGCCAAAAATTATGAACGTAAACTTTTCTAATAAATGAGAAAATAGGAAAACAGGAAATGGGACGAGTTGGCTTACTAAGGAAACATTTTAGATGAAAAAGTCAGCCAGCATTTTACAATGTTTTGTTAACTTTTCCCATTCTTTTTATTTTTTTTTTTTAGATATTTTGCAACAAAACTGGGGGGAAAATTGGGGATGAAAGTATAACAGCTGATGGCCATGTCCATGTAAAGCCAACTCCTTTCTCACGGGTTAGTTTCCTTTTCTTTTTGCAGTCCTGGCTGGCCCTGCCTGCAAACATACAAATGCTGGCGAAAATGTTTATTTAGTAACTTGAATCCCTCGAGCTGACTTTTGCTTCCCAAGAAGATTTGTTTATTAACTTTAAATGGATTTTGAATATTTGTATATTTTAGATATTTTCATAATGAAATACTATACTATATGTATCTTATAAAATGATTTACGTTTATGATATGAAATCTTAAATGAGGCAGAAGCACAATTGCTGTTGATGGGGCGGCTGGAACGACACTTTTGCCGCACAAAGTTGAAAGGCAAACAAATACTCACGGACTATTTAAAAGTCGGAAAGAACTTGACTACCGAGGCCGGAGAACTTTTCCGGATTACGCCTGCTGCGTAATTTCAGAGGCGCCCCATTCCGCCTTCGGCAAAGTATTTGTAGCATTAAACACTGTTCAGGCTCCACTCCTTCGTGGTGGGGTGTTTTTTGTGAACTATTAAAAAGCGAGCAGAATTCTTTTGGGAGGAGGATGGAGCACGGAGGACGCAGGCCACCGACCGAAGGCGGTCCTGTGTGGTGCGGTGGTGTGCGGTTTGGATGATTATCCAAGTTTTACCATTCTTTCCCTGACTGACGGTCTCACTTCTGCAAGACCATCAACAGCCAGAGCCACAGCCACAGCCAGAGCCAGAGCAGCAGCCACAGCGCATAGTTATGGGAAAATCTTTTAATTAATTTAAAACTAATTTCCTTGAAAGGCAAGTGAAATGACCTTTCAGAGGGAACTCATGCACAGCTCAAGAAGATGAAAGCCGGTCCACACATACTCGTCGAGCAATTTCATTTAAATATTTCCACTCAGACTTTGAGGTTTGAGGAAATTAAATTGCGAGAAAATCGGTAGAGTCACCTTAAGAGCATAAAACAGAGATTAAATCGCAGACTGTTATGAAAGTGCAACATAATCATATCAGATGAATGCCATTTCCTTTGATGTAAGCGAAAAACTTGCTAAAGAGGAGATTTTCCGGGTCTGCAATCTTCAATGGAGGGCCTGCAACTTTGATGAACAACTCTCGAGTATTGAGGGAATTATTCAAATGCATTCGGTGAACCAGCCAGTGCCCCTTTCTCCAGATCCCTGCACCCTCTTCCAAGACCAAGTGAAAGTGGATTAGCAATTTGTTAAGCCAACAATTTACTCAGCTCTGTGGGGCTTCACTTTGGCGAGTTGTTTGCACTTTGCCAGTGGAATGCTGCCCTTTTTCTGCAATTCTGCTGCTGCTGCTGCTCTTGCCGTTACTCCAAGGATATCCGATGACCGTGCAGAATGCCATCCATGGGCTTCATTCTGCCCTCCACTATCACTCCCTCATCCCCCAGCATTGTATTTAATTGTAATTTTAACTTTTGCCATTTAAGTGCCTGTTATGTGCCATCTGGAGCGACTTGTCTGCACCGCTGCGGTGTATCCTTGCCAGCTCGTCCTGTCACGGCATATTTGCCAGTCGTAAACGTTTCAAGTTTTTGGCTAAATGCAATTGTGGCCACTTCTTGTCAACGTATGTATGTTTGCCTGCACTTGCCCCGCCACATCGAATTGAGTGCAGACACACGGCGTATACGCAATTTTCAAAGCACATAACGACCGACTCGTAATTGCAGCTTCAACATAATTATAATGTAATTGAATTAATTCAACATTTGTGTTATTAGGTCAGTAAATGAAAGCTCCCATTGAAGTTTATTAAATAGTTTTGGTTTTGGTTGTAGAAAGTTAAGTATCGGGTGTGCTTTAAAGACTCATTTTTCGACAATAACCAAGCACGCAATATCATAATCACTCTCTCTGACAAAGACCAATTCTTAAGAAGACAATTTATCAGAACCAGAAAGGACTCCCATTTTAATTTTCCGCTAAACGTTGGAAAATAAGCAAAAAAGCCCACATACGCAATTACTCTCACACCGTTCTCGAGGTTTAATTTGCAATTTATGCGACAATGGAATTCGTCTGTCGCGACGGAAACAGAATAAACTCCCATTTCCGGTGTGAGTCGGTGCTCTTGTGTATGTGCGTTCTAAGGAGGAAATTTATAAAAAAGAAATCCACGCTCGTGTAGATGCGTGTGTCTTTGAAGAAAGGCAAATAATCAAGGAGCAGGTATAATAACACTCAAGGTACTTTGCCAGCAACTTGGGGGCTCTTCCACGTGGCAAGAAAAACAAGGCTGAACGATTAAATAAAATACTTCCTAATAAAAAAACGCAAATTTAATTTACTTTCAGTGGCTGTCGGCTCGCAGCAAACATAAATCGAAGTCAACGAGGTGCCCCAATACGGCAACACCTCTTCCTTGGATTCTTGCTTCCTAGCTAACCCCAGAAAACACTAAGAAAAAATATAGAGTTCATTAATAAATATAAATAAATATGTTATTGTTAAGATTTTTAACAAAGGTCTTTCTAAAATCAGGTAAAATCAGTCTATAGCTTTTCTTTATATTTCCAGTTTATTTTTTTCAAAGTGTATAGGCTTGTTCCTGTCGCTTCCTCCTTCCTCCTCTCATTATGCTCCCTGTTTCAGGATACGGAAGTAGGAGTTGTATATGGCGTGTCATAAGCCTCCACCACCTCCCCAAAAAACAATTTTCCCGGTCCACAAGCATTTTATGGAGGCAGGAGGAGGGAGATTGGATGGGAGTCGGTTTTTTGTGGGTCTTGGCTAAGGGCTATAGGCTGCAGCATGTGGTGATGGTTGAGGTGGCTGAGGCGCCATATTTCCAACTACATCTGATGCCTACAAGGCACGTGATGGTGAATATAATGAGAACAATTTTTATTTAAATTAGATCCACCGCCACCGGACACTTGGCACAATTATGGATGGGCAGCCGGGCAGCTGGAGTCTGTCCGGAGTCCTTCAGTTGGTCATCTGCAGTATGATCCAACAGATACAGATACTCGCTCATAAAATAAACTAAATGACCTGCTTTTGGCTGATTACTTTTCAACGTGCTGTCATGAAATTGGAATATTTTGCAATATGTGTTTTGGTTTACACTGGAAATATTTCGACATTTTTAATGTTTTTTTTTTTTAACAAATTATAAATAGATAAGGTTTAAGATCTATTTGACTGATGCAATTTCTAAATTTTTCTTCCCCTTGGTCTTCAATTTCTTTCATTTCTAAAGCTATATTTTTCGGTACTCCCCGTTTAAGCCATATTCTTGAAATGAAGCCCTGCTTTGGGCCCTGCTCATTATCGTAATGGACGTGCTGGGCAGGGTGTTGCCCCAAGGATGGGGTGGGTGGGTGTTAGTCGGTGGGAGTACATTCCATTAATCATGCCGAGAATACAGCACCCAGGGCCGTGAAACACAACCGCAGAATCAACAACAACAAATCATGCGAAAGCAAATGCGCAAATAATGCCGCTTAAAATTTCAATGCCTCGGTATTATTCATTCCAACCCAAAGCCGTTATCGGAAATTAATTTTCAAAATCCTCTTAATGCTTATGCTGAGTGACTGAGCGACTGGATTTATGTATGTACAGATAGTCCAGTCACAGAGTTCTAGTTTATTTTTGCCATATTGCAACTATTTGCCATAAATAATTGAAAAATATATATATTTATTTCATGATTTCGGATAATAACTCTCCGAAAAAGGGTATTAAAAATGGCGCAATTGCAGTTGAGAACTAATTACAGGGACTTCGTACCCTTGGCCAGTCAATATTTGTCGAGCCGATGGCGAAAGCCACAAAAGTGCAGTAATTATGTGCCTCGCTTTTTGGGGCTTTATTTTCCTTTTGAAATAATTCATTTTGGTCACGCAATATGGTGTCCTTTTAAATCGTGTCCTAGCAATTCTGTTGAATGTTTTCAATATAAATTCCACTGCCAGACTAGATAATTGCTATAAAAATAAGCAAAAATGAAATAAACATTATGCAAATGTGAGGCGGCTTTGGCTTCTAGTGGATTAGAGGAATTGGAATAAAAGCCAAGAAAATAAAAGCCACAGACTTTCTCTAAATGATTTTGATTTATTATTTTTGAAGGTCTGGCTTTTGGTTTCTTAAATTAATTTTAGCTGACTGGCTATTTTTGGGCGCCAACATATTGCTGACCAAAAAGAGTTGGCGCCATTTCATTCGATTTGCTTGATGAACTCCTTGGGACTGTCGCTGCCATCGATTAATGGATTTCCTTTGCTTTGGCGAAGGCTCCGGCGCCTGAAAGGCTGCCATAAAAACTGACAAATCAACATCCAGCTGTTTCAGCGTCAACGACCACAAATACACACACCAGTACACACCAGAACACCCACACCCACACCCATACACTTGTGGAAGTGCGCAGCAAAAAAGGACACTACGGAATATGTACGACTCGAGGGGGAAGATATACTCCAGAGACGACATTGCTCCACAGGACTCAATGGCAGAGTTATGCAAATATGAATATATATATTTTCGTTTCTTTTTTGTGGTGTCTGCCAGCCGATAAGGGAAAGGACCAACTTCATCCTGCAATAGTCCTGAAATTCAACAATCGAAAATCAACGCAGAGAGAGAGTTTCCACTTTTGCGACCCTAATAATCCGCCCTTTCGCTTTTCCAATTTTTTTTTTCGCTGAATCGGCGATATGGTATGTTGTTGTTTATCCGATCTATTCGGACGTGTGGGTTTCTCCGAATGGAAAATTATAAATCTGGGTCAGCAGCAAATTGCTTGTAATTCATTCTTCCCCATATAAAGACATTAGAGGAGCATTATTTAAGATTATGCGGGCCGGGCGCTGTCTGTGCGGTTTTCTTATCTACGAAGATGTAAAGCAATTTCAATTTCTAATAAAAATTATCGCTTTTTTTCAGTCGCACAGAAAAGAGGGAGAACTTGTGGGTGTTGAGATTTATAAGATGACTTCGTTTGTGATAATTGAATTAGATTTCCTAGCTTCTTGAAGTATCTGTGAGTTATGTTCTTAAACGTTCTTATTAAAGAGTAGTTTCTGCAACTTAAAGACAGTGACTAATACCGTGAAAATCCTAAGCTCATTGATAAGGCCTCATTTGACTCCAGAGTGCCAATTAATAAGCCCCATGTCTGCCGTCTTCGTTCCCCCTTCTCTATGCAGATTCGTGTGTATCTCACGGATGCGGACGGATTCGGGGTGTTGAGCTGCTGTTTGGAGCCAACTTTATGGCACGAAACAAAGACGACAGCCACAAGACTCTAGACCAAGACTCATGACACCCGGGGGCGTTCCAGAAGCGAAAGCACAGAGAGCTACTCGTGGCACAGACAACAGGAGGCGGACACCGACAATGTGGCTGACTGATTTAAGTGCACATTTAGTGGCAGAATCCCGCCCCACTCGCAGCCGTCCTGACATGGCTTGCATCTGTAGCTTCCCCAGACACTGGTCGAAATTGTCAAGAATATGTTGTCTTATTTAGTATACATTTGACGGAGAACTTGGGAGAACTTTGGAAGTAGTTGCAGTTGAAAGTAGTTTCCTATTTAAGCAGAGATAGTGACTATCATTAAATATTAGGTCCCACTTTTACGACTAATGAAGGTTTCCAGTAAAATGCTAAACATCTTTATGACTTTTATATTTTAAGGCCGGAATAAGCCCGCATTTGGCCACGTCTTGTCCACTGTGACTGTCTTAGATTGCGGTCTAGTCACTAAGTTTTCCTGTGCAGACGTCGCAGACGTCTACGTTTATTAAAATGAAGTCAGTTCAGCTCCGGGTCTGGCTTCGGGTCCGACAGTTTCTGTGGTGGTGCCAACGTTGGGCCTTCAATTATTAAGTAGCACTTACAGTGTTGCCACGGCAGAGACGTGGCAAAGGACGAACGGAACGGGAACGGGAAGCTCCGAGATGGATGCAGGACTCCCTTTAATGTCCACCTGCATGCAATCCAGCCATTGGCCCCGGGGCGCCCTATGGAGTACCTTCGTGTTCATGCACCACCGACTGCCAGCTATGCACTGACAGAAAACTTTATTTAATCACGGATTAGAATTACTAGCAACCTCTTCTTTCTATAATCCTCTCTCCTGAGTGAGGGACTATGCGATTAAAAGGGAAACCAATAGAAATTAGTGTAAACCATTAATTCAATTTCATCCAACCTATTTTCTCTATACTAATCTCTTAAAGGATTAAAGTTATTTTAGTACCGGATTGCATTCCGACATGGGTTTTCCACCTCGGCTAGGCACTGCCCATTAACTTTTCTAAATGCTCGCCCAGCAGTCGGGGTCCTGGGGAGGTCCATACGTCATGGGGCGGCGACTGTAATATACATATTATTTACCCTGCGGCTTGTCGAGGATCCCACCTAGGTTCTGATGAAAGAGTTGCAAGTTTGTGGTGGCGCTTTCAGGGGCGGGACACGGAGGGTAGATGCGATTGGGTGGGTGAGGTAGCACCACATTTTCCCATTCGGTGGCTCGGCGCCACCGTCAATGTCAATTGCACCGTGCACGCGAAATGTGTTGGGTTAGTCCTGTGGAAATTGCCACACGATAAGGATGCAGTCTGGAATAATTTTCGCCTCGCCAGGTTTCCAGACTGCTCCTCCACTTTGATGAGCTCAATTGCCAGTCCCATGTCGGGGGACATCCCAGTCCTCCAAGGGCTTCGTCGAGTGTGTTGGTCGTCCATTGTTCGAAAATCATAAATGGCCTCACGCAATGAAAATATTCCCAAGACTCTTCAAATAAAATGGCTTCTATAAAAACATTCACAAGCTAATGGCAAAAAGCTCTTGTTCAGGTTTTCCAATCCATAGAAATGCGTTTCTTTAATATTAAATTTATTTGTAATAAAATTGCCAGAGATTAACACAACTTTTTTGGCTTTAAAAATGGTATTTATGGAAAAACTTGATATCGTACAACAATGACTTTATCTTTACCAAAAATCATCCGATTCTTGAGAGAAATACCTTAAACGATTCGTAAATCGATTCTCCATCAATCTGCATCAAAATCTGGGAACAAAATATTTTTTACATTTTTGATCAAATTATCTGGATGGTCCCCTTCGAAAATCCATAAAACGGCATGGAGCCCCTATATGGCCCCCGGCGAAGGCTATATCTTTGGGAGTATTGCTCCGATTCTTGAGCGGAATACCTTAAATGATTCGTAAATCGATTCTCCACCAATCTGCATCAAAATCTGGGAACAAAATATTTTTTACATTTTTGATCAAATTATCTGGATGGTCCCCTTCGAAAATCCATAAAACGGCATGGAGCCCCTATATGGCCCCCGGCGAAGGCTATATCTTTGGGAGTATTCATCAGATTCTTGAGCGGAATACCTTAAATGATTCGTTAATTGATTCTCCATCAATCTGCATCAAAATATGGGAACAAAATATTTTTTAGATTTTTGATAAAATTTTCTGGAGGGTCCCCTTCGAAAATCCATAAAACGGCATGGAGCCACCATGTGGCCCCCGGCGAAGGCTATATCTTTGGGAGTATTGCTCCGATTCTTGAGCGGAATACCTTAAATGATTCGTAAATCGATTCTCCACCAATCTGCATCAAAATCTGGGAACAAAATATTTTTTACATTTTTGATCAAATTATCTGGAGAGTCCCCTTCGAAAATCCATAAAACGGCATGGAGCCCCTATATGGCCCCCGGCGAAGGCTATATCTTTGGGAGTATTCATCAGATTCTTGAGCGGAACACCAATCTGCATCAAAATCTGGGAACAAAATATTTTTTAGATTTTTGATCAAGTTTTCTGGAGGGTCCCCTTCGAAAATCCATAAAACGGCATGGAGCCCCTTTATGGCCCCCGGCGAAGGCTATATCTTTGGGAGTATTCATCAGATTCTTCAGCGGAATTTCTTAAATGACTTTTGGATCGATTCCTTATCAATCTGCACTATGTTTTTTAAGGCGAGCCTTAGGCAAAAAGCTTTCCTTCCTTATTGAATATAAACTTAACTGTACGCATATCCTTTAAATATATTTATTGCGTTTTAAAAGTGGAGCAGCTTGTAATAAACATAAGTGCTGCGCTTTTAATGTCCCAAGTAAATTACAATTTAAAACTCTTTTGTATTTTTGTTCGTAACCGCGTTAAAAGGCGGTCTGTTTACTGGACTCACTCGAACGATTCTGCGGTTGATGTCGCAGTCATTAAAGTTTTTCATTTTTTTATATATACTTTCTGTGGTTTTGGTGTCAAGTATAAGTACTGCCCCGCCCCTCAACACATTGTTGTGGGGGTTTTTAACCCTCCGAGCTGTAGAGCATTTATTTTTGTCCTTTTAGTTTCGGGTGTTGTGCTTTCAAGTAGTTGTTTCGGTAGTTGATCCAATTGTGGCTTCGCACAAGGAGCTTGGGAAGTGGGTGTTGCTTAAATAGCATACGAAAAGATAGGGAAGCATTTTAAATTTTAAACGAGAAACAAAATACTAAGTCTAGCCGGACAAAGAAACCCCGATTCCCATTAGATAATTTTCTCATTCATTAACTAAACCAATTTTCGGGTGTTTTTGGTTTCTCACAAAGACCAGCTTGGTCGGTTCTCGGAATGAAAAGGATGAAGGAAATGTAAAATCAGATTTTCCTTTTCATTCTTTGTTTACCTTTTGTGTGGCAGGACATGGGGTTTCCTGAGCTCCTGGTTGAGTTGACTTCCGCAATTTTCGTATTTACTTATCTTTATTATTTGGCCAAATGAGCAAATGGCTCTGGACACCGACCACGTCCTCACTTTGTATGCGAATGAGGTCCGTTTCAGGTAATTACATACAACAGGGAGTACTACTACACCTACATACCTCTACAGTATTGTGAAGGGGGGTTTATTTTTAGTTTTTTAACCCATTTACCCATCTGGTGGTCACCAGGTGGGGGTGTATCCAGGACCAGGTGGCGGTCAGGATGTGAGCACCGCAGTATGCGGGCGGCGAAATGGACTTTTAAGTGCAGACTCAGCTCGTTGGGGATCCTTGGCCATTGATTAAGAGTAAACAGAGCATGTAAATGTTTGGATATTCAAACTTTGCGTTCTTTTTTTTTTATATTTTGCCTTTCACTTTGTGCCCGAAAAAATGAAAAATTTTTGCACGTTTTTAAAGCAGGGAGTGTGTGTGTGACCTGGTGTGTGAGTCCATAGAGTCACCCCAAAAACAGAATTTGCTTTCTGCCCAAAAAGTATAATGAATAACAGCACTCCTCCGACGAGGCAACAGCGATAACGGGGGCGGGTTCTGGGGTGGTAATACTAATACTCGTAGCTGGCCGCACGCCACCCATCCCGGGGCATTGACATTTTGTCTATCGGGGATAGAGCTCTAAGCACAGGACTAGCTTGCTCCCTGCTCCCACACCCACGGACATGGCCTCGCCCACACTCCGGGACAGGCCATTTCCCGGACAGGCATGCACCATAATTCTCGAGCCGCCATCGCTTTGATTTTTCGCGCTGCGACAATTTCGCATGCCTATGCTGGTGACACTTGAAAATATTACTCCATTGTTAATTAAATTTGAAAATAAAAGTTAGTTTTTACATATTTAAAAGGGAATTGCCAGGATTGAAGGTTAAAAAGTGGTGGGTTTCCCAAGGCTTCATTTAAAATATCTCTTTCTTAGTAGTTCGAATTTAAAAGAAAATAAACAACTTATCCTTATATCCCCATTAAATTTAATGAAAATTCTAATATATCTACTAAAATCCTAGTTTTTAATTTTCTAAATCATTTAATGAAAACTATAAAACCCACCCAAAATATTCTCTCAGTGCCAGTTTAACGAATTAGCGCTCTCCGGCGGGTGGTAACTGGTTGGCAGGATAACGCCGCTTTCAAAGGACCGCATAGTGCAGTTAATAGTTTTCTGATGCCCCTCGCCTCCCCGGGGCTCACAAACGCATTGCTCTCTGACCTCCGATCGCCCACAGCGACAACGATAATCATGTTGATGAGTCCTGGCCCTGCACTATTGAACATTTCGATTTTAGACAACGACCCATAGGCCCCACCTTCCATTCAGTTTCCCCCTGACCGAAACTTTGGCAATTCAAAATAGAGGGTTGGGGGCTGAAGACCAGAGAACTGCACGAATCACATTTTTTTTGTTCATACTCGAGTAATGATAGGTTACTCTGATTGATTTTAAAATTTGATTCATGTGAACAGAGCGATCCGAATGCTTCGTGTCAATGATTTGGAACAATTTTGAATCACTATCGCATCAATTGGGAATGATTTGTTTTGATTTGTTCAGAAGCAAAGCAATACCCGAAAATGATGTAAAATCATACACATATGATTGATTCTGATTCGCCTGCTGAGCTTAATGAGCTTTAATCTGGAGCCTTTTGAGGCTGTATCTGGAGCCTATATGAGGCTTAATATATTGACTCAGGAGGTGATCCTGATTAAGAATATATATACTTTATAGGGTCGGAGATGTCTCCTTCACTTGATCCTCCAATTTGATCAATTTTTTCTTGGGTGTACTGCGGAAACTGAGGGTGAAAGGTCGTATGACAGATCTGGACTATGGTTTATGGGAGCCTCAAGGCTAGGGTCTGCCTATTTATTACGTTATCAGCATTTTGGTGATTTTTGACCCCTTCATGCATTTTATTGTGAAGCATTGTGAAGAAATATTATGATAATATGAAACGTCATTATTTCGCTGAATCCCTGTCCCCTTAGTTGATAGAGAAGCTGAAATTCTGTCTATTCTATTTGTATATTAAAAAAATTAAAATAAACATTACTACAAGTCTCTGGTTTCAATCATACATTTTTACTCGAGTATACCTCAATGATTTAAATCATCTGCCTGGATCGTAGCCTACTTCAACAATCATTTTGTATCAAAGTCAGTCAATTATACCTGACGATTTTTTTGAAGCGATTTGATTCAAACCGAGCTAAACTATACGATACAAATCACATCAACTGATTTAAAGTTGACTTGTACTTGAATCGATTTGAAATGTTGTGACATATGATGTGATTTGATTTGATCTGTTTTTGTTAAAGATGATTTTATCATACTCAATCATACTCGTTGCAGTTCTCTGCTGAAGACACAAAAAAAAAAAATGAAAAACAATTCTGTGGGCTCTTTGCTTTCAATTTGGTGCAAATGTCTGTTTCTGTTTTCTGGCCCTGTGCTTTGTTTCCACTACATTTCCCACACTTTCCCAGGACTCTCCCTGGATGACCATGGGATTTGTCTGTAAGTCGGACTATTTGCACATTCTGTCGGATTTCCATCCGATGGGTTGGACTAAATTTCCCAATTCATATACGGCATGTCCTTGTTGTCGATTTTAGTTAAACTTCTGGGGGAATACTAATTTTAAATTTATGAGTTTACTTGAAGTGCATCCAATGAAGAATTTGTTAAATGTTCAAAACGAAAGCAATAAGTGATGTTAGAGATTATTTTTAATGAAAATTAATGGCTTTATCAACAAATCACATATATTTTATGAGTTTTTTTTGTTTTTAAAATATGATATTTGTAAAGACAGAATTTTTTCTTAAATTCTATGAGGTTGTTGAAGTCTATAAATAGCTTTTAAATAAATATATAGTAGATAGATATTAAAAAGATATAATTTATAAATAAAATACGATTTTTTATAGCTGTTTTAATCACCTGAAACCATAATAAATCCTTAAAATTGATAATAAAACGCAACAAATATTAAATTTCCAATGGAAACCTATCAATGTCACTCCAAGTTTGAACTTCAAACTTTGAAGAACAATATAAATGGGGACTAGATTGATTTCCCATTCATCGAAATGGGTAGTTTGAAATCCGCCCCGGAATATCTATGGGAAATCGGTCATTTAGACCGATGATGTTGGCTGTAAAGGGCCTTCGCCGCAGCCAGCAACCAACTGTTGTTGGACCCATTTCAAATCGGTTTAATGCGCCAGGATACACGTGTGTGTGTGTCGGGGTGTCTGGGCATGTGTGTGTGGGTGGCAATTGGCAGGACCAACTCATTAGCGCGAAGGGCGAACAATGTTCTCCATACATCCATACATATTGTATGTATGTAGGCCACATAGCATCTGGCCGGTCCGGCCCTTTCCGAACTGTGCGTGTCCGCAATTAAAGTCACGGTGGATGGAGGGTCCGTGTCCCAGTGACGCGACAGATTTCGCTAATGACGATGTCTATATGGGGTCGAGGGGTCACGGGTGTGCTCTGTAGACAGCGGAAAGGATTCCTTTCATGCGCTAACACAACATGAACCGACTGCAGAACTTTTGTGATGAATCGAAAAACTGAAACTACAGAAATTAGATGTGCATGTCAGTCAGCAAATTACTAAACTCCTCGCCCACCTCATCCTGACAGCCGGTGATATATCGCCGCCGCCCCTAGTCCCTTGTTCAAAAATGTTGTTAATATTTTATTTGTGGTAGATTATTTAATTACATTGGCAAACCATAGACCTCGCACTCGAAAAAAATTCAACAAAGGTGCGTAAAAACTATTAAACTGGGATTATAAATAATATTTAATGGATAGATTTAAAGGGTTCTGAAGTATATTATGATTTATTTCAATAATCTGATTAAATGTGTATTTTTATTTAATTGCGTAGATAAATTAAAACTTTATTTCTTTATTAACAAAGCAGGATTATTATTTTCATATGATTCTATTATCTTAAAATCCTCCTATTGTAAGGACTTTTAGGAGGTAGTGTCTAGTCTTTTGAGGTCCTGACTTTTCCTCTTTTATGTTTGTGTTATTCCTTTTGTCCTGGACCATAACTTTCGATGAAATTGCATTGAATTGTGGAAATAATCGCCATAAAAATGTTTCGTGCACGACTTGTAATTGGTTTAAGAATTTATGAGGGTTGATTGTGTTTTTCTTTATACTTTTTTTTGTGTTGGTTCTCCCCTTTCAAGATATGCCGGCTCTGGGCCTGTCCAGGTCATATGTGAGGGGTTCAGGGTTTTTTTTTTGGGTTAGGGGTTGGGGATGTTTTATGCTCTGATAGGGGCCATTGACACTCTTTATTGTTGGGACTTCACTTTCAAGCTTTTGGCTCAATTGACATTTGTTTTGTATTGAGAGCGAATAGATTGCTGATTCATGCATAAAAACAATGGTATTTTGTGGTTTAAACACACATTTTTGGCTATTTTTCATAAAGGATTTTAGGTGAAAATGAAAAATACAAATATAAATGAAAAGTATAAAGTTTCGCAGCTCAAGTGGTGCAATTTCAATTCAATTTAAAGCTCAAGGGCTTAGATCAAATAAAGTTTCAAACTGTGTCTCTCTTTTGATTGAGGGGACAAATGAAAAAATTCTTTAACCTCTCAAATATTTGCACAATTTTTCGGAAAACAAAAATTCAAGTTGAAAACTTTGAAATTCAAATTTAAAACCTGTCCATTTCGTGTGCATGTCAGTGTATAAAATCAGAATCAAGACAGTCAGAATTATCTTGCATTTGATTTGTGTATCTTTTTGTAACGTCAAACTTTTCCTCTTATTTTGTTTGCAGGATATGCCTGGCAGGCTGAATTTTTTTGCGGCAAACGAAAGGCCAACGTCAAGCCAGTGAGATTTCTTTGCTTTTGGCTTTTGGCGATGAGAGCCAAACAAATGACACGCCTTCTATAAGGGACAGAAGTCATCTAGCATTCGCGAAGGATGTGTGCCAGCGACGTGGGACCTGCTGAATCGGGCTCAATGGAAGTGGTCTGAGTGGCGGGTGGAGATTCCTTAGACAGACACCTCTGATTGAATTGGTAACAGAAGCACCGACGGCTAAAGCAACAACAACAACAGCAAAAACAAGGACGACAAGGAAAACAAAGGACATGCGAAAGAATACGATGGCGAATCGGAGGCGCAGAAAGAAGACCATCGGGATGCTGACATCGGGCCTAAAATCAGTAGTCAAGTGGAAAATTATTGTATCATCCATAATGTTGCTCTTATTAAGTGGGACAAGTGAGTGAAACTCATTTACAGCAGTGCTCCTGACTGCTTCTGACACATTTCTGGGACTCGGACTCCGACTGGGACTGATTAAATAAATATCTTGCCATTGGAACTCAGTGCGTATACGTAATATTTGTGAATACAAAATTGGTTTATGTTAAAATAAACCAAACTATGTATTTTATTCGTTTATTCAGACAAATTCTGCTCTGTAAAATGTACACAAAAGTCAATGTGCTTTTGGCTAAAAACTGGTACGGAAGTTACCAGTATATTAAGTATACGCATAGTGTTCTCTTAAAGTTTGTACAATAGCTTCTGATATTCAAACAAGAGGAGGGGAGTTTTATGTTTCAATATCGTCTATGATGGTGAAGGAAGGCAACATTTTAGTAGGGATAATAAATTGTGTTTTATGATGCAGGTTACATAGCTGGTATTTTGCTTAAAGAGTTAAACTAACATGGAAAATAGCTTGTTAATATTTTGTTTTAAATGGTTATTCCTGTCAGGATATTTTGTTTCAGGAAAGCTCTAATACAAGTAGACTCTTTTCTCAGAATTTAGGACTTACATCCTTGTTTAGAAAGTTCATCATGAAGAGTAGAAAGAGTAAAAAAGAGTATTAAAACTTCTGTATCCTGATCAAGGATAAGAGTCCTTTGTTTTTGTTTTGCTTGCATAATTTGCACCCGAGGGAGCTGTGGGATGTGCGACTCAATTTACTCGACCAGGATACCGAGGGCGATGACAACAATAGTCCTAGAGCCGAGCCTCTTGAAACGGGGCCACCATATAAATTACAAAGATTTATAATTTTTATCTCTCCCACTCTGCATTCTATATGGTGTTGCTGTGATTCCAATTCGACAAAAGGTCACGTGCTGGCTGTGCGAAAGGGTCGCCTGATGTCCCCCAGTACGTTCACCGCCCTCAGCGGAGACCTGCATGTGCAGATCCAGTTCAATGGCAACGATGAGGACGATATGCCGTACAGAACAACCGCACAGCCCGACGAACACTTGAGCCAGGACTCGACAGGGCACAAGAACTCCATAATGAGCACTTTAGTCATTAGCAAAATCATTGATGACGTCCCGGCCCCTCCGGCACATGGACAGGAAAAGGATTTAATCGAGGGGAGTTCCTCCAACGCAAGCCAGGTGGTCCTGCAGCGGCGTCGCAAGGAAGTGGTTCAGAATATCCCTCTTTTTCCGGATCCCCGGTTCAATGTCACCCAGGTCACGGTACCGTGTCAGACATTCCTCAAAGGCGGACGCTATGAAATGCAGGTGGTCAGTAATCTGAAGACCATCACTCCCGATCCGATGGGCACAAATCAGAGCCAAATCCGGACCACCACCCTAGTGCCGGCGCAGGATGAGCGACTGCTGCAGACCCTGGATGTGCGATGGCCGAGTGCCGAGATGATCGTGAGTCCTGTGCGGCTAAGGACGTATCCGCGGAGTCCGGTCGTGGTGACGCTACGGTTTCCGGAAGTGAATTGCAACCAGACGGGCAGCTTGGCCCTCCCAGAGTTCTGGCTGGAGCTGATTTACTGCGGCAAGGAGCGGAGTTGCAGCCGGAACATTAGCCTGTCCAATGTCCTGTTTGCCGAGCAGATTCGTGGTTTTCCCAAAAACAAGACCCTACATCTGGGCTGCCAATTGTTCGGCCTGGCCGGGAACTATGCTGTGCAATTGCGGCCTATGATTCCGGCCCAAAATGTTCCGACCACACGGCGGCTGCTCAGCGTGGACTGGAGCGACGAGTTCGTGTTCAATGTGTACGCCCGCAGCATCTTTCCGTGCGATCCGCATACTGGCATCGGGGTGTTGTACGAGTATCCTGGCTGCATCCTGGAGCAGGGCGACCGCGTGCGTCTGTATGCTAAGCAGCGGGCGGACGTGGCCTCCCTGAAGCCACCCACCTCCCTACATTACATCTCTGAGCAGCGGGTGGTGAAGAGCCAGCACTCACTCCACTTCTCCTGCGACCTGTTCTTCGAGAAGTACGTGGAGTACTGCTTCGTCTACGTCAGTCAGTCCATTTCCGGAGCGGTGGCCGATGTCCGGATGGACTGTGTTCCCACTCTGCCCGTGAGCGGTAAGTTTGAAAGGCTCCTAAAGGGGATTTATATTAAGTGTTATGATTATTTATTTTCACAAAAATCCTAATTATTTCGATTGAAAGCAAAGCTTTAATAACCCCAATTAATTGTCCCCAATTATTACCACAATATAAATAAAGAAAATCACAATTAATATATATGGTATTTAAAGCAAAGCCACATCCTTTTTTATCATTTCGTTTCAATATGAAAAAGAAATAATTGAATTAGCAATTTTCCATTTAAATTTTTTGCCTCGTTCCGCATTAAATGAATTATGTGGATTAATTTGTGACATTCTTTTCTCATTCTCACAGAATCGGACACCGGAGGCTGGGGTCCATGGAGCGAGTGGACTCCGTGTTCGACGAACTGCCTCGGGGGAACCAGGAATCGTTATCGTTTCTGCGACTCACCGCCCCCGCGATACGGAGCCAAATTCTGCGAGGTATGTAGTTACGGCAGTCCAATACGGTAGATTAACCTCTGAACGACCTCTGACGCCACCTGATTTGATACACTTAATAGTGAAAGTTTGATTGAGTGCTCAGTGAAATGATTAATACGCGCACATCTGCGAGGGGGCGGCTCCAAGACGCCCTATTTCAATAAGTGCTCCCCAACTATACCCAAAGATGGGTGAACTACGGTTGAGTCTGTCGTGGGGGAGGTCTGTCACCCTCGGGATAAGTTTCGGATTAAATTTCACTAGGGAAGACTACACAGAGGAAAATAAATGATAGAATAACTTGAAGACTTTTAGAACTTTCTCTACTTCCTTATAAATCAAACAAATACTTTAGAAAGCCTTTTACAATTATGATATATTTCTTTCTATGTAGTACTCTCCTAGTAGGGCAAACTATTCCATTGTTTTTGTTGTGAAAGAGGAGAAGAAGGTCTGGGTAGAGGAGGTCTGCTTGGGTGCTGGGATGTTTTGGATGTCTGGGAACATGTTTCCACACTGCGACACTTGCTCTAGATTGCGTGGGGAATTTACGGCGTTTCCGACAATTGTCGGCCTACTACGCTTCGTTTTATCTCGTTTCTTTTGTTGAACGTGGAATGGATAGACTGTGGGGGAGTCGCTCCTCCATCCTCCATCCACCGTGCATTTCATTATCCAAAAACTTCCGGCATCAACATCCAGCGATAGGGGCACATTTGCCCGTACTTTACCAACTTGTTCGGAACAATTACAGTCAAAGTTTTTAAATGTTCTTCGCACTTATTGCGAGTAGTTCTTACACGGTGGGGAAGTTGTGTTCTGGATGCTGTGACAATGGAGTGGGTGGTGCCCTCTACAACCTCCTCCTTTGCCACCTCCTATTCAACTGAAAGCCATTCCATAACAATTTGCATTTGGCCCCTAAAGAATAGCTGCGAGGCGTTCATGGCATGTGTGTATACAAATATTGCACCACGGGCTATTAATCAAACAAAGCTCCGGCTCGGCTCGGCACAGCACGGCATGGCATGGCAGGCTCTATTTGCTTTTAGAAAACACGGGAATCGGGAATAACCTTTTGTGACCACGCCAGGACCCAGCACCACAACCTGAAATTAGTGGCTTAGACATGTATTTGGCTTAAAGAGTCTTAAAGCGGAAAAATGTTTCATGAAAATACTATATAATTTTCCAACCAAAACTCATAGCTTTTCAGTGCCAAGCTTTGGAAGAGCTTTGATATCCTTGGCAACGCTTCCTCAACTAGTTGTTATATTCATTCCCTTAGTCAGACCCAGACACCCATGGAATTTCAGTCCAAATCACAGCAAAATACAGTAGTTACACAAAATATACATTTCCAAAATTAAAAAAAACGGTTAAGTTTGAGAAAACTGCATCAAGATGCCGCCAAAAGGGGCTGCGAAAAAGAAGAAGGAGGACCCGAACAAGGTCAGCCAGGTGGACAGGACCTTCTATGAGCTGACCATCACAGATCTGAACCAGAAGTTGGCCCGTCTGAGGTCCCATCTGTCCACCATCGACGAGTCCAACATTCAGTTAACTGAGAAGCTCAAGGAGGTGGAGAGCGATGGCGTGGATGTGGCCGCCCACCTGGAAAGGACTCTGGCCGAGCGGAACAACTCGATTACGGAGCTGGAGGAGCGCCTGGTGGAGATCACCAAGGTGCGGGACGAGGAGAACCAAATCGCCCAGGAGAAGATCAGCGATCTGGAGGCCAAATACAAGGCCATGCACGACCAGCTGACCTCCGAGATCAAGCTGCTCAACGGCAAACTCAATTCGCTGGATGAATTCCGCATTCAGCGAGATGTCCTTCTGGCCAAATTCGACGACCAGGAAGCCGACCTCAATGAGAGGGAGAAGGATCACAAGGAGGCCCTGTACAACATGGAGCAGCGGGCTGTTGTCGAGAAGGACGCCCTCAAAAAGGAGGTGGAGCAGAAGCTGCTGCAGGTCTCTGAGGACTTTACGCGCTCCAGCGAAATCCGGAATGCCGGCTACACCCGTCGCCTCATCCGCGAGAACATCGCCCTGCAGAAGGAGATCGATCTGCTGGTCATGTCCCAGATCAAGCTCCAGCAGGCCTACACCAACCAGAAGGACAAGCACAAGGAGATGGAAGAGCAGTATAGCGCCCTGGATCAGATCAAGAACGAGCTGGTCCGCAACTCGGTGAACAAAATCAAGATAATCGAGGGTCTCACCCGAAACTATGAGAAACTGAAGGCCAAGTACGTGGAGGTGCTGCGCTTCCGCAAGGCCTACGAAGCCCACATCCAGGAGGAGCGCTGCACGAATGTCAAGCAAAAGGATGTGGCCGCCAAGCTCCGGAATCTGGCCAAGCGAATGGAGATCACCGAGCTGGAGAATCGCAATCTGGTGGTCGTCCACGAGCAGCACGAGACCGAGATCATGCGGCTGCGTGGCATGATCCAGGAAATCAAGTGCACGGTCAGGGACGCCATTGTGTCGGAGAATGCGGTCAAGGTGTTCCCGGAGCGACTGGAAGACGCCGCTGTGGATGGGCCCGATGTGATTGACGAAGTGCGCGAGGAAGCCGTGGCTCTCAGCAAACTGAAACGCGGCGACCTGCTCGCCCAGCTGATGAACATCGTCAGCTCCCATTCCGAGGAGCTGCCGAGGACTCCGTCGATTGGCTCTATCGGGAGTGCCACTTCCTCGCTGTACGCGCCTGGCAAAATGGGCTTCATGCCCCAGCGCCCCAAGGCCACGCCCTTTGATGTCTTCCGCAGCGAGGTCATCGACGTGGTGCCGGAAACGGGCGTTCCGGAGCATCTCAAGAAGCAGCGACTCCTGGACCGGGCCACGCCCTCGCAACGTGGCATCGAGAATCCCATCATCGATGTGGAATTCGGCACTACGCTGTATGTGTCGTCGTCCCGCGAGGAGGATGTCATCGAAATTGAGGAGGAGCCTCTTGAGGAGCCGGAGGGCTCCAGCAGCAGTGTCTCCGTCAAAAAGGAGAGCTCTGAGGGCACCGCCCCGCCGCCAGGACCCGTCCCGTTGGCCGCCACGCCCTCCATCCACGATGTCAAGAAGGTGGGGCCCAGCTCCTCGGCGGACACCATGCCCACGTCCTCCAGGCTGTTCGGAGCGACCGAGGAAGAGGAGGGCGAGGAAGAGGAGGACTTCGATGTCCAGTTCTTCTACTAGGAGTAACTTTATGTTGTGCAGATGTTATTTATTAAATAAAAATTATTGCAAAGATGTAAATTATGAACGAGTTTATATACTTGATTGTCTTCTATAAACATCCTAGCCATCCTATAAACTTGTGTACTATGATTCTTCTTTCTAGGGACCCTCGGTGGAGACGGAAAAGTGCGGCAAGAGCATCGCCGATACGTGGGACTGCATCTACGAGACCTCCGGAACGTCTATGACCAAAGCCAATAGCACGGATGTGAGCGAGGAGATTGGACCCGGATGTCGTTGCGGCTGCATTGTCCATCTGGGCTCCTCGAAGCCCAAACGAATCATTGCGGGAGCCACACAAAGCTGCCCTGGCCGCTCCTTCTGGTTAATACAGGTACGTCACATTTCCAGATGAAAAAAAAACCTAGAAATTGCCCTCTGGTCTTTGGTCAAGTTTGAACAACTTTCGAATTGCCTTTGGAGCCATAACTATAAAAACGAACAATGCCAAACACTCAGAAGTCCATGAATAACATTCCGCACGCCTCAGAGGCTGCCTCCCCAAAAAAAGTGACAAAGGACCTCCACTTAATGTGCCAGGATGCGGAGGACGAGTGGGGGCGAGTGGCTCGCTCGGCCTTTTGCGGGGTTGAACTCAATTCATGCATAATAAATGCCCCACTTGGTAGGCGTTTTGGCCAGGCCAGGCCCGAAACTATCAATGCGTGCTGAAAGTCCCCAAGGATGGCTTGAACTTTCTGCAAAAAGGATATGTTGATTTTGGAGCAATTTATTTTAGAGACGCAAAGAAACTTTCTAAGAGAAAGGTCTTGGAAAAGTTTTAAAAATTAATTCAACTATTAATTACTGGGTATCCTCCTGTCGGTATCCTTGCATAAATGGGTATATAAGTTCCCCTACCACTGAACACAATTGGAATGATTAGACCCGGCAATTGGCACGTTCGATAAGCAGAGGGGATGTGCTGATTGGAAATGGATACTGTGTGGTGATGAATGCGCCTGACCCACTTTGCCATCGAACTGGAGGGGGTTGGGATGCGAAAACCAAACAAGTTTCCGCATACTCATACACGCACGGAGGCAAATAAAGAATCCTTTTCATTTCCTTGCAGGTGGACGGCGAGCAGAGTATTGCCCTGGCGCTTAGTTTCCTTCGATTACCCTGCGCCACTCAATACATAAAAGTACGCGACGGTCCTTCTCTTTCATCCACACTCCTGGTGGAGCTGAATGGCGGCGGCCTCGTTCTCAAGGGAGCCACTGGCGAGGGTGGCATCCCAGTGTCGGTGGAGTCGACCGGGGGACAGCTGCTGGTGGAGTTCTATGCAGGCGATGGTCAGGCAGGGAATACATCCTCCGCTGCGGTTCAGGATGCACAATGTACTGGCGGCTTTATGGCGAATGTTCATCAGCAGTTGGGTATGTAATAGACTTTAGAGACTGCTATATATGGATCTAAGGACTTTTTTTCTTCACAGCAAACATCAGCGGCAATAACACCATCCCCACTCTAGTGGCAGCCACCAGGATCTCTGGGAAAAGTCGGACTAATTCTCAAAAAGCATTTTCGCGACTGCGGTTCACTTTGGTGCATTTAAGCGCAATGATCTTTGCCAGTATTATCATAATAATAAGTGCTCTCCTGGGTATGTTTTTTAGTAAAATCTCAAGGATAATGCACTATAATATTATCTTTTTATACCAAAACAGGTGCCCAGTATGTGGTGCGCTATCGGAAATACCACTTGGCCGTGGCTAGGAGACAGGACGAGGGCTCTCGTCTGCATACCCCAAGGGCCTCTTTGACTTCTCTGCAAGGACCTCCATCCCGTGCCATGTCCACAACTACCCTCCTGTCGGAGGTGATATATCTGGTGAAGATGCGGCCCAAACATCACCTGCGGCATTCAATTCTGCGGGAGAGTGTGGATGCCGAAAACCTGACGAGTGAAACGGAGTTCAAGGATACAGATCCGCAGGCCATGCTGGCGAAATGGTAGATATTTAAAACTTTAATTAGAAAAGAGTAAAATAAAAATACTTTTTAAAATTAAAGCGATGAAATGAAAGAGCTGGGCAGCTCGGCGTCTATGCTTACGCTCCGCAATGAGCGTTCCTCGCAAGACCGTCTCTCCATGGACAACGGCAGTGTGATTGGATCACCGTCTTCCGCCGAAGCTGAACTGACTGGGGTTCACAGCCCGGCAGAGGAGTCCAAGGACTCTCCACTGGAGCCCGCCAGCGGCAAGGACAGTGCCAGGGACTCGGAGTCCATCATATCCTCGGGCATGAGCTCCCTCTGCAATAGTCCGCCGATGAACAGCAAGCGACTGAGCAAATACTCGGATCGCTACGATGCGGCGACACTGAAGCTGCTATCCTCCAGGTTGGACGAGAGCCTGCAGGATGCCAGTTCCCTGCACTCGGTGACAGAGTCTTTGCGGCTGGGCGGTCGCCTTGGATCACGCAGTGTCAGCTCTTCCCTGACGAATGTGAGTTAAGAGGTTTCTGATTTGATCCTCCTTAGAGACACATTATCTTTTCAAATAATACAATTTCCTTTCTTTCAGGGATGCTACTCTCCAGCTGCCAGTGTGGTCAGTACGGCCACCATCAGGACCACCAGCAATCCCAAGGAGTCCAAGGAGAAGCAGAATCGAAAGAAGCTATTGGCCAGACCGGGCTCTGAATTTTCGTTGGGAAATCAGGAGGAACTGGAGATGGACTACTACGATTACAATGTAATCAACGCAGGATCAGCTCCTGGCTCTTATCTGGGTATGGATCCGGCCTATCTGGTCTGGATTCCGCCCTTTGAGGAGGTAGCAGAACGGGAGGAGGATGACAAAACACCGGAGCCCGAACCAGATCCGGAGAGAGACGAGCGCCAGCCGCTGTACGAGGAGATCAAGCTGCCCAAGTACGGACACTATCTGAGCCCGGCCAGCAACACGGAGTCCAGCAAGTCCACCACAGCGGATAACACGCCCAGTTCTGAGGAGCGATCCCCGCCGAACAGTGGGCGCCCCTCCAAGGCCACCTCTCCCTGCGAGGGTGGCAAGTCCATGCCCCCCAAGCAGCCCACACCGTACATGTCCAGGAAGCAGCGACGCCAGTCCAAGCAGCAGATCCAATCTGCTATGTCCCTGAGCTCCAACTCCCTGGAACATGAACAGCGCTCCGGTAGGAGCTCGAGGACACCCGCCGAACTGGCTGCAGTGCATCAGAAACTGGAGGCCGAGGAGGAGCCCAACGAATCAATGACTGGCTCGTATGTGGAAAAAGAGACGGCGGTGGAAAAGTCCTCGGGGGATCTGCAGGAATTCCTGGCTCTAGACGACATCCAGTTCGCCGATGAAAGTGGCAGCGATTACGAGGCAGTAAACCTCAAAAAAGGCATCGAGATAGAGTCCTCCTCGAACCAGGACCAGGACGATGTCCGGACAAAGCTCCTGCACAGAAAGGAGACCAAGTCACGGGAGGTGTCCGTTTGAATCAAAAAAACAATTATGTAAATAGAAGCAGCTCGAAAAGCTCAGCACATATATATAGTTTTCGGATGATCTTGTAAAATACGGGTAATATACTATACATATGTCAGCACCATAAGAAACGTAGACCACCTGGAGTACTCTTTGGTTTTTTTTCCAGAAGTAGATCTTAAGCTCAAATCCAAAAAATGTATACTTTAAAGAAATGAAAAAAAAGAAAAAGAATATAGAGCAAGCTCGTATCTAGTCCCAAAGCTATTGTAAGGCTAAAATGTTTAATCTCACGTTATCCTGTATATAACTTAGCTAAGGTTCACTGTAGTCTAAGTATTTATTCGCACTCGATTATGGTTTGATTTGATTTGGCATTGGATCTGGATTAGAGAATTGGAATTTCAGAATATTGTGATCTTTATTTACGCGTGTTCTAGTCAAAATGATAGTCGAAATTAATAATTATTTTGTTTTTGCCAAAATATAGCCTTTTCGTCACCCCGATCTGTATCTGTTAAGAAATCAAATAAAGTACTTCTATGAGATATATAGTTATATACTAATTGTTTGTCTTTAATTATTATTTGTTTATATGTTAAATATTCTGGTCACAATTATTGTCCCTGGTCTGAGAAGCTCTATTCAAATCAATTTCTCCAAAACAAATTCGGGGCCTGCTCATTTTGAATAAATTGTTTTGAAAAGGCTTCTTGCAAAGGGGCTTGGCCCTTTCAAAGTGAATGTCCCTATCCTCCAGCTTGAAATACGATTGATATTGAATGTCGTGTATGTCCAGATTATGTACTGTGGCTTTTTCCGTCACGGGGGTCTTCAGGCTCTTTGATCTATTCGCCGCATAGGCGAGCAACTCCTGGCGGGCCTGCTCCTTTCTCATCTCCTGCAGAAAGGGAGCCTCCTTCTCCGGCTCCTTGGGATGGATCAGTTTGCACATGGAGCAACAATCTTTTTTCTTTTTTGTTTCCAACTCCGGCTTCGGCGGTTTCTCCTCCAATCGCATCTCTCGTATGGGAGTTGGGATCTCCGGGTGCTGGTGCGATGCTTCCTCTCTCCGTTTACTTTCCGAACTCCCCTCTTTGTGAAATATTTCCGGATACGGGAAGAGTAGAAGGTCGTGATCGGCTATGCCATCGATGGCCAGGGACGAGGATTCATATCGCCAGTCCTCAGTACTGTCAGAAGACCTGCTCAGAAGCCGCTTCAGTTTCAACAACCTCTCGGAAAAGTCCTCCAGGGGGCTCATAGAAGCCGTGCTCAATTTTGATAAGCGACGACGATTCCTTTCGGCGGTTAACCGAAGTAGAGGAGCGTTATTGCGTAAATTTTGATCGTCCAGTATAACCATATATGCCGGCCGATTGTCCACCGCATTGGCTTCTGATCGCCTGGCGCTTACATAACCTGACATGTATCCCGACGTCGATAATTTTTTAAAGGAACCTCTCTGCGACATGCGAGTAGGACGAAACACTTCCGCCAAATCACAAGTGGTACCTCTTTTACCATTTTTCCTAACGATATATTTTTTCTGTTTTTTACCCTTGGCAGTGGCCTTTTTTTTGTTGGGCTCTGTAATTTTCTGCCGGACTTTATAGAGATCCATGAAGTGAAGTTTCGCCGAACCCTTTTTGGGGTCGCCCATTGGAAGTCTGGTTTTTGGAAGATTCTGCTTTGTACTTTTAACTTCCATATCAGGATTTTCGGGAGCCGTCGATCGAAGTGGATACATTTGCAATGTAAGACTGGTATTCGACCCATGCATCTTTTTATTTTTTCTAAAATCAAACTCTGACTTATCAGGATCTAGCATCCGAACTTTATATATCTCTCTTTCGAGGCGTTGGGTAATCGGGGGCGAGTTCGATTCATTGAAATTATTTTTGTTTTTGAATCGACCCTGTTGGTCCAAATGAGATTCGAGAATGGAGGATATATCACTGTAGAGACTATCTTCATCGTAATCCCGTTCCACTTTTCGATTATTTCGATGCGAATCCGGCATCTGGCTGTCACGTATAATTTTGTAAAACTTACTTTTTTTTGCGGCCCATTGATCGGTTTGGGATTTGCCACCTGCAGGTCTATTCATCAAAAAAGATGGTCTATGGGTGAATGGTACCTCAATGGATGTTGTCGATTTTGGTTTTTTTTTTACCCTTCGACCGGGTTTTGAGTGTTCCGGAGACTTCGGCCAGGCTAAAGTTCTCTGATCGACTTTCTCAAGGTTGTACAACACATTCGAGACCGAGTTGGCGAGGTAATAGGCATTTGGATTAATCGGTATACTTTTGGCATTTTCCATAAAGCTTAGAACAATTATTTTTTTAAAAAATACGTAAGTTGAGAATTTTGTGTTTTAAACATATATGCCTTTTCATAAATGTTATGCAAACCTGAAATAATCTTCAAAGGCAATCTAGACTCAATTCAAATTAAGAAAAAAATATACAAACACAACATTTATTGAAACATTTTTTTTTGCTCTTTTATTAGTAAAGTTTAAGGAAAATATTCTGTCTATCCATGAAGTATGTTTCAAAATACAAATAGTCTGGAGAAGGGTGCAATCTTATATTAGAGATACATACGAGTACATGGGTAAAATTTTAATTGATGACTAGCATAGCGTATCGTTATTTTGGTCCTATAGTGCCGGTTGAGAAGCGTTTTAGTTATAGTTTTAGTACAAATATTAATTATAGGTACTTGGTTTCAATCGGTTGGTTATTTTATAATTTATTAGTGAAGGAGACAACTAACATTCTCCTCCACAAACGACTTAGTCTAAGTTAACTTTTTAATTAACAGATACAAATGGATTGCTAATATCAAAACTGGTTATTGCATCGCATTGAGGTTGGTTTTTATTTTTAATTAATTTGTTTAATTTATGAAAAGGATCTGCAAGCGTTTCTGGGTTTTCATTTATAACTTGTGCCAAAGCATGGTCCGAGTGAGGTACTATTTTATTTTTCATTTTAGTAATATTGCAACCAACGCCTTAACGACTAGAAATATAATATTATATCAGGTTGTTTTAAAGCATTCTATTTATTTAAGCCTCATGACTTTATGTGAATGTTAATATGGCCTAAAAATATGTTTTTTAATAACAATTGCATTGTAGACTTCAGTAGAATAGCACGATCTCGTTATTTTTGTATGAAAAAGGGGAAATGTCTTTTTAAAGATTTATACAGCTTGGTAGTTTATTATTTTTTCCTCGTATATAAAATTGTAGAAAAGCCGTGGCAATTATAAAAGTTAATTTTGATCCCTTGGACTTAAACTTTGTTAGTTTGATAAACAGCAAATATGTATATTCCATATGTTTAATTTCAATTTAAAGTAACATCCTTTATATATGAGTATTTAACAATATATTTCTGTTTTGTACTTTATAACATTTTTAGCTTTTTTTTAATTTACACATATTTCTGTTAAATTGCATATTTTCTGTAAAGCTTGTAGAGGAGTGCATAGTACGATTATTATATTTAGTTAATTATTTATTATTTTAAATCAAAAGCGTAACGGAATGGCCGATAGACGCGTTAAAAATGTTACGATTTCAACTGTCTAGACTTTTGCTTTCGCAGAGATCTCATTATTATTTTTTGTCAGTAATTTCGTCTTATATCTTTGGTTTTTAATGATGGGTTTGCCTCTTTTTTAATGACTTCTAATAGGTTTGATGCGAATGTGCTTTAAATGCTCCTCGTGAACAAATTCAATATTAATTTACGACTTTTTCGGATCAATCACTTTGGCCTCACAGTCCGTGGGATCAATGTCGTGCTCCACAACTAGCGTGTTCTTAGATATCTTGTCCGCCAAAAGGGCAACGGCATCGGATCCTGTCTTGGCTAGGGATGGCCTGCCCGTGGATCGCCTTCTTATGTTCTCGTCCTGCTGCTCCTTTCTGTGCAGATCGCTCAGCCGGAATGCCTCCAGGAATTCGTTGAGATCCACCTTCCCGTCGCCGTTTAGATCCATCATGCGACACTTCTCCAGCATGGCTGCCTTGGAATAGGCGCCCGGCATATGGGCCACCAGCAAATCAATTGCAGTTTCAAACTCATCCAGGGTTATTTCACCTGCAAAGTAATAAAAAATGTTTAATTATACATCATAAGATTAGTGATATACATGCTTAAAGACTCACCAGAGTTGTCGGCATCTATGATATTAAAAATGGCCACTAAGCTGGCCTTGTTGGCATACAAGGCGTCCATCACGGAAGTACCATCAGCCTCGGCTTCAAGCTAAAATATATATAAAATAATAAAAGGCTTAAATAACTACCAAATAATCTAGGCCGAGACTCACAATCACATCCGTATCCAATAGATCCAAGGTCCTGTAATAGCTGACCTTCTGGCTATCCGTTCCCGGAGCCAATTTGTCGCGTAGCAGTCTCCAGGGTAGCCCCAACTTGGTGACCTTTTCCATTACCACACACCAGTTCGTAATGGATATGCAGCCACTATCCTTGGGATCACACTTCCGGAACTCGTCCTCCAGTTCGTCCCGATGATCACGCATACGCACGGCCAGCTCCTTGAGGGCCGAACTCTCCACAATTCCCATTCGCTGCTTGAAGGATAATCGCTTGGTTTGCGATGCCGCCGATATATACTGTACGAAGTGGGGCATTAACTGATTGTTCAGACGGATATAGGCGCCCTTGTTGGAGCCAATGGCATAGTAATTGGAGGCCGAAAAAATTGTGATGACCTGAAAGGAAAAATGGTATATAATTAATCATAATTACACCACGGAAGTGACCCTGCCCTTTCTAATATCCACCAACTAATATTAATTAAAATAATTGCTTGCTAATTACCTTATTATCGTGCATGAATTCATGGCCATTTGGTTTGCACTCATGGGATCGGATGACGTAGCTGAGTCGATGTTTCTGCAGGAAGTTTTCGGTCACATCAGGACCGAACCAAACGCCAGCCCCTCGCAGGGTGTTCGGGACACAGCCCATTGTGGCCTGCGGATCGCTCCACATAATGTCAAAGATCTGAAATTATAGAGATTATATAAAATGATTCAAATAGTTTGATCATTTTTTATGGTAACCTGCTGCCATTCGGTTTTATCCAAAGGTTCTCCATCTGTAAGTGGTGGCCGTAGAATAGAGACGTACTATAATAAGAAATATTACTATTATTATGAATTTCTTTATAAATATGTATGTCTTATTACCTTGCCACGATCAATACTTTTTATTAAATCCAGACTTGTGCTGTCCGAGAAACCTCCATGAACGATCAAAACCCTGCTATTGAGAACCGATCCCAAAGGCAGCCATCTGTAGACCTCATCGATAAAGGCCAACAAACGTTTGTGATTCCGCTAAAGAAAATTTAGAATAAATTTAGAACCCCTATAACTCACAGACAGGACTACTTACAGGATATTTACTCTCCACCTCGCGAATAAAACCATAGCGGGCATTCATAACACTATCCTCGTGGTTGCCCCGATTCAGGAAAACAGCCTGAGGAAAAGCCAAATAGAGGGAAAGCAGCAATAAAAGGACCTCAAGGCCCCGCTTTCCCCGGTCCACAAAATCCCCATTGAACACATAGGGATTGGAAGAGGAAGGAAGACCGTTCTAAATGGAAATAAAGTTTATTATTAAAGTATTAAGTTTAAACTTTAAAAAGATTTGAATACCTTATGCAGCACCACAAGAAGATCATCTAATTTTCCATGGAGATCCCCACAGACAGTCACCTGCTGGGAAACAGCCGTGGAGACTGGGGATATATTTGGCAGCTGCTTCAAGGATTTGGCAGCTTCGCGTAGGATTAAAGCCACATATTTTGGATGTAATCGATTTCCCTGAAATATAAATAATTATAAAATCAAAGACGGAAGACAAATATTAATACTTACTCTCTTCTTGCGGAAGACATCAATCAAGAGATCGATATGATTCTTTCTTATTGGCAACTCTATTTTGGCATTCACAATATCCCCAAACTCTTCCACCAACTCATCCTTTTCATCGAGTATTGAAACTGAAAATATTCCAAAATATATTCCTTATATTTTCCTATAATTTTATCCAAATATTCAACTCACCGTGAGTCGATCCTTGGTTCTGATTCTTCCTGCCCGCCGCCTGGGGCATGTGCTTAATGAGGTCATTGAAAAATTTGTATAGCTGCGGCAAAAATACAGGCACATATGAGAATAATAAAAATGAATTAGCACTGAGTGGGTCAAGAATCCATCGACGAGGTTGCTCTTGCTACAAAGTTTCACGGCTGAGTTGATTGCTATCGACTTTTGAAACTTTACAAATGCACTGACGTCGTCGTCGTCGTGGCTGTCGTCGAGGGTTCTTTGGCTTAAGGTTCTTCTATTTCTTTTTTTTTTTTTTTGAATGTCTTGATGGTAGAAGTTTAAGATACTCACCTCAGCCTGGTCCTGTTCGCTGGCATACTCCAGGTTCTGGAAGATCTGCCAGTTGCAACGCCTCTGCATTTCGCGACGAGCCTGATGTCTGCGATACCATTTCTGGATGAATATTGCCGCTCGTATGGCTACAAAATATAATAATGTTGCAGATTTTTTTTTTTTAGAAACACTTTTGGGGGCAATCAGGAATTTTTATGGCCTCGGAATGGTGATGTCTAAGAACATTGAAGGCAACAAACCTACACACAAGAGGGGGAGTATAGCAAGTAATATGCAACCATGTTTCGCAACAATGTTGCAGCCAATAAAGGCAGTTCGGCTTACACTACGGTTTTCCCTTTGACATTTTTGCCTTGGTCGCTTATTACTCACAGGACACACAGGACACGGCACAGAGTACACTTGACAAAATACAAACAATTTTTATAATCTGGCAGTTTTTTTCGATTTTTTTGGGGTGATGGAATGGCAGAATGGCGCCACACAAAATGATTACTCCCACAAAGTACTTGCCGTTCTCATCCATTTTGATGCAAATTTATTCGTCTGCTATTCACACAATGCTGAAAACGTCAAAGACTGTGGCGAGGGGGATTTTGTAAGCCAGAGCGGGATGCTATTTGGTTCTTGGTTATTTTTTTTTTTTTGGGCTACCAACTGATTAACATTTACGCAGCTATAATTATATCAGCCGGCTTATGGCAAAGTCTTTACACACTTGTCTCTAGGTCTGGTGGCGAGGGCGGTCGGTTATTCTTTTTCAAATTTATGCAACCCATAAGAAAGGGTCGAGTTGGGGCTTCGTTTGATCTGTATTCTAAACAGTTTATTCTTTTCAACAAATTTAATTTTCTTTTCACTCTATTAAATAGGATCACGCAATTTCCCCGTTTAATTATTAAATTTAAACATTTATTTTAAAGCAAACTTGTAAGATAATCCATTTGGTGGTAATGCTCATTTAAAGGCCAATAAAATAATCATCTAAGGACATTTCTCATTTGTCCGTAAACACTTGAAACTAGATAGCCGACCGATTTGAACTGGAACCCAAAACTGTTCATTTAGAACGGCGGTGGCTTGCATTTCTGTTTGTTTTGCGTTAAGCGTTCTTTTTCAACTTTTACCCCTCGAACCGTGGGCTGTATTTGCATTTTACCAAACAAAAATTAATTATTTTAATATAATTTTATTCTTTTTAAATCAAATTAAAAAGAAATATCTTGAGAACAGAAATAACGTTTCTTTGGAATACCCTCAAAACTCAATCTGAAAAGGTTTCTCTTTTCTAAGAATTCCCCAAATGTCCTGTTTTTCTTTAGAAAGAAATCTCGCCCACAGTGCTATCCCCAATTACCGGATGAGTGGTGTGGGGGGTTTTGGGTTCTCGGTTTTGGGTTCTGGTTGGTAACCTTTCCCATTTCCAATTTGCGTCCATGTCCGCGTGTTGTGGGTTAATTTTTGGCTGCGTGACTAGCTGGGACTACTATACGTATACGTGTTTTCTTTTGTCTTCTATTATACATATACAAGAGTGTGTGTGTTAGCCTGGTTTATAGCCAAGTTTTCACTAATAGCAGCTGTCCGGCCAAGGCGTCTGTTTGTTCATTTTACCTTTGCCTATGCCGTGTCTCCGGCTGCTCAGATCCACCCGAACAGTTTGTATAGTAAATTGGAACAATAAATAAAAGTTAGCGCAAGCGCCAAAAAAAACAACAAACAGGAGACCTGCTAATGAAATACCAAATTGTCGGAAAAGGTTAAATGCAACTGCATTACAAGGTCCTCCTTGAAAGAATTCACTTTGTCCGTTGTTAGCTGAATTTACAAAGTAAATACTGCCATAAAGTTTCCCTCTGAACCCAGTTATTATGTATTGGGGGCACTTGGTTATCCTTTGTCTTGCGGAATATTACCATTCCAGGGAAAACTTTAAGTCTAAAAGGACTGAAGGATTCTAGCAAAAGTCCTTAATTATGTTTTTCTTTTAATTATAGTTGCTAACTAGCTGGCAGTTAACCTAATCAAGTACAAATAGCCCATTGGAATCATGACTAATCATTTTAATAGTAAATAGTAGTAGTAGTAGTAGTAGTAGTAGTAGTAGTAGTAGTAGTAGTAGTAGTAGTAGTAGTAGTAGTAGTAGTAGTAGTAGTAGTAGTAGTAGTAGTAAGTAGTAGTACTGTAGTACCTATATTAAAAGCTCCCTTGGGCAGATTGGATGACTAGTTCTAGATCCACCTCTAAATCAAGCTCTACTCCCTGCCTCTAGCAACTATTTTCAACTGAATCAAGGTTCCACTCCAGGGAGCTCTTACTGTATGAACCCCTGAGACCCTAGTAACCGGATTAGGTTAGTAGACTACGCAGGTTTTATTGCCCGTTCTACACAAATCCACATTAGAACTACATAAAATTAAGCCAAATACATTGAAAGAAAAATGTTTAGACTAATCGGATGATAAATCTAGTTTTTAAATAAAATAAATAAAGATACAAGATACTGATCATGACGATCAATTTTATAAAAATGAAAGAAAGTAAAGCTCACAAATCATATTGTTTAGGTTGAACAGATCACCAAGTCCTATTTTTTTCACTCTTAAGATTATCCGATCCGTATGCGGTACTCACTCTTTTCGGCCCGAGAGGCGCTCATGCCACGGAGCGGCTTGCGGAAGTGCTTGCACCAACCTCGCCGCTGGAAGAGCTGCAGCAGACTGGAGGCCCTGGTGCTCGTCTGGGCGGAGGAGGCCTGTGGCTGGCCATTTGGGCCCAGTGTCTGCATGCTGGCCCCCACCCGCTCTATTTCCGACGAGCGGCATGAGGAGGCGTCTTCGACGGAGGAGCTGCGCCGCTTCCCGGCCTCATCGGTGCGCAGGCATACGCAGCTGCGTAACATTCCGCCGGATTTCGCTGTAACACAAGACGTGACCCCAGCGGTTCAGCGGCCCACCTAGTGGCTGCTCCAGTTCCACCCACCCACCGCTCTAATGGAATCTCCACACATGCATTAGGTGTGCGGAGGTGTGGGGGTGGCCTGTCCAAGTCTGGCCTGTCCAAGAGGTCTGCCTTATGTCACTCGCCTGACAAGGTAATATAATTTGCCCGCCACCCAGTTCATGGGCTTCGGAACAGCGCCTTGTTCGTCCTTCAAATGGCTGTCAGTGGTTGAACGGATGGATGGTTGGATGGCAGGGTCCGTCCGTCCGTCCGTGGGTTTCTTGGCTCGTCTCCCCGGTTCTTAATGCAAATTGATTTTATTTTCGCGTAATTTATTCATTTCACTGTTGCTGATTGCCCTCCTCATATTCCATTGTGCGAAAATCCGTGGATTTCGTCTTCAGCTGCAAATAAATTATGAGAAATTTTGTGAAATTAAATGTTAAATGTTGTCGTCGCTTTTCAAGTTTTGAATATATATATTTTAGGGAGGAAAAATTTGGCCAAAAGGTTATCGAAGCAGGAGAAATTCTGCTTACTCAACCGTGATGACGTGGTGTTCCGGTCTAAATGGTTACTCCGGTTAGAGTCCTTGACGAGCATGTTTTGTTTATTGTTTACTAAAGTCATAATTACATTACACAATTCGTGGCTTGTTAAAGCCCTATTCCGGTCAATAAAGTTTGGTTTTGTGGTAATTACATAGACTAGTTGCTGTGGGACTTGTATTCGTTTAATGGCCCCCCAAAAAATATGCATATTATTACATTCCCGAATAAATTGGTCTTAGCGAGGACTAGAAAAAATTATCCTTACTATCCTTGATATGTAACAGAAACTTTGAGTTTGTCTAGCGAATCAATTGTTGGACGCCGGCTACAGAAAATGATTATGGCCAGATGATGATGGAAAGAGGGTTACACTTGTCCAGCATTTGTGTATCCTTTCAGGACGGTTATGTTATGGTGTTGAGGTAAAAGAACCGTTGAACCGATGCGCGATAATACCATAACATAGTATACATCTACGTAAGTGTGTCCTGTGTCCTTTCACTAGAACGGGTTGCGGCCGAGTGCCCGGGGTCCTTTGTCCTTTGTCCTGAAACCAACTGGTTGTCAGCTTCTATAAAGCCAGAGTTCCCTTGAGTGGCTCCAGACAAACAAACCAATTTTCACCAATTGAGCCATAAAGCCGCACAGACATAACCCACCCAGTCCGAGACCCACTCCCACTCCCACTCCCAGTCCCAGTGCCACTCACACCCACACCGATGGAATATCCACGAAGTGTGAAATTAAAATGCTAACCTGTAGCAGCACAAGGACAAAGGATGAGGCTATGCCAGTTGCCACAGCCAATCCTAAATATAAAGGCTGTGGAGAAGGTGGGTATTGATTAATCGCCTGAAACATAGTGCCGAAGAGGATGGCCAGGAGTTTATTGGCCAGAAAAACGATTCATATGGCCATTTCTCTGGCCGAGCTTTGCAAATGACAACACTTTTATTTTAGAGTCCTAATGGCCAAGTTCTTAAATTTATGGCCAGTCCTCAGTAATTTGTCTTCCGTAAACTGAATTAAAGCTTTGTAATGCGTTTCCCCATCAATTTATTCCACGCTGGCCCCACAAAGTGTTAATAAGATTTATCTTCTGGCCCGAAGAGACTTGAGAAAGTAATCCTCATTTGTTGGCATGTCCTTAAACTTTGGTCTGGCTTCAAAGCTCATGTAAATTTCAATTATTGTATCCCGTTGCCAAAGATTGAGGAACCTGGGCGAACACTTAGCCCCGCCCACAATTGGCCCAATTGCCTTTTAGCCAGGTAGAGTGTTACGAATAAATTCCAACAGCCAAAACCAATATAGAACACCTCGCCCGGCCACTTGTTCGCCGCTTTTTGCACTTTTCGCGAGAAAATTTCGTTAGGAAAAAATGTAAAATGTAAATGTGGCGGGAAAAAGCATGCTTTGGCGGGAAAAGCATGCTTTGGCGGGAGAGGCTTTTATCGAAATGTAATTTGTCTAAAGTGAAAATGACTTTGAGCTTAAATGGCTTAAATTCTTTGAGGATTTTTGGTCACTAAGTGTAACTTTGAAATTAAATATGGCAGGGCGATGGCGGTAAACAATAAATATACTTTGTGTCAGGGGGATTGAGGGGAAAATAATTTCATAAAAAAAAGGATATGAGATAAAATAGCCTTTATAACATTTTCAAATTTGTCCAGTCATTCGGATATTTAAGTAAAATGACAAAAACAGAATTTATCTTTCTCAGAAAAACATAAAAGACCATTGTGTCTGACAGTGACGGAAAAGGTTTTAGACCCATTTGATAGATTTGAAGAGTTCTTGGCCCCATTTTCAAAGGACACCCAGCCTCAACTCTATTTATTTCAATTACACAGCATAGGGGCCAATTTCCGGTTTCCGGTCGGTCCTGTCTTAGAACCGACAGCGAGATAATGAGATTATCCGCCAGCACATTTCCAGACGGGAATACGTTATTTGTCCATTAATCCCACGGCAAAAACCAAGCCAAAGGTCGAGGCGACCAAGGCGGACCCTGGCGGTAATAGCTCTTCTTCCTGCCAACTCACAATTGTGTGCTCTTGGGTGGGCGCTGGTATGGAGGAGAAGAGTGCTCCAAGTGCGTGTGTGGAGCGTTCAAAAAATGATTGTTGTCCTGACTCAATTACGATAAATTGCATGTCAGCCTGTGTGACAATCAGCAAATTTGCCCGCATTTCAGCTCGACAAACAGCGCTTATGGGAGCCCAGCAGCAATTAAGTTAGTATTTGCTAAAGATAATGTTTCAACTTAGTATACATTTATGGTAGTATGGATAAACAATAGGTTTCTTTACAAATAATATATAAGGGAATATAAGAAAAGCATCGTGCTATCACACCTAAAATTCTGTTCTTTAAATCTATTTCTTAAAATCATTAACCATATAATGACAGAGATATGATAAGTGCATGAATAAAAAATAGTTTTCTTTATAGATTATATATAAGGGAATATAAAAGGCCTGATTTTGTCACAAGCATAGTCCCATCACCTTTAAAATCCTTCTCTTTAAATCTGTCTCCAACAAACTTAAACTTTATATATTTCCTGCATTCATTTTAATTGGCCAAAGTGCTACACTAATGCCCTTACTATAGGAGTCCCCTCGACATAATTGAGCTAATTATCGGAGAACTGACAAGGTCAGTCATCAAATTTGTTGCTCTCACAATCTTCGACAGGTAATTTAGTTTTCCTACGCTTTTAATTAAGTTGCCTTTGTCAATTTGGGAGTGGGGCACGTATCGCTCTGGATGGTTGTGGATGGGTCCTGGATAGGTCCTGTTTCTCGCATCACGTGTCGCCCGTAAAGGTTTTCCGTTCAATTTTGCATTTTTAGTGCGCAGAGTTTCTCGATTTTTTTCGGGGGAAGCCCATTAACGGAGCTGCGAGATTTTAACGACTTTGAAATGATGTCAGCCGCCCGGGAAGCTGGGTGTTCGTCATCGTTTAGGGCCGATTTGTTCGCCTTTTTTTTATTTATAAACCAAATTAACGGAGATTGGGCCTCGGGCGCCGACACCTACAGCCATATGGACTAGAATTTCCACCCAGCTGCGAAAACCATGATTTATTCACGCCTAGTACACTCAAAAAATCAGGACATAAAAAGGAGTATTTTTAAATATGCATAAGCCTGAGGGTCTTGTTTATGTGGCGATTTGATGAGTAAGACTTTTATTTTATATTTGATGACTATGCGGAAATTCTATAGAAATTGAAGGGCTTTTAAACAGGGGAAGGGCCCTCCTCTTGAAAGGTGATAAAAGATAACACCTGAATCGAACCGGAAAAGGTTTATAAAGTTTATGGCGACTACGTGAAAATGGAAGTATTCGAACAAACTGGCGGCAAACATTTTGTTCGAATGTAGTTAGGAAAAGTAAGCAAACACTGCGGCTTAATTGCCATGGAAAAGTATCCAAATACCAGGCCTCATGCCAATGGCATTGCCTTCGTTTTGGTTAACAAATCAGGCGTGAAAATGACGCACCCCGAGCTCCAAGCTCCATCTGGTATGGGGACTTAAACTGCTTAATTTAATCGATTTTGACTAAGAATTTTAAAGTTCTTATCTGGTTTACAGCAAAAAGAATGACAGTAATTCGTTGGCAAGAAGATCTTGTTGCGGTTCTTAAATATTTTATAAAATAAATCCCAGACAGTATTCCCTTTTTTTGGATTTTGGTTAATGGCGTTAAGTTAATTGCTTTTTAGGCTTTTGGCCGCAAAACCTAATTCGAGTCGAACCACAACTTTCTACCCGAATTTAAATGACTTCGAATGTGGCATTTCGTGTTTTCGGCAAACTCCAAAGTAGCTGCCCTGCCACTTTCCATCTGCCACTTGCCACTTGCCACTCGACTTGGGGGAAAGTTTGGGGATAAGGAAAAGGAAAGCCATAACACAAAAAAAAAAAAAAATTAAATCGGAAGTGGTGAGAAATTTTTGGGGCTGCTGGCGTGTCGCGCCGGGAATTCGTGCGAAAAAAAAACATATATATATACATATATATATGGAAGAACTGAACCGGATTTTTGGGAAAAATAAACGAAATCACGAATATAAGTAAGTCCTGAGGAAACAAAGGCGGAACAAAGAAAAAGGAGAGAAGGCTGAAAATCAAATGCCAAACGTCAACGAGATTTGTTGCTTGTGCGGCACATAAAACTCATTTCTCACTTTTACAACCGGAGTGGAGTGGAGTGGCTGTGGTGGCGGAGGTGAGGTTGCTAATCCTCCGCCGGGCAGTTGGGCCATCAATTGGCCCGACGGATTCGAGTGGGCAGGTCTCCCTGCCAAATTATGAGTATGGAATTCGCCGTATATGAGGGTATAAAAATGCCCGAAGGATGAGAACCTAATAAATTCCTTTTCGTATTCAATCCCCAATGCAATTCCTTCGTGTCCGGGCGTCTGTTTTTATGAACATCTAAATATATTCCGGGCATCGTTTTTAGTAAGAGTTAACAAATTGGACTCGTGTAAGACAGTTTTTATTCCTTGGATATATTCGGGGTTTATTCAGCAGGAATAAAAATAGCAAGGATAATAAATGGTAATGATTTTCCAAGGATCTTTTAGATACAAGGAACCCTCATAAAAAATTGAGAGACTTTGCTTTAAATTATGTCTTAATTTTTATAAAAAAAGGTAAGGTTTTCTAAATAAATTCTAAAGATAAACTCACGTAGAAGTAAAAATAGAAATGGTAATGATTTTCAAAAGATCTGAAGCGGCATACAGGGAAGTTCTTCAGTACTTCTTATAATTACTAATTATACCTTCAAAATGTAAATCTAAAATAAAAAGAACTCTCTTTTCTATTTAAAAATTTATTGATTTATTAATCTGGACTGCTTGTTTTTTGGGTACACGAATTTCTTAAGAACCTAATGGGAAAAAGATAGGTCAGACTATGTATAGACAATAAATCTCAGCACACACTTGTCGAAGCTCTAAAATAAAACATATTAATGGACAGATGGATCGTTTAGAATAGAGAATACCGTAAGTAATCCAAACAGCAAACACCTTTGTAGCGTAATGGAATCCTATATCTTTTATTAATGGGCTGTATTTAATTCTTTTCGTCTGCTGGCTGTCATCGCCTTGTGCTTTTCTTATTTTTTCATACACATTTCAGAATTCATTTGAATACATGTGGAAAAATTAAAACATTTCAGTACGAGTCTAGTCCATCAGAGAAATAGATTCGCTTGCATTCCACCAGAATCTTGAATATACATATATGTTCTACGACTACAAAAATGTGTATATCAGATGCAGATATATTGGCGCCATAAAATATTGAAGCGGAGACAACACGGCGTATGAGTGATATAATTAATGTGACAAATATTGGTTGAATGTTTCTCTCCGTGGACATGTGATGGATAGTACTCGTACCACTAAGATGTACAGAAGTGCACAGACACACTTCTAGTGGAATGTGTGACAAGGCTTGTGTGTGTGAGTATATATTTTAGAGTGCTTCCTCCGGTCGGTCGATTTCCGTCTCTGTTTCTGATCCCATTTAATGCATGGAATTTGTTTAGTAATTTAGCAAAACGAAGCACTAAATCGAGCAACGAATAAAAACTGAAATATGCACTAAGAATCAAAATTATTCTGGGTCTTCTGGGTGTCCTTTTTTTTTTGTTGGCTTTTAAGGATGGCACAAGTGGCTGTAACTTAAAAGCGTGAGCGTAAACAAACACAGAAATTTTCGGCGATGACAATAATGGCTGGAATATAAAAGTGGCGGGTAGAGAGCCAAAGCCACCATCGGAAGCAGCACCGACAGTGGCAGTGGCATTAAATGAAGCCACACACAAAATATTCGTGGTGACAAGAGGAATAACAACAACAACAACAACTAGAAAAGGAATAATAATAACACACCGAAGCATATGCTGGCTATGATTCCGAAATAGCGCGCAGCGTCAGCATTACGTATACGTACGAGCGGTCGCGTTCGCGTTAGCGTTTTGTGTCTGATTCCGTTATTTGTTTTGCTCTTGCCCGTTCCGTTGCCCGTGGAATTCCGTTACAAACTGACGCAGGCCACCAGCTCGGAAATCCTTTTTGGCCACGGCATGGCATGGCTGCCACTTGGCTGCTCTGCCGGCGTCGCTGCTGCCATTTCTCACTCACTCACTCTCTCTCTAGTTTTCTGTCACCAGCATTCTGCCGTCGCCATTCTGCAAAAAGCAAAACAAAGAGCGATGGCCGCCGCATCAGCATCAGCTGATTGCCACATTTTCATTGCCATTTTGCAGCGGAGGCTGCGCGCCCAGAGAGCCCTAGCAGAGCTAGAGAGAAAGAGAGAGAGAGTGCTCACCCACGCATTCCTGTGCGTCCGTGGAGAGGGCCCGTATTTTGAGCTTGATAATGTTCCGTGTTTGCATACGAAATTTATGATATGCATCTTTAAATTAAAACTAAACCAGACGCCTGAGCCATTCGCCAGATATGGATGCCATAAAGATATGAATTCCACTCTTTCAAACCTTCAAAATTCCACTACCTATAAGATACTACTTATAAGATAATTTCAGAAAAAGAGTTTCTTCAAATTCTTTAAAGTAATGTTTCATTTTTCTTGCTTAGTACCAACAAACATGTCACACCTGTTAATAGATATTATTCTCAGGGGCCTGAGAACCCCTTTAAACCGGTTTTTTTAAATGCCATGAAATGTGCTAATTGTTGGGGTTCGGACAGGTTTCTTAGATGAGCAATAAGATCATCTAGAAAGTGTCAGCAGAATTTAAAATTATTTTAATAATTATTTACTAAATATTTCCTTATTACATTTCCTTGAAATTATTCTTTCATGTTTAAGAAACAACTCCATATCCTCTGTTTTGGGTTTCTTGAGTGTAGGTCTATTGATTATTTGGTCGGTAGCATGGCCTTTATGGGTTGCCAAGCCTTTCTGCCGGCCGCTCGACTTGATTTTGGACAACGGCCCCGAGGCCACCAGGGGATTTAGTGGCTGAACTCCACGATACTAGGACTATCCCCAGCTCCTTTATGCTGACCCGGTTCCGACTTAGCCCGGAGCTTTAACTTTAATGGCAATTAGGGCTTCGGGGCGGGCAACCCGCTATTAGTGATTACGGAATGTTCGGCCCACTTCAAATTCAGTTAGCAGAGGTGCGTGCGGGACAAGGTTTTGTTTTGCCATTGAGCTGCCTTCTGTCCCATGCAGTTGGAAAAGTTTGCCTGCATTTCATGAATACAAACAAGTCGAGTAGCCGAGTTTCGGAGATACAATGCCATTCCGGTTACTACATAATCCCGCACGGACACTTCTCCTTGAAACGGGCCACGGACTAGGACGGAGCAACTCGAAATGCTTCCGATACATGCCGATTCCGTTGAGGATTAGGTGCCCCTCCAACTCGCCAGATTAGTGTTGTTTGTTAGTCTTTCTGCAACTTACCTTCCTAGAAACTTTGGCGAAGGAAAGGCACTTTCTGGTTCTATTTAAAGTGGAATAGTTTCAGTCTATGGGGATGGTCTTTAGGAGGAATGGCCCAATTCTCGATCCAAAAGACATATTCTACATGAAAAGACAAAAAAACAAAAAGAGTGAAAACAGATGCATATGTAGGACAATTGTAGCTTCAAGTACAAAGGACTCGCGGATATCGTAAAGGTCGCGTGTAACCCGGGTCTGTTCTTATTGGCATCCTCATCCGGTGCTGCACACTATTTTGCATATTCCGGGGCTAATGGCCGGTTGCTAGCACGCCACATACACTCACCTGAATAGCTTAATACTCAGGTGGGATCTACTTCGTGCTGGAAAGCCATTTAAATGTGTATGTCCCCATAAACATTTTGCCGAGTCCAGTATTAAAAATGTCTGCATGCGAATTTTTTCTATTTTTTTTTTTGCAAGTCCTATCATTAAACTTCAAAAGCGACTTACTTAATTAAAGTAATGGTGCACCGCAATGATACAAATTAAATTAGCTTTCAACAATTGAGGTGTATGCTTGTTTTATTCCTGAAATTAGAATCTAGACAAAGGTCAGGTCTCGTCACGTTATGGCACTTTTCCAGAATTTTTTGTTTCATATAGCTTTTAAGCTTTAATTTGCAGACTGAGTAAATGTGAGTATTATAAACGGATAAAATAATAAATCTAATAAAATATAATAATTGAAAAGAAGGTTAAAAGTTTTCTGAACAAAGAACTTATTCCAAGTTTCGCAATTAATTGTAGTTACAAATTTTAGAAGCCAATAGCTTTATCTTATCTTTTTCTGAGTATTAAGTATATGTACCTTGCAGTACATTCGTAGAAAGTCTATAATTGGTAGAATGGCTTAAGTTTACATCCGAAAATCGGAACCCCCACCAAAAAGAACATTTTCTTTCCATGAACAATGGAGCGCACAAAAAAGCAATATCTTTATTTGCATTATTACTTTATAGCCAATTACATTTATAAAATTTATTATTCGTTCATAGATCGAAGACATCGGGTGTCGGTTGCTCAGTTTGTTCAGTTCGATCCTGCATAGCGCGGATCCTCCTTAAGGATTTCAGCGAAATCGATGTTAATCTGATTTTGCTCAGGCACAAGACGTATGAACTCAACTTTGGCATCTTCTAGCATTTTTCTTGAGGCCTTGAATTTGGGCTTCTCCCAATACTTGTCCGACAAATAAAGGATTTTAGTAATTCCCGCCTGCAAGATGGTTTTAGTTAACTCTCCATTATTTATTTAATAATTTTATTATGCATACCTGTATAATGAGCTTGGTGCATTCGTTGCATGGAAACAGTGTGGTATATATGTATACGTGTTCCAGTCAATCTGGCCCCGTTGCTATTTAGGATCGCATTGGCCTCCGCGTGCACCACATACAGTTTCTTTTTCTTAAGCGGATCCGACGTGCCCTTCGCCCAAGAGCAAGCAGAGTCGCTGCAGTTCCGAGGAAATCCATTGTAACCATAGCCCAATAACCTGTTCTCACGATCCACAATGCAAGCACCCACCTGGGTAACTGGGTCCTTGCTTCGCATTTTCACCAGCACAGCGAAGGCCATGAAGTAGTCATCCCAGCTTGGAATCTTCCTTTGCCCAGAGTTACTTGGAGTATCGCTCATGTTTTAGTTTAGAGTTTATAGAGAAAAAAGGCTGAAGCTAACACTCGAAATAAAAGAATGGATCAAAATTTAACCAGTAGAGGCGAGAAGAAAGTAAATCGAATGGACTTCTCCTGTGATACCTTCTACAGTTCCACTTGCTACGAAAAATGCACTTCAAATGATTTGATTAGGTGTTCCAAACCATTTTTTTATATCAATAGTCATCGATTTGTGACGTATTATACTTCATTCGAGATTGCACTTTTCGTTTTTACCTTCGTAAGGGCTCCGTAGTCTTATCTTAATCCGGTAAAATAAATTTGGTATAGCCCCAGCGAGGGCTATATCTTTGGAAGTATTCATTTGATCCTTGAGCGGAATACCTTAAACGATTCGTAGATCGATTCTCCACCAGTCTGCATCAAAATCTGGGAACAACATTTTTTTCAGATTTTTTATCAAATTTTCTGGAGGGTCCCCTTCGAAAATCTATATAAAGGCTTGGAGCCACTATATGGCCCCCCGCGAGGGCTATATCTTTGGCAGTATTCATCCGATTCTTGGAAGGAATGCATTAAATGATTCTTAGATCGATTCTCCACCAGTCTGCATCAAACTCTGGGAACAAAATATTTATTAGATTTTTTATCAAATTTTTTGGAGAAATGCGTAAAAATGCATGAAGCCACTATATGGCCCCGGCGAAGGCTATATCTTCGGGAGTATTCATCAGATTCTTGAGCGGAATACCTTAAATGATTCGTTAATTGATTCACCATCAATCTGCATCAAAATCTGGGAACAAAATATTTTTTAGATTTTTTATCAAATTTTCTGGAGGGTCCTCTTCGAAAATCCATAACAAGGCATGGAGCCGCTATATGGCCCCCGGCGAAGGCTATATCTTTGGGAGTATTCATTAGATTCTTGAGCGGAATACCTTAAATGATTCTTAGATCGATTCTCCACCAGTCTGCATCAAACTCTGGAAACAAAATATTTATTAGATTTTTGATCAAATTTTTTGGAGAAATTCTCCTTCGAAAATCTATACAAAAAGGCATGGAGCCACTATATGGCCCCCGGCGAAGGCTATATCTTTGGGAGTATTCATTAGATTCTTGAGCGGAATACCTGAAATGATTCGTAAATTGATTCTCCATCAATCTGCATCAAAATCTGGGAACAAAATATTTTTTAGATTTTTCAATCTGTATCAAAATCTGGGAACTAAATATATTTTAGATTTTTGATCAAATTTTCTGGAGGGGCCCCTTCGAAAATCCATAACAAGGCATGGAGCCGCTATATGGCCCCCGGCGAAGGCTATATCTTTGGGAGTATTCATTAGATTCTTGAGCGGAATACCTTAAATAATTCGTTAATCGATTCTCCACCAGTCTGCATCAAAATCTGGGAACAAAATATTTTTTAGATTTTTGATCAAATTTTCTGGAGGGTCTTCTTCGAAAATCCATAAAACGGCATGGAGCCCCTATATGGCCCCCGGCGAAGGCTATATCTTTGGGAGTATTCATCAGATTCTTGAGCGGAATACCTTAAATGATTCGTAAATTGATTCTCCATCAATCTGCATCAAAATCTGGGAACAAAATATTTTTTAGATTTTTGATCAAATTTTTTGGAGAAATTCTCCTTTGAAAATCCATAAAACGGCATGGAGCCACTATATGGCCCCCGGCGGAGGCCATATCTTTGCCAGTATTCATTAGATTCTTGAGCGGATCAAAAACTGATGTTTTTTTCAATAGGAAAATAGGATCCACTCTCCCATTTTTATAAAATAATTGAGAAAAGTAAATTATCATTGGCGTTTTGGGATTTATTTGGTTCGTTACAAATTTTTCTAAAGGGACAAACGAATCACGTCTAAAATCAATTTTAAAATGACATAGAAAACACAAAACTAAAAGTACGATTTGCCATTCTTGAAAGTTCTACCTAAAGCTAAGTTCCATTTGGGCATTTATATCACAAGTGGAGGTCGTTGAGGTTCAGTGAAGAGTTAGGATCCTCCTCCAGGATGTCGTCAAAATTGATGATAATCTGTTTTTGTTTGGGCACATGACGTCTGTGGCCAACGCCGACCGCGTCCAGCATTCGCCGTGAAGCTCGATAAGTGGGCTTCTCCGCGTACTTGTCCGACAAATAAAGAATATCCGAAATTCCAGACTGAAAGATGGGATTGTTTAATAAACAAAACATACATATCTGATTTATTAGGTTGTTAAATACCTGTATAATGAGCTTGGCGCATTCGTTGCATGGAAAGAGTGTGGTATATAAACGCGTTCCAGTCAATGTGGCACCGTTGCTATTTAGGATCGCATTGGCCTCCGCATGCACCACATACATCTTCTTATCCTTGAGCGGGTCAAAGTCCTTCGTGTCCTTCTTGGCCTTCGTCCAGGGAAACTCATCGTCGCTGCAGTTCCGCGGAAATCCATTGTATCCAATGGCCACTATTCTGTTCTGCGAGTCCACTATGCAGGCACCCACCTGGGTAACTGGATCCTTACTTCGCTGGGCCGAGAGCAGGGATGTAGCCATGAAGTAGTCGTCCCAGTGCAAATAGCTCATTCGCTTGTGTGTCTCCATCCCTTGAACAGTCGCTTCTTCAGACATTTAACTGCAAAGGGCAGAGGAAAGAACCATGAATCATCCAAACTATGAAATTAAATCCCATTGAAGCAATAACCCGCATTGACATCGCTAATATTATCACTTGCTCTGCGAGTAAAATTAAAACAGTGATAAGGAATTGAATTGTGTTGGTAGCATCAAACATAAGCGATAAGGCTATCAAACACAATAAACAATTCGGCTGATGAATCAATTTTCAGTATACCAGCGAGAAATATATTTATTCTTAAATAAAAGAAAGCTTTTCAGTTGGAAACATTCGATATTTTGTAAAAACAAACCCCCAATACCCCAATACCATCGAAAAAAAAAACATTTCGTGTCCTAGTTTCCGAGATTTATTTTTCATTTGATCTTTTTCCTAACTTTTGTTATGTCCTGATGCTTTTATATGATAGGTATTTGATAGTCAAGGAAAATAGGACTACTGTGTGCATGTTCTTTATTGCATTCATTAGTCAAACGATGATCGCAGCGATTCAGCAGCAATAATAATATTTTATGTATCATAAATTGGAATATACAGCGAATACTTTTAATAATAAATTTCATATTCAACTCAATTTGTGGTTAGGCGAGTACGTAATTAAAACTATCAGCGGCGGCGCCCAGGGTGCCCTCCTAGGTGCTCTTCTGCACCTGTATGGGATTCTGCTTGAGGTGCAGGTATATGGAGCGCATTCGGGAGACGTCCTTGCCCGCCTTGTTAACTTTCGGATTGAAGTCGCACAGCTTGGCTATGCGCTCCCATTCGGTTCCGGGTTCAATAGATCCATTCTCCAGCGTGGCAGCCTGTTTTTCAGCATTCCGTGACGCCAGCTTCGTCTTCGAGATGGAATCACCTATTTGGCGTAACCAATCGTCCAGTTCCTTTTTGGCCTGTTGTCGCAACTCCTCCTTTTTCCTCTCCTCCTCGAGGTCCTTCTCCTCTAGTCGTTGTTTCTGCTCCTCGCGCCATTTGCGCAGTTTTTCTGGCTCCTCCCGCGATGGCGGGGGTCCCGAAATCCCCAGGGGTTCATTGGACTCGCCACCGATGACCTCAAAACTGCCCGTTGAGGACTCTAGGCCAGCGCCCCCCGTTGCAGAAAGTTCGCTGCCTAAGACATCGCCAGCACTACTGCTTCCTCCGCCTAGGAGCTCGCCCAATCCGTCGTCCGTTGTGGCAGCTGGAGCGGATGTGGCGGAGCCTCCCGTGATCTCAGCCTCGAGATCCCCGAGGGCAGACTGTTCGCGCGCCAAAAACTCGGCGGCGGGATCGACTTCCTCCTTGGGGGCGGCGAAATCGTCTCCGAAGTCCATGTCGATGTGCTCTAAAATGTTGTGATTGCGATTTAGTGGGCGTCTCACTCCATTTACACGTACGCAGAGTAGCTTCAAGCTGTTTCCGCCTGCAGTTCGCAATTCGATCCTACTTACCTCGCGTTTGATTTGGCTGGCTCTAAATGAAGATCGGATTGGGCGGATGACTAACCGGAAATTCGGAAAAATATATTTTTTCAATTTTCTTTTAGCAATGAATACGTAAAATGACTGTCATTAGCAAGTGAACCAACAATAAAACAGCAGAATATCGAACCGGTTCGGTTCAATCTGTGTTGAGTAACGAGTGGGTGGAGTTGCATATCGATACATTGTTTTCTTAATTATTTTTATTTGTTGGAAATCAAATATGGTTTGTTTATTTATATATTTTAAAGTTATAAACTTAAAAATAAAAGAAATTCCTGGAAAAAGAAACTCGGCATTACGAACATAGTATTTTTAGGCCAACTAGTTTATTCGAAACAGTGCTGTCTAACGCGGGATTTAATTTGAATATTGTCGAATTGATCCCGATAGATGGGATAAGGCCATAGCCTTATCTCCAATCATGTCTTTGTAATATAAATTAAAAATTTAAAAGGAACGTTCCTACATTCTTAACATAAGTATATCAATCAAATATTTGCAAAAACTTCAGCGAAGTTAGCAAATTGACCACTGGGTTAGCAAAAGAACTAGTTCTGGTGAAACAGTGTTGAGCAAGCCGCTGGATAGGTGCATACCTCGCCAATCAGAGGGGAGATTATATTGTTTATACACAACTAAATGTGCCTTAAACAGCCGCCATAAAACGTAAATAAAAACGAAAATTGATTATGATAAGTGGCAGCTTCGCAAATTGATCGCCGGCAGCTCTAAGTGTAGTCTTATACAACACTTCTGACAATGGCGCATTGCACGTGAAAAGCGAATTCTGTGTTTATCCTTGAACAAGTTTCGCATCAAGTTGAAATATGTGTTATTCACTTACCTACTTATACTGACTATAGAACAGAGCTAAACTAATGGAAACTCCAAAGGAGAACAATACACGATGACGGCGAAACAAATACAAACAATAAACACTCCCGCGAGCGGTGAACCAGTTCGCAGTGGCATTATTTACGCGAACCATTGGCAGCAGAAACCAGTGGTTCACTAGCGGCCATTTTGGAGATTCGAAAGAGGAAGAGCGAGCGAATGCTACAAAAAGTTATGCACCGCAGTAAAAAAAGTTGCAATCAAAATTAAATACAAAAGTATCCTTTCAAAAACCGATGTGATGAGAATGCTGACCCCAAGCAGCCAGATTGTTTCGATCCGAAATCTATAACGACGACAAGTTAGTGCCACAATCCTCCAACACGCACGCATCTACCTATGAGCGTGTATATGTGCCCAGTGTGTGTGCGTGTGTGTGTGACGGTCGGTGTATGCATGTGTGTGTGTGTGAGTGTGTTTTTGTGTGTATGGATACATATACATATGTATGTATGTAGAAGCGCAAAGTGCTGTAGGAAAATACGGAAAACGGAAAAAATATCCCTAGCCAAAAAAAAAACCAGAAAAAAAATTACGAAAACAATATTATCCCTGCAATTGGATGACCTCTAATAACGGTACTCAAGTGCAACAGCCAATCTAAGCTCTCGGATAAGAGAAAAAAGCCTAAAAGGCGGGTTATTTTTCTGGCGAGCGCCAAGACACAAAATACAGACGCCAAAATTATGCAGGGGGAGCCAAGCGCAGCGTGGCTAAAAGGGATACAAAAAAAAAAAAGGGAAGCAGAATGAGGTGGGGGGATAAAAAGTGCAAAAAAAAAATGTATCTTCAAGATGTAGGACTTTCTGGAATATTTCTGATAATTTAGAACAAAAATAAACACCTGTTTTAGTGTATATAAGTTATATACTTTTTAATATTTTAAATTAATTAAGAAAAATTATTTAAGAAAAAATCGAACTCTAAATGTAATCCCTTTGCAGTTACCGCTAGCCAGCAGGAGCAGCAGCAGCAGTTGAATTCAATCCCAGCGCCATGGATCCCAACTCCAGCCCATGGTCGTATGCCTATAATCGGATTGTGCCCGCCAGTGCCGGGAGCTCTGGGGGCACCGCCGACGACTTCCAGCACCCGCATTTGGCCACCATTACGGCAGCGAGTATCGCCAGTTTTAATGCAGCAGCGGCTAGCGGTGGCAGCTTCGTACCACCGTCGCCCATCGGCAGCTATAATCCAGTATTTCAGCAGATATACCATCATGCGGCGGCAGCCAGTGTCCAGCCGAAGCCCGCCCACTATGCCTCGTCGGCGGTGAGCACGCCGCACCGCCAGCTCCAGCTGCCCAGTTCGCTGGACAAGCAGCTCAGCACGTTCCAGAATCAGGCGGCCGTATCGGCGGCCGCAGCTGCCGTTGCCAATAATGTGGCCTCGAATTATTATGGCGAGAATTCGTCGTCGAGCGGTGCCTCGCCCTCGCCCACAACAGTGGCTTTAACGTCCACATCGCTCACCTGGAACACGCCGAACATGATATCCAATACCTTCCTGGCGATGCAGCAGCAGCAGGCCCAACAGCAGCAGCAACAGGCGCAACAGCAGCAGCAGCAGGCGCAACAACAGCAGCAGCAGGCCCAGCAGCAACTCAATCTGGTGGCCGACAAAGTGGTGAGTTTAGTTTCTTCTTTCAAGATTTAGACTCCGTTTATGCCACACATTGTTGCCACAAATCATTGGTCCCTGTTTTTTCATTCAAATTGCATCACAAGGACATTAATTGCATTAATTTTCCAAAAAAAACTAAGAATAATAAAGTAATCAGAGATGTTGAATATTTTGTTTGTTTTTTGAGAAAGTGACCGAGTTGGTCCTTTCGAGCTATAGTCCTCCTCCCGCCAAAGTCTAACCTAGGGGAGGCCATCCACCATCATCTCTCTCTCATTAAGCCCTCGCTGTGTCTATCGCATTTCTCGCATACTAACCACACCACCCCCCCACCCTCCGAGAACCCAGTGACCACCAACCATTTAAGCTTACCACTTAGCCTCTATTCGAAAAAAAAAATCAAAAACCAAAAAAACAAAAAAACTTTCCGATTTCGATTTCGATTGGTGCGGTTTAGCTGATTAAGCAGGAAAAGCATATTAAATCCTACAACGATTCGATTCATCTGATTCACCTGCAACACCAACACCAACAACAACAGCAGCAGCAGCAACAACAACAGTTGCAACAATTGCAACAGGAGGTCGGAGGAGGAGAGACGGAATTGGAAACGGATACCTATTACACGATCGATGGGAGGAAGGTGAAGGTGACCCGGAAAGATGGCCAGTCATTTAGGGCCACCATTGTAGAGCAGCCAAGCGACAGTCCCGGGCCCCAAGTCGCCGTCCCACCCACTGGCGGTGGAGGAGCCTATCCGGTGCAGTACGACAGTCCGGCATTGAGCTCGGCGGATGGCTCGCCAATCACGAATTTACACGCCGTGGACGTGGTCAGCACTGGGCCCCAGGCTCAGGTCATCGTCTACAAGACGATGGCATCTCCTCCGGTCCAAAGGCGATCCGAAACAGGCGCTGGCTCGTCTGCCGCTCCGCCCACCACGGTGGCCTATTCATCTGTGATACAAAGCACCCTCCAGCAGCAGCACCATCCGCAGCAGCAGAATCTCTGCTGGACGAAGCTGGAGGAGGGAGCAAGCCAGGACAGAGGAGGAGGAGAGGACATTAAGAATGTCCTTCAGCTGCAGGTGAAGCAGGAACAGCGCCAGCTGGACTATGCCAGCGAGCCATCCGCTGCGGTGGAGAGTGGCGGAGAGAATCTGGTATTCAACCTGCCACCCGGGCTAGAGATCAAGCAGACCTTCTATACCACCGGCGTGGTGGATGGGGAGCAGCTGCAGCTGCAGGAGCAGGCGGGGCGGCGCCAGCATGTGGTGGCCAACATGATAATGTCGCCAGTGTCGTCGGCAGCTTCGTCGGCGGCAGCGGCAGCAGCAGCAGCAGCGGCGGCAGCTGCAGCGGCGGCAACGGCAACGGCGGGCAACATAGCGTCACAGATTCAAGTAGTGCCGAAGGTTTGTATGTCTTTTGTTTTATTTCTGTATGTTATTTGTTTGTTTTTGATTTGTTTTGTGAACTGCTATCCTTTTTGTTACTTCCTGTACAGATCTTTTTTTGATTAAAAGCCAGTAACTGCTCTTTAAACTCTGATATCTCTTTTTTTTTCCATCACAGACACTGGTTTCTTTGTGTTTTAAATGTTTTTGTTAATTAATTTCTTGAAAAGTATTGTAAAATATCTCCTTAAACCTTTTTTTTTATTATTAAACCGCATGTTTAAGTTATTTTTTTGTCTTTTGGTGGCAGCCTCACTCTTTAGCATTTATTTTCAATCTAATCTCGCTTCGCTAACAGCTAACTAACGCTCTAATCTAAAGTCCTGTGGCCACTTTGAAACTGTGACGTTATGTTGTAATGGTACGAACCAATGTCCATCCAAAGGGGGGTTAGGGGGGCACAATCACCCAACCAAACACCCGAGCACCTAGCGCGCCCCTATGCTAAGAAATTATATATCCCCGCGAGAGGAAGACCCTTAACCAGCCGGTGTACATGTTCTCCAATTGTTCCTAATTGTTCTCATGTCTATAAGCTTATGCCGAGTGTCATAAGCATAGTAATAGTGCCATGTCCATGTCCTTCCTGCAACAGCAACAGCAACATCAACTGCAACTGCAACTGCATCTGCTAACTATTGTCCTTTGTCCTCGTCTCTTTCCAGGAGGAGGTGAAGCCGCCGCCAAAGCCTGCGAAGACACCACGCAAGCGGCAGCCGAAGAAGACGCTCATACCGACCAGCAGCGACTATGGCAGCGTACGGAGTCCCCAGGAGCCGCAACATCACCAGCTGCAGCAGCAACAGCAACAGCAGCAGCAGCACAATCAGCAGCAGCAGCAGCAACAGAATACGTACTACGACTTCAACAGCAAGTGGAACACGCCCCTCAAGACGGAAAACAATGCGGCGTCTGTGTCGCCAGCGGCCACCATCAACATACCCACATATCCGCAGCAGAGCCAGCAGCAGCAGCAGCAACAGCACCAGCAACAACAGCAGCAGCAACAGGCGGCGGCACAGCAGCAACACCTGCCGCAACCGGCCCATCTGCAGTCGTCCCAGGCCCAGTCGCATCTGACCCAGTTGGCGCAATACTATCCAGCCTTCCCCCAGCCCATCGCTTCCCAGTACACGGCCTGCATGCAGCAGCAGCAGCAGCAGGCGCAACAGCAACAGGCGCAACAACAGCAGCAGGCGCAGCAGCAAGCCGCCTATACGCAACAGCAGCACCAGCAGGCCTACACGCAGCAGCAGCAGGCGGCTCAACAGCAGGCCCAGCAACAGCGCCAGGAGAAGACCGAGCAGCAGGAGGAGGAGGCGTCAGCTGCGGCGGCGGCAGCAGCTGCTGCGGCGGCCAGTAACAAGGTGATCGTCCCGAATATCGAGGAGGAGCTGGACTTTCTGGCCGATACGAGCAGCACTCCGAAGCAGGGCTACGCCAATTCCATCTCCAGCAATGGTCGGGGCACCAACTCCTCGACCAACAACACCAACTTCGGCATCCGCAATCCCAACAAGACGCCATCCCCGGAGCCGCCCTGTCCCCAGAACGGACATGGTCACGGTACAGTGACCGCGCCATCAACGCCTGCCGCCAGTGCTCCAACGCCCGCTTACAGTCCCGCTGCCCCGAAGCCCGTCAGTGTGGGCACACAGATCGGGGAGAAGAAGACGCAGTTCATGGACAGCTATCTGAAGTTTCTGCAGGGGGAGCGGGACGATGATCCGCCGCCAGTTGTGAAGCCATCCAGAAAGTTGAACTACCCGAGGGCGCCGTACAAGCGGAAAGGGGGTAAGGGAGCTGGGAGCGGTGGCGACGAACCGGCCACATCGCAGGCCCCCCAGTCGGCGGGGGATGGGGGCCAGGCGGTCGATGGGCTGACAGGACTTGTGGGCGATGATGGGCATCGCATCAAAATACTCTCACAGACGCAGATCCTGCCGAAGAAGCGTCCGCATGCGCATATGGTGGCCGCTGCAGCTGCCGCGGAATCAGCACCCTCCTCGTCATCTGTCATCCAACAGCCAGGGGATCAGGCTGCCTTCCGGCCGTACGCCCAGCAGCAGCAGCAGCAACAACAACAGCAGCAGCAGCAGCAACAACAACAACAGCAGTCGATGAGCGGCCAGCACTTTGTCCAACAACATTGCGCTCAATTGGCAGCCGGTCAAGGTATGTTACTTGACCAACAGCATAGTACCAATAAGCACTCCACTATCGCTACTTCCACGCCATGCAACAACTACAACAACAACAACAATCACCATCACACATCAGGAAGCGTTAACTCGAATGCGAATACTGCGAATGCGAACTCTAGTACGACGACGCCAACAACGCCAGCACCAGCGCCGAATCCTCATCACTTTATAAATCTGCTGTGGCCATGGCAGCACTAGCACCCACATCCACCCACCCACGCAGCACCACCACCACCCCACACCACACGGACACAGGGACAGTGAGACGGAGACTTAGGCGACAGACCAGCGACTGAAACCGACTAGGACGGTGTGTATATTGTATAAACAAACCATAATGACAAAAAAACGGAAAAAATGCTAACTTTTAAAATTGTTAAAAGAGCAAGAAAGCAAAAAAAAAAAAACATAAAAGTTAAAAAAAATAATGCATAAAAGTAAAAAAAAAAAAAAAAAGCAAAAGCAAAATGCAAAAAAACGCAAAAAGGAGAATCCCATGAACAAAAGTATAAAAGTATTTTTGAGATGAAATCGAGAAGAACAAATATTATTAATTTTCAAAAACCCAAATAAACTGTGTATTTTTTATTATTTGTTATTTGTAAGAAAGGATCATGATTCTGCTGGAATATGATGATCCTGCTGGTGCTGGTGCGTGGGAGGAAGATGGTGTTGCTGTTTTGGATGGTTGTTGTTGTCGTTGTAGCTTCCGTTCCGTTTGTGTTTTTGCATTTTTTGGGCGGAGGGCGAAGGGTGTTGACCATTTTGAGGCAGTATCCTGTCCAGTATCCTCCTACCCCTGTCTAATGTTGCTAAAGCTAACCAACCCAATTTTGTGCTCTCCACAGACCCGTTGAGTGTGCCGCCGCGTCGGGAGCAATGCTCCCGCAAGGCCAAGCAGAGCAGCATGCACGCCATGCTCCTTAATTCCAGTGCCGCCGCAGTTGGCGATGGTAACAACGTTAATGAGCAGGACGAGTTCACCGACTCGGACACGGATCCAGTATGGACTCCGCAAGAGGAAGACGTAAGTGCAGAAGAGACACCATCATCTCACTCCCACTTCCTTAACTTCCCAAAACTAAATCCCAAAACTCCTCCCACCTCCTTCGATCCAATTCAGAGCGATGATGCCGGCAAGGGTTATGGGAAGCGCAAGTTGGCTCGCCGCTCGAAGGGCACACCCCGCAAGAACACCTACGAACATCCCCAACAAATGCAACAACAACAACAGCCGCAGCAACACCATCAATTGCAACAGATGCAGCAGGTCGCCCAGCAGCAGCATCATCAGCAACAGCAGCAGCAGCAGGTGCAACAGCTTGCCGGTGGCGGCGACTCTGGCTACAATCCGCAGCAGAACCTGGCCGGAGTGGGGGATGTGGGCTATGCCAGTGCATCGTCGGGAGCCTCAGCTAACTCGGAGAACTTTAAAGTAGGTAGTCGCTCCATCATAGTCAGTATATCCTGTAGCACCACCTAATATAAGTGAACTTGCCTTGCAGACTGGGGACTTTATAGTTTTGCGTTCGGATCTCGTTAATGATTGGCCGACCATCTGGCAAGTGGACTCGAAGTGTATTTTGCAGAAATACGAGCCATTCCGACAAAACGGCAAGACCTTCTATCACAACATGTCGAAGGTGAGCTATATCTCAAGTACATCTGTCCAATAATTGAAGTATCCTTCCCCCCTTTTCAGTACGCATCTTGGAATCTCGAAACTAAGAAACTCTACCTCAAAGCGCCGGTGCGCATGCAGTTACATTCCCACACCGAAACAATTGTGGAGTTCATGCGTTCGGAGCTGCTCGCCGATGACACCGAGCAGTTCATCGAGAAGATCATGGAAGACTATCTCTCCTACAGGGACAACTTTGAGATATATATTCAGACCATGATCTCGCAAGCCCTCGATCCCAGTTTCTTTTCAGAAATTACGCGCGAAAAGGGTGAGATTCAATCATAATCCATAAAATATAAGAAATATTAAATGAATCTCCTTTCCAGACGACTACTTTCTGGGTAGCGTTCGGGTCGTGGACACCATTATGGAAAACTGTAAGCGTAAGCTGCTGGCCATCACTCCTTGGACCCGGAGCACCATCTCCTCCATTGAGACCTGGCCCAAGTGCCATGTATTTTCCGAGTGGGAGCAGAACAATCTCACCCAAAAGAACTGTGCCGGTTGCCATCAGCCGGGCATTGCAGTGCGATTTTTACTGTTTGGAGAACCGTATAATCCCAACACAATGCAGACCATACCGGTCGATCCGCGAATTGCCTACGAAAAGGTACTATATTTGCCGCTATTTGTCTTTAATGCTTAAACTACTGTATATATTTGATTTCAGGACATTGTCTTGTGCCGTATTTGTGCTGCACGAGCCGATCTCTTCCACAAGATTGCCCACGAGAAGTACAATCTCTTCATCAACTGTTCCCAGAGGGTGACCGAGCAACAGCAACAATTCCCCGGAAAGACCTCCACGGAGATTCTCAACGATCTGCTGGCCGAACATAACTGGATAGATGAGGTAGGTTCTTAAGATACTATATTCCTATATATAATATTTATCCGATTTTTGACATTGCAGCTCTTCCGCAATATGCGCAATTGTTGGGCCGAGGTGGAGAGTTTGGAGCGCCAGAAGCGCTTCCGCGAGGTTATGCAGTAAAGGTCTCCTTCCTTCGTCATGAGTTTTTCATCCACATTGACACTTCATTTATAATCCAAGTGCTGGACATTAGGAAACAGAACGCCAAGCCCACGTATCGCTGCAATAAACTCAATGAGTTGTTATTTTATTAAAAATCAGATGACACGCAAATGCTTAGTTTTTAGAGAAAGACACATATTGTACTAATTAGGCCTTAAGATAAAGATAAAGTCTATTCTTGGACTGTGCATAATGCATGCCATGTAAATAGCTATACGTTTAGCTATAGCCCCTCATTATATATCAAATATGAAATTTGAAGTACTACCCATAGCTCATTTTTAGTTTTATGAGAATTGAAATCCATTTAATGTTGATATTGCTTGCATTCTTACATTCTGTTTTCAAAAGATTAAATTATGAATTGTTTTACGAAGTCTGTTGGAAGATGGAGAATCTGCCCATTTAATGAACCCGCAAACAATCAAATTGTGGTTGACAAACCCGTAGAGTATAAATCCTAACTACGTAATTATCAATAACTTTCAAAATATTGTAAATATTTAGTTTTTACTTTTGAGTTACGCAGACTTAATTGCTGTATTCTTAGTTGGCATATTTAAAGTATACGTTATGCGGATTTTAACTTAAGTTGTGATTGATTAGAATCTTAGAGTTCCCTGAATAAATATGAAAAAAAAGATCATTAATAAGGCCTAACTAATAATATTAAACAGGTAACGAAATTGTTTATTTTTTTGAATACTGAAGCTCCTTGTTAGGCCTCGAACTTGTACAGTGGCTCGGTCATGTTATACTTGATCAGATCCTTAACTATGCCGACCATCCTCCGCTTAAATATGGGCAGCGTCCGTTCGTTCAGCATTTCGAACTCTTCAATGAGGTCCTGGTACTGTGGCGCCTCAGTTTCCGAGAGGTCCTTGATGGCTTCCGACACAGTGTCGATGTCCAACACCTCATTGGCATTGGAAACGAAGAACGGCAAGGAGAAGGCGCCCATAATTAGGCCATACACCCCGTAGAGCTGGAGCTGCCGGTTGAAAATACTGCGAGGATATATCTCCTCGATGCGGAGGCCACAGGACTTCAGTTTCTGGCCAAGAGTCTCGTGGTAGGCGTTCATAAAGGCGATAAAGTGCTCATCTCGCAGTGGTTTCTCCGTGCAGGTGTGCAGGTAGTGGATTATATCCAAGACTGGAGGAGCATAGCGGGACATCTGGAAGTCGATGAGCTTGGCCTCCACGGGCTGATCATGATTGGGCTACGGATTAAAAAGAGAATTCTATTTAGTATTAGAATTTAAAGGATAAGGGAGTTCAGTGTACCTCGTATCTATACAGGATATTGTTGTTCCAGAAGTCACCATGACATATAACAGAGTGTGGATTTTGGGATTTCCCGTCCACGCTGTAGAGAGCTAGGGCCTTGAAGTGTTTCTCACAGAGATCCAGTACCTCGCGCATGGCTGCCACTTCAGATGGCTCTCCATCCGATGCTCCCAGCATCTTTTTGGTCTTCCTCAGCTGAAACTTTCCAAACTCTATGGTTACTTCCTCAATGTTTTCGGTAAACAAATTATCCTTCTTGATATGGCTGATCAGTTCCTCGAACTTGGCTGGGTTCTTGGCTTGGAGGACAAAGGAGCTGGCATGCATCTCGGCTAGGGCCTTCATTATGCAGATGACAATGTCGTAGGTGGGCATGGAGCAGCGGGAATAGGGTCGAAATCCACTTCCAGCCAAGTCCTCGAAGATGAGAAACTCATTTGGAGGCTGCAGACCATTCGCCTCAAGAGCAGGCGCCACAGTGAAGATGCTGTGGTCCGGATTAAGTTCCCGGAATATGGGGAATACCTCTCGGTACATGAACACCTCGCGTGCGTAGTAGTCCACCACATGCATATGCTCGCGGCGCGCCTCGTTCTTTGGCGCCATCTTCACCACCACCGACGGTGCTTCGGGAATCGTCGGCCAGCTGACCCGAAGTACCTGGCCGTAGGCGTTTTCCCCAACTCCCGCCATCGGCTGGGAGTCCAACGGAGCGTGGTGGCGTTGGTAGAGATCCAGTAACGCCCGCGTCACGGTACTCGAAAGCTCGGTCTCGCTCATTGTGGTTTTTTTTGGGAATAGTACTGTTAGAGAGCTGTCTTTCAACTGAGGCACTGCAGGCAAGAGTTCCAGCTTTTATAGTGGAGGCCGTCTGGAAAGCTCGCTTGACGGATGCCTGGCACTATCTGAACTGGCGATGATGGTGATTACCACATGACGGGATGGATATTGGAGTAGAAAGTATCCTTTAGATTAGAAATTCTTCTATTGGTATTTCTTTCATTTTTTCAGTTTTAAAAACATTATTTTTTGAGAGTATCAAAGATGCTTTTAAGTTACAAAAGATATTAAGTAAAGTATTTAAAGTTTAAGTTTAAAAGTTAAATAATTGAAATCAAATATAATTTTTCTAAAACTTATTGTTTTTTTTAACTCTATATACTTCTATTATAACTCTTCTAGCTTTGTAGGGAATACCAACCATTTCTGGGACTTCCCCTACAAGCTGAACATTTTTTATTTCAAAAATACTTTTTATTATTATTATGGTATTATTTTGGCATATAAAAATCATAGAGTCTTTTATATTTTATTATATTAAATATTAATTAATAGTTTATTTTTTTATTTAAAAGAATAAAAACTATTTTTCCAATCATTGTTTTATGAAAATTACGCATTCGCCTAGTTGCGCAGTTAGAAGAGAGTAATATTTCTATATTATTTCTATAATATATACATTATTGTATACAATATAAAAATTATATTTTAGAGTGTTTTTTATATTTATTTATATTAAATAGTAAGTAATTATTAAAATTATTTAACGGAAAGAATAAAATCAGCATTTTTCCAATCATATTTTTATGAAAATTACGCATTCGCCTAGTTGCGCAGTTAGGAGATAGTAATATACTATTTCTATAAATCACCAAAATTTCTATCAATTCTGTCTATTGGGACTAGGTTAATCAAACACTCGCAGTACTATTGAAATAAACTATATAAATGATAGTGCAGTTTGAATTGTGTTCTATTTTGAAATTCGCGCGTCAGTTGCTTCGCGCCAGAAAGGTCATTGACACCTCAAGGCCATGCATACTTTCATGAAAACATTCGTTCATCTAACTCATTTCTAATACACCTTCCCTAATGTGCATGCCATTCCACACACACAAAGATAGTTAAGAAAAAAACTTCAACTTTGGAAGCTTTACGGGTTGAAATTAGTTATAAAATCGGCGATGTCCAGGTAGTAGCAGCATATCGGGCATTGAACTTGAGGACTGCACGTTGTTTGCAAAAAAGCTCGCGAATTGCCGCCCGAACCTACCGATCGTTTCCGATCTAATCTGAGTTCTAATATAGAGAGTCCTAATGCCCTCTAATATAGAGGGCTTTTCGGACTGAGCTTTTCTTACAAACGCTTTCAATGGCTAGGGCTTGGCTTTCATTGCCATTCGGAGGAGGGTCATTGAACTGGCACAATTTTGAAAACGTCGCTGCGATTGCCCAACTGCCCGAGAGACCCAAAATATAGTTTCGCTTTCTGCTACCCTGCTCCCGAGGGGTATACTGGGCTTAGATTCACTTCGATTTTCTTTAAATTTTATTTGAAATTTTTATAATACAAAACAGCATTGTTTTTTATACTAAATTTATAAGTAAAAACTTGCAATTTATTTAATAAAACTAAATTACTTGCTTGTGTATGGTGGAGTTCCCACAAAGCCCTATACTCCTTCGCTCTTTGAGAGATTCCCATTAAAATGTCAAACTGTAAGCTTGAATTTTAAATTTGAAATGTTTTTTTTTTTTAAACCCTATATTACAATAATTGATGAATAATATACAAAATAATAATTACATTACATGGAAATAGTAAACTAAAAAATGAAAAATAAATATTATACTGGTTATTAGAGTTGTGGGAATTGAATTTCTAAAATACTATGCTGGGATTCCTTTAACTTTAACTTAAAGACCGTTCGAATGGCTTGAATAAATTACATAACTCAGGGTGATATGCTCTTGAGTTACTTCAAAGACAAACTATTACATAATTAATTTTTTTCGGTGTAATTGCTTCCCTTCTCTTGATTCTCTTAACTTCTTAGATCTCTACTCTAAATAAAATAATGCTTTCGACTATAACTATCCATAGTTGTCCACATGCGATGGAGTAGTCTTAGGTATATACATAAGTCTAGCTTAGCCCTGAGCACCCAGAGCCACGACCACAGACACGATTACTGTAGCTCCGCGGAGTCGGCAGTGTTTGAACTTGAGTTCTCCTCGGACTTCTTGGACGACGGCGAGTCGGAGAGATTGGGCGAGAGGTCCCTCAACTTCACTACATTCCCAACGGACACGGAATTGGCCGCCTCCGCTACCGAATAGCCGATATCGGGAGGCGTGCCTTCCGGATAGCCGAGATAGTAGTCCGCAATGCGTCCCGCTTCCCGCAATCCACTCAAATAGGCACCGTGCACAGTTGCCGGATAGTTTCGTATCGTGTGCTCGCCGGCGAAAAACAAGCGCGGCAGTCCCTCCGGTTCCTTGCATGTGGGCGGAATCACTGGAGCGGCCAGCAGATCGTAGTCGCTGCCGGAGGAACCCACGGAGACGTAGCTGTAAGAACCACGTGCCCACGGATCGCTGCGCCATCGTGTGACCACCGTCTCCTTGGGCTGCGGCACAGAGGTGTTCCCGAAGATGTTCTTCAGCACGGACATACATCTCCCGATGATTATGTCGTCCGTCACGCTCTCCACGATATTGGCGGACATTCCAGCCACCAAAGCTAAAAGAACCGGCGAAGAACTAATGCTCCAAAATAGAAACATTTCTCCTGCAACAAACAGTTGTAATTTTTTATAAAATCTCTGTTTTCCGACTCTCTGTAGTATGGATTCTTACCCCGGCTGGACGTGGTACTGCCCACATGCCCAAAGAGATTCGCATTGGGGTCCCAGAAGATGCGATCAAAGCAGAGGACAACCTTGTTCAGATTCCCAAATCCTAGTCGCCGGATAGCCTGTTGCTTCCAATCTGGTAGCGGGGGATCGAACTTAACCGTATTGCTTTGCTGGGATTCCTCGTGGGCCACTGCCAACTTCAAAACACCCAGGGTCAGAGTACACACAACCAGATCCGCCTTGTACGACATTAGGGAATTGGAGGTTTTCAGATTTTCCGCCACGACCTCAACGCCATTCGTTCCGTATTTAATCTCCTTGACGGCGCTGTTGACGCGGATGTCGAGATTTTCGGTTAGCGCCACTGGAACACAAGAATACCCGTTGCGGACGGTGGTGTGATGGCCGATGAACTCGAAGTCATCGTCCTGATCCCAGTGCTTCAGCGAGAGGTTGTTCAGTCGGGTGGCATTTGCAAACTCTAGGTTAGCAAAGTGCCAGTCCAGCAGGAGTCGATCGCGGGAGGAGAGATACACATCGCTGAAAAAATTGAAATTTTGTTGAGTGTATTTTTGAGGACACAATGTGCGAGGGTTACCTGGGTCGGTTCTGTTCCAGTTCGCGCAGTTTGGCCTCTAACCGCTTGTCCTCTTCGTGGAGCTCACCGTAGAGCTTCATCGTGTCCTCCAGCTTGATCTGGGTGTTCCTCTTATTGAACTCCTGACGCGCATATGTCGCAGCGTTCGCTGTTCCCTTGGGCTTGGGCTGCTTGAGCAGCGCCTGGTGCTCGGTCTTCAGGTTGGCAATGTTCTGTTTGACGCTCTTGAGCCGTTGCCGGTGCTCGATTATTTTCGTTTGCGCCGCAATGATCTCCTGCATGTGCACCGCGCGCTTGTTCATCACCTGCATCTCCTGCATGCTGATGATCCACTCGAGAGCATCCCCCAACGACACTGGACAGTTGCCAGCGTAGTTGAAGTCCAGGCGGTGGGATAGATAGCTGGCCGACTCCAGAAGTCGATTGAACTCCCGTTCGATTACATCGTCCTTCTCCTTGGCCACGGGCTTTCCGTCCGGCCCGTAGAGCGGACAGGTCTGCTGTATGGGCACCAGGTCCATGCCGATCTGTTTGCTCAGAATGGTCATGGGATTCCCATAGACCCCGGTCACAACCATGGCGCCCAAGTCGGCGATGTAGCTGTTCTTGCGAAACGTTGCGATCCGTCCGCCCACCCGATCCCGCGCCTCCAGCACAATCACATCCATGCCGAACTGTTGCAGCTGCTGGGCCACGGCCAGACCCGAGATTCCCGCACCGATCACAATCACCTTGCCCAGCTTCTTGGTGGGAATGGGCCGCTGTCTTTTGAAGATTCCGAAGTTTATGAAGCCGTGCCGCTCCAGGAACGAATGCACCCGCCTCACCAGGCTCGGTTCGCTGTCGAAGGGCGGCGGCAACGCCTTCATGGCATTCTCGTAGCTAAGCTGCACCTTGGGATTGTCCACCCACATGTGCAGCAAGCTGTTGCGAATGTTGAGGAACACGCGATGGCCCAGAATACCAGATCTACTGATGTCCGGGAAGCAGGCCTCCTCGTTGGGCGTCATCTTGCTGAAGGGCAGCCGGGACTGAAAGACGGCGCCCTCCTGGCCGGAAAGGACAGTGGGCGTGCCAACGTCCCGTTCCTTGGAGTCGCCATTCTGCGACGGTCGCGGATTGGTTGCCGCTTGCCCGGAGACAGACGTGGATATCGCCTCCGATTTGCGGGCCTGCGTTTGATTCTGACTGCGTCGATCGACCTGATCTTTGCCGGATACAGTTGCCGTGTTTGACTTTTCAGTATTGGCATTTTCGACGCTGCCACCTTGTCGGTTGCTGTAGTCCACCTTGGGCTTGTTGCGTCTACTGGTGCGCCGCTCGTCGCCGGCTGTGGTGCTGCCAGCGGGCGCATCATTCGAATCGTCATCCGGCACCGGTTTTTGCTTCTGGGCAGCGGTCGAGGATGCGGCGGTGGAGGTGTGGCCGGGCGGAGGAGCATTCCGTTTCGGCGAAGGCTCGCCGTCCGAGTCGTCGCTTATCAGCGTCACGTACTCGATCGGCTCGGACATCTTGGTGCCACTTCCCCCGGTTTGGGTGGGCTTCATCACGATCCAACCAGATATTTATGATCTAAAATAGGAATAGAAGACTGATAAACAAAGGCTGTTCGGAATAATGCCCAACTTATTGCCGCTTTTATTATCAAAAATCGGCGATAGTGATGGCGCCATCTATAGAGTTGATTGGAAAGCTTGTCTTAGCGCAACATTGGCCGGTAATTCTTTGTTTTTTTTTTGTACAGCCACTAACTTAGCTGGCGATTTTTTTTATCGCTTAAACTGGTTTTGAAAATCCCGGTTTATTGAACAAATCGCTTTCCACGGTTTTCGCACAATCCATTTTATTTGAAAGGATTTATACTCACGCTTCCTATAGACCCGCCAGGAATTTGTAGTACACGTTTTTCTGCTTCGCCTGATATCCCGCTCGACTCTTCGAAACAAAGTGAATTAATTCGGTTGTTAATTCAACTGCCACAAGTGATGCTTTTCATTTTACGTTAGTTTTCCCAAAATGTTGTCCTATTCTATTACAGATTTTCAATCAGCTGGGGGGAAATGAACAGTGTTGTAAGCTTAGATATTTTCCCGCCACCTTTGGCTATTAATTGGTCAAAAATGGAAATCATTCAACTCGCCCCCATTTTCACAAGGTTTTCATTTATTGATTATTAATTTAAATTTTTCTCCGTTGCTTATTTATAAAATTTACAAAATAATATATATTACTTAATTTTTCTATCGGAAATCGAATAAACGCACTACCGATAACTATCGGCTTAGCAGCAGACAACTTTTACATCTGGTCACACTGCAAGCATTATTTAAAAACCAGCTACTGACCGTTAAGAAAAATAATTTTTTTGTTTTAGAATCTAAATTTTAAATAATCTAAAGCTTAGTTCAATATTTAGATTAGTTTTATAAAACGCAGTCTATCCAACAAAACCCAATTCATTGACCCCAAAATGCTTTTTAGAAAGCGTATTGAACAACCTCATAGATAAACTTTACCAATTCGAGACTCTAATTAGTTTTGCCAATTGCTGGAGGAATAGATATGGTTAGATTATTTGACATTTCCTAAATTTAGAAGCTACAATCATTTTTGGCAAGCTTCTGTTTTGGATTGGCAAAAAAGCAGCTTCTCTATTTTTAAAACCTTTCAATGATAAGATGCGTACTTTCCGACTTTAATAACATGTTTTTAACCTTTTCGATCAAGTTGACACCAATTTCGGTTTGATTTTTGCAATTTTTATTTAAAGATCAACCCTTGAGTCCCCACCTCAATCTCGACCATCACAGCACTTGTCGTAAATGATCTTGGAGGTGCAGGCTGAGATGGTCTCGTCAAAGAAATGGTCGAAATGGCAGGTCTCCTCCTCCACCTGCTTGTTGTCCACACAGCGGATGTAGTTGTGGCAGTTATTGGTGCTACTGGCCACTATGCTTGTGCCGCGTCCGTCGCACCTGTTGTGGGTGCAGACCACCGTGTTAGCCTTGCCACACACCTGGAGATCCTCATCAAAGAAGTAGCCCTCGGGGCACTGCATCCAGATGGGGTCCAGATCGGCCACAATTTCTAGAGCCTTGCACAGAAAGTAGCCGCGGCAAGTGGCACCATCCGACTTATAAACCGCAGTTTTGCTGGCGGAGCAAACGTTCAGCTTGGAGTGGGAGGCGCAATCGATCTTGTTGGGCTCCACGCAACTGCCGCTCTCCACGTCGAAATACTTTCGGTTCTTAGAGTCGATGCAACTATTTAAAACGTGGTTTCCATTTTTACATTCGTAGTAGTAAGCGCAATCGTCGTCCTTACGGAATTTGGTCTTATCGGGCAGGATCTAGAAATTTTAAGCCGTTAGGATAGCTCATCCTTTAATAAACTTTTAAATCACCTACTTCGCAAATGTTGTTCACATCGACACAATTGGAGTCTAGTCCATGCAGACAACTCTGCGATGTCTCCTCGAAATGCTGGCCAACAGGACACATTCCCGCGAGGGAAACACCATCGCTGCAGTAAAAGTACTTGTGGCACTCCGTGGGATCTGATACCCAGACTCCGTCCTTTCCCTCGCATCGATTGCCGCAATACAGGTGGCTATTTTCCAATGTTTCCACGCACTTTGACTTGTTGGAGTCGAATGACTGGTCGGATGGACAGGTCTTGAGGGTACCCTCGCCATCGAAGCACTCGATGTACTGGTGACAGGTACCAGGTTTACGGATTAGAGTGCCATTTTTGAAGAGTCGGCACAGCTCCTCGTAGTCTCCGGCAGATGAGGCAGCCGAGAAACTGGCTAGACATGCCAACAGCGCCAAAATAATGCCAATATTCTGGGGTTCTACAAAATAATAAATAAATAAATCAAATAATATTAATAATAATCCGACTGATTAATATAATACCACCCACTTGAAACTAATTTATGATTTATAGCTCTTCAAAGATAAGAAATGTTTCCAAGACGCAAACAGAGTGCCTTTTAATTCATAGATTAGTTTTATGATTAAACAAGTTAACCAAATAGTCTAGTAGGATTATTGAATCTTATACTATAATGTCAATTGATTTTATTTAATATAATCAATTGATTCTGTATTAACCCTAAAAATTAGGAGTAAAAAATATCAAACTTAAGGCTTTTTTTATAAGCTTTCTTGTTTTAAAAATATCTATAGTCTTAAAAAAATGTCTTTTAGTGTAAAAACCCAGTTGATAAAACTTACTCATCATGGCTGATTGTTTGGGGAAATTGGTTCAATTTGCTGCAGAACAGATCGCGTTGTTTGATGTGGCCTCGGGAACTAATTGCTCCAGACTAAATAGAGTTTCTTGAATGGTTAAAGTTTATATTATTTTTGGCTACTGTTTTAGGTGTTTTCCGTTTTGGCTGATATGGCGCTTTATTGCCCCAATGCCTGCAAATCTTATCGAAATTTGGAATACTACGTAAGCTCCCTCAAGTGTTTAATATTCTGTGATTCAAATCAGGGCATCTGTCAGTATAATAATGCCCAACAATGGACTATCCTATCGACTTCTGACGTTTGTCTCTTGATTCAGGCCAGTGGGGCGAAGGTATAACTGGTTAATGAGCTCTTAACTCTTTATTGGTTGCTAATTGATTGAACAATAAAAATATTAATCGCTTATCAGCAGTCACAAGCTACTAGACCGTAAATATGACAAAATGATAAAGCTACCCACCATTTTAATGTCGGTTTTTTTGGGAAAAATCAGAGTTTTCGAAAACATTGATTGGGTTCTACAAATAAGACAGTGATTATCATTTATGATGGCTAAAATAAATTGGCTTAGAACACCTGACGGAAAAGTTTTCATGGTGATAGCTATGAAATTTTTTGGTGTTTGCTTCATGGTTGGTATTACTACATCTGGAAATTGCTTCTAATAAGTCCAAGACAAATAGAAATGTCATTTTATCAATATGATATTGATATGGATGTAATATCCTAGCTCCTTAAAATTAATAAAAAAAAGCCCGACGAACCAATCTACCATTAGAAAAGCCCAATATCATTTCAAAATGCTTTTAAATCTTTATTTAGGATTCTAGGTACACACAGGATATGTGGTGATTTGTTGGACACAGGAACCCTTCTCCTCGTCAAAGAAGTTATTCCCGCAGGACTTCTCGTCCAGGGTGACACCATTCGAGCATCGCAAATAATTCCGACATCCCTTGGTTCCGCTGACCACAAAATTAAGAGTCCGGCCATCGCAACGATCTGCGGTGCAGGTGACTTGATTGGCCAGTCGGCATGTCTCGGTTTTTGCGTCGAAGAAGCGGTCCGCAGGGCACTGGTTCCACTGGGGACTGGGGTCCGGCTTGCCATCCGCCTGCTTGGCGCAGTAGAAGTAGCCCCGGCAGGTGGCTGCATCGGAGACGAATTTATTCGCTTTCGGACTTTTCTCTGTGCCGCAAACGTTGCTGGGCAAAGGATGGGCATCACACTCGACCAGAGCCTTGTCCTGGCACGTTCCCGTGCTGGCCTGATAATATGTGTTCGAGCAGGTCTTGGATTCTAGGACACCTTTGGTACAGACATGGTACTGGTTGCATCCCTGGCGATTGTCGAATCTCACTCCATCCTTCACAATGTAGCAATACTCGAAGGTGCTGGTGGTGCAGGCCGATTCATGCTGACGGCTGCAGGTCTGGGTGGTGGCATTGAAGTGGTGGTCCTGCGGGCATGTGCCGTACAGGGCAGTCTCCTGGTCCTGACAGTAATAGTAACCGTAGCAGGACTTGGGATCGGCCAAGAACTGGGTGACCGAATCGGAGCACGAAATGGAGCAACTGGACTGATCCGACAGGCTCTTCACACACGCTCCAGTATCCTTGTTGAAGAACGGAGTGGAGCCGGAGCAGGTGCTATAATGACTCACGAAATCAATGCAGGTGATGGACTTGCTACAGGATTCCGGATCCCGGATGACAGTGTTATTGGGAAATAGCCGACAAATATCCTCGTCGCGAGCACTCACAGAACCGAAGGATTGCAGGAGCAACAACACTAGTGCCGCTGCTGGGCCAACTAAAGTTCTGAGGTCTAGAAAAAAGTTCCAAGTAAAAGTTAATTTATTTACCAAGAAAATAACCGAAAAATCTACCCACTCTTCATGGAAATAAACGATGCGATCGGCAGCTCCACTTGCGGCAAACTAATAACTCTGGCCGGTTGTGATTACTTTTATGAGCGCCTATCGGATCGGCAGTCTATATGGTTGGTGATAACCGCACTTTTTTTTTATAATTGGCAGGAATTCGTATGGTAAAAATAAAATGCCTTCTCTATTAAAAAAAGTTTATAAAGTTAATCTTGAAATGGATTTATATTCCATTATAAGTAAGAACGATTCTTATCTTAATCAAAAAATGTCTGTATGGCAAATAATTTAACTAACAAACTAATTCAAACTGTTTTCTATAAACTATAAAATATTTCATAATGTTTATAATGGGTAAACTATAAAGTATCATTTTTTAGGAAAAAAAATAAACAAATATTTGGCAATTGAAAGTTTCTAATCCACAAATAGCAATGAGAATAAGATAAGATAATACAATTCTCTATACAAATAAATGGAATAACCAAGACCAGCCGAGTTCATTCATAAATTAAGCAATATTAACAAATATTTCAAATATTTTAATATTTTTTTTTGTATTTTAAACACTATATAATAAAAAAAACCATGAAAATGGAAAAAACTCCCAAAAATGTTCCAAATAAAATAATAAATAAAGGACATGATAGTTTTAAAATTTATTATTTTTATGTGGTTTCCAACTGATTAGGGGTTAACCTTATATTTGAGCCTCAAAGTAAAGGATATATGTTCTAAAGGATATGTATAAAAAATGCATATTTTTAGGCACTTCTATTATTTTTTTATAACTAACTTTTAGGGGCATTCTAAAAGAAAGAAATAGTTTCAAGGTAAAATAAAAAACAACTATCCTGCGCATATTTACATTTTAAAAATAATTGGAATTTGAATAGTTTAGATTTTAATTTGTAAAAAAAAATGTTTATTTTGGAAAGTACTAATAAAAATTCTTACAGGAAAAGGATTACAGTCAGTTATCATTAAACCATTTATTTAAAATCTAAAGGAAACTTTCTTCTAAAAATATACTTTTTAATTGTAAATAAATTAATCATAAAAGTTAATTAGAATCATTTGTAAGTACATCCTTAATTTGATTGTTTCAAGTGCCGAGAAGACAAGAGGGAAAGGATAGTGGGAGATATTTTAAAGAGATATTTGACTAATTTCGTGTTTACTGAAATGAGCCACGAGATACGAGTACCAACCGCACCGACAGCCGATCAATAAGAGCCGTCACATTCCTGTGCCGCTGTTTAATTAAAAAACCATTATAGACAAAGGCGCTAGCAATCAGTAGCTGATAATCCGAGTTTCTGCCAGGGCTGTCATGTCAAAAAAATAAAGAAAATTAAAGAGATATAGTTACGAAGTTATATACCTATATACGGCCCTGTCGGCTGACCAGGTTTCGTTTTGGGGCTTATAAGGCGGTCCACTTTGGCCGGGTCCGCTAGTTTAACTTTCGACGTCCGAGGCTTTCGACAAGGAGTGCTAATCAAAGAAAACCCCACAGGATGAAAGGTGTGTGGTTTTACCGAGATACCCCAGAATCTTATCATTTATTGCTTACGGGGGAGTTGAATTTTAATTGCGATACTAACGCGTTTGCTGGCGGCGTTTGGCTTATCTGGCTGACAATTTTTTAATTAAGACCCTCCACCTCCGGCCGTACTCGGGTATCGGCTATAAACTATAAAAACACAGAGCCTGCCATCGAATGGGTTAGTTACGGAATCGAATCGGTGCGAATAAGTGATTTATCTTACCAAACCGCGATGGGAGGTAGGTTGGCCTCATTTTTGAAACTCAGTTTTGGCTTTATCCTTTTTCCAAAAATATATGTTTTTTTGGCACAAAACTGGGGAATCCATCTATGAATCATTTATGAAAAGTATTTGGCGGAGGAGTGCTTTCAGTGAATTTTAATCTAAATGTGATGAGAAAAGGATTTGATTGAAAAACAATGAAAATTGAATAATATTTCTGACTTTGCTTCACAATTAATTGTATTTTTCTTAAATTGTACTGCAGCTTTCAATTTGAGGATGTGCGTCCTGGCCGCCTGCCTGCTGATGGCTTCCCAGGCCTACGCCGGCTACACGATGGAACAAATGTGCGCCCAATGGTGGGACACAGGATACGTGGGTAATCCGAACGACTGCAGCGGCTGGGGCTACTGTTCTGGCCAGCAACTAGTCGCTTGGGGTTCTTGTGGAGCGAACCTTACCTTCAATCCCCAGCTTGGAATCTGCGACTGGTCCTACAGGACTCCGTGCAAGAGTAATCCAGTGCAAACTTGCCAGTACGCCACCTCGCCCATGTATGCGGCCGATCCGACCAACTGCAACCAGTACTATAGCTGCGATGGAAAGGGTAACAGTGAAGTGTTCAGCTGTGGCACCGGTGCTGTCTTCTCTGCCAGTGTGCCAGAGTGCGCCTGGGGGCCAACATGCCCTCAGGACTCCATTTGCGAGTACATGAAGAACGATATCTTTGTTGGTGATCCGCAGAAGTGTGGTAACTATATCTTGTGCAGTCAGGGCACCGGAACATCTACGTCGTGTGAATCTGGTTATTATAATGCGCAAACTGGAAATTGCCAACCGTCAAGCGCATGCGACTCCTCAAACAGCGGTACCGTCACCGATGGTCAGTTTTCGGTTGGAGACAAGAGTCCCACTGGTACTTGTTCAAATGGATGGAGTGCTGCCGCAAACTTGGCCGCAGATGATGCAACTAAAACGTACAGATTTGTTCCCGATGGTGTCACCTGTTATGGTTTCTACTACTGTGCAAATGATGAGTCAACAGGCATTTGGAACTCTTGCCAAACTGGCACCCACTTCAATCCATCAACCGGACAATGTGTCTCGCCTGCCACATTTGCGTGCACCCACAATCGGTGCGGCAATGTTCCCGCTCAATTTATGGCCAATGTGGGCACAACTTGCGAATCTTACACATATTGCGCCAAGGGAACCACAGCTCAATGCCCCACCGAAAGTCCGTATTTCGATGAGGTGCACGGCATATGCACCACCGAAGCACTCCCGTACGCAATTTGCGCAGCATCAAATAATGATGAATAATTTGTATCCAACTGTATCAATTCCTCTGTATACCTTAAAACACTTACCTATCCATATATGAAATGCCGAATGAGATGTATACTCTTTTGTTTTAATATTTTAATAAAGGAATGGGAATCTTTGGACTTAGGTTATTAAGGTTTTCTCTAAATATAGAAATTTATTATTCATATCTTGACTAAAGATATATCGAAAGTTGGTTCCATCATAAGGATTAAAATATACAAGGTGGATATTTGGGAGATTTATGTTCTTCTTGGTTTAAATTATTTTAAGAAACCAATTTAATTAATTAAAATTAATCTGAATTCAAATTAAAACTAGTTTTTTAACTACAACTGGATGTTTTACATCAGCCATATATCAACCATATATCAGACCTATATCAGTCACTAGAATATTCGAAAAAGCTGACGTCAGTTTCCAGATATAACATTTTTTGTTTATCTTTTAAAGGTCGCGATAACTTTAAAAATTAGTCAAATTCCTTTGCCTTTACATACTGAGCTGTATAAGTTTTAAATTCAATTTTATTTAAATAAATAAGTGTGAAAATCAGGGAATTCGATCAACCTCAAGGGGGACCTTCCTTCCGAACCTAATCGAGTTCAATAATTTTTTGTCAATGTCATTGTCGCGTACACCTGCAATATTGGTATCACTTGGAGGGGGTCCATTGATCGTCGCCTCGATATCGCCATTCAACATTTTTCCCAAGAGTCTGTTCTTCGGCGAATTAGACAATGGCGGTGTGATTGACGTGTAATTTACATGCGGCCCCAATATCGTTCGTCGTACATATCAAGAAATCAGTCGAGGCGAGGCGCTATCTTCCAATTTCTGATTCCAGATAGCGTGTGCATTTTGGAAATTGTTTTTTCGCAGCGGAATGATCTTTGCATATTTAAGGGAGGCTGCTTCCGCTGTTGCAGTATCAGTTAGGTTCTGGTTGCTGTCACCAAAAGATCGCACCATTACGTTCCAGGACCAAGGATACCATATAGACACACGATGAACACGATGAAGCGAGGTAACTATTCGATTTTGCATCGCAAGGATGTTTTTATGGATATCCTACTTGGAATACACTTACCTGGAGCTCTATAGGGATAAGGCTTGAAGGATTCGAAATACAAGACTGATTTAAAAATAATATATATTAATATTTCAGCCAGTGGAATCCTGTCGCTGCTGTTTGTGGCCAGCGCCTTGGGCAGCGTGGTCGAGGACTTTGAGTATCTGGAGGTCTCCGACATGTGCGGCCTTCTGCCATTGGGAACCAACTTCCTGCGCCCCAACACCTGCGACAACTGGGTGTCCTGCGCCAGCAATTTAACCGTCTTCGAGCAGGGTACCTGTGCTTCGGGTCTCTATTACAACAAGACGACAGGACGTTGCGCCAACGCTGCCTCTGTCACCTGCCCCTACAATGACGTGGCCACGGAGCCAGCCAACGTGTGTGCCAATGAGATTGACGGTGCCTTCGTGATGGATCCCACCAGCAGGACCTGCCGCGGCTATATCCTGTGCAAGAACCGCAAGCAAATCAAGGCCAACTGCCCCAACGAGCTGGTGTTCCATCCCACCTCTCGCTCCTGCGTCTACCAGACCCAATACACGTGCCCCGAGACCCAGACAAAGACCGCCAGTCCCACCTGCCGTGCCCTGACCAACGGCACTAGGCTGGCCCATCCGAAGCAGTGCGTCCAGTACTACGAGTGCGACGATGAGATCCTCCACGAGCGCTCCTGCCCCGCTCAGATGGCCTACGACTCGGCCCGAGGCCGATGCGTTGACATGGATGCCGCAGAGTGCTACGAGGGAGCCGTCTTGCCGGAACCGGAGAACACCTTCTGCCTGAACGAGACTGGATACGCCCGCGTCGGCTACTTTGCCGACGAGGAGTCCTGCTCGCAATACTACATCTGCGCCGAGCCCGTCGCCAACAAGCACGATACAGAGCCGAAGCACATGAGCTGCCCCCTGGGCCAGTACTTCGATTCCGAGAAGCTGTCCTGCCGCGACCGTATGAACGTCCGCTGCCGCCTGGACAGATGTATCGGCACCAACATGGCCTACGTGAACGTGGATGGTAACTGCCAGGCCTACGGCCGTTGCTCCGGCGGTCTGACCGTCAGTATGGGTCACTGCCCCAGCGGCTACTACTTCGACGAGCGCAGCCAGGGATGCAGCCAGACGAACTACCACTACATCGCCTGCTCGGCCCAGGTTTCGGTCCCGACTGAGGAATAGTTTCCCGATCCAGACTCAACTTTCGAGGTCCAGACGCCTTCGCATCTTCAATTCCAATATCAATCCCTAATAAATCGATCCAATTCTTGGTGGAGGTCAAATGCATTGTACGATTCGAGAATAATATACTTCTGGGTGGGTGATGGAAAGGATCTAACATAGGATCATAAAAATAAATAGTAGTACTAACAATAAAGTGGATTCCTTGCAACTGATGGATTTTATCGAAATTATTGGAGGTCAATGGAATTATATGATCTTGCCTTGACGTTCGTGAAATATTGAAACGGAAATGTTCATTAGAAAAGTGGAGAAGATGGGCGATAAATCTCTTGTCAGACGGAGTTGGTATTTGCTATCAAAAGTGGTAGAAAAATGGTTACTTTTTGTTTCCTTTTGGCAATCTGTTTTCATGACAGTTCGAGGGCCCCGAAAGTTATCAGTTTTAATTAAAAGAGTACCCCAGTACCAACAGTTTGGTTCGTAGAATTCCGCAACGATTTCAGATAGGACCTGAAAAGATTCTTTTATTCAGTAGAGAGATTCTTTTTGGATAGAACATGTCGGATGATTGGTTTTGAAATAAAAGGATCCAAAATTATAATAAATAAATAATTTATTAAATTATTAAAAATATTAATTCGTAAAGTTCTTATTAATAATGCTTATGAATCCTTGCCAGACAAGCTCTATTTAGTATTTTTCCGCAAACTTTTATTGGCATGTTACGGTTTTTTTCCCCAGCTGTTAAAATGCTATTATCAGTTAGTATCAACCTTCGTACACCTGAATGGGTTCTCCACTCTCTCCGGCATGACATCATGGCCCAACTATCGGAGCAACCCGTGGAGTAAAACGCCGTGCTTTTCGGCCAATCGATTCACGGAAATCTAAGCCACTCGGCGAGATCACTTAATCGTTATTGCGTTATTGATAAGGGGGGGCACTTACTATATGTTGCTATTATTTATTGTAGCAGCCGAAAAACCTAAGTGTCTAATTAAAAACGATTGCGTTACGGAACTCACGAGACCGTAGATGTCATCGCTCAGACCGTTGGCTCCGCCTCCGGAGCCACGGTGGTGTCGGATGATAGCTGGCAGGCGGGATAAGATATCACCTGGGTGGTACACCGCTGACTCACCTCGTCGAAATACTCGTCCTGTGGGCAGGTGCCCTGCCCGATGACACTCCCATCCTGGCAGAGCGAATATCCTCGGCAGCCGTCGTTCGATTCGTTGGCCAGCTGGATGGTGGAGTTGCCCAGACCCACGCACCGATCGTAGTCGCACTTCACCTTCGACCGGGGCACACAGGCGCCTCCGTCGGTGGCTACGAAGAACCTTTCCTCCGAGCACACGCCATGCTCCAAGGATATCTCCCCATCGGCCAGTTCCCGGCAGTAGTAGTAGCCGTTGCAAGTGCTATTGTCCGACACAAACACTCCGGCTTGCGGGCACACGCCCTCGGCAGCAATCACCGGAGCCGGGGTGAAGGCACACACCTCGTCCTTCGGATAAACGCATTCCGCCGCCGAGGCGCTGAAGTAAAAGGTGCCCGGACAAGTGCCGTTCAGGACTTGGGTATTCCAGCACATCTGATAGCCGTTGCAGTTGGTCGCGTCCTTGATGAACACTCCGTCCGGCAGAATGTTGCATATACTGTCCGGATCCATCTTCGCGGCGCACGGAAAATTACGTATGCAGTCCTCGGTGCCGGGACTGTAGTTCATACCCGGACTGCAGGCCCCGTGGGTGCCCTTGCCGTTCTGACAGTAGTAGTAGCCGTTGCAGGAGTACGGATCGGCGGTGAATCCGTTCGCCAAGGCGGCACACGGATCACTGGAGACACACTTGACTTTGTCGGACGCGAGGCACTCCTCGCTCTCCCGGTCATAAAAAAGTCCGGAGCCGCAAGTTCCACTGACCGGTTCGCCGTCGATGCACTGAACCCAGGCATTGCAGGCCCGAGGATCGTTCATCTTAGTGCCGTTCACCACCAGGCCACAGATGACATTTGGATCGAAGGTTCCCAAAGCCTCCAGCTGAGGGAGCAAGGCAAGTCCAAATAGAACGAGAATCTTGGCATCTGGATGTGGAAGTTAGCTTTATTAGGATCTATGTTTATTTTCAAATACTTACACATCTGGCTAGTTTGAAAATAAAATAGTTTTCTTTAAAATATCTTTAAAATAAGCTCTTAATAGAACGTCCTCCTTTAAAGCAAGCCACTTTGCCATTAAATACCTTAACAGACCCAACACTTGCCTTTAGTGTTTCTTGGCCATTTCGGGAAGGTCCATAAATTTTGGAGCCTTAACTTTGAGCCAGAACTGTCGTCAGCGGCTAAAATGGTCAAATAGCGTATTCATATTTACCTTTTATCTCCTTCTGTTAAAGCCAAATTTGACAGTTGATAAATTTGTTTATAAATTTTACCTCATTGATCTATTTTGTGGCTCTTCGATCGTTGGACACTCGTGTCATGATGTGAAAATAATTAAAACTTACTTAATAAGCTAGTAAGTGCTAGTCAACGGAAGTTTTTGATAATTTGGTTATCTTGGGAATAGAAAATAGGTAAGGCATATGGTATTTTTAGTAACTGCTGACCAGTTGGCTTAAAAATACACCTGATAATGGGGTTACTCTACTTTTGTTGATATTTGGGACTTCTTGAAGATTCCATCTTTTGTCAGAAAGGCAATCTTTCTTAGAATCTTGGATTATTTTGTTTAATTTAATTTAATTGGCTTTTTGGAGGTATTTACTTTAGAGGGTTAGTTCACTCTTTTTCTAAGAATTGGGGACTTTTTTTAGACTACTACTCTCTAATCTAATCAAATAATTGCTTGTTTATTTCATAAAAATTTATAATCTCTTACATATGAAGACTAAATATTTTATTTAAATAAAAAGTTGAATCACAGGCACTTGAAACCACCTATTTTGTTTAATTTTTTACGAATCCCTTCTATTGTTTACTTGCTGTCAAAAAAAGGGCCATCGATCATGCAAAAAAATTAAATGAGCTTCGTTTTCAGGGAACTCCGATATATCAAAAAATCGAGTCCACCGGCCTGACATGTCGTCGATCAACTTGGACGTCCAACCCCATGGAACGATAAAGTCCTACCGATCCGGGCATAAAAGCCCCGGAATGACCATCACTCAGGAACAGTATTCAACGAGGAGCCACCAAAATATACAACTAAATAGAATGGGTTGGTGTTTGGGAATTATAATTATGAAACCCTAATCTATATCCGTATTTTTCAATCCATTAGGTGGCAAAGGAACCTATATTGCCGGCCTGGCTCTGCTGATGGCCTGTGTCGCACCAGCCTACGGCAATGTGAACACCACCGCCCTGTGCATGCTGGTGTCCAATGGCATGTTGGTGGGCAGCCAGACGGACTGCAGCACCTACTACCAGTGCCAGGGATCCGTGGTCACTCAGATGTCCTGCGGCAACGGCCTGTACTTCGACAAGAACGCCCAGCAGTGTGTCAGCTCCGTTCCGAGCACCTGCACCAGTGCCAGTAACCCATGCCTGGGCAAGACGGTGGGCACCTTCGCTCCGGCCTCCTCCTCCTGTGGCGGCTACTACTACTGCGGCGCCTCTGGTGCCGTGAAAGGTAGCTGCCCCGCCGGCGAGAACTTCAATCCCGTCACCATGGCCTGTGTCTATGCCAACAACTATCCCTGCACGGAGTCTATAGCCGAGCCAGGAAGCGTCTCCACTCCGTCGGTCGCCCTCAACCTGTGCAATTTGGTCGAGAATGGAGTCTTCTTCGGCAACCCGACCAACTGCTCCATGTGGAACCTTTGCCAGAATAACGTCCTCAAGAGCGGATCGTGTCCCAGCGGATTTGTGTTCAATACGCAGCAGAGTATCTGCGGCTACCAGACGGCCACTTCCTGCTCCCAGGTGACGAACGATCCCTCGCTGACGGGCATCATCGCCAATCCGACGACCTGCACCAAGGTGGGCACCACTACTGCAGCCACCGCCTGCAACCAGTATTACCTCTGCAATCCCTCCCTGCGCTACCAACTGCAGACCTGCACCGCAGGATACTTCTACGACACAGTGTCCCAGGTGTGCGTCACCAGAATGTCTGCCCGGAACAACTGTGATCGCTGTGTGGGCACCACCTTGTCCTTCGTTAACGCCTATTCGAGCAGTAATTGCACCAACTACCTGTACTGCGTGAATGGCGTGGAGAAGGCCGAGGAGTCCTGCCCCACCGGCACCTTCTTCAATGAGGTCAAGGGTAGCTGTGTTCAGGGCACGGAGCCGCAGTTCCTCTGCTGCAATCCGACATTGAGCAATGGAACTACTACATCTGGTAGCTCATCCTCTGGAACTTCTTCTGGTACTTCTTCCGGAACTTCTTCTGGAACTTCTTCAGGAACTTCCTCTGGAACGTCTTCTTCCGGAACTTCTTCTTCTGGAACATCCTCTGGAACTTCATCTTCTGGAACTTCGTCTTCCGGAACATCCTCTGGAACTTCATCTTCTGGAACTTCCTCTTCCGGAACTTCCTCTGGAACATCTTCTTCTGGAACTGCTACTTCTGACACTTCCACCTCCGGAACTTCCTCTGGAACATCTTCATCTGGAACTTCCACTTCCGGCACTTCCACCTCCGGAAAATAGGTCAACTGCCTTTTTATAGAAATCAAATATATTTATGTATGAAGCAATGAAATAATTAAACCTCTTTATTAACCTTTTATTTTCAAATGTAAACTTTAAATGATTATGGAACCTGAAAAGGAAACATACTATGAACTCTATGATGAAAACAATAAGTTTACTGTCGCCGGTTTATTGTGAAAATAACCCTGATAAACAAAAAATACGTCAATATATTTACGATATAGCCAAAAATTACGTAGGCATATCTAAATTGTTTTAGTGTAGCCTACTTTTAGAACTTATTTGTTTATTTGAACTGATCAGTGATCAGAGTGATCATCAATTGATCAATATTTTTCAAAGGCATAAATAGCAGTTATTTCAACTAGATTTATTTATAATTAAAGTTATAATAAGTCCTGAAAAAGTTAAAAATTTGTCAATGAAGATCTTCAATTCCTATTTTGGGCAATTTGCTGTCGAATTTTTCAAGGAAATGCGATAAAAGCTGTAGTAACTATTTGAACTCACTGCGATTATGTTATTGAGCTGATATAAGTTTAATTAAAATTGATAAATTAACAGACTGGCAAGATGTTCCTGCCGTATATTGGATCTCATAAATATAAAATTGAATCATGTTCTCTGGCCTTTAATTCCTCAGAATTGTGGAGGCTTATCTGGGCCAAGTTAACAATCTTGATCGTGAAGCCCGAGGCAGAGCCCTATAAAAACCGCCGGGCGGAAAAACTTCGATATCAGTCTTCGGCTACCATTCATTGGTAAATACTTGTTCTATCAACGGTTCCCGGTATTACATAATAGCAATGACAGACAAACTCCTTCTGGCGACGATCCTCTGCCTGATGGGCACCAGTGCTCTGGCGCAGCAGGTAATTCTCGAAGGCAACTACAACGTGACGGCATTCTGTAACTCTGTCGCGACCGGTACCCAACTGGGCAGCATTGTGTCCTGTGAATACTACTACGTCTGCCAGTCGACCGGACCCGTTCAGGTGAACTGCACGGCCGGCTATGCCTACAACTACACAGTGCAGGCCTGCCAACCGGCCAACCAGGCCAACTGCTTCTACGGATTGGACAATCCTTGCAGTGCCACCTCTGGCAAATCCTTCGCTCCTCTGTCCGGCTCCTGTAATAAGTACTATGCCTGTGAGAATGGCACTAGCGTCGGCATTGGATCCTGTCCGGTAAACACCAAGTTCGACTCCGTATCTCGCGGCTGCATATGGGGATCTTGCTCCAACACCCAGGCATTGGACGACACACCCAACCTGAATAGTCTTTGCGAAGTGGTTCCGCCCAACATTTTCTTCGGTACCACCGAAAGTTGCGATACCTGGAATTATTGCGAGACCGGAAAGGCAAACCCGACCACTAGCACGTGTCCCACTCCAACTTCTGTAAGTAATAATTTTATAATTGAGTATATTTTTGTAAATCAATTCCTCCGATTACGTTTAATTACAGTGTTTCAACGTTCAAAAGCAAATGTGTGACTACACGGGACCTACTGTATGCAATCGTGTGACGGATCAGCCCCTCATTTCCACCACCACCGGTGCCTGCACGAGCAGCAGCGAGCCCAAGGGCAGCTCCACCATCTGCAGCCAGTACTACAAGTGCCAGAATCAGCAGTGGCAGACCTACAACTGCGGCTATGGCCAATACTGGGATAAGACAACACAGCAGTGCCAGGCCCGCCAGACGGCCACTCCCGAAGCGGGCTGCAACCGCTGCGAGTACGCCAGTAAACAGTTCGTCAATGCCGTGGACAGTGGCAACTGCACCAACTATTACTATTGCAACAACGGCGCGGCCACCAATCTGTGGTGCAATTCGGGTATGTTCTTCAATGAACAGAAGCAAGGATGCGTCAGCGACGATACTCTCTCAACGTATGTTCTGACCAACGGAGCCTGCAATGGAGCCACCGCCACTGCCGGCGCTTCGACCACTGAATCCGATTCCACCGGTAGCACTGAGTCCACCAGTGAGGCATCCACCAGTGAGGCCACCACCACTGAGGCCGCAACCACTAAGGACGATGCTGATGCTGGAGGAAAATAGAGCTTCGCAAAGGATAATGTGCAACCACGATTTGAATTCTATATATATTAACATTTACTATTCAGTATTCCTATTCAACCGCAAATAAAATTTGTATTGCAATCATAAAAATTGATTAATTGATGATTATTCACGGGAGGCCATATTGCCTTATCCATACATTCTGATTATTGCGAAAGAAATGCATATATTCATGATGGAAAATCGGTCCACAAATCGTTTAAGGTATTCCACGCCTTTCTATGGATTTTCGCAGAGGACCCTCCAGAAAATTTGAAGAAAAATTCAAAAAATATTTTGTTTTCAGATTTTGATGCAGATTCATGGAGAATCGATCTACGAATCGTTTAAGGTATTCCGCTCAAGAATCGGATGAACACTGCCCAAGATATAGCCTTCGCAGGGGGCCATATAGTGGCTCCATGCCTTTTTATGGATTTCGAAGGGGACCCTCCAGAAAATTTGAAGAAAAATGCAAAAAATATTTTGTTTTCAGATTTTGATGCAGATTAATGGAGAATCGATCTACAAATCGTTTAAGGTATTCCGCTCAAGAATCGGATGAACACTGCCCAAGATATAGCCTTCGCAGGGGGCCATATAGTGGCTGCATGCCTTTTTATGGATTTTGAAGGGGACCCTCCAGAAAATTTGAAGAAAAATGCAAAAAATATTTTGTTTTCAGATTTTTATGCAGATTAATGGAAAATTGATCTACGAATCGTTTAAGGTATTCCGCTCAAGAATCGGATGAATATTGCCCAAGATATAACCTTCGCCGAGGGCCACATGGTGGCTCCATGCCTGTTTATTGATTTTCGCAGAGAAAATCCTTCAGAAAATTTAAAGAAAAATTTAAAAAATATTTTGTTTTTATATTTTGATGCAGATTCATGGACAATCGATCTACGAATCGTTTAAGGTATTCCGCTCAAGAATCGGATGAATACTGCCCAAGATATAGCCTTCGCCGGGGGCCACATGGTGGCTCCATGCCTGTTTATGGATTTTCGAAGGGGACCCCCCAGAAAATTTGAAGAAAAATTCAAAAAATATTTTGTTTCCAGATTTTGATGCAGATTCATGGAGAATCGATCTACAAATCATTTAAGGTATTGTAACGAACTGTTTTTCTATGTTTTGCTCGCAACAAATGCCGCGGCTAGCTCACAGAGTTTGAGGGTACGTTCCACCGAATTTATAGTTCGACGTGATTGCCCGAGCCCAGAAATAACACGTTAAAGCTTCTTTATAAATAAATCCCCTTTATTGTAAATAGTTTACAAAGCAATAAAAGGAATCTCACCGGCTGTCTGGCTCAGCCGACCGACCGCTCGTCCTCCCGTCGATCCCCGATCCCCGCTCCGGGTTGGTGCCAATACGCACGCCCTCCCAAAGCTTGCGCCCGGCAGGTCGTGCGGTCTTGGTGCCTGGCGCCGAAACGGCTCTCGGTTCCTTTCGTTCGGACTCACGGACTCTGGTTGCGGGGCCTGTGTTGTTGATGTCTTCTGCTGCCGCTGCCTGTCCGTCGCTGCTGCTCCCTCGTCGTCGCTGCGCTACGGTTGCCGCTGCTCCCTCGTCGTTGCTGCTATGCTGCTACCGCTGCTCCCTCGTCGTCGCTGCTATGCCGCTGCCGCTGCTCCCTCGTCGTCGCTGCTCTTCTGCTGCTGTTCCTCCGTTTGGGAATGCCGTGGATCTCGGAACCCTTGGCTTGCCTGGACTCGCCCTTTCGCCGTGGCCGGCACCTAATCCGTGTTAACAGACCGAGTGGCTCACCTCCCACGCATACGCCGGGCAGGATATGCTCCTCGCTGCTTAGCGGCCGGATCAGGGCACGAAGGGCCTTCCTACCCTACAGGACACGCCCCCGGTCGCGTTCGCCACTCGCCTCCAAACACCTGCGTGCATACGCCCCGCAGGATCTATGGTAGGCCAGAGGTTTGGGCGTCGCGTCTCCTTTGACTCCAGGTGGTTTGCTGTGCATACGCTCCAGCGCCTGGATCAGGATTCTCTTGACTTCCCGGGGTGTCCCTGTCTGGTTTCACAAATGGGCTTGAGTTCCCGGGTTGGCTATCCCTCGCGTTACAGGATCACACCTGGATCGAACGGTCAGGAGCAGACAAGGCGTACGCCAGGCTGATCCGTTGTTGCCGCCACTACACCAGGATACCTGTCGTGTCCGGGAATAACTCCACCCGACTCTTTTACCCTGGGCCTCAGCTTTGCCGCGGATCCTTGATCCTTTCCCCTGACTCCTTGCTCGATTCGATGCGCGTACCGCCGCCGGACTTACCCACAGGGGGTCCTTAAGCTATTCTCGAATATCCTCGCTCACTCGCTTTAATAGCCCGCACTAAGGACTGTCGGACTTACCCACGGGGGGTCCTTCAGCCTGTACTCCTAACTCTTCAAGGAAGCTTTCCAACTCGAATTCCAGACTTACCCACGGGGGGTCTTTCATTCACTCTCCCAGCTTCCCTAGAAGACTCGGCCTCGATTCGCTCCATGGGCCCTCCTTATATAGTGCCAGAGGCGCCCGTTAATCCTTGCGAATCTACTTCCTGCCGTTAATCCTCCGCTCCTTCACTTTCTCCGTTAGCTTTCTCTAATCCCGCCGTCTTTCTATCGGCGGGCTTTCTTTATTGTCCCTCCCCCGATTGCTCCGCTTGGGCCTCCGATCTGCATTATTTTTGTGCCGGTCATCGGACTTCGTCCCGATGCCCCGCGATCCCCCCCTGGACATCCCAAATGCATTTCTATGTCTTGTGCATTTTCTAAACACAGCTGCGCACTCGCCGGCCGCTTCTTTCCCCGCCGCCCCCGCTGCTTCCTATGACCTTCGAGCGCGGCCGCGGAGGCCCGGCCGGGACCGTTACTTTCCACGGTGACTCCTCTTTTCGCCGTCTTCCGTGCGCGACGCCGTGCTGGTTCCTCTTGCCCCCGCTGCTGCCCCCGCATGCCGTCTGCGTCTGCCGCCCCCGCATGCCGTCTGTGCTCGACGCATTTCTCCCTTGACACCTTTCTCTCCTTCCGTATCTCTAAACACCGCAGCGCTGGCCCGTCCGACGCTGCAGTGCTGACTTGCATGTCCACCCCCCGCTGTTGCCCCTCTTGCCACCTGTCTTGGTGTGTGGGAGATCTAATCTCCTCACACTTCCCCCCTTCTTCGGGAACGACAGAAGCTTCGTGGTTCCAGCTTCATGTTTGGTGTTGTTTCGCAAAATTTCTGTTCTGTTTTTTTTGATTGATTTTTTTTTTTTTTGCGTGTGGATATTTGTGTGTGGATACCCTTATCCACTTCCCCCCTTCTTCGGGTGACTTTAGGGTCGTTCCCCTTCCATATCCCTATTTTGTTACGAGTACCGCTTTTTTTCTTTTTTTTTTGTATATATAGTTATATATATGTACTCTTATATGTTTCCCTTTTTTTTCATATATTTTTTTTAAAATATTTTTTCCATCTTTTATTTAAATATTTTTCTTATATATTTTTTCTTTGCTTCTTTTTTTTTTAAATATTTTTCTTATGTATTTTTTCTTCGCTTTTTTTTTTTAAATATTTTTCTTATATATTTTTCTCTGCTTATTTTTTTTTAAATATTTTTCTTATATATTTTTTCTTTGATTTTTTTTTTTTTGAAAAATTTTCTTTTTCCTCCTTTTCATTTTTTTTTCCTGTTTTTTTTTTTTTTTTTTTTTTTTTAAAATATGTATGTACTTTTTTTGTGTCCTTTAGACTTCCCCTTACCCCCTTTTTTTCCTTGAGTGTTTCGTTTTGTGATCTATATTTTATTTTCTGTTTTCTTTTTTTTTTTTTTTATTATTTTATAGCTTCCGGGTGACGCGTATCCCGGTCTGGCCGCCGCGCACCCGGAAACTTTCTGGCCCGATCTGCCAGATTACGCTCCACCTGCCCGGCTTTCCCTTCCTCCTCCGGGCCTCTTCCTCCACCTTCCTGCGTAGCTCCGGCGGCCAGCTCTGCTCGGGCACTGCTCCTCCGTCTCCTTGGGAATTTGCTCTTTCGAGCACCGGCCTCGGAGGCCTCTTCTCTGGGCAGGAGGTTTGCCTCTCCAACCCCGGCCTCACCTTCGGGGCTGGCCACACCCATGGACCTCTCGTCCACGGCTCCTCCTCTGTCTCCTCCTCCTTTCGCTCCTGCGGGTGCGGGGTGGGTGGCCTCGCCGGCTGCCACTTCCGGCTTGGCCATTCCCGTGGCCCCGTCATTCTCCTTATCCGCGCGTCCTGCGCCTCCTTCCTGGCCCAACGGCCCCGCCGGGTGGCCCTGTTCTGCCGGCACCTTTGGCGCGCCGCTCTTTGGAGCATTGCGGCACGCCCTGCCGCTGCTTCCGTTCTCCACCGGTGGGTCGCCTCTCGGGCCATCTCCTCCGCCAACCTAGTCCTGGCCCTTGCCAGCGCCAGGGTAGCGCCTGCCTTCCGCTGGTCCTGGCTCCTCCTCCGTCTCCTTCTCATCGCCTGTAGGTTCAGGCTCGGCCGGTGGTCCTCCTCCTCCGTCCTGGCCTTTCCCACCGGGATCGCCGTGACTCCATTGGCCCCCCGGACCATCACCCGGAGGACCCTCCTCGTTGATTGGAGCCGGCGGACGTCCCAACCTGGCAAGTCGAGGATTTCCAAGTCGCTCTCGTCTGACGAGACGACTGGCGAGGCGTGGGATGACGGCTGGGATGACTTCTTAGCTTCCATGGTGTACTTGTATAAAAAGGCCGGCCCGTGTCCGCTGCTGCCTTTTATAGGCCCGCCGCCTGGTACCGATCCGTTCTTGCGATTCTTTTGGTGCATCATTTACGGACTGCTCTTTCGGGACGCATTCGTCTGACCGTTATTAACAATCCCGTAGCTAACTAGGTTGGTGACACTCGTCCACTATGATTTAGCGGTGCATTTATGGACCTTCCAAGATCCGTGGTTGTATATGTGCTATGCGGTTTTTTTTTTTATTGGTGATCGTACCCTCTCCTTTTACTTCTATCCTACGCCTTCGGTGCCGATTCCTCCGCCTGGGCTTTTAGCTCGCTTATGTGGGCTCTCCTCTCTTTCTTTGTGATCCCGTGACGTAGCACGGCGATCACCGGCGAAATGAAATTCGTTACTGTATACGGCCCGTCGTATCTCGGCGCTAGCTTCGCCGCAAAACCTTCGGCCGCTTTAGATAGATGGTGTTCTTTCGCCCACACTATGTCGCCGATCTTCGGGCTCCACTCCCGCCTCCTCAGATTGTAGTGCCGAGCTTGCTCCTGCGCCGCGCGCTCCATGTTTCTCCGCACCAGCTCGAACACTTCTTTTAATTTTTCCGCATTTTCTGAGGGAGTGGCTTGGGCTTCTCCTGTCCCCAATGCCCCCTGGTCGAAAATTGCTTTCGGCATTCTTGGCTCTCTGCCTTGGGTTATGAAACACGGAGAGTATCCCGTGGAGTCCGACACGCTCGAGTTCACCGCCAGCATCAATTCTGGCCAGTGCTCGTCCCACGTCCTTTGGTCTTTTCCTGCAAACTGGGCGATCATCGTCTTCACCGTCCGGTTTGCCCTTTCCGTCGGGTTTTCCTGAGGCGTGTATGGTGCAGTGAACTGGTGGCGGACTCCGAGCTCCTCGAGGAATTTTTTGAAGCTCCGGCTGGTGAATTGAACACCATTGTCCGTCACCATTACCTTCGGCACCCCGTACCTACCGATGATCCTTTCACGAATTGCCTTCTGCAGCGTCTCTGTTGTGGCTTTTCGCATTGGGACCATTTCTGTCCATTTTGAGAACCTATCTATCATCACTAGCAGCATGGTGTTCCCGTGCTTGGACCTCGGCAACGGTCCCACGAAGTCTGCACATACCGTCGCCCACGGCTCCTCTGGGACCTGTGTTAACATCTTCCCCGCGGCCTGCACCTGGCTCGGTTTATAGCGCAGGCATGTCTCGCATTTCCTGACGTATTTCCTCACGTCCCTCTGCATCCCTGGCCAGAAGTACCTTGCTGCTACCTTCGCAATTGTTTTTCTTCCGCCTAAATGTCCTGCTGTTGGTGCGTCGTGGTTCTCCTTCAGCACCTGCTGCCTCATGTACATTGGCACACATAATTTCCACGATGCCACTTCCTCGCTTCCAGCTCTGTGTGGAACATGCCGGTAAATCAGGCCAGCCTCCTCGACGTATTCCGGATACTTCTGTGGGTTTTCTTTTAGTTTCTTCTTCAGCGAGCCTATCCAAACGCATTCCGCGTCTTCGGTTGCTGTGGCACTCCTCAGCTTCTCCACGATCGGCTGGCGAGAAAGTGCATCCGCGACTACGTTCAGCTTGCCTTTCCTGTAGCTGATTACGTAATCGTATTGCTGCAGCTCGAAGACCCATCTCGCGATCCTTCCAAGTGGGCTCTCTATGTTGTTTAACCACTTCAGCGCCATGTGATCCGTTATCACGTCGAACTGGTATCCCTCCAGGTATGGCCTCATTTGCCGAATTGCCCAGATTATTGCAAGACACTCTTTCTCTGTTGCCGAGTAGTTCTTCTCCGCGCCTATTAGCGTTCGGCTGGCGTAAGCGACCACTCGCTCGCCCTCATCCGTGTCCTGCGTCAGCACTGCGCCTACGCCGTAATCGCTGGCGTCCGTTTGCAGTACAAACTTCTTTGTGAAGTCTGGGCATGCCAGCACCGGGTCCTCTGCTAGCCGCGACTTTAACTTTTCGAATGCTTCTTGCTGTCTCGACGTCCACTCCCACTTTGTTCCCTTTCGCAGGAGATCGTTCAAGGGTTTTGCGACCCCCGCGAAATCGGGAACGAACCGTCGATACCACGACGCCATCCCTATGAACTGCCGTACTCCTTTCACGTTTGTCGGTGGTTCCAGTTCCGTGATCGCTGCAACTTTTCCCGGATCCATACCAATTCCGTGACTCGTTATCCGGTGGCCTAGGTACAAAAGCTCTTCCCTGAAGAAGTGGCACTTATCTGTGTTTATCCTTAAGTTTGCCGCCTTCAGTCTTCGGAAAACTTCCCTTAAATTTGCCATGTGCTCCTCCCTCGTGCGCCCGATCACTATTATATCGTCCTGGTACGCGAATGCGTGGGGAGCCATGTCCGGGCCTATGACCTGGTCTAAAGCCCTTTGAAAAGTTGCCGAAGCCGAGTGTAGTCCGAACGGCATCACCTTCCACTGGTACAGACCTTTCCCTGGTACAGTGAAGGCCGTGTATTTCCGGCTCTCTTCCTCCAGTGGGATTTGCCAATAGCCGTCCTTCAGGTCGAGGCTGCTGAAAAATTTTGCCTCCCTCAATTGCTCCAAAATGAAATTTATCCTTGGCATCGGGTACGCATCCTTCACTGACTTTGCGTTTATCTGACGAAAGTCTACGCACATCCTCCACTGACCCGTCTTTTTCTTCACCATGACAATGGGTGAGCTGTAGGCGCTGTTTGAAGGTTCGATGCATCCCTTCTCCAGCAGTTCTTCCACCTTTTCATTGATTTCCCCCTGTATTTTGGGGTTCTTTGGGTAGTATCTTTGTTTAATTGGGATGTCGTCCTTCATCGTGATTTTATGCTGGGTTATGTTTGAACAACCCTTCTGATTCCTGAACGCCGCCAGCTCTTCTTCGATGAACCGTTTGTCCCGCTCGCGCTCCCATTCCTCCGAGGGTCCCGCTATGGCTATGGACAGCCTATCCTCCAGGCATCCGCTCCATCTCTCTCTTTTCGGGATCGTGACTTGGTGGCCTGCGCAGTTGATTGTTGTGCCGAATTCTGCGAGGAAATCCCATCCAAGCACCGCGCTGTCTCCCATGCCTGGCAACACTATCATGTTCAAGTCCTTCTTTTTGTTGCCAAAGCTTACCGTTGTTAGGAGTACCATTTGAGTTTCTATGTGGCTCCCGTTGGCCAACTTCACTAATCTTCTTGTCGCTTTCCGTTCTCCGGCGATTCCCGGGTCCTCTGCTAGCTTCTCTGAAATGAAACTAGCCGTTGCCCCGGTGTCCACCATGGCCCTTACTTCTGCTCCTCCGACCTTGATGACCGCCGCCAATTGCTGATCGTCTCCGGTTAATCCTCCAACTATCTCTGAGAGGCAGCACCTCGCGATCTCCGCCTTCCTCTCTATGGCTGGGATCGCTGCACGTTTCCCGCTCTCTGGCAGCATTCCGTGCTTCTCACCCCCACTGCGCCGCACATCCTGCAGAACAAAATTCTGGGGTTTCTGCAACCGCTGGCCCAATGGCCCATGCCTCCGCATCTGTTGCACGCCTGTGCTGGGTTTTCTACGTGTCCAGGCGTCGCTGCCCGCTGTATGTTCGGCTGCCTTTGGATTGGGTTTGCTGCCCATTGTTGGTTCGGCGGTTGTTGCCTTGGGCCTGCCCATTGCTGGCTCGGCTGCTGTTGCTGTGGCATTTGGCGATGCTCCTCGGGCTGCCGTCTCTGCCCCCATCCCTGTCCTGGATGGCTCTGTTGCTCCTGTGGTTTGTGGTGCATTTCCTCCTTTGGCCATCTTCTGTCTACCGCTGGGGACTGTCTATTGAAGACCTCCTCCTCCAAAGCCAGCTCTTCGAATTCTTCGGCTAGACCCATGATCTCTTCGAGTGATGCACATGCGTAGGGTCGCATGAACATTTTCATGCGTGGCATGCAGTTCTCCACGAGCCTATCGATGACCTCCTTTGTCGACTTTCCCAACGGCTTCATTAGCGCCTGAAGGTCCACCATGTACTCTTTGAAAGGCTCTCCTCGCTGTTGCTTCCGCTGCTTTACCTGGTCTGCCAGTTTTTCGAAGTATCCTTTTGGCAGGAAAAAGGCCTCGAAGCTCCTTCTGAACTCTTTCCATGTGGGCCACTCCTCGTCGTTCATCAGGAACCATTTTTGTGCTCTGCCCTGGAGTAGCTCGGGCATCGCTCGCGGGATTGTGTTTATCTCCATCCCGTACGTTTTGGCAGACCATGCTACTCGGTCCACGAATTCGAGAGGATCCCCTGTTCCATCGAAACGGAACGACCACTCTCGTACTTGCCTCGCCACCTTCGCATAGTCCACCTGTACCGGGACTGGCTTCCGCACTTGTGGCTCCATGCTCCTCATGGTCTTCATTTCTGGGACTGCCAGACTTTGGATGAGCTTTTCCGATTCGCTCACCGCCCTCTGCCTCGGCGTGGTCCTCTGCGCGAACTTCTCCTCGAATCCCCGCGCGACCACCATTACTTCCTCGTCCTTCGTTTCATCGACCCATCTTGCTACCAGTGCCCTCATGGTCTCCACGGTTCCATCCGCCGCGAGACCGAGCTCTCTGCACACTTCGCACAACTCCTCTTTGCGAAGCGCGTAGATCCAATTCTTCCTCCCCATCTTGAAGCTGTGTTACTCCTAGACTCTTAAGCAATCACGTAGTTTGGGCGCCAGGTGTAACGAACTGTTTTTCTATGTTTTGCTCGCAACAAATGCCGCGGCTAGCTCACAGAGTTTGAGGGTACGTTCCACCGAATTTATAGTTCGACGTGATTGCCCGAGCCCAGAAATAACACGTTAAAGCTTCTTTATAAATAAATCCCCTTTATTGTAAATAGTTTACAAAGCAATAAAAGGAATCTCACCGGCTGTCTGGCTCAGCCGACCGACCGCTCGTCCTCCCGTCGATCCCCGATCCCCGCTCCGGGTTGGTGCCAATACGCACGCCCTCCCAAAGCTTGCGCCCGGCAGGTCGTGCGGTCTTGGTGCCTGGCGCCGAAACGGCTCTCGGTTCCTTTCGTTCGGACTCACGGACTCTGGTTGCGGGGCCTGTGTTGTTGATGTCTTCTGCTGCCGCTGCCTGTCCGTCGCTGCTGCTCCCTCGTCGTCGCTGCGCTACGGTTGCCGCTGCTCCCTCGTCGTTGCTGCTATGCTGCTACCGCTGCTCCCTCGTCGTCGCTGCTATGCCGCTGCCGCTGCTCCCTCGTCGTCGCTGCTCTTCTGCTGCTGTTCCTCCGTTTGGGAATGCCGTGGATCTCGGAACCCTTGGCTTGCCTGGACTCGCCCTTTCGCCGTGGCCGGCACCTAATCCGTGTTAACAGACCGAGTGGCTCACCTCCCAGGCATACGCCGGGCAGGATATGCTCCTCGCTGCTTAGCGGCCGGATCAGGGCACGAAGGGCCTTCCTACCCTACAGGACACGCCCCCGGTCGCGTTCGCCACTCGCCTCCAAACACCTGCGTGCATACGCCCCGCAGGATCTATGGTAGGCCAGAGGTTTGGGCGTCGCGTCTCCTTTGACTCCAGGTGGTTTGCTGTGCATACGCTCCAGCGCCTGGATCAGGATTCTCTTGACTTCCCGGGGTGTCCCTGTCTGGTTTCACAAATGGGCTTGAGTTCCCGGGTTGGCTATCCCTCGCGTTACAGGATCACACCTGGATCGAACGGTCAGGAGCAGACAAGGCGTACGCCAGGCTGATCCGTTGTTGCCGCCACTACACCAGGATACCTGTCGTGTCCGGGAATAACTCCACCCGACTCTTTTACCCTGGGCCTCAGCTTTGCCGCGGATCCTTGATCCTTTCCCCTGACTCCTTGCTCGATTCGATGCGCGTACCGCCGCCGGACTTACCCACAGGGGGTCCTTAAGCTATTCTCGAATATCCTCGCTCACTCGCTTTAATAGCCCGCACTAAGGACTGTCGGACTTACCCACGGGGGGTCCTTCAGCCTGTACTCCTAACTCTTCAAGGAAGCTTTCCAACTCGAATTCCAGACTTACCCACGGGGGGTCTTTCATTCACTCTCCCAGCTTCCCTAGAAGACTCGGCCTCGATTCGCTCCATGGGCCCTCCTTATATAGTGCCAGAGGCGCCCGTTAATCCTTGCGAATCTACTTCCTGCCGTTAATCCTCCGCTCCTTCACTTTCTCCGTTAGCTTTCTCTAATCCCGCCGTCTTTCTATCGGCGGGCTTTCTTTATTGTCCCTCCCCCGATTGCTCCGCTTGGGCCTCCGATCTGCATTATTTTTGTGCCGGTCATCGGACTTCGTTCCGATGCCCCGCGATCCCCCCCTGGACATCCCAAATGCATTTCTATGTCTTGTGCATTTTCTAAACACAGCTGCGCACTCGCCGGCCGCTTCTTTCCCCGCCGCCCCCGCTGCTTCCTATGACCTTCGAGCGCGGCCGCGGAGGCCCGGCCGGGACCGTTACTTTCCACGGTGACTCCTCTTTTCGCCGTCTTCCGTGCGCGACGCCGTGCTGGTTCCTCTTGCCCCCGCTGCTGCCCCCGCATGCCGTCTGCGTCTGCCGCCCCCGCATGCCGTCTGTGCTCGACGCATTTCTCCCTTGACACCTTTCTCTCCTTCCGTATCTCTAAACACCGCAGCGCTGGCCCGTCCGACGCTGCAGTGCTGACTTGCATGTCCACCCCCCGCTGTTGCCCCTCTTGCCACCTGTCTTGGTGTGTGGGAGATCTAATCTCCTCACAGTATTCCGCTCAAGAATCGGATGAATACTGCCCAAGATATAGCCTTCGCCGGGGGTCACATGGTGGCTCCATGCCTGTTTATGGATTTTCGAAGGGGACCCCCCAGAAAATTTGATGAAAAATCCAAAAAATATTTTTTTTCTGGATTTTGATGCAGATTGGTGGAGAATCGATCTACGAATCGTTTAAGGTATTCCTCTTAAGAATCGGATGATTATTGGCCACGATATAGTCTTCGTTATAAGCTCTCTTAAAAATATGAAATATTTCCTTTTCACCCAGAAGGAAATATTCAAGTCCAGATCTTAGTGATTTTAGAAATGTTTTCTTTCTATATATAGTAGTGAGTCAAAGTGATAAAAATTAAATTCATTAACTGTCCGATTTTTTTATAGAACGTTATCTGTAAAAATTAGTTTAAAATGATACGCAGATTGCAAACACAAGTTTTCGTTTAAGATCGACAAAAGGCACACCCATGAAATCGACCTTATAAAAGGAGAGCGCCTAAGAAGCGCGAAACACTAACCAGAATATATTTCGATCCGCACAGTTGTACCTCATCAGATCGGTTCAAATAAGAAAAGTAAAATGAAATGCTTTTGGGCATTTGTGGTGGCACTGGAAATGTGTTTTCAACTGGGAGCGGGTAACGCCGTGGACCAAAATCGGGAGTTGAAGAAAATGCGACTTCCACTGGGTGACCTCACCCATGTAAGTATATATCTTAAGAGTCTTAAAGTCCAATAATATTTTAATTGAAAACTTTGTAGGTTTGTCGTGGTCGCGAAGAGGGCGAATTGGTGGCCCACCCATTGGACTGTAATGGTTACTTCGCCTGTTCCCGGATTCCCACTCTCATTTATTGCGATGAGGGGCTTCAGTTCGATGAAGATCGTCGGGTTTGTGATCTGCCGGAGAACACCATCTGCCGGCAGAGTGATTCTTCATTCCCGAATTCTGGCCAAGTACAGAGTGGTCTAGCCGAAACCTCCGAACTGCAGTGGTGGCCCCATAAGCCTCGTCCTGTTTTCGTGGCCGTTGATGTGAATAGCGGGGAGCAGGTTAATCCCATGGAGAAGTACGATCCAAAGGATATCGAATGCCGGCACTTTGGCGCCTACTTCCTGCCCCATCCTAGCAACTGCCGGCTGTACTTCATCTGCGCCTACGGCCATCTGCATCGTCACCAGTGTGGGCGTGGCACTCGATGGAATTACGAGATGTCCGAGTGTCAGTTGAGCGATCAGGCCGTTTGCTATGGACATCCCAAGGACGAGGATCCCGTGGAGGAGGTGGAGATTATTGTGGGCAGCACAACGCCAAGCAGTGGAGCTCCTGTTACCGTCTGCTATATTGTGGGTTCCGGTGGACTCACCACTCTTCAACAGCTGCTCACGGACCCGGAGACCACGGAGGTGTCTACCGTCACTGTACCAGTTCCTCCGCGAGCCGAAACCAGTGCCGCCGTCACCGCCGCCCTCACGTGTCCCTCCACCGAACAGAGTTACATGCCACATCCGGAGGACTGCAGCAAGTACTACATCTGCATCGGGGGCATGCCGGTGCTGACCTCCTGCCCCAAGGGTCTCTTCTGGGACCAGAAGTCGGGCTACTGCGAGATGGAGAAAAATGTCAAGTGTTTCCACAAGTGAAAAAAATAAAACAAGGTTATGGAACATTCAATTGTTACTGTATTTGAATAATATATATATTATATATTAAATATAAAGTTTAAAAATACAGAGCAATAAAAATAAAAATAAATGATAATTAAAATGGGGATTTTTCAAAGAACTGTAGCCATCGTAAGTCTTTGCCACAAAATACTTTTTTTGTGAGCAGTTTCAGGACTTTCCTTCTCAATTTTATTCGATTGCCAGGGATAGTTCTTCACCGCGTTCAAAACTTTCTCCCAAAAGCTCAGTAAACCTGGCTCGGTGGGTCCTCCATTTTGGCCAACTTCCTCAGCGGAAATACTGGCCAAAATCACAGCAATAATGGCGAAGATGGCCAATTTTCGTGCGAAGGTTGCTTGCATTTTGAGTCAGAGGCTATTAGAAACTGATCTGGTTAAAAATTATATCTGGCCAAGATAATCTGTCAAAACCTTATCAAAAAATGTTCTTTAAAGACGCTACAAATTGCTTTACAACGATTGATAAGATAACTGGCAATTAATTTTATAAAAACGATTTTAGCCTAAAAGACGGCAATGAAAAGCGAGATTGGTATAAAATAGTATATTCTGGTATGTAAATATTTAAGCATGTAGATAATGCAAACAAATAATTCATTAAGATTATATCTTTAATTATGTATTAAATAAAGAGCTCAGAAAGTAAATAATGTAAATAAGTTAATTTTTTTTAAGACTAATAAGAAAAAAATTCCCAGATTCCGGGAAAAATAGTAAAAATTACGCGCAACTGAGGTTTTCAGGGAAAAAACCGTTAAAAACCTATTGACATTTTTTGCTCATGACGAAATATCGAATAGAGATGTGTTTTCTATCGATACATTGTTTGATCCTTTTTATCTCAAAAACTATTTGTTTTGAGAAAAACTTACTTAATATAATATATTTGCTTTAATAATATGTACTTTAATTGATAAAAAAAATACTTGGCAAATCCATTACATTGTGTGTTAGGGGTCTAGTTAGTAAACTACATTTACTAAGAGCAAATATTTGTGATTTTTGAAAAATTAATATTAGAAATTTCTATCTCTAGAGCCTTAACACAACAATTTTTTATCTCTTAAAAACTATTTTTTCTGCAAATATATTTAATATGAAATAAAACAGTTTTTGTTAGAAATACATTTAAAGACTCATAAATGATGTCATTGTTTTCCGCATGCGAATTTCGAAAAGATTGTCCCTGATCTTTGTGCAATCATAAATAACCCATTAACTATGTTGCCGGAGCGATTATGTTGCAAAATATATACAATTTGAGAGTATAGATATATCTGGGAAGTGTTCGGATCATTTAAATGTATCTTCTAAGGCGGTCGAACTCAATTAGGGCTGGTTCTGCCGGCCAGTAATTAATTCAGCCGTTTCACTAGACGGCCAAAGCAAACTTGTCAGAGTTGGTCAGAGTCGGAGTCGCGTGACTCACAAACGATCGCAAAATGGCAAACAGACATTATTTTTTTGGGGTGGATTCGACAAAGTTAATACGCTAAACGAGTTCCACCAGGAAGGGGGTTACTACGAAATGCATTTACTTTTTAAGATACAAACGAAAAACATTTGTTTTTGTGCTAATTTAATCAAATCAATAATTGCAAAGATCGATGACCTTATTTCGAACTTACACAGAAATTAATGATGAATGATTAATGGTTTTAAATATTAGTCTCAAACGTATGCAAGGACAGATAGTTTTGACTTTTTCTATCTAAGATACAAATGTATCTCAACCTTGAACTTCATAGGATTTGAGATATGTACATATGGGTATGACCTGAATTTTTTAGAGTATTAAGTATTTAGAAGAAATTAAATTTCATTTAATATTCCCCACGGAAAGTCTTAATTTACGCGACTGTCCACAATGTGATTAATTTCTTAGCGTCCAAGCTAACGGCGCAAAATTTTAATTAAGAATTCAAGTTCAAATCCGCTTCTGTTTGTCACACCCTTTCAACACACTCAAATAGTGATAAGTATATAAAATATATATGTTTTTAAAATTAAGGTTGTGTGTGTTTCGGAAATGCGGCGGCGCAACATCAGCTGTAGCACTTGCTTGGCAACATTTGTGCCCTCTGTCGGCCTTTGTTGCGCCAGATATTTGTTTTGTTTTTAATTTTTAGCCTGTTTTGAAATAAAATAATTAAATAATAAATTAAAAAATATATATAATTAGGAAAAAGGTAATACAATAATATGCCTCGTAAGTTGGCAGACTAAAACTGCTTTGCTTTATTTAAAAATAAATTATATAAAATTTTTATAATTTATAAATTTATAATTATAATTTTTAAATAAATTAACTAATAATAAACACTATCTAGCTATATTAATTTAATTATATATATTTTTTTTAACAATTTCAAATGATGGCAACAAATGTTGCTAGCAAAATGTTGCCAGAGAGCGCCCGAGAGCGTAAGAGAGAGATCTGCCGCGTCGTATTAAATATTTTTAAAAAAGCTTATATATCGGCGCGCGGAGTTTTTTTTCTTTTTTTGTCGGAAATGTACGAACCGGTAACGCATGTACGAACCGGGTAATGGAAACGGATAAGATCGTGGGCGATGGATTTAAAAATATAAGAATACAAGTATAAGAATACAGGTATAAGCATTTTTTGGAAACACACTGCTGTTCGTTGTCGCCACCGTAGCCTCTGTCGCCGTTGCCGCGTCGTCGCTGTCGCGTCGGTTCTCCGCAAATAGTTTTATTATTTTACTTAATTTTAATTTTATTCGGTATTTCGCGACTTGTGACGTTTTTTTTTAGGAAGTGCGCACATATGTGCGATTAAAATAATGCCAATGAGCGGGTTTGTTGTTGCCGTTTCCAGTGCCGCTTTTCCGCGTGTTTAACTCTTTTTGGTGGGTCGCCAAAAACACAAACAACAACAGCTGTGCGGCCAAAACGGTGCTCGAGTGCAAAAAACCTGGAGTTTAATAGAGAATTTAATAAAAAAATAAGGAGCCCCAAATCAAATTAAAAAGTGCAAAAAAAGAAAGATCCAAGAGAGCAGTGCGAGAGGAGAGCGGCAAAGCTCCTCTCTCCGCTCTCTTATATATTGCGCAAGCAGAATATTGTTTTTATATAAACCCCAATACATATTTACATATCCGTACATATGTATGTATGTGCGTCGTGCCAATGTGTAATTAATTCTATTATTTTTATAGATTCCATGTGCTGGATGCCATAAACAAAAAGCAGATGATCTAGTGGGATCTAAAGTGCAATTTCTTTGTTGCAAAGATCGCTTCAAACTCCAAAAAAAAAATCGAGCAAGGCTATCAAGGTGTCATTGTGTGTGTTGTGTTTTGCATATATATGTGTGTGTGTGAGTGTGTGTGTGCCGTGTGTGTGTGTGTGCGCAAGCGTCGCGTCGCAATGCGAATGTTAATGAAAAACACAAATCTAAAAATCACTAAATAATCACATACATTTGAAACAACAAAAACAACAACATCGGCAGCGGGAACAACAAATAATATTTTCAGGCAAGTTCATCACTTGAAAAATAAAACTAAATAAAATATAAATAAAAAACTACTTATACATAGCAACAGCAACATTTCACGAAATTAACTTCAAAACTGATAAGGCCCGAAGGGTAAATACTCGAACTGCTAACCATCTCTCTCTGGCCCAATATCAGCTGTGCTCTACATCTGTCTGTGTGTGTGTGTGTGTGAGTGTGTGTGTGGGGGGCCAGTGGTCAGAACTAGCCGATTTTGGGTAGCCCCTCCCACACCCCAGGGTGGCAGGTAATTAACACCTCAGATTCATGGAGGAAACTATTATTATTGGTAATAAAAGCCATAAAGTACACAAGTTTTTCCTAAAATGTGTTTGTACTTGCAATAGTCCCATATGTTTGATCAGCTGCAGGGATATCTATAAAATAGATATTAGATATTAGATATTATATATAGATATTAGATATATAATATATAAGCTTTTGATTATATACCAAAGATTGTAATAGGTTCTTAAAAAATAAAATAATTCAAAAAGTAGTTGGAAATTGTTTGTTTTTCAAAAGATATATGTCATTATTGTTTCCAAATTGTCCAGTTTTGAAATCAAAAACTCCATATAGATTATATTTTTAAACTAAGAGTTAGGTAGGTAACTAAATTGTGCTATTTTTTTATTAAAAATGTATAATATTTTATTACAAATTCAATATGGTTAGTTTTTTTTAGAATGGTTCAGAATGGTTAGTTGATTCAAATTAGAATGGTTAGTTTTTTAGAACTTTTGGATTTAAAACTCAAATGCTCCCAACAAAAATCCCAAAAATAGTTAAACCTCATTCAGCTTGATTATAAAAAGCTTTTTATCTCAATGCAGCACTTCTGAAAATTCAAGGAATTCATTTTTCTTACATTTTTAATCCTTCAGATACAAACTTGTACTGATAAGAAGAACCTTCTAAAGCTGTGCTATTTTAGATAAGTAAATGAGTTTAGAAAAGTGTATTTAGATATAATATTAACTTTTACTAACCTAGCACACCGAGTAGGCATTGAAGATACACGTGCTGAAGATGTTGTATGTATCTCGAGGGTTATCAGAGGCGGCTAATCTAAAGAGTTTAGGTACGTGAGAGGTCTAAAGCTCTGTAGCCTCGCGCCGTCTTATGCAACCCATGTCCACTGAACATGCCACCAAAATGACAGTGCCGGGGCCGACAAGCCTTATCAACTGGCCCGATATGTAATGGAGTTAAGAAACCTTCCAAACCCATCTAATTTTCGCGGCAAACTCACTCCGATTTGTTCCGCAACCGGTTTGGATTCCTGTAACCAACACTCATCTGGCACTGGATGGGGGTTACGTCTCGCAGGAACACCTAGCCGGGCACCCCTAGCCGTCAATCAGTAGCCACAGTGAAGCCTGCCAACACCAAATTTCCCATTTCTTGCACTTTATTCGCTGGAAATGTCAAATTTTGTGATTTTTTGGTGATTAAAAAGTGAAATCGAATAATGATGGTCTGGTCGGTTTAAAGAGCATGAAAATTCTAACAATATATATTTTAGTCAAACATTATAGTGGATGTCGCCATAACTCCAACTGCTTTATGACGCAGTTGATGGGCCGAGAGCTCTCTATGCTCTCGACTGTATAGTATTCCTATGGGCATGTGTACTTGGGCAGCAGCAGCAGCAGCAGCAGCAGCAGTAGCAGCAGCAGCAGCAGCAACACAATGCGATGTCAATGAAAGCCCCAAAACTGGTTTCGGCCTAGGAGGCCCCAAAGCAAACATAGTGTGTAGTGCAAAGTTGGACGGTGAAACTGCATCAAGTGCTCAACTGCCGCATATGTACCTCCCAGATAGCCTGAGTGAGTGCCTTCGGAATCCGACGGTGTGTATTTCACAGAACACAGAACAGAAAAGCATCCCACTACCAGAAGTCTACCAGATCTAAGGTTACTTGGCACGTGGAATAAGACCCTGAGATTGGCTTTTCGGCTGGCTGACAAAAATTCTTAATTTTTTTGTTTAGTTTTTACATCATAAAACCTAAAGTTTACTCTTAATATTAGCTAGTTAATAATAATATTTGTTTGGCCAATGGCCACCACCATCTGAGACTCTCTCGTTACGCTATTGTTTCGATGGTTTTGAAGGTAAATTTGATCAGTCGATTGAAAAGTGGAGTCTGCAGTCGTAATGGACTGGAGGTCCACCACCCCGACATGAACCAAGTAACGCAATACCGGGCAATATCGGGCTGAAGTCACAACAGACCTGGCCCAAGACCAAGTGAATCATAAACTCAAATCAGTCTCTCCTCCACGCACAATGAAATTTGAAATCGCCACCGTAGCATAACGAAATAATCAAACGTAACCGAAATCGATATTGATATCCGAAGCAAGTGCAAGGGCAGATCGGAGAAAAACATGATTAGTGGCATAAGAGATCTCGACAGGACAGTGGTGGTGTGGAGTAAAGTCTAAATTTAACCACAATACTTGTGGCAGGGATACAAACACTAGAGGGGCCTGAGAGTGTTATTGATATTCTGATCATGGCTAAAATGTGGTTACGATCGCTAGTTGGTGCGGATATACACCGAGAAATGAATACTACACTTATGATGCTTGTTATTTTGTAAAAAATATGAAATATTAACAGATTTAAGGCCATTTAAACGAGTTAACACAAAACATTATCGATCAGGGCCTTATAGACTATTCAGATCACGTTCCGGCACAAATGTTTACAATGGTGTTGGCCATTTAAAACAGTTTCGAGTGTTAGGAACAAAGGGCCCCCAATGACATCACCTTAACATAGTTACTTTTTGGCTAAAAATAAGCAAGGATAGTGGCGTTAAAGTAAAAGGAGCTAGCCACCCTTCATGAATGCGAATAAGATAATAATTGTTGTTGGAATAGACCTCTAGACTCTAAAGAGTTAAAAATAAACTGTAGAGCTTCCAGCCGAGTCTCAATTGAGAAGCTAGAACATAATTGGCCGCCACTTGACAAATAAATGAGTAATGAATTCGGTTACGGGAAGCTCCACTGAAGTGGCACTGACATTGATAATGTCAAGAGGACTCACTGGGGGAGCTACTCTTCCCTATGAATCCCAAAACCCAAAAGATCAGCCAAAGAAAGCCAAGTCATGGAACTATAAATATAGATTACACCGCCAAATCAGAGCCAACACCTGAAAGATTGCCGAGTGCTCTATGTAGCTGCAATCTATCGGATACATGGGCTGGTGAAAAAAAAAAAACGGAACCAAAAACCAACCCAAAACCCAAAATGGCACAAACGACGGGAACTCAGACAAGTGCGCTGCTTGTCCCTCTCTCTGTTACTCCAATTTATTATTTTTTTGCGTTTTTGGTTTCGAAATCTTATCACGGCACTGCCAGTTGACTGTTGTTTTTGAGCTTTGTTGGAAATAAAAATTGCCGTTGATAACATTTGGGCCGTCTCACTGTCGTGGTCCCTCTTTTCTGGGCCCTGTCGGCAGTCCGTCCGGGAGCTGGCTATGTGGCTCATCCCATCCGCACATCTGTCACTCGTTGGAGTGTCCCCCGGTTCGTCGTAAATTGGAATTGTGTCGAATTGGAACTGTGTATCTCGCAGTTGCGACTCTAGTGTATCTTTTTGCTATATGGGCCACGTATCTGCTGCAGCAGGTCTATGTACAAGAAAGTGTAGATTAAATGCAATATTGATTCGTGGCGAGAGCAGCGCCCATTACGGCCAATGAGTTGGGTGAAAGTCCCACTTGTGTGGTATCCACTGTACACCAGATAATGGCTCTATACACGCGAATGATATATGTTTCGTTTTTTTTTTTTTTTTGCTCCACATTGCTGGTATGGGTTCCCGTTTATCAATGTAACGAGTCGCCATCGCCGTCGCCGTCCTTTGGCGATGATAAATTGACAGATTGCACTTGTCCATCGCATATTCGTTTAGTGCTCCGGAGTCCGGAGCTTAGCACTCTGTCAGTTTTGAGATACCCCGGAGGTCACTGTCATTCTAGTTGGGCCTTCGATCTGATTCCCATACGTCCAGAAGTATTCTGCGTATCACTCGGTCTGGTTGCAGTTAAAATGTGGCATTCTATCTTTAATCTTTCAACACGCTTCTCATTAAGTGTGATTGCTGATGGGAGATACAACCTCGTGTCTTTACTGATCCCCCTTTGAAAAGGCACTCGAGAGATTAGTATCTCTTACTATTATTTTGATGTCCTCATCGCTGAACTGTCATTCATAGATAGTGTCTGGTCGGAGGTGAACAGCTATCGATAGTAATCGATGAATGGAGGTTCTGTTATCTACAATTTAGAGTAACATATCGATTCTAGAAGGCTTAGAGATACTTAAATCTCACTGTCCAAAGAATAAATGCCTGTTTTCATGCTTGATGTTCTCATCGCTAAACTGTCATTCATAGATAGTGTCTGATGGGAAGTGTCGATACACCTATCGTTATTAATCGATGAGTGAAGGTTCTAGCGTAATATCTAGATTTTAGAATCTAGAAGGATTGGAGATATTTAGACCTCACTGTCCAAAGAATAAATGCCTGTTTTCATGCTTGAGGTTCTCATTGATGAACTGTCATTCAAAAATAGTGTCTGATGGGAAGTGTCGATACTCCTATCGATATTAATCGATGAATGAAGGTTCTAGCGTAATATCTAGATTATAGAATCTAGAGGGACTGGAGGTATTTAGACCTCACTGTCCAAAGAATAAATGCCTGTTTTCATGCTTGGGGTTCTCATTGCTGAACTGCCATTCAAAGATAGTGTCTGATGGGAAGTGTTAATACATCTATCGATAGTAATCGATGAATGGAGGTTCCAGCTTAATATCTAGAATTCTAGAAGGAGTAAAGATACTTAGACCTCACTGTCCAAAGTATACATGCCTTCATTGTTTTGTTTTCCTTCATCATCAAATCCAAATCGAAGAGCAGACCCATACCATCAACCATCAACACTTTGAAACTGCCTGTCAAAACTCAGAGAGAGAGAGGGAGCAGATATCGATATTGCCAAAGTGGGGGCTTTGAGACTTTTGATAGGAGAGCCATAAAAGCTGACCGCGCAAATTACCCGACTTTTAATCAGTTTATTAACACCCGTTTCCCACACTCTTTCCTCCCGCCGCAGGGGTTTGAAGTCCGCTGGCTCCGGCATGTATTCCAACAAGGAGACAAAGACCGCCACGAAGGCGCACAAAAAGACGCAGAAGGTTAACAAGAAGCAGCTGGAGAAGCAGCAGAAGCATCCGATCCAACAGGCCCAGAACGGCAGTCTGCCGAACGGCAACAAGATGAAGTCACCGGGGGGGAATGCGAAAAGTAGTCCCCCGTCCAACATCAACAACAACAATAACAATAATCACTCCAACATCAACAACAACAATAACAGCCAATCAGTGACGAATAGCAATAACAAGAGTACCTCCTCGGCTCCCGTCAACGTTGCCCAGAAATTCCGGGAGCACTACGAGGCCGAGAGGAGGAACCAGGCGCTGCTCAATGGGTCGAACACCTTGCCGGGCTACGAGAACGTGCCGAAGATGGAGCGATCCAATAGCTTCTCGTTGCGCAACAAGCTCTCCAAGTTCATCAATCACCTGACGGGCAGCAAGGAGAACCTATCGCGGACCGACGACGACGGAGAATCCGGCCGGGCACCCTTCACCTTCACCCGCAGCCGTTCGATGATCCTGATGCGGCGGCCCAACCGACGGAGCTTCATCGAGCCGCAGTTGGAACAGCTGTCGGAGGAGGCGGAGAAATCCGGAGATCTCACTTCGCCGGCATCTCCTCGGAAGACCTCGACGGCGGATCTGCAGGACAACTCTCCGATCCTGCGACGGAGCGAGCTAACCTCCTCCGTACGAACTCCGACGCGTCGCCAGTCCGCCCAGCCCTTCACATCGACGCCGCTGGAGGACATCCAGCCGCCGGCCCAGAGGAAGGCCTCCCTCATGTCGCTGAACAAGACGGAGCCGACCAATCCCCAGCTGAACTTCCAGAAGAGGCGCTCCAACACCCTGATAGCCTCCTTCAAGAGCACCTTCAGCGGCCTGACCGGCAGCAGTGGGGGCGCGGAGAAGAAGGAGAAGATGAACCCCAAGTGGAGTGCCTCGCTGCAATCCCTGCAGGCCATCGACAACATGGTCAGCTACGCCAACATGTCCTTCATCGACTACGACAAGTTCAACGGCTACGAGAAGCAGCTGGAGCGGCAGCAGTCGCTGATGAGTCTGGCGGAGCAGCCGGCGCCCGCCGCCACCCAACTGCCCCTGCCCGCCACCGCCTACACCCACTCTCACTCGCCCTCTCCGCTGGGCGAGCCCCATCGCCATTCCCTCCAGTTGGACTCCTCCCGGGAAGAGTCCACCAGGACGGTGGTGATGCGTCGGCGGCGGAGCAAGAACTCCCTGGAGGGGGGCAGGAGCAAGACCTCCTTGGAGGGGGGCAGGAGCAAGACCTCCCTGGAGGGCAGGAACAGCATGGCTAGTCTGAACAGTGCCTACAACCTGGACACGGACTACGAGCACAACCTCGACCGGGTGCACAACGTCTATAGGGAGAGTCTGGACTCCCGGACTCTCGAGCTGTTGAACTCGCGCTCCCGAAACTCCTTCATCCAGGACCAGGCGGTCCTCTTCGATGCCCTGAATCTGGAGGACGGCTCTGTGGGACGCAGGTGCTCCTTGTGCCGGAGCAGAAGTTTGCGGCAGCAGTTGGAACGGGACGCCGTGGACGGTCGGGGACATCCAAAGAAACAGGTGAGTTTGTTTTTAATTCTATTTATGTCATAATAGAACCATGTCATAAATCAACATGGAGTGCATCGAGTACTGATGACCAATATGCGGAAGTGATTCATGATTCAGTATATAGCTTCCGGTTGTAGCTTTTCATGAATCCTCTGGATTGTCTTCGAAAGAGGCGCCCTTCTATAGCTCCATTGAATTAAGGGGAAAGCTTATGAGTCTTTTTTCTTATCGAAAGAATGAGTGTTAAGAGGAGCCCCGTAAACAGTCGTGATACTCCAATGAGTTCTGTTTTAAAACTGTTTTTATTTCTTACAATTCTCTTACAAGAAACATACATGAAAATCTTAAATCTATTTAAAACTACTTATCAACGGACTGCTCGCTGACCTGCTATGTGGCCCTTTCTTAAGTGCTTCAAGTGCACCACATATGGTAAATATTCGGTTCGACTGCAGGAGATCGTCTTTCAAACCATGCTGTTAATCACTTATTCACATGGGTCCGATCTCCTACATTCTATGTTTCTAACTTTTATCGTGTTCAATGCTTGAACATTCTGCAAAGGGCCACAAAAAAGGTGTACATTTTATATATATTAAATTCATTATATTGTCCATTGATAACGCTAGATAGCGGACTATATATGTACATATATGTGTATTTCTGCTTTTGTATTAATTTTATAAATTTCTTTCTCCAATATTAGAAAATATTATTATTACGATTCTTTGATAACAATATGTTGTTAATTATATAATTCTATTTCATATTTTTAAATATTTTAACATTGTTTAAGTTATTTTATTCGCTCCCATGTTCAACTTAATGTTTGAACATCCTGCAAGGGGCCACAAAAGTGCTAGATTTGTGTTTACATTTTTAAATTAATTATTATTTTCATTCGATTCTTTAGTGGACTGTAATATATATTTTTTTTAATTTTTGTTATTAGTGGACAACTTGAAAATTTTATTTATTCGATTTTTTAGTGGACTGTAATTTTTACTTATTTGTTTCTTATTATTTTTAGATATATGTAGCTTTTCTTTTTTATTTGATTGATTACTTAATTTTATGTATAAAACCATTACATTATACAATGAACATATAAACATTTTTTTTTTTAAACATTGGGCATTGGGGTTGGCAATGCTATAGCCATCAATTGTCTTCTCGACTTTAACTTTCTTACGTAGGATATAATCAGTACAGTTATGATTATCATTATTAAAATTAACGAGCTATGACCTGACACATGATGAAAGTTGATATTTTTTAATTCTAAATTTTGTGCTTTCAAGTCTTCTATTTGTTTGGCCAGGTGAGCTATTTCTGCTGTATGGTTCATAACAGGAGGCTTTAGAGGGTCCCAAGCTATTTTCGGAATCTCGTTTACTTCTCCTATATAAGCCGAAGCTAAAGCTTCTTGACTTTCCGTTTCAATAATATGCTGAGCAATTAGAATTTTATCATCGGTCCGAGCTGTACATTCTGAACTGATTGTTAATATGCCTTGCTCCGGCAAATCAATGATCTGGATTTTGGAGTGGCCACATTGGAGCCTTAACTTAGTGTTTGCCTCAACTTTAAATAACCAACTACTTCTTTTTTCTAATTCCACCCAAAATGAGTTTGACGATAAGACTGGTTTGTAAAAGCAATTGGAAGGTCTATTAGGTTTAAGGGGTCCTAGCTGACAACTATTATCGTTGCCATTGCTCCATGGCCAGCTGCCGTCACAAACTCTTTTGTTTGCTTGCCACTTTTGGCATTTAGCAATTGTAGACTCCGTCATTAAGTGGTATGAATCTATCTCAAAGTTGTACACTAAATATTCCGCGTCAATTTGAGCTAGAATAGTTTGATTCTCTGCTCTAACTGGAATAGAGATAACCCTATATAGTTTAGACGCATGTCGACCAAACAGAGGTATTTTCGCATTTATAATTAGTTTTTTGTCTACGAACAACCCTCTTGCGGTAAGTAAAGTGTACACATCTTTTAATTCTGTACCTGATCTTTTCCCTGGAAGAATCAAATTTTCGGATAGGACGTCCTTAATTCTAGCTATTTCATTTTTAAGCTGACTTGGACGTAAAATGTTGGTATTAAGCCTTCCATGGTTGATATCAATTAACAGGCTTATGATTCCTGCTTGAATTTTTTCGCATTCATCGATCAGCCTACTCAATTCCTTCGTTACCATAAAGAATTTAATAGACTCTTTGTATACGTAATACGACTCTTGCAGTATTACAGTCATATTTTCTATTCTTTTGTTCATACTTCTGAAGTGTGTATTGACTTCTTCCGTAGTTTTCTTTAGAATATTGGTAGTAGAATCGACTAACGAAGTTTGTTTTTTGCTTAACTCTTTTAAACTTTCTTGATTGTTCAACAAATTTTTCATATTTTCTTCCATTTGAACTCGATCATCTTCATCCATTACTCCAAACAATATATGGTATAAAGAACCTATAAATTCAAACGGTGCCCGCCTTTGCCTCGATTTATTATGAGTCATGAAGAGTTTATTATTTTCCTCCAACTCCAAAATCTGTTTGAGGGTGTTCTCTAAAATAAGGTTGCACTGATCCTCAAACCCATGAAGTTTTTCACAGACTAATCTCATCTTGGTGATTATGTTTTTCCCTTTATGGATCATCTCGAAATATGCTTCCATATCGTAGTATATCACTAAATTCCATGAGGATGAAACCACTTCTATGTCTCCCATCGGATCTAAATATATGGACGAAGATTTGGGAATTTCTTCAAAACCATATTTTGAATCTCTGATTGCCGGGACTGCGTTTGTCAGCTGACAGCATAATGAAAGCATTATTAAGGCCAGCATCATTCCCAGCTTAGAAAATCTAGAACTTCTCGCTTTGGGCGGGTTGGATCTACTTTGACGTTCTTCTGCGTCATCTAGGTCATTTACACCAGCTAGGGGGCATATTTTATTTAATGGTCTGGTTACCACGTTCTCTTGCACCCTAAGCTTAACAACTCGAACTTTTTCGTCCTTTCCTTTATGGACTTCCTCAACCTTTGCTAGAGGCCACCTCGCTGGATGGCAACTATCATCTTTTAAGATCACTACTTGACCTTTTTTTATATTTGAAGAATTTCTTTTCCATTTATATCTTTGCTGCAAGGTATTCAAATAATCATCCTTCCATTTATTCCAAAAGTCTCTTTTTATTTTTTGGATGAATCTCCATCTGTCTAAATTATTAATCTTCCCAATTTCGTCATTGGGTTCGATTGCATCTAATAGCGGTCTTCCAATTAAGAAATGACCAGGAGTTAGCACCTCATTATCATCTACATCGTCGCTGGATGAGTACAAGGGTCTTGAATTTAAAACTGCTTCTATCTGGCAAAGCAGTGTAGACATTTCCTCATATGTTAGTACATTGTCCCCAATTACTCGTTTTAAATGGTATTTCATTGATTTTACTCCTGCTTCCCATATCCCTCCAAAATGGGGGCTTGCCGGGGGAATAAAATGCCACTGGATCCTTTCCTTCTGTAACTGCGCTGCTATTTTACTATTTTCCCTAATGGCCTTTTCCAATTCCTCATCTAATTTTCTTGATGCTCCTACAAAATTTGTTCCATTGTCTGAATATATGTTGGCACATTTGCCTCTTCTAGCAAGAAACCGCTTAAATGCTGCTAGAAAGGCATCAGACGATAAGTCACTAACCACTTCTAAGTGGATAGCCTTTGTGGCCATGCAAACAAATACCGCAATATACCCTTTAAATGTTTTTTGACCTCGGTTTTTCGAGCATCTTATAAGGTATGGCCCTGCATAATCGATCCCCGTATTCATAAAAGGATACGACATATTTACTCTGTAATCAGGCAGATTTCCCATTATTTGTTCTACGGTGATTTTGCGATACCTTGAACATTTTACACATTCTCGCAGTTGCTTTTTTATTATATTCTTCAACCCAAATACCCAATATTTGCGTTGCACATAGTTTCTCATTAAATTTATACCTCCATGAAGCGTGTTTTTATGAGCATCCCTTATTATCAGGGTCGAAATGTTACCTTTGTCTAAAATTATAGGATGCTTTACTTCAAAGGCTGCTTTAGAGTTTTGCAGTCTTCCACCTACCCGAAGTATTCCATTAGTATCTAAAAACGGGTTGAGACCTATTATTTTACTGCTAGTTTCAATTTCTTTACCTGTTCTTAGGTATTTTATTTCTTTGTTAAATTGAAACTCCTGTTGTTTTTTAATTATGATTATTTCAGCTTCTTTTAATTCTTTTGCTGTTAAAAACTTTGGGTTAGAGTTTGTTCTTGTTTTCATCCTTAAAAATCGTATTACGTAGGCTATTACTCGTGTTAATTTATGTATGCAGGAGAACTTTTGCATCAATTCGTAAATCGCGTCATCTTTGGTTTTTACTAGTGTATTTAATATTAAGGATTCCTCCATGATTGGCGACTGTGGCCATTGGCTTTTTGGATCAGTCAGCCATTTGGGCCCTCTCCACCAAAGATTGCAATTTACCAATCGATCCGCGCTAATTCCTCTTGACGCTAGGTCTGCTGGATTATCCTCGGATCTTATATGATTCCATTCAGCATTTTTTAATTCCCGAATTTCATCTGTTCTACGCCTGATAAATTTTATCTTATTTAACCCATTCTTAATCCAGGCTAGCGTTATGGTTGAATCACTCCATGCATATAGTTCTACTTTGTAATTTTTCATGGCTTCCATTATGCGCATCATTAACTTACTGAGCAAATGTGCTGCGCATAATTCTAATTTTGGAATTGTTTTTCTATTTTTGATCGGATTCACCTTACTTTTGCTAGCGATTATGATTACTTCCGATCCTACCTTGGCATATACTACTGCCGCATAAGCTTTTTCTGAAGCGTCTGCAAAGCCATGAATTTGAATACATAATTCTGATTTAAAATTAATCCATCTAGGGACTCTTATTTGTCCCAATGCCTCTAATCCTGATTTGTATTCTTCCCATTCCTTACGATCTTCATTCACTAGCTCTTGATCCCAATTGATTCCTGCTGTCCACAATTTTTGTATAAAGATTTTTCCCACAATCGTTACCGGTGCCAACCAGCCTAATGGATCAAATATTTTTGATAGTGTGGACAAGACGAATCTTTTAGTTAACATTTTAGGTTGAGAACAACATACTGTAAATTTAAACTCGTCCTTACTAGGGTCCCATTGTAGCCCTAAGGTTTTTACAAATTCATCTTCTCTGATGCTAACTATTTTATTATCTCCTGAATTTTCTACCATTTCTAATATTTTTGCGTTATTTGAAACCCACTTTCTCAAATTAAACCCAGAGTTAGCTAGTTCTTTTGAGATTAATTTAACTATGGTTGTGGCATCTTCTATTGAATTCGCTCCTGTCATGAGGTCGTCCATATAAAAATCATTTTTTATTATTTCCCCAATCATTTTGTTTTCACAATTTTCACCTACATCTGCTAATACTCTAGTTGCTAAATATGGGGCGGAAGCGGTACCATAGGTAACCGTTATTAGTTTGTAGGTTTTTACTGTTGTTTTGGGGTCATCCCTCCACAATATATATTGAAATTTCTGATCTTTATGATTTATTTTAATTTGTCGGTACATTTTCTCAATGTCCGATGATACCACGTATTCCCACTTACGCCAATTTACAATTATATCAAAAATATCTTTTTGAACTCTTGGTCCAACCCACATAATATCATTTAGGCTTTTTTTATTGGTAGTTTTGGCTGAAGCATCAAAAACTACTCTTAATTTTGTTGTGAGACTGGATTCTCTGATAACAGCTTGATGAGGAAGGTAATATTTTCCTTCATCATTTACTTCTACCATATGTCCTAAGTCCAAATATTCTTTCATAAATTTTGAATATTCAATTCGAAGTTTTTCATTTTTTTGTAATTTCTTTTCTAAGTTCATGAACCGAGCCATTGCTTGATTCTTCGAATCTCCTAATGTTGTATCTTCTTTAAAAGGTATAGCAACAATATATTTTCCATTCGGATCTTTTTTAGTAAATTTTTTAAAATTCGTTTCACATATTTCTGTTTCTAAGTCATTGCTATCCTCTTCTTCTACCTCCCAATATCGGTCCATTTGTTTGAGCTCGATACTGGTTGCAGCAATTAACTTACTACCCCTGGATTTCGTGCAACCTGACACTGTCCATCCAAAGATAGTTTTTTGCCCAAGAAGCATACCCTTTTTGGTTATCTCTGGCAGTAAAATTTGGGGATATAAATCCGCACCAATAACCAGGTCAATTCGACCAGGTTTATCGAAATTGGGATCCGCTAAATAGAATCCTTTCCAATCCGACTTATTTATAACAATGTTATTTGTGGGAAGACATTTCATTAGTTTTGGCAAAACAATTGCGTTTGTGCTCAATTCTTTTGAATATTTAGAATTATTTTTTATTGTCAATTTTAATTTGTGATTTGAAACACAGGCACCTGTTGCTGACACTCCACTTATTTCAGTGTGTGCTTTTATTTTTGGCAACTTAAGTTTTTGTGCCGCTTCTTCAGAAATTAGAGTGCTTTGTGACCCATTGTCAATCAATGCTCTAAATTTCCCGAATTCACCATCTTGACCTTTAATCTGAACATACGCCGTGGCCAACAACGCTGGTTCAGAGGTCATGCATGTATTTACATTCTCTTTTTTAAAATGTAACATGCTATGGTGTTGTTTTTGACAATACGAGCATACTAGCTCGCTTGGACATTTCGAGTTTGAATTGTGCTTTAAACATCTATAACACACATTCAATCTTTTCACTATATTTGATTTTTCCTGTGGACTTAGTGCTTTAAATTTATAGCAATTAATTATTTGATGCCCGGGCATTTTGCACATCGGACAAGTTTGGCTATTTATGTTATTTTTTTGTACTATTCTTCTAGTTGGTAATTCATTTCCAACTGATGTCAACGAACTAAGCCGTTGATCTAAAAATTCTATGACATCTTTCAAATTTTGAATGTCATTTGACTTTTTAACTTGGCCCTCATATTGTTGCAGAGCCTCAATAGAAAATTTCTTTAAAATAATATGCGCAAAAATGCAATCTGATTCTTCAGTCAGATTTGCTTTAAGGCGCATCATATAAATTGATTCATTTATAGAATCAATTGTATTTTTTAAATGCCTATATGAGTCCAAATTTATTTTTGGAAGCTCAATCAGGCGATTTAATTGGTCTGAAAATATCTTTCTATTATTTTCATACCTTTTTATGAGCAACTCCCAGGCTGCATCATAATTATTGCCTGAGCCAAGCAATAAATGGGAGACCACATTTCGTGCTTCCCCTTTTAGAGCACTTTTAAGGTAGCTTAGCTTCAATGATGGACTTAAATCCATTCTTGAATGCACAAGTTCCTTAAATAACTCATAAAAATGGTCCCAATCTTTGGAGTTTCCAAAGAAACTGGGAACCTCAATTTTTGGTAGGGTAGGTAGTTCGTCCATTTTAGGATTACTACCTTCTACCTTTTCTAATCGACCCACTTCGATTTTATTGTTCATGAGCTCAATGTGTATTTCCACATCTTCTCTGAGCTCTATTATTTTGGGCATATATTTATTATTTAGCCCTTCAATATTTATAAGATCGGACACTGTTTCTACTCTGCTGAGAAACATTTTTAATTTTTTAATTCTTATTGGAAAGGTTTCAGCTTTCCTTTCCTGGATTTCGATATAAGTTTGCTCGAGGTAATCCTCGAGATTCTTTAAGGCACCCTCAAGCCTAGAAAATAGCTCATCCTGGCCAATAATATTTTTAATTTTTTCCTTAGCGGACTTGAATTTTGATAGCATGCTATCGAAATGTTTTTTAGTAAAATATTCGTGCTCTACAGCACCAAGTTGAACCAAATGATTATGGTTCGTGCAGGCTCTAAGCTCGATGTTCTTAAGTGATTCCCTATCTTCTTCTACATAAGAATTTTTTGCGAGAAGCGCATCTACTTGCCGGGTGAGACGCACCTGGTCTTCTATTATCGCGATTTTTTCTTTTGTCGACATATTGGATTTCTTTTTTTTTTTAATTAATTAAAATAATTAAAATTATATTTAAGTTATAAACTAAAAGACCAAACTTGCCGATCAATATATTTTCTGCTGTTGTTTGTTGTCGCTGCGCTGTTGATGCTGCTTCTTCTTGGGGTGTTGTCACTGCTGCTGGCTGATGTTGCTGTTAACCTTGGTGTCGCTGCGGATGTTGCTTCTGCGTGGATGACTTGTTTCGGCCGATATTGCTCCTGATGTTGCTCGGATGTTGCTTCTGCGTGGATGACTTGCTTCAGCCGATATTGCTCCTGATGTTGCTCGGATGTTGCTTCTGCTTGGGGTGCTTATTTTCTGTTGATGTTGGTGTCGCTGATGTTTTATTTTTTTTTTTATGTTTTATTTTTTATTTTTTTTTTTCCGATTTAAAAATTTTTAGCGCCACTGTTGCTGTTGCTTATGCTGATGTTTTATTTTTTTTTTTTTTTTTTAAGTTTGTTTGTCCACAATTTACTTCTTTTTAAACTTTTACACGTTTACTCTTGTTTTATACTTTTCCGATGTAGGGCCTCGGATACGCCAACACAAAATTTTTATATTTTAATTTTTATATATATTTTTATTATTCTGGTGTCGTTCCAGAAAACACACGATAGAAGGAAATATTTATTAATTTTTGTATTTCCTTTCTATTCGATTATGCTCATTGGCATTTATATTATTTTATTCTCTGTGTTCCTTACCTCTTGGGGGGAAACAACAGAGGACTACGATTTTTAAACTGAGCTCTTTTTTTACTCAGATCGCAGCCTTATTTTTTAGCTACCTTGGGCTGAGAATTTTTAATTTTTCTGCAGCCACTTCTAGGTGCCAGTTTTTTAAACCTGAGTCTCTTACCACAGGGGGGAAAACGTCAGGGTGTCTCGATGGACCAAATGTTAAGAGGAGCCCCGTAAACAGTCGTGATACTCCAATGAGTTCTGTTTTAAAACTGTTTTTATTTCTTACAATTCTCTTACAAGAAACATACATGAAAATCTTAAATCTATTTAAAACTACTTATCAACGGACTGCTCGCTGACCTGCTATGTGGCCCTTTCTTAAGTGCTTCAAGTGCACCACATATGGTAAATATTCGGTTCGACTGCAGGAGATCGTCTTTCAAACCATGCTGTTAATCACTTATTCACATGGGTCCGATCTCCTACATTCTATGTTTCTAACTTTTATCGTGTTCAATGCTTGAACAATGAGTGTTATGTGATTAGGTCTTTAGAACTCAGACTACATATCTAGTATATCATATCTAGTAGATCCTACTAGTTGATCCTGATCTCTAAACAAAAGAGGCTTCTTTTAAGAAGGTTCTTCAGTAAAAAAGAAGATCAAAGTCTCTGAAGAATCTTATAAATCTTTTAAAACTCAATTCACACTCTCTTATCCGCACTTGCCGCTTATCAAAACCACAAAATCGTGACTTTCTTGGCCTCTTCTTGACAGTTTAAAACGTAAACTTCCATTAAGATATAGTATTTCCGATACATGAATGGATAGTATAAGTTGCCCTGGTACTCCCCGAATTGAAAAGTATCCGTGGCTTGGTCTTAACTATTTGTATTTGCCAAACTTGAGGTGTAAATAGTTATGGGAATAGTTAAAGTGTTAGGTAGTTAGTTAAAGTACAACGACATGGGGACCCTTACGATTGCGGATAAAAACTAATTTGAACTTAAATCAATCTTCTAAGTATTAAGAAAAGTGTGTGATGTTTGTTTATTCGGCGATTGCTGATCTCCACTTGACCACTCTACTGCGTGTAGTCGGTGTCGCCCTTGGAGTAGTGTATGCAGGCCAGAACAGTGTCCAGGAGATACAAAGCACCCTCGATGACGCAGAGCGATCCCATGGCGATGCCCACTTGGCGTTCCGAGTTCACGTACAGGAATCCCTCGTCGGACATGTATCCCTTCCAGTAGTGGAGGGCCACTCCGCCCACGGCGATCCACATGATGGTTCCAACCACGTTCATGATGGTGTCGCAGAGTTCTCTGAAATAGAAAACAACATGGGTTTTAATTGGGAACTGAGTGGTGGAAACAACAGAACCACTGCCATAAAAACAAACAAACTGATAAGGTTTGGTCTGTTCTCTGGAGGATTTCTCTCTACCTACCCCTTGTGCTTAGTGGTTCCAAAGGCATAGGCAATCGTATGGCATCCCGTGTAGATCAGGAATCCGACCATCACTCCAGAGGCCACTATTTCCGCATCCGCGCTCTTCTCCTCGTTCAAGTTCCAAGTGCCACCGATACCCAGGAACTCGCCGCCATCGCCCCAGCGGTAGAGAAAGATGATCACCAGGTTGATGATCTGCGGAGCAGGAGAAGGATCTAATGAGGTCACGTCGTACAAACTCAAATGATTCACATTCCAGCCACGCCTTGCCGCACAACGCGGCGTATGAGTAATATTGCTAATACGCCCCGGGGACTGATAAACGGCCGCTTATCAGCCCAAGTTGTTGCGACTACCAATGGCTATTGCTCAATTTTCACAAAAAAATGTACTGATATTCCTTACCAGCTTCAGGGCCTTGATGAAAATAGAACCAACTGTCTCCACAGACACCATATTTAAATTTTGTTTTTTAGATCGTTTGCTGTAATTCAAAGGAATAATTTAAAAATCACTGGATAGCACTATATCACTATGAGGGGCACTCACAATCTGCTCTGTAATTCTCACGCGGAAACTACAACAAGTGATTCGTGTTCGTATCGTTGTCGGTCGTCGACTAAACTGAAATCATTAGTGGAAGCCAGTCAACCTGTTGCCCCGTCGTTTGTCGCCAAGAATTTGTAGCTTTTGCAATCGGAGGAGCATACACGGTCAGCGATTAGATAAGGCCTCCCCAGTCACGATAACAGGTGCGATCCGAAATGGGTTACTAATTTTTGTTGACTGTCGTTGGTTTCTAGAGAGAGAGGGAGATGCGCATGCTCCGGCCCCGCCCGCCTATCTTATCAGTATGGTTCGCTATCGTGGTTCGCCTTACAACGCTGCGATATCAGGTGCTCCGGGGTGCTCCGGAGTGCTCCGGGCTGGGGCGGAGGAGGCCCTTAATCATTAAATGGCGGCCACAAAAGCCACAAACGTGAAAAACAAAAGCCCGGGGTTGTAAGAGGCCGGAAACTCACTCATTTTCTTGCGTCACTTTTGGATATTATATTTTTGAATACTCGATGGGGGTGGTGAGCCATAGGTCTGGTATTCCCTTCCTGATAGTGCCCTCCATAGCTTTGTGGATGCATCTCACCCCCCAAGACCTTGAGAATGAGCCGACCTTGTCACCATTTTTCTGATCGATAGCTTGGGATTACTCTGGGATTTATTCTGCATTTTAATTAGAAATAAACACTCCTCTCCCCAGGCAGCTACTCTGGTTCTACTTATAGATACTTTTTATAGAGCAATATCTGTATCTCTAGATTGTAGTTTTCCCGCCACGTGCATCGGCATCTCCATAATGCATTCAATCTGAAACGTAAATATAAATCATAAGTTCTGGACATGGAACAAACATGACATCACACACTCTGTCTAGAGTTTCTTATTTTACGAGCTGTCATTGAGTGGCGTGTAAAAATATCCACAGAGCCATTAACCCAATGGATGTGTATTATTTTGTATTATTCTGCTTTTTACGAGGTATCTGTGAGGTTCATTCACGCGGTGCAGGCTGTGTAGCCACTAAATGTGGGATTATGGGCGCATTGGCGTTTGGGTTCCGGAAACTAAGAAACAACTTTAAGTAGCCATTTAAAACACCTTTTAGTTTTTAGTTTTAAAGACTCTTTTAATCAAGGTTATCAGAAATTGGTTTAATTATATCCTTGAGAGGAACAAAGAAGAATTCTACATAGTCTTCGGGCTAAAAATCTGAGGAATTTATTTCCAAATCAAGGCCAGAGGTTGTTCTTTCTTCTGAAGCCACACACTTTCCCCTTTCCTTATGTGGATCCCCTGCCCCAGAGCCACTACATGGAGTCTTTAATTTTGGAATTTGTCTCCTCTGAGTTTTCTGGCGATGAGTCACCCGCCCCGAGAGGCAGAGATTCAACACAAAAACCGGCATGCACCGTCACTAATACAGTGAGGCAAGTCGCTGTTGGAGCTCTCTCTCCCCATATGGAGAATGGAGCTAGCAGAGATCTCTCTTTAAAGAGTGTCAAATAAATAAAAGCTAAATATAATTTTTATTATTTATTTTTGTATTAATCTTTATTATTTAATATTTATAATTCACAACAATAAAATATCTATAAACATTATTGTAACCTTGAAAAAGTAAGCTTGAAAATCGCTAAAAAGTTATCACAGCTTTTGGGTTTCGTAGCAGGTAGAGCTTGAGAGTGACCATAGAAATGGCACTGATATGGCCGTGACTTGTGTGTAAGTGAGAGTCTCAAAAAGCGGCTTACAGCAACAACTAGTCCCAATGTAACTCACGAATGAGTGTTCAATAGCCTATTGGGGAGTACTTAGTTTCCTTATAAGTAAGCACTACCGTCTGGCGTCAAAATCCAAGCTCACAGTGGGCGGATTTAAATTAATTCGCAGACTTGACCGCAGCATGACTCACAGCAGAATCACCTCGATGAGCACATGTATTGGGGGAGAGCTTTTCCATTTTGTTTTGATTACCATTTGATTTTTTTCGCCGGCTGCGTTGTTGCTTTTTATGAATGAAAGTGCCGTTTGTTTACCTTTGCGCCTCTGAGTGTGCGCACCTCAAAGCTCTCTCGCCAAGAGAGACTCTCACATATGAGAGAGTGAGCAAAAAGAAAGTGGGTGAGAGTTTCCGAGTTTCTTATCACTCGAGTTCTAAACATACATAATCGCAGGCGAAAAGTTTTCGAAACTTGAATAATTGTTTTGAACTAATATGCTGCTGCCACAAAATGATTTAAGGAAACTTCTTCCACACTTGCTGGCATATTCAATTAATTTAAGCGAACTGCTTGTACATATATAATAAACATTTTTATTTTTTTTATTGACAATTTTACGATGGGCGGAAGTTTATTTGAAAGGAATTTTATGACATTTGCTGAACGTTTGCACTCATATTCAAAGAAATAATATTTTTTAGACAAACAACTCGGGGGATATAAATAGTTATATTAATTTTAATATTGAGTTTAAAAATAGCTTAAGTTTAGTTCTTAATTTCTTAAATTTTCCTTTAAATTTTTAACTAAAAATTTTAACAAATTACTATACAAATATTTTCATAAAACTTGTCTTTATTTCTTATTTTATTCCTCCTGAATTCTAATATTTTGGTTAAAAATTTCTTGAAATCCTTTTTTTTTAACCCATACTGTTGCTAAAAAATCATAAATCTATTTGTGGGCTTGTGTATATTACTGGCTTGTTTACGCAGACCTATTGCCGAGTACCCCATCTTCGGGCTGTTATCCTTATCAGGCGACAGCGACTGTTTTCTCAGCATTCTCTGCCCGGCAGCCAGCCAGCCAGGCTTCGTTGTCCTTTAAACGAACGGATGGCGTAGCGGCGGCCTCAGTTCGTCGGCAGCCGTCCCACAGTGCGGATGACCCAAAACCGGAGGAGCAGTCCGCGAACCGACGACCTCCGACCTCCGAACTGCGAACTGCGACCTGCCGCCGGCCACAGATTTTAGTTTCGTGTTGGTCGCTTCGCGCGATTATAGACGCGCGCGACTTTAAACGCTATTAAATCGCCTCCGTGGTGCAGTGCCAGTGGTGGGGCTTCCGCAAGGCTATCTATCGTGTGGTGGTGGTGGTGGTGCTGCTGCTACTGCTACTGTAATTCCGGCAACAAACAAACAAAATAAACAAGCCAGCAAGAGTTACATGACAGAAGTGAAGCCGAAGCCGCCTCGTTCAATAACAAATCAATTGAAATATGTATACTGGCAGGTCTGGGATGCAGCTCCGGTAAACAAAAAATTGAATACGAGTCTATGATTGTTTGTTTGCAAATATTGGGTTCGTTACCGAGACCCATTTTTGTCATCAGTGATTTTTTCGAAACTATGTGACAGTGCTAAGTCCTTTCCGAACCGAAAAGTGCAGAAATGATCCTTCGGGCTTTAGTTTTCCATTACAAGTAAGGCTCTATTCAATTTTATATTCACATTTTAAATCATTTCTTTGAAAAAAGAAATCTTTGGCTCATGTCCTTTTTTTAAGTGATGCCTCTGATGTCCTTTTTTATTTTTATACAGATTACAGCTATTACAGCTACAGTATACAACTATTTATTTTTTATACAGATTATAATACATTGTTAATCATTTCTTGGCACAAAGATTGTCATCTAAAGTGGCCATTAATAAATTTTAAATGAAGTCATTTAATACCACTATTCTATTATTTATGATTATGAGCAGACTGTCACTGCCATCAGAAATAAAATAAAAATATTTTAATTGTAATGGCCTCCCCTTAAATTTCCATATAAGATAAAAAGGGATAAGTGGTTCCTAATCTTTAAAACATTCTCCCTTGTATACCGACACGCCTTATAATTCCTTGAAGGTCTGAGCTAATCCTTAATTCCTCTTAACGCGAAAGCCCCGAAAAGTATTAAAGAAATGCCACATTTAATTTATACTCTGGTGTTATCGTCTCCCAGCTGTGGGATAAGGACTTGTCCCGCAAGGAATTGCTCCTGGCATTTATTTCTCCAGCTCCAGCTCAGGCTCCTACTCCGACGACAGAGATTTGTAAATTTGTAATGCTTAACATACTTTTGGGCGCAAAAGTACTAGATAAATGTAATCATGGCACAGAGCGTTTGCTTTATTGAAAACACAATAGCACTAGAAACATGGCACTCGGTAGGAGTGGGAGTGACGATGTGCCTCCTGGCCTGGCCTGGCCTACTTCTCCTTCCTTCTTTTTTTTTTTGTTACCCGCTCCGAAACCTTCAAATATGCATAAACTAATTTTGGCTTATGCAACATACTTTTTCGGCACAGCCCACGGCATTGGAGCAGCCCACTCTTCGCCTCGCCATTGAGCTCCGAAACTCTGGAGGAGCTCTGTTATAATATTCATTACCTAGCCAGCCCATATGTGCGCCGTTTTGGCCAACTCCCCCGCCTCTTGCTGAAACATTTAAATGCTAATAAATTTCGTTTATGAGCGAGAGCCTTGCTGGACAGTCGGACACTTGGAAAAAATTGTGTTTCGAACTTAGGAAAGTAATTTTTTTCAAAGATTTGTATGTGAGGTTTCCGAAACAATTCTACTTTTGAAAATATTCTAATTTTTTTTAAGAAATTGAAGCCGATAAGGAATTTATTAAATTTAAACTCTTAGGGAACCTCGGGAATAACATTTTCTAGAATTTGACAAAACATTTTTTCGAAGATTTAAAAGTTAAATACTAACTCAATAATCAATTCAAGTAAAATCAATAATAGAAAGTTTTCGAAGTATTTAAATTTCTTTAAAAAGAAATCATCTTTGAAATTTGATCCTTTTTGAGAGCTTTGTAGGCGGCCTTCCAAGTAGGTGGCGAAGCAAATCCTCTAGTTTTATATTCTTTACTAAATATTACTTAATTTCCTATAAAATTTAGAAAAATATTTTTTCTTTGAGTGCATATGTTTGGAGCGGTCTCCGATGACGTCCGTGCGCTTCGTGCTCGTGACGTCCGGAGGCCCAAAAAAAAAAGAAAGGTGCAAAGTCAGGTGTGGGGCTGCTAAGAAATGGCGGTCCTGCTTAAGGAATCCTCGCCACCGTGGCTTCTCCGCCGGCATTCGAAGTAGCTGCGGGAAATGATTTATGGCTGCTCCGCCGCCGAGGCTCCTGGCCAATTCCATTGGTTTGTTTGGTCATCCGCTGCTGGTGCTCGGAGCCAACAAAAATAGCTTCAAGATTTGTCGAATGTGTCGGCTCCTGAATATTTGGATGCCATTTTTATGCCATGTTTTTTTTTTTTTACCCATCCTGCGTGTTGGCTGTGTGTCGGGGATGCCTTGGAGCGTCATAAATCAATTTTAATGTGAAAATTATTGCCGCATACTGTTGGGTTGTTGTCGGGAATTTTTCATAAACAAAACCAAGCAGGAATTTGTGTAAAGAATGTGGGGGAGAGCAGTAGGATCCTGGATATCCTGGCGCACATGTGACACCTCGAATCTGCCGCCCTGTATCCTCTTACCTAATAAAATGTGGCAATTTATTTTAAATGTCTCTTAACAAGACATTTGGTGTTCTTTTTAAATGTTGCACTTAATTGCTGATCACTTAAACTTAATGTTAAACAATCATCATTAAGGAAATTTATTTTTCTTTCAGGTAATTGTCCATTTCATCCTTGAAATCCTTCTTTCACAATTTAAATGCAAGTTGGCGAGGCCTTGAAAAATTATCTGGTTATTTACGAGGCCGAAATTTCCTCTCAAGATAACAGAAACAACTCGATGCAAACTTTTGCATCGCAGCCTCCCAGACAGACGCCTTTGAACGTTTTCGTTTTGCTTTTTGGCCTCCTTGGGAGAAATTATTGCTTTTTTGGTTTTTTTTTCTGTTTTGGGGAGGAAAATAAATATCCAAAAGTTCCCGAGTCTTGAGAAACTTAAATGAATGCATCCTTATGTCGAGGAAATTATAAGGAACTGGACATTAAATTTTAGAATCTGAAAAGATAAGTAAGAAAGTGGTATTTCCTTTTCAAAGGAATTCTTTCAGAAGGATTTGTGAATGAGATATTGAACGGAAAAGGCTGAAGAAACAGCCTTAAACACCAAATCCCCGTGATATCCTTATTTAAAAGTTTTCACCTCATCGCCTAACATGGCAATTTTTTTCCAAATAGCTTAAACGTAAAGTTCCTGAGCTCCGTCAAGAGTTTATTTTTCAAGAGTTTTGTTTTCCTCAAAAAATGTCTATCTTGAGACTTTCAATTTTCACGTACGTGGCACCTGAACTTTTCCGCCTTTTTGGCCAAAAAAGGAAGCAAACTTTATAGCTATCAATTAAGGAATCGACAATTTATAACCAGAACTGGGTGGCATGAAATGGGTTAAGTTTTCGGGCTTCCAGTGGAGCATATAATGTGGCCAGGAAATGGGCTAGCTGGCTTAAAGTAGAGTCTTCACTTCCTTCTTTAAATACTTAGAGTTCGATAGACAAAGGGAATGAATAAAGTCCCTAAGTCGGCCCTCTTAACAAAAGTCCTGGCGCAAAGCCATTTCAGGGCAATTTCTCGAATTAATCTCCTTGGAATGTGCTCCCAGCGCAGCGTGGAGCTCAACTAGGTGGGTTTTCAAACAGACACAAGGACAAGGACACGGCAAAGTGGGCAGCAGTGGCTCTGAAAACCAATTTGGTCATTATCTGAACACATAAATCAAAGTCAGTGCAATTAGCGCCCAGGTAGAAGTCCATTTTAAAATTAATTAAACCGAAAACAAATCCACAAAACGAACCGCACGAAGCCCACACAGTGACTACCCACTGCTCTGAGACGCATACGGTAACGGACAAGGATGCGGAAAAGTGGGCAGGAGATGGAGGACGTACAGGTGGCGGATACCGCAGACCAAACAGTCCTACATTACGGATGAAAATTGAACACTATTATCCCGATCCGGAAGCTATAGCTAGAGCCAAGTGAAGTGGAAAGTGACTGGCGAATTGGAAACAAGGACCGAGATGGAAGGGATTCCATTTCACTTTAAAATCTGGTTGTTCGGTTTCACATCCAATTGAGGATGCCACAGAACATGTATTTAATTAATGCCAATATACCTTTAATTGAAAAAAGCGCTCGTTTATTAACATATCATTAAATGAAGGGCTCTTTTGGCCTGCAACTGATATCCACCCGACCAGACCAGGCACTTTGCATATAATATCCATTTATTTGTACAATCTACGAGAAAAAGATTAAATTTTCAATTAAATATATTAAAGTACATGATGAACAGGAGCTGAATCCTTCGAAGGACTCGAGGACGATTATCTTTCATTCGTAATGGCGGCTTTGGCTGAAATTGAAATCTAGTTTTAATCAATATAAATCACCAGGCCGGGGCAGGACAGGCCAGGGCGGCTTTCGATGGGCGCGTCAGGGGCATAGATTTCGTGTTCGTTGAATGCGAAGTGATTTATGCACTATTGGGCTATACGGAGGACGTCAGAGGTGGGTCATCCCACACCAACTAACCCACCAACCCACCGCCACTCTTTCGTAATTACTGCCGGTCCCGGTCCCGGTTCGGTTCTGTGTTCAGTGTTCAGTGTGGTATGGAGGTCTGTGTTCGGTTCTTAATTTGATTTGTGTCCTGGGTGCGGCGATGCAGGTTTGCTTTGCTTTTCGGCCACTGACCGCCATCGACAGGACGGAGGTGCGGCTTCCCAGGACAATGGTCACTGATTGTGCGGTGTCTGCTGCATAGTTGGCGGCGATTTGGGATTTTTCGCCAAAAGCCCCTCAGCCGTGTAGGAAATAATAATTAAATATTTTCAAACTAGAAGCTATTTTGTTGTCAGTTGCTTGTTTAATTAATTTCATAAAAATAATAAACCAAGTTTGGCATTTCAAATAAAACCCTGAACTCTTAATTTAGAGCTGACGTAGCGGATGACTTTTTTTATTTTTGAAATTACTTTCGCCCCTCAATTAGCATTCTGAAAATAAAAACCCGAAACCCGATAATGTCCAAGGGTTTGTGGCATGGAGGGAGGCAGGAAGGGACTATATCTTTAGCCCCGATGAGTGCGACGTCAAAAAGTTAAGGCTAATTAGCATGATGTGGATCAACAAGCGGGTAATAGCATCAAGAATTTAATATTCCCGGCGAGAGTGCCGAGCGGATGGCAAGTCTGCAATGTCTGTTCGTTCATCGGGGCCTGTCCTTGTCGTTGTCGTTGGCTCTTCCTTTCCGCCGGTCTCGTGTTTTCTACCAGATTGAATGTTAAAGTGAATCCATCGCTCCACCGCCCGAGGAGCACTGCGACACCCACTTTGTAGCCAATTGGGGTCAGTGGAGATAGCATGCAGCCGCGACAGGACTTTCTATTTTTTTTTTTTTTGAAATGGTATTTGCACTTAAAAATAAAAAATAGAGTTTGTAAAAAGAAATAGAACTACAGGGAGCAAGGACACTTCTTTATGAACTACTATTATTTATTATTTTTGTGAAATATTAACAAACTTATAACATTTTCTTCAAGTGCCTCAATCTCTGTCCGGAGGGGAGCTCCTTGTTTATCAAATTTATTTAGCAAATGGACTTCAAGGCACTTTCCCTTTGTTCTGTCAGCTGGTTTCGGATCAAAATGTTTGCTTTGAAACGGAAACTGAGCTTGAGTGGCGCATCGCTGAGGATGCCCGTCACCCATTGCCTCATCGCCACATCGCCACTCAGACAATAAAGGATAACCGCAAATGTCCTGTGAAGCGAAGCGTGCCAGAATGAGCCGGGCATGCGTCATTTTCCGCTCGCTTAATGAAACGTCGCCAACAAGCCATACGGCGATGGAGATGAAAATGTTAGATTCTAAGGATGCTAGGACTGCTTCGAATGCTCCCCAAAAAATCCCCACAAAATGTTAAACTATTTCCCAAGAACACACACGCACATACGATATCCTCAATGTCGTCTTCCCTCTCCGTTTCAATCTTTCGAAGGGGCCATTCTCGGATTGTTGTAAATAATTGCCGGCACTTGAGAGTCCAAGAGACCTGGGCTCTTGTAGGCCCGAAATGGCCAACAAAGGAGCCATTGTCCTGAATGTGTGTGGGCCATGGTGCTTGAGTGTGTCGCCATTAACAGTTTTGGGTCCTGCAGACGAGTATGTGTCCGGGTCCAAGTCCGTGTCCGTGTCCGTGTCGGTGGACGGGAAACGGAAACCAAATCAGGCTGACAAAGCCTTTCAAGCAACAAATGGAATAATGGAAATCAAATGTAAAATTCTGCAGAACGGAGAACGGAGAATGGAATGCCGTCGTCGTAAACGGCAATTTGCTTGAATAAATACTATATTCGCAAGTGCTATCGAGGCCAAAAAGACAATAGGTTCAATACATACATATATGCGGGAAGTGTGGTAATTTCAAGGATAATCCGGTTGATGAGGGATGGAGGAAGAGCCTGCTCCTTTTCATCTGTTAATTACAGCCACCGTAAGGACAATTGTCTGGCTCTCCAGTGCTCCCCCAGAAAATAATAAGCGAAAATGTCATTAAAAGTTTCCAAATTCAAGTGAGCAAAGACGAAACTCAAACATGTGTGTTTGCATTCTCGAGAACAAAAATGTCCTTCATAATTGTGAGTGCTTAATCAACGTAACACAAAGTGCCACTCCAGTTTTCATCACTATAGTATGTCATGACTATCCATACAACACGATAAAGTTTTTACTGCGCCACCATCAGATGCAAATTGTGTGAGACAGTCGAGGGGCCTAATCGAATCAATTAGGATGTCCTATTTGCGCCATCCTTTGATTCCATTAGCGGGCATAACACATCCATAAAGATTGAGGCCTTTACTTGATGATTTCATAACCAATTAGCCGCGAACTATCGGGGAATTAGTCATTAATTTGGTAAGTTTGGGGATACATTCCTTTTAGAGAGAATGATAGAAATTACTGGCATTTTCTTCAAGTGCTGCCAGGACATGTATGTACGTCAGAGTGAGGTGGCTGGAATTTGCCATTAATTAGTCTGCAGGTGTCGTTGGCCAGGCGGAGAAGGAGCCGACAAAAGATGGCCTGAATGGCTGGGTGACTGGGTGGTTGGGCGGACGGAAGCGTGGCCGGCTCATAAAAATTGGCAAACAATGGAAACTTTCGTCGAAGGACGCGCCAGGCCAAGCCAACACGACAGTGCGTGAGCAAATGTGTGCTGCCTCTAAAAAAAAACAAAAAAAAAAAAAGGTGAAAAAGGACGAGCTGGAGGCAATGTTCGAGCACGATTTACGTAAATTTTTATTACAATAATAACGCCGGGGCGTTACAAATACAAACCAACGCGCGCGAAAAATATACTTAATGAAAGAAACCACAGCGATCGATTCGTGTATTGGCCAAAAGGACTTTTTTTGCCAGAGAAGGAGCAAGGGACAATGGGGCATGCGGGGGGAGAGGAATGCACGAGGACGAGCCCTAATGATGACACATTCTGGTGGGGAAAAGTCGACCTCCAGGGCAACCAGAACGAACCAGTTGCCTGCCGAGTGTTTCCCAAATGACGTAAGAAGTTGCAAAAGGACTGCGCGCCAAACTGGCACGGATCAATAATCGATGTGTAAAAAGTCAGTGAGTGTATAAACGGAATAGGACCTCATTGGAGCTTCTACACGGTTGTCTAGAGGACTAATAGTTGGGTCTATATAGTAGGTAGTTGGAAGATATTAGACCAAAATATTGGCTGAAACTGAAATGTTTCTGAAATGAAATATTTTCCATAAAACAATATAAATATTATTCCCATCTCAGGTCAACCATGACATCCGAAATTCTTGCCAGGCCGAATGGGTTTTTATTTTCCATTCACAGTTAAGTAATTCTAAAAATGGCAGTTGAACTTTAACCTGGCATTCAATGCGAGTTCTCAGAACCTATCTGAGTAACTTACCTTTATTTATTACAATTTCAATGGTCTCGACTTGATTCCTGGGAAGTCTCCGTCCTTCGGCACGTTTCGCAGGTGCGAATTACGTAAATTTATGCGGAAATCATTTGATTTGTGGATAGTTTGGGAAACTTTCAGTTCGCACATAATTCATTAAGCCCGGCCCGGCCCGGAGTTGGCCCCGTTCGTTTGGGGGCCCAACCATTTCTGGCTGTCTTTCTCGACGAAAACTAGATGTGGCCTAAGCCGGGTCGTGTTTTGGGAACTGTCACACATGTGTGTACGTGTCAGATGGGAATCCGGTTCAGGTTGTGGACAGCAATCAGCTCCGGATGGCTGACTCATCCAGATCCAATATAGCCGCGATGTCCCCAGCTAAGTTGGTACTTTTCTTGTCAAGTTGCACCTTTTTTTTGGGCTAATTTTAAAGGATTGATTTAAGATTTTGTTATAACCTTAATTTATAAATAATATTAAGTATTTTCAGATTTATAATTGCCTTTAAAATCCTTGCCATCACTGCTGGGGCATTGAATGAAATTAATTTGACGTCTCAGGACCAGATTCGGATGACTTCGGCCATCGACATCAGTGGACAGAAGATGGGATAGCATTGGTAGCATATTAAAGCACCTGGTACAAGGATGACACAAAGACGAAGAAAAAACCTGGATTTGAAAGTGAACCGTTCTCCGGACGATGTCTTGGACGATGTCATTGCCATTTAGGTGGCAAACTCGGGGGTCGAAATGGCGTTTATGTGTTTGCATGTCAGGCTCGTCTTCTTGTCGGAGTGGGAGTGGCTTGGCATGTTGCATGTAGCAACAGTGACATGATGGGGGGAGGCGGGGGGCCCTCCCTCAGACATCAGCTCAGTAACAGCCAACAACAGCAACAAAGTCCGCACACGTATCCTTCGAAAATTTGTGTTGATTTGCTCTTGCAGCAATGTATTAGGCAAACAACTGCAACTATACTCCCGCAGGGCAGCCCAAGAACGCAAGGATATATATGTACGATCGTGTATGTGAATATGCAATGAACTTTTAGCTTGGCATATAGCCCACATGGGTACAGATATCCCAATACAGATGTGGTCAAAATAATAGGGATTTAAGGTCTTGGAGTTAAGAGATGTATTTATAGTTTAATAATAGGGAGTAGGATGTCTATTAGGTGTCACTTTTAGGCTTTAATGTATTGTCTGATTTTTAAATTAAAGAATTCTTACAATTCTCTTAACTATTGTTTTATCGGCAAGTGTTTAAGCCACGTTCCTGTTGGCCATAACAGTTGGTTGCCAATTGGTTCTGAAATTGGTTCATGTTTCGCACGTTTGTGCGAAAATCTTTCGAGAGCTTAACTAATTCCCCAGGGCGACTGCTAATAGTTTCCAGTCCCATCACGCAAAATGGAATAGGTAGTAGGTTGTAGTACCCAAGTTATAGAATAGATGAGAACTTAAACCCTTAAAGCTTAAACCTTCCGATCGCTCAGCCTTGGAAAATCAAAAATCCCGTTCGCCCATCAAAGTCCCTAATTATCCTTGCGTGCCGCTTGCCCCGACTTTAGTGGCCGTAAAATCTGTTTGTTCGAAAGCAATGCAGCGCACACGGAAAGTGTATCCTTGTATCCTTGTATCCTTATAGCCGTGGTGGTGGTGGTTGGCCCTTATCTGGCGCCTCCGTTCCGTTCCGCTCCGGTGTCCAGCTCCCTGGCCTGATTCCTGGCTCGGATCTTTGGCTTCCCCTGTGCTCCTTGCTGTAGTCCTTACTGGAGTCCTTGCTTCTTATCAAACGCCAATCAAAATGGTGCACGCGGTCGAGAATGGCAGATGCCACGTGTCGGGCTATTTAGCATGGAAATTTGCTTTGTGGCGGCTATAACCGGGACACAATGCACGGGAACGGCGGACTACAGGTCCTGGGAGGACGACTGGACTGTTATAGAAGTTACATAAAGACTTCAAGGTAACACCGGCTAGCTCCGACCAGAGAGCTCAGGACACAAAACACGCAAACGAAGCATTTAAATCGATTTGACCGGGACTGGGAGTGCGGGTGGTGGCGGCCAGTAGCCGCCGGAGCAGTAGCTTGTTTATAGCTCCTGCGAATTTATCTGACTGTTGTGCTGTTATTTATGGACGGGCCCCAGGACCCTACCCCAAGACCCAAAGGCCGGCCTGGTCAACGTTCGCCGGCGTGTGGCTCTGGCTCTCCTGCTTTTTATAATGGCCTCTGCATTTGGGGTTAAAGCCACTCGAAAGTAGGTCCACTCATTTGGCCAATTTGGAAATTTTTAGTGGCCCCGTTTGTGGCAGAATTATGCCGGAAGTGTGGGAGTTTGGGGTGTCCCTGCACCTCCCCCTGCCCCCTTCTAAATCAAATCTAAATTGCAAAAGCCAAGTACGGTCATGAATAAAAGTTTTGACTTTATTGGAGCTGATTTCCCATTTGTGGAGTTTGTGCGAACATTAGAAATTAAAAGTTTGTAGGGGCTAGTTTTTCATTGTACTTGTTTAAAGCCAATTAAATAAAAATACTACAATTGTAGCTTTTTAGGAATTAGATCGTGGAGCTTGAGGTAGAATAAGGTGCTCCTTGCTAAGCGTTTGGCACAAGTTTGAAGGACGCTCCTTCAAGAAAAAATTCGAAATTAGATTTCGATGCAGATTGGTGGAGAATCGATCCACAAATCGGTTAAGGTATTCCTTTCGTGAATCGCCTTATTTATGGCCAAGATATAGCCTTCGATTTGGGCCATATTGTTGCTGCCATGCGTTCTGACAAAATTCGAAGGGGACCCAGAAATTTTTAAGAAAAATCTAAAAAATATAATGTTTATAGATTTTAATGCAGATTGACGGAGAATTGATCCACAAATCATTTAAAACATTCCGCTCAAAAGTCGAATGATTATTCGCCATGATAAAGCTTTCGTTATGAGCCATATAGTCGCTATCATGCATTCTATCGAAATTCGAAGGGGACACCCCAGAAAAAATTAAGAAAAATCCAAAAAATATTTTGTTCTTAGATTTTTATGCAGATTCATGGAAAATCGATCTACAAATCGTTTAAGGTATTCCGCTCAAGAATCGGATGAGTATTGCCAAAGATATAGCCATCGCTGGGGGCCCCATAGTGGCTCCATGCCTGTTATTGGATTTTTGAAGGGGACCCTCCAGAAAATGCGACAAAAAATCTCAAAAATATAATTTTTCTAGATTTTGATGCAGATTGATGAAGAATCGATCCACAAATCGATTAAGGTATTCCGCTCGAGAATCGGATAATTATTGGCCAAGATATAGACTTCTATGTGGGCCATACTGTCCCTCCCATGATTTGTTTAAAATTTTCAAAAGGGGACATATCAGAAAATTCAAAGGGAAATAAAAACCACCTTTTATTGAGAAAATTGTCCTTAAATCAAAAAGAAATGTCTCTTAAATTGCAAACTTTTAAATGGACAAAAATTGGGCTGTCATAGTTGGGAGCTTTGGAAAAAATCCACTCGCCCCGCCACCCAATTTCCGACATGTGGGAGTCATTCAATTGCCAAACGATTATCTCCGGCCTCATCAAACACATCTGCACATCGGATTCCGGCCCTGACATCAGACCCAGACCCGGTCCCGGACCCAGACCTGGGCCAGGACTCCAACCCGGACCAGAAGTCGATGCGAAAGCGAATGCGAGCTGCCTGCAAATGAGCGGCGTTTGTTTGCGGTCGTCTGCGGATGAATCTCCGGTACGGGTATGAGTACGGGGACAGGTCCTGAGCCCCTGCCAGTCACTCGGACACACGGACGGACGGATTTGTATGCTGGCTGGATATTCAATCTTTGCTCTGCGGGCAGACTCGCACACTTCCGACGACGCTGTGCACTCGACTGGATCTATCGACAGGGGCCGACAGGACACTATTCCAGGTAGTGCCTAATAGCATTCTGCCAAAAACCATTCGCCACTTGACGAGCCTAGTTCAGGATCTCCCAACAACCACCCACCCACTTCCATCAAAAGCCAAAAAAAAAAAAACAAAAAATCGAAACTGCACCACAACAAAAGCCAAGTGGAAAACAAACTGCCGCATTGTCATTGAAATTGTTGGCCGACTTTTTCCCTCTGTGTGTTGTGTTCTTTTTAGTTTTGTCGGCTTTATCGCAGGGCTTGGTTTTTGCTTTCGAGGTTTTCTGTTTTTCCCCACATTTTTCCCATACACGGGGTACTCTTTCCGATTATAAGGGTATATTGTTCGAGTTTCTGCTTTCTGACCTGAACTTTGGGGAAAGTTGGTGAGTTTGATTGTTATTTGTTGCGAAAGTGATGGTCTGTCTTGGGGGATTAAAAGAAAAGATTTTTAAAAGTGATATAACATATCAATATAAGATAAACTTTATTATTATTTGTAACAAAAAATCAAAGACATAGGAGAGATCTTCTTCGTAGAGTCTATGTCAGGTATCCTTAAGGTCTTGTCACTTCTATCGTGCCAAGTTCTATCCAACTTTTTTTTGGCACTTTTTTTTTTTTGCTTGGCGCCCTTCTGTCATCAGACAGGCCGCCCCCGCTATAGTCGCCATTGTTCAGGCCACATCGGGAACTATAAATCAACAAATTTGACAGCAGAATGTGCAAAGTGGTAAACAAAAAACGGCTTGGGAAGCAGTTGCAAGCCAAGGACAAAAGGCACTGAGCTGGAGAGTGGATTGCACTGGGGAATCGGGGCGAGTAGTGGCTCTCTAGTCACTCCTGTCAGGGTCCTGCCACCCAGATGGCTGTCTGCTGTCTGTTCTCTGTTCTGCCGGCTGATGCTGTTGGCCATTATTGGTGGTAATCAAGCGTGATTAATTGAATTGAAATTGAATTTTTGTTTTTTGCATAACATTTTGGGGGGTGGTCTCAGAACACCAGCTCTGGACCAGCCACATGGGGATTTCATGGAAATGGGTTTGCTTGATAAGAGCACCGAGATTTGTTCATTCCATTATTACACACTATAGCTCAACGCCTTTCTGGTTGCTATTACTTATGGCTTTTCAGGATATTGTTGTATGCAAATGAGGGCTTGCAGCTTGTGGATGATTAAAACTGAATGAAACATAATTAACAGCTCGACTTGAACAAACAAAAACGTGTTTAAAATGTTTAACATGCTTAAGAAGGGATAAATAGTTTAAAGGGGATATTCAGGCTTTTAAACTTATATCAGAGAAGGACTAAACTAAACTATAAACTATTTCCTAGACTCTAGAGCTTTCTTATCCTTCTCTGGAAAGATATATAATTAGAGAAACATAATTAGATGTCTTTAAATCAACAAGGGAAGTGATGAATAGCTTAGGAAGATATTCAGATTTTAAAAATAATATTAGAGAAGGACTACACTTAATTATAATCTATTTTGTAGAGTCTCTACTGTAAAGCCTTCTTATTTTTTAAACTTTTAACCTCTTAAACCTAAGTTGAAACATGAAGATATTCATGCTTTTAAACTCAAAAAAGAGGAGGACTACTTTAAATTACAATCTATTATCTAGACTCTCTACTGTAGACTCTAATAGAACTTTCTTATTTTCCAATATTCCCTTTTACTTCATTAAATTACTCTCCCATTTTTGCGGCAGTTGGTTGGGAAATTTAAAAGGTTTATTATCCCTCTACCTCTAACCCAGGGCTGGGAATCCTTGGGTAAAAAGTACGTCAGCTGTCTTGAATTGCTGTTGCCACTCGTACCTTCCACGTGCAATGAGTAATCTGACTACGGGCCGCACGCCAGCCAAGTAGCCTCGTAATTGTGTTGTGGGTTCTCCGGGTCCGGGTCCGGGTCCGGCTCTCTGGGTCTTCGTGCCAGCTCTGTTGACTTTAGTTTGCTCGGAAGAACACGATACGAGGCTCGATACAAGCGTGAGATAAACTTTTCAGCAACTACTATATTGTGTAAACAATTTCGTATAAAATAAGATATAAGATTCTCGATTCAAGCCATGTTTCTGGGCCACTTTGTGATGATTAAATGTGAAGTCAAAGCCTTTCTGGTTATATTTAGAAGCCTTTTATGACTCTCCACTAACCCCATACCTCTGCTCTTGTCTCTTTCAAGGTAACGACTCGAATCCAGATGATATATTGCATCGATGCCTCTCGTGCAGGCGCATTAACTCTGCTTATTGCCGGCAATAAACTCATTTACGTAGCTTTCATCCTGCTGCCAGGACGACTCATCTCACTTACTCAGTTACACAGTAACAGATACAGATACAGATACTGTGCAGTTACAGGTATAGATTCAAATACAGGTACTGTATTTGAGTCCAAGTACTTAGCGCGAGTGTTTAGATGTAAGAGAGTGTTTAGATGTGCGGGTGTTTAGTGGGTGGGCTGTGCGTGTGAGAACAAAGCAAACAAACCAACAAAGTAACAAACAAACAAACAAACCCCAGACCCAGACCCACAGAGAGGCAAACAAATTGCAAAAATAAATGTGCGGCAGGAGGCAGAAGCAGCAACAGCAGCAGCAACAACAACGACTCAACAAAAGGAAAAGGACTCGAAAAAAGAAGAAACAAAAATCGGAATCGGAATCAGAATCAGAATCAGAATTGAAGAGGTCCCATTAATGAACCAACCCAAAGGTGAGTAAGTTCAGGTGGCAATCATCAAGGAGTGGGTGCACAAAGAAAAATAAAGTCCTTTTTTTTAGAGGAATAATAATAATCAGAAAGTGTCCTGATAGGAGCACCCCTTCAACAAAATTTTTGAATAATTTTTATATTGATTTTTATTCTATTTTTTATTTTTAGTGTTTGGATAGAAAAGTGAAAACCCCCATGATAGCAGCATGATGGATGGCCATTGTTTTGTTTTCTTTTGGGACCAGTTGTCAGCTTCTGTTGTTTTTGTTTCGGTTTTGCACTCTGCACTTTGACCCGATTGGTGAAGAATCTCCCCGTCACAAGTTAGAAGCAACCTCTTTGCATAAATCACAGACGGTCGGTCGGCTCTTCGGCTCTACTCTCTGATAACTTTAAAAATCAATTTGGGCGCCCAATGTGTCGCCGGCTTCAAAGATTAAACTTTGCCACTGACATGGGACGGGAGGTTGCCTCCTGCCACAATTTGCAGTTGGAGGAGGAGAACGAGAGGCCTCGACTCGGTTGCCTTTTGGCCTGGTTTATCGATCAAACTCCCGCTGCAAGTTGGCCAGGTGGATGCGGTTCTCCAGTTGCCTCAGTCCTGCCACCCCTCGTGGAACTTGGAAACTTTGATGCGCCTTTTGATTGCTCAGCAAAATGTTACATTACCACAGCCACATAAAAGCCGGCATCGTAATAATGTTCACGGGCCTGGGCCTGGTTCTGAGTCGGGGCCGGGGGGCATAATTCTAACCCAACCCATCAGACTCTGACGAGTGTCTATAAACAGTGATGGGTCTTAAAGAACAACCTGGGTATAGAGTTCTAGAAAAGGACTAGGGAGTGGAGAGAAGGAACTCTTTATATCTTAAGACTTAGAAGTTGAAGTGGGAAAAACATTCATCTTCTAGAGTCCTCACTGTAGCGACAATCAACTTATCGACTGGTCAGTGTTCCGTCTAAATCCAGCCGCGGCATAAATCGCATTTGGACGCCTCCGGGCCCCTGGCCAGGGAATAGTAGTGCCTATTTTAGTAAGACTTTTTGCCACTTTGACTCTCCAGCTCCAGCTCCGGCACCGGCACCGGCAATTTGTATGTGATTCACGTCCTCCGAGTGCGTCAGCGAGGCTTTCGATATCGCAGAAGAAGGTCCTGGGATAAGGCTGCCCAATGCCAGGGGGGTTGTGGGCCTGGAAATGGCATGGGCATGGGCATGGGCACCGGGTTCTTATGCTGATGACATCATAACAATAAAAATTAAATTGTTGCTGCTCTGACAGGCAGCGGAAATGACGGCGCTTGGTGGCAGAAGCGGCGGCTAGTTGTTCTTGTCCTGAAAATGAAAAGCGCCTTGAACTGAACTCGCTGCCTCATCGGGGTCACCCCCTTCGCGCAGGGGGGCTTTGAATATAAAATTTTATCGCAAGACACACATTTAATTTCATTTAAGCGGGGAGTGTGGGTCGAGAAACATGTTCGTTTATCTTTAAACGTTTCTGCGATTTGCCGTGCCGTGATAAAATGAATTTTGGAACACCGATGTGTCCTGTGGCACGGCAGGTTTAAATTGGTTTAGCAATAGACAGCAATTATGCAAGGACTGCTACACATTCAGGACAGAATGCCAGCCAGGACAAAATGAAATATTTTTGGTGAAAAAAAAAAAAGTTAAAGCTTGAAAATGTTATCCCGAAACCCCTTGAACATCCATAATCCCAGTGGAAATTTTAGCTTGAAAACAAGATGAAATCACATCATGTCACTGTTTTTGCTCGACCTTTTGTGTGGCTCCTTTGGCTCTGCAATAATGTGATTAGGCGGGTGGCAGGAGCCGGCAAGGACTCGGGGGAGCATGTCTGTCGATTAGGCAACGTGTTAAGAACACTTAATTGAAAATAACTTGTTAGATGCCCGCCCTGCCCAGGCTGCCTCTCTGCCAACCTTCTAAAGGGGTGACCCATATATTCTCCAACCATCCACAAAAACTCCTCTGAACCGCCCCTGACCTGTCAGCACCACCTCCGCCCCAACCATCCATATGTGTGTGGCATGAAAGATGGTTGGCTTTATTAAAGGCCCGGCTGAACTCTCGGTGTTTCGGGCCAGCTTAATTATACATTATTTTGGCCTAAACAACGCCCGGAAGAAGGTCCTCCTGGCTCACTGCCTCCTGGCTGCGAAAAGCTTCAGAATTGGAGGAGGAGGACTGAGGACTGGATGGAGGCACGTTGCGTGCTCGAGAGGCGTCCAGGCGTGTGCAATGATTTATTTGCAACAGCCAGGGGCAAGCTGGCAGTGTGGCAGGGGCTAGCTGTCAACTCTCGACCTGCCACACATAACGCACTTTGTATGTTTATTTACTGTTATATTTATGTGCAAATAATATTAATAACAATAAAGTTTTCTGGCCCGTTTTATGGGCCACCCTTTCCTCTTCCCTCTCTGAAGAAAAATCAGGAAAATAGGTACGTCCAAAAAAAAAGGAGATCTTAAAGTTGGGTTGCGAATATAAATGCACGATTAGGTCGAGAAAGTATTCGGAACGTGACCCGGAGACGCATTAGGAATCAATAAAAGGCCTGGGAATGTAAACGGAAAACCAAACAAAATATAGGGTCTAATAGGTAAATATTAAATAAAGTCAAGATTTAGATGCTCAGCTCTCGAAACTCACTAATTAAATGGTCTCGTTGATGAAACTACAGCATCCTGGCAGCCTGACAGCCTGACATCCTGGCTTCTGACTTGTATCCTCCGCCAAATATTGCTTTCCGATTCTGGCTGATTAATTCAGTTTTGCCAATCGGTTGACAGCCAAAATATGCACATTGATTAAACTTTTTGGATTTGCCATCGATTGGCAATCGCTTGGAATCTCGTCCTGGCTCACCCGGGAAATAATTTCAAAGCCCCCGGGGCCAAGCTCTCCTCGTCGACGTTTCTCATTTGAAATGCTAACACGTTTCCCCAATTTCCATAACAACCGAAAAACTTTAAAACTTGCATACACAAATCGAAGGGCGAAAAATAGCAATAACGCTTGAATATTATGGCTGAATGGATTATCCTAAATTGATTTGCCCGGAAAGTGGTGATTTGCATTTAGCAAGGACATGTAAATTTTTCAGCAGAGAGAGAGTTGGTAGTCCCTGGCTGATTAGCTCCTTTGAGGGACCTGAACTTTGAAGCACCTTCTCCTTGATAAAATATTAAAAAAAATAATAAAATTTATCTTTAATCCTTTGACTCATTTTGTTTTCTATAATTTCAGAAAACCAACGAACATCAAAAATATACAAGTAGTATAAGCAATAAAAGCAAAACTAATTTTAGATAAAATCGCTTTAATGTTTAAACATTAGTGTTAATCGAAAGGAAATACACATCTTAGAGTGTATCTTGGGGAAAATCAACGCTTTATAAATTAACGATTTAGTGAGTAACTAGTTACGATTACCAGCGACCAGCTAGTAGCTAGTAGCTAACAGATAAATTACTGATAATCCGTTGGGACAGCCATCCGGATAACGAGAACCACCCAACCAACACGGCGAAGGGCGGCCGTAATGGGTGGTGGCTTTGCGGCGCCACCGATTACATTAGCCACCAAACAGCGCCCGGCCTTGGACCGGGCCACCGCCCACACGGGGGATATGCACGAGAAACTCCTCGAGAAGGAGGACAAGACTGAAAGGACCAATTTTCTGGGACGGTCCAAGGACTCGTCCGGCGGCAAGCACGACAAGCCGCCCAAGGAGAAGCCCCCCAAACAGCAGTCCAAGTTCGCCGAGCGATTACGTCGATCCTTCAGACGCGGCGAGCACCGATCCCTAGAGATCAAGCGCCAGGAACCGACGCCCGAGGAGCTGAGAGCCAAAAGCCGGGCCACACCCCCGCCGCAGACGGACAACAATAATCGATTGCCCTTCACCTTCAGCCATCTGAACTTGCCGGGTCTGGGCTTGGGAGTGGGTCTCGGTGGGCACATAAATCCCGCTCTGCTGCTGGACAGCCCCGACGAGTGCACACCGCCGGAGTACGCCTACCAGCACTTGAGTAGTGTCGCCACCACCAACTCGAGCACCTCCTTGGAGAGCAACTGTGAGCTGGGCGAGCTGAGCGGCTCCCAGACGAGTGTCTTCTACTGGGCCTCCATGGGTGGTGAAGTGAGCACAGTATCGGGAGGAGGAGCTGGCGCTGGAGCAGGAACGGGAGCAGGAGCAGGTGCTGGGTCAGGAGCAGGTCAAGGAGGAGCAGTATCATTGACAAACGAAAACCAAGAACGAGATAGACGACGTCTGGAGACGCAGAGCAGTAACAGAAGCGATCAGCAGCCCACCACCACATCCGCACCCGGAAACAGCAGTCGGAGCTGCAGCCTCACCAGCGAAAGCAGCTCCATCCGGCTGACCCGACTCCAGAACTTCCTCTTTAAGAGCAGCAACGAGAGTTCCAGGAGCTGCCAGGGCCACTCCAACGAGGGCTTCACGGTGTCCTCGCACAACTCCTCCTCCGGAGAATGGGAGCAACTGGGCGCCTACCTCTCCAGCAGCAGCGGCGTGGGTGGGGGCCACGACTTCCAGGGCGGCTCCTTCCCCGAGGAGAGCACGCCCGAGGAGACGGAGGGCAGCATGCTGCCGGCGGAGACCAGCAGCGGAGCGGGCGGCTACTACCAGTATACTCTGACCTCGCCGAACAATCCCTTTCTGCCGGAGATCACGGCCCGGACGTACCACAACACCTACGACGAAGAGGAGGGCGGTGGCTGCCTCGGCGGTGACGCGGTGGGGGAGGAACTAGACGGCAATGTGACCTCGGTGAAGTACGGAGCGGGCTCGCGCTCCGCCCAGCTGCCCACTCCTTCGTACAGTCGCGCCGGATCGCAGGAGTCCACGCACAGCGAGGGTGGCGCCAGCTGCCCGCCCGGACCGAGTCCCAGTCCCGCGTCCAGCTCCTCCTCCACGCCGGGCAGGCACCGCCGCAAGCTCTTCAGCCTGAACTCACCCACCCGCCTGCTGCACCACCAACAGCACCAGCAGGGCGGTAGTGGCTCCCCCCCATCGGTCAGCAGCAACGAGGGCAGCACCACCAGTGGCAAGTTCAACTCCGCCAGCCTGGTACGGAGTCTGAATCCCTTCCTGCCCAGTGTAACGTCACCGAAGAGGGCGCCGCTAAAGCAGGCGGCGGTGACGTCACCGGGTTCCGTGACCCCTGACCTAAGTACAAAGCGGGAGGAGTTCCTGCGGGCGACCATGAAGATCTGCCTGGTGGTGTCGCCGCCGAACAGCAAGCTGCAGGTGAGTCCTGTCCTGTCCGGGTCCTGCAGATGGTCAACAAATTATGCGCGGCCTTAATCAAATGTTTACTTTGCGAAATGAGAATAAACATATTTCCACTCTTATGCCCGCTCGTATTTTTGTTTTATTTCCTTCTGTTGATTCGCTTCTCCGCCGTGCTCATGTTTGTGTTTTAAGTTCGGATATTAAATTACGGAATTACCCGCGAAAAACACGGATATAATTCAACGGCCGTATGACGTAAGCCAGGAAGTAAGACTCCTGCTGAAAAGTGGCTTTAAAACCTGGCTTTAAATGGTTTTTATTTTCTTTTAAATTGAAATCTTTATTTAAGAAAGATATTAGTTTAAGTTTTATGTTATAAGTTCCTGTATAATTTTATTCTTAAGAGGCTCATGAGTATCCTTTATCCTTTTATAATATAATTTGATTTCAATTCCCACTCTCCTTGATTCAAATTAATTAATTGTTTATTATTTAATCAAATTTATAATTCCTAATATAGAGAAATATTAAATTCCGTTGGCCATAGATTTTCTGGTCGAATGGAATTGCAATAAAAGCGACTCTGGTCGCAGCCATGGAATATTTTCATAAATATTCTAATGGAGATATTTCACATTACGTATACGCAGTGGTGATTGCATAGAAACTAATGCATGCTCGGTGGAATGTCTGGGGTGGGGAAGGGAGGATGGCATTTCAATTGTCGCCAAGCGCAGTGAAGCAATAAATTGCACCAGCGATTCCTATTTGTCCGCCAACTTGCCACAGTGGGCATGGGGTCCTTTCATCGTCCTGCCCGTAAGCCGCCATCCGACAACATGCTTTCACTTCCCATGGCATATCTCTCTATTCAGATTATCGTCATTCCATTACAGCATTCATGGCATTCATGGAGACATCTCTGATTTGGCCAAAATGCGGCACACTCCCTAACTTGGCCCTAATCATAATTTGGTACTTTTATTACAAAATCTAATCCTATTAGTGGCGTGCCGTCTTCAAGGGCATAGAAAACAGGATGAAAACAATTATGGTAAAACGAGAAAAATAAGCAAAGTGGGTAACTGGGCTAATAAAAATGCCAGCCTGGGAGCTCCCTTACATGCCAGCCATAAAGTAAACTCGGTCTTTAAGTTTCTTGTAAACTTTTTCGCCGGAAACATCATTTGTTAGCCACGTCTACTTCTAAAGGACCCAAAGTGATTTTCCATGTTACGTGTATGCCTCCTCGAGGAGGTCCTTGTCCTCTTTCGCCAAACACTGACCCCTTCAAGTAACCATGTTAACAACCAAGTTTCCCATCAAGGATATTCTATCCAAGCCCGTGTTAACTTTTGTCCAATGATTAGGCAATCACGTTGGCAACGTTACGAAGACCGTGTAGTAACAGGATAATAGAGTGAACTATTTATAGCGCGCTGCACTATTCATAACGAAAATATACAAAAAGAAATTATTATTTCCGCAACTGGAACTCTACAATGGTAAAGTGTTCATTTTATGAGATCCTGAAACTAAATTTCTCGTGTGGGAAGCTAAATGCCAACCGGAGCTAAGCGTCCAAGTCAGGCAAACGAAAAAAAGTTAAGGATAACTAGGGTCTAGACCAGAGGATATCCTGTAATCGAAATATCTTAGGGGCCAGCTTATGATATACATCCTTCAGATCCTTTTCAGCTTAGTTTTTTTTGGAATTTAGTTTTTTAAACAAATTTTCCTTAGAACCTATATACCCCGAAGGACATCTAGAGACCTTCAGCCAGGCCGCAGTGGGCGAACAATTCACAATATAACCGGAAACAAAAACATAAACCAGAGTCACTGCGAAAGGGCAAGGCGAATCGCGGCAGGATGAGGGCCGCCAGCTGGAAATTGCCAAAACAGAATGTGAAATATTGTCGTCAGCAGAAATAAAAGACCATGCCAAACCAGACCAGGATAGCGTATCCTTGGGCGCCCTTTGGGTGGTCCTCTGCGCCCCTCTGGCTGGTCCTTCCTGCCTTCCTGGTCCTTGGTCCTATGGACTGAAGATTAGCGGCATCAGGGGCCATAAATGGCATCCGTCTCGGGGCTTAAATTCTCGCAGCTAACATTCCATGCATTCCGCACACAGGAAGTTCCATTTGATGTGCCAACAGAGCCATTGAAATTAATTTCATAAAAAATACAAAGTAATTAACAAAGAATACTTAAACATATTTTAGTTTAAAATCGAAGAAGCGTGTGCCTTTTCTTAGATCCTTTGTTGCGGTTTATGTAAAGTTAAGAACAGGGTTTTATTTTTGCCGTCAAACGCAATTTAAAGCAAGGCATTGAGACGTGCAAGTCTCTGGGTGAGGATCCTTGGCAAAGGACGAAGAGAAGGAGACCCTGACTTTGGGCCAGCTGGGGGGCACTTGACTGATGTAATCTCAGTGCATTAGGCGAGGACAGGAAACCTTCGAGGACACGTCTAGGGCTCTCGGCCGCAGGCGCAATCTTTTTGTTCTCGATGCATCTTTTGGCTGACGGTTCACTCGGCTATCCTCGCCCTCGCCCTCGCCCTTAGTCCTTCGTCCTCGTTCTAGACCTTTTGAGCTGAAAAGTTCCCCCAAGCGGCCTGGCACGCTGCTGCAAGCAATTTATTTTTTTGCCGGCAAATGCATCGCATTGTCTTGCAAACGCCCGCCGACAAAAGCATTCAAAACATTATTCTCCGCATTAAGCGCGAAATATTCAGTAATTCGATGTGGCTTGGCTCCACAGTGCCAGTGCCGTGGATACAGAGTGACTTGATGGCTTTGTGGCACCTCCTTGGGAGGGTCGCCTTCAGCACAATACACTTCCGAAATCACCACAACAAAATATATACAAAGGGGTGACCGGATAGACCGGATCTAGGAGGGCTTTGCCAGTTTATGGCCACTTCAGACTGGCTGGAAATTAATGATACGATAATAAATCAGTCTTCTGGAGGGGAGTCCAAAAAACAACAGTCTATAAACAACATTGTCAAGTTTAAGTAGGTTGCTTCAAGTAGGTTTTTCCTTGTTTATAAATAATTTAATTCATTTTATAATCTCTTATTTTCTGTTCTAAAGTGCCATATAGGAATTATTAAATTTCATTTATATTTTTAAATTCATCTTGCAATCGCAACCATAAAGGGCCACCATTCATCCGCTTATATTTGCAATTTTTTATTTGAATAAAGAACATGGAAGGGTGAACATGTATGTACCATAAAAAATGGCATAAAAAACAATATGTGTAAAGCCATCGATAACGTGAATAAAATTTAATTATAAAATATCTGCGCCACGCTTCAATGATTTCCCCAAACAACCACCCACCCAACACCGACCGATGACCGAATCTCACATACTGATTTTAGTTACCATTTCCATTGCAGCTGAAATCGAAGAGCCTGACGCACTTGGATGGCCTCGACTCCGGCGTTGTGGCCTGCCAGCACGGTCCTCCGGGAATCGCCACCAGTTCCAGCACCACCGCAGCCTCCGTTTCCGCCACCGCCGGCGGCACCACAAATACCGGAGCACCCGCATCGCTGGGCCGGCAGGCCAATGTGGTAAGTGTGTGGGTGGTGGACCAAGGACTGCAAGGGGGGTGTCCAGGGTAAACCTCTGCTAGGACTTGGCCTGGCCACTTAGTCAGCACATCCATCTTGCCTAGAGAGTGTATGCACTGAGCAAAAAAAGTGCCAAGAGAACTACATAGTTTGATTTTGGAATTAAATTTTATTTTTATAGATTTAAATTATTATTTATAGATTTTATTATAATAAAATTATTATATATAGAACCATTAGATTCTCTCAGTGCATACATGTTTAGTGTATAGTATAGTGTGTAGTTACTGTAGCCACTGTAGAATCGCTGGTCGTGGCTTCTCCCGAGAGAACCCTCGAAAGGAAGTCCTTTCGCAAATTGATAACAAATTAGTTTGCTTGCTGTTTTTGTCTGGCTCTGATTTCTGTCTATTTTGATTTGGTTTTTTTCTATTGCTGTTCTAAAGCACTTTGTCTGTCGCTGTCATTGATTTACGCACAGTCAGTTACTTTCTACTTTCTACTTTTTTTTCTATTTTCTGCACAAAACTATTTGTAACAGTTACTCATCGGAAAACGGAAAACTCGCCCGTGTCCGTATCCGTGTCTTTTGTTGTCAGTTTTAAGCGGAACGTGACTTTTCCAGGATTCGTCCTGAATCTTTTCTCTTTATTTTCTTTTTCATCATCGGTTTGTAATTACTCAACTTTTGGATTTAATAGAAAACACTAATTGTTTTAAAGATTATTTTGTTTTGAAGGAGTCTGTCTTTAAGAACTCCTTAAGATTGGCTTGCATTTTGATCATTTTTAACTAGATACAGTAGACTCTCTTTAGAAACTTTAGAAGAATTGGCTAATATATATATAAATTCTTTGAAGAAACCAAAAACTCACCATATCTTTTCTTCTCTGTTCTATTCTCTTCGCTCTCTCTCTCTTTCTGTTTCTCCTATGACTTTCTCTCTGTGTATCCTTTTTGCAAAACTATAAATTTTTGGGTTTTTCTTATTGTTTGCCGACCGCTTGAAAATCGCGCTGATATATCGGGCCACTTGCCCCACAGACTCCCCAGGCGGAGAAGGCCGACACCCCCGCGGCTGCATCGCACCCACCTCACCACACTCACCCACCACCGGCACAGCCTCTGCCGCACCACCCACCCACCATATACACCCAGGCACCGCAGATTGTGCGGCGGACACCGTCGCTGATGCTCTCGCTATCTCCGACGCTCGACGAGACCACAAAAACGGCCAGTTCGTCCTGTTTCGGTGCTGGACACTCCAGTTCCAGTGCCGGATCCCTGCACCAGCACCACCAAAGTCTGTCCAACCAGCAACAGCAACCACCCAGCAGTAGCAGCAGCAGCACCCCAGCCACTCATGCGATACCCTGCTCGAAACACTTTCAGTACCAGGAGGTGGCTGCCACGTCCTCGACATTGAGTCCCTACAGCACCAGCGCATCCTTAACCACCGGAGGTGTCGGCGGTGGAGGCTTGACCTCGCCGGCCGGCTGCCCCACGTCCTCCAGCTCGGCGGCGATGAAAAAGAAATCCTCGTTCATGAAGCGCAAGAAGCCACTGCTGACACGCAGCGAGGTGAGTCAGAGACGGATAAGGAGAAAGAGCCGGAAAATCACCTGGGATTGCGGAGCGCAGATCACAAATGGCTGCACAATCAGAATATCTTGTCTCGCGCCTGACGAGCATCCTTCCCAGGCCGTGGGCCGTGGGCCGCGGTGGGGCTGTCAAAAGATGTTGAATCGCCCTCCTAATTACACTCGACAGATGGATGATGACTTTTGGTTGGAGGGACAGGGCGGACAGGATGTGGGTGGGGCGAACGGATATATATATTTTTAATTTCTTTATTTGCCTTTGTCGCCTTAATCAGCAAAGTTGTTGGTGTTGTTGTTATTTGTCCTTTTTGTAGAACTTTCCCCAGCTCGCTTTCCACACTTTCCTTTCCACTACTTTCCCCCCTATCCTTGCCAAGGACTTACTTTCCTTTTCTTTGGTTTCTGTCACTTGCCAAGCGGAGAATTCCGGCTGGTTGCCCGCCGCCAACATAAATACGGAAAATATTTCTTGATGTTTGCTTTTATTTCAGTAGTTTCTGTGGGCAGGCTGGGGGGAGGGCTCAGGGGATAAAGGGTCCTGGGTGAGTACGTCCTGTCCCTCGCCCCCCAGAATGCAATCTTCACACTTACTCAACGAGATTGCTTTGACAGTTGAAAGTAATTTTTGTCAGTGGACTTCTTTGCGGCTCTTTTTCGGAAAGGAGGCACTCTCTAAAGACATTGGCTGGGTCCTTGAGATTTCTGATTACATTTTCCTTTAACCTTAAGGACATGCCCCAGAAATAAGTCTTATAATTTGTATTATTCCTTCACTTAGGTATCAAGTTCCGAATTCTTCTCCGTGTCATTCTGTTTGGACTCCTCGCAGCATTCCGATGAGGAGTTTATTCCAGCCACCAAAGGTGTAACCCTACTGTGAGTCCTTGCAAGTTTATTCTCTTATATTTTTAATAATAATACTATTGGTAATAATTCTTTTAGTAACGCACTCAGCCACGCCCTGCGTAGGCGGAACATTAGCTTCTCACAGATCACCATCACAGACAATAATCCCACGCCCAGTTTTTTAGATGCAGGTATGCCTCCGGAGCGTGTTCATTTCGAGCTTGTTAGTTGATATTATCCTTTTGGCAGGACCTTCGCTGCTACCCGTTTCAGTGGATGAACAGACCGATGTGGAGAGCCTGGCCGGACACCATCTTTGCATCACGGAACGTGGCAGCAATCGCAAGCCCCTCCAGAAGGCAGCCTCCTTTGTAAGTTTTCCCCGAAACCATTGATGGGAGAAGGAAACAGAAAAAAATACACACACATTTAATTAAATTGCGCCTTAAGGGCGGGGAGTTTTTCGCTTTGTTTTTATGAAAGCAAAAAAAAAATAGTTCATGAAACTCTCCATTTAAAAAAAAACAATTTCCACAGGGCTCCCGACAACCGCCGCCCCGACTGCTGCCCTCCGTTTCCACCGAGGAGACCAGTGAGTCGGGCGTGGCACCCGGAAAGCAGATCAAACAGAGGTGGTCCTCCATCTTCGGCATCAAGAATCCCCAACAGAGCCAGCTGTGCGAGCTGCTCAATAGTTATGCCAAGAACGGAGTGCCCCAGCGACCGGATAGCCTCACCTTCGATCATCCGGATCTAGTCAATTCGCTGGCTTACCTCCAGGACATGCACGTGTCCTGGCGCGACTTTGTGGAGAGTGATGGGATGAGTGAGAGTGAGATCAAGATCCAAACGGCCATTTGGGAGCTGGTGACCACCGAAGTCTACTACATACACGCCCTCCAAACCGTCACGGATGTAAGTTTTCAAACTAATCTCTCCATAATCCTTGTTAGAATCGGATATTGCTTTCCAGTTGTTCCTGGCCTGCTTGGAGGCTGTGCAGGAGGAGAGACTACTAATCGATGTGGACCAGGCGCGTCTTTTCTCCAATGTGCGAGCCGTTTGTGAAGCCAACATCAAGTTCTGGACCCTGTGGCTGTATCCCATGGTGGCTCACAGTGTGATAACCCATGAGCCTCTAAGATGCGCCTTCTTCCAGGAGGGCTTCATAGCCTTCGCCTCCATCTTTTCACCCTATAAGGTGGACCCCTTAAACTATATACCTCTTTTTCCCAACTAAATATATTTCTTTTGAAGATCTACTGTGCGGAGCAGAGCACCTGCCAGTTCTACTGCAAGGAACTCAACCAGAACAATGCCCTCTTTACGTCCTATTTGGCGTGGTGCGAGTCGCAGAAGATGTGCAACCGCCTGCGGCTCGCGGACATTGTGGTGCGACCCATGCAACGCCTGACCAAGTACAGCCTCCTTCTGGCGGCCATCAAGAAGCACATGAGCGACGTGGACGAGATCGAGGCCATTGACGGGATGATTCACAGCGTGGAGAACTTTGTGTTCAGTGTCAATAACCACTTGACGATGCGCCAGGAGAACGAGCGGCTCAAGGGAGTGATGGTGCGGATAGAGTCCTACGATGTGGTGGTTAGTGTCAGGATGTTATACAAAATTCATAAATATTAGAGTGCATTTCGTTCAATTAGGACACAAACAACGAGATGCTGGACAAGCTTATCAAGCAACACAGCCAGATGTTCGACCTCTGTGCTCCCATGCGGGGAGTTCCCGCCTACCAGGTGCGTCACCTCTTCATGGAGGGCGACCACAAGTTCAAGGACAACCTCGGCAAATCCGACGTGCACTGCTTCCTCCTGACCGACCTGCTCCTCGTGTGCAAGACCATTGCCAAGCGAGGTCTGGGCGCCCTGAAGGTCATCCGGCAACCGTATCTGACCGACCAGCTGGTCGTCCAGCTGGCGCCGAACAACACACTGAACTGTGTGTACCTCAACGAGTTCCAGGTGGCCACCACGGCGTTCACCCTCCAGTGCACCGAGGCCAAGAACTGGTGCGATGCCCTGTGGCGGGCCAAGACGATCTACCAAAGACTGAAGCGCGGAGCCGGCGGCGGAGGCAGTGGCACCGGTGGCAGCGGTACGGTGGGCGGGGATGGCTTCCGTTTCGGTGGCAGCGGCACCAGCGGCGGCACTGCCGACTCCCTCGGCGTCCGCAAGTCGCCGATGAACTCCTCCATCTGCAGCCATGTCTCGAGTGCAAACAACAGCCATAGTGGCAGTGTGGAGTGGAACGATTCCCGCAACATATCCGTGGACTTTGAAAAGACAAACTCGGTGTCCAGTGACGAGGGCTCCAGCATAATGACGGGTAAGTTAGCCATCTCTCAAACCTTTGAACTCAAGGATTCTGGTGCTATAATCTCATATGGACCATTTTGAAAATATTTCAATGAAAACAGGCAACCATGGAGTGTCCTCAAAGGGCAAACAGCAATTGATTAGCGGCCTGCACAAGGCCAAAATAGGCATGATGGGTCCACTGTCCTCCAAGTCGGCCAATACGCTATCCGTGCAACCGCTGAATCACCTGGGCCAGAGCCTGCCCAACCTCAATATGCATCACAGTCACACGTAAGTTGCGTAGATGGGTGCACCACCGACTGCACCACTCACCATTGACCAGCTTCTTACTAAACCAAGCAAGCACACAAAATAAATCGCCACCAAAAAAACCACACTCATCTCCCGATCATCAGGTCACTAAGATCACCAGATCAGATCCCTTCCGCCCAGTCATGTGTGCGAACGTTCCATGGGATCGGACTCACATTGTTTATGTTGTACCATACTTTACATTTAGTCATCTTATTTAAACACTGTTATTAGATAGTACGTATTATATTTTATAAATGGAAAACTTAAAATAAATATTTTTATTGTCAAAAGTACGACTTGGATCTCTATCATCCACAACTAATCATCAGCCACACCGAATATCATTTGTGCTAATTGTTTATGTTTTTAAAGCTTTCAAATGTCCTGGAAAAGGTTTTCATTTCGAAATATTTATTTGTCTGTCTGCTATAAGAGATATATTGTTATCCAGGGTATTTGGTCCTTCGGTTACCGAAGCTATCCCCACTTTTATGTTCTCCTTTTGCCGCCAAAACTTTTTCAAACGTAGGACTTACACTATTATTATCCCTCTTTGCGCCACTGCCCACTGCTTGCGTTTTCATTTCCGTTTCCGTTTCTGCTTCAACTCCCCAAAATCCGAATATGAGACCGAATCCGTATCCGAACCGCCAGCGTACTCTTTACAGTAACCTTTGTCCTACTTGTAGTAACAATACCCTTCTCGTGCCCGGCACCACAACGAGCCACTCGGGCAACATGTTGTTGTCGCCCAGCCACCGTGGCATTTCCTACCCGCCGCCGAGCCCCACGAGGTGAGTGTTCTTACAGATTAGAGCCACCCCCACCCGTCTGTTTTTGCGCCGTTTGTAACCTTTGTGTATCCTGTGTCTCTGTCATATTCTCCCCAAAAAAAAAAAACAAAAAATAACTCCAACCTGCTACCTGTCGTCTTACCACATGTGCATCGTCTTGAAATCGAATCTGAAATCTCATAACCCTCATCCTGCGCCTCCGCCTCATCGCTAACGACGCCCTCGCCGCATCGCCATCGCCTAACCCGCCGTTGCTAATGCGTGTCCTTCGTCCTGTCGTTCCCGCTCGTGTGGCTACCCCAGAGTCCCGCTGCGCCGTGGCATGGCCTTCTCCACCTCGACGAAGAATCCGCCGCTGCGCAAGACCCGCAACGTCACCTCCCAGAACAGTATTAACTGGCACCAGATCCCGGCCACTCCGACACCGACACCGCCCAGCCCCCGATCGCAGCACCAGGCCCCGGGCGTTGTCAGCCTGCAGAAGTCCCTCCCGCTGCTGGTGCCCAGCGAGGGGGGTCCGGGAGCCACCCACCAGTCGTCCCATCCGCCGCCGCCGCCCCTGCACAAACAGCTCTCCCACCAGGCGCCGCTGCCCACCTCCAACCACCACAACCACAATCCGAACCAGTCGAGCACCGAAACGGACGTCTGATGGGTACGAGGACGAGGAGCTCCCAGGATAAAGCCGCATTATGTACTTACCCATAGATCTGTCTCAAACTACGAAGAGCAAGTTGCTGGTCAATGAGCACTATATCAAGACACTCGAAGAAAAATCTAATTAGAAAATTGTCTATAAAGAGATTAACTTTTTTATTCAAAAGATTTATGAAAAAAGGATCAAACTCCACTATTCTACATTTTTAAAGACAATTTTCTAAATTATTTTCCCTGCGAGTGTAAGACATTGTGAGCTTGTATTGTGAAAACCGCACTTTTGGGTCCAAAGCTGATATTGTACTAATTTACATTCCATAAACTAACACAGAACCCCCAACCCGAAATCCCATGGCGAAAATACAATTTCAGAAACTAAAGCTCCGCACATTCGCCACTTTTATTCTTCCCATAGCGATATGAAGACAAATAAAGTAAATGTGTAACCAAATTGAAGTTAGAAATACATTTTAAAATAACATACGCATAATCCAAATGCCATATATACAGAAACCTATACTTAAATCGAGATCACAAGCTTTATAAAAGTGTTTCCATACTATTCGTGTAAGTTGTTACTTTCCATAAGTAGGTCAATCAAATGTTATGTTCAAAATAAATAAATAAACAGACACACACAATATATCCAGTATATATCTTAATCGTTGCATGTTAAGTACTTCTGACAAAGTCCCAAAACCAATGTCATTTTATTATTTTCTGAGGGGTTTCTTTCATTTTTACCAACAAAAATAAATAAAACTAAGTGTTACGTAAAAGTTTGTATACCAAAATAGAGTATTAACCGATTTTCGGTCAAAATTTGTTTAGGAAATTATCGTAACTTAATAAATAAACTTTGAAAGTACGCCGTATTATTCTTCCAACACATATGAGTACGAAATAGAGAAGTTCTACCATTATTATCCTTATTATCGTTCGGGTGATACACTTTTAATTCACGGAAGTCGGCAGTTTATCCTTAAAATATCTTAACTTTAACATTGTATATGCTTAATCCTTGTTGAATAGAGTTCTATATAGTTTCTCTAGCCAGTTAGATCGTCTATATTATTGGATAGGATAGCTAGATAAGGCTTAAATATTGTTCTTCCTTCGAAAAGTATTTAGTTCGTTGGCATTAGTTTGCTGAACAATTGTACATATTATCATGGGAAAGCGTGGCATAAGTTCTAAATTACCTTTTAGAGAAAACCATATACAGTAGAACTCCAATTATCCGAACTCCGACTATCCGAATCGCCGATTATCCGAATCACAAGTCTTGACTTGACTTGTCTTAACTTGCCGTTGTGCCTACACTGACTTCCCCCCGCGATTGTTTGTTTTGATTAGAAAGTGTGCTATTCACTTGCTCGAGGACGCTACTCTTTCGCTATGGCTTACTTTTGTTTGTGCGTGTACAATACTGTATTGTTTATATACCATGGCTTCGAAAAGAAAACGAAAATCCGATTATCCGAATATTTGATTATCCGAATGGGTCCCGGTCCCCTTTAATTCGGATAATTGGAGTTCTACTGTAATATAAATATATTAAGAGATTATATTTATATTGTAAAATATCGAACACAAAAGTGAGCTACAAAATATTACAATATATACAATACAACTGCAATACAAAGTGTTAATTGTATTTTAATGTACGAATACCAATTACCGATATCTAGGGCTGCGTAGAGCTGGGATCGTATTTTAGACTCGTGAATAGTTGGGAATATAAAACATAAAACATAACCCTTGAAACAAATATAAATAAGCCCCCTTCGGAGTAGTCTGGAGGGTATATGCATACACAAATACAGAATACGTGGTACTTAGAAGTTGAACTTAAATGTTGTTGCAACTATATCAAATTGCAATTTATTTACAAAAAGAATACATAAATCCATAAAGAGTAAAGTGCAAAAAAGCTTTATTTACACGCTTGAACAATAAATATCAAAAGTATTTGTAAAGTAAACCCGAAACGCTTTCCCTTTCATTTCACTTTTGACCCTATGTGTGGTAAGTATGTAGCCTCTGATCCGATGTTTATTCCGATCCGATGAAAAATTGCCATTTAAAACCAATTACTAGCCAAAAAAAGAAAATCTGTACAACTTTTGTGTGGCATTAAGCAAACTGCAGTGGACAACATCGCTTATTTAACCATTAAAAAGTTTTGCGGCAGCTGCAGCCCAAGTGGCACGGAGCATCGAAGCAGAAGCAGAAGCCAGAAGGGCACGGAGCCAAGGATGCAACTTGATAAATGAAGGGCCATCATCCAGGGACAGTAATGTCATTGAAAGAGCCATTACTAATTGGCCGGCTCTTTTTTGAACAAGATTCACATAATAAAGCGGCTTGGTAAGCCAATATCGAGCGACTAGCTTTAAAATCTCGACTGGAATTTAATTAAAAGCACATGACTTGATTATGCAACTAGTTCTCAACTAGCTGCCTGCAATATTTATATATGGCCAAGGTCATTTGGACTAATAAACCCGCAGCTTTAGAGTTCCTCCTCCAACGAATTAATAAACTCTTTTTTCTCATGATTATCCTTGTGCTCTACCCCCAAGCCTCCAAGCTTCTGAGCACCGAGCTGGTGAGGAGAACCTTTCACACAGGCGATGCATGCAGCAGCCAAGTGGATTATTTGCATGCCACGCCCCATATCCACAACATTCAACCTCTATCCGCCCACTTATTCCGCTCTGTTCACGGAGGGCATTATGATAAATGTCGTAATCCTGCGATAGAAGTGTTATGGCTGGCAGTTAGTCAGGCTACGTCTGCTACTGCTACTGCTATTGCGACTGCGTTAGTTATATTTGAACAACATAATGGTAGTCATAAAAATACGCAATTTACGAGCACACTCGGGCAACTACAAAACCACCATTGAAATCCTGCGAGTCTGCGGTCTCATTTCAGGAATTCGCACATTTGCAATGCCAAATAAAATCCTTTCTATAGGATTTTCACCAACGGGTGTTTAAAATTAAAATTCAAATTAAAATGTATTGTAAATCCTTTGTATACTTTTATCTATGCTTTCTAGAAAACTTAATATTCTCGTGGACTAGGCGGCGAAAATTCTTCATAAAGCTGTCCAACAAAGTGCAATGTTTTACGTGATAAATTCCCGGATTTTATTATCCGCCATGAAGCCAGAGTTGTAGCTTCCAGCTTCCTTCTCTTCCTGATTGATGTGTCACCGAGAATGTGACAGGGAAAAAAAAATGCCATGGCAGCTATAAATTTACAAGAATATGGCGTTGGCATTTAACACTTTGCTTTGATGCCTCTCTGAGCGATTAATGCACTGTTTGAGAACAAAATAAATCATAGTTGAGCAGATTAATTTATAGAAATAAAAATAAAAGTATTATAAATGAATATTAGCTTTTGGAAATGGGGGGGCTTTAAAAACAATTTCAGCAGTGACAGGTACGTCGAGGACATCCACCTGGCGCACCGCTCGGGAAAGTGTCGACACAGTGTTAACCCTAGCCAAGTTTTCCCCAAAACCCCATCCTCCAGCTACCAGTTGTCCTCCCTCCCGTTTTCCATTTTCCCGCAGCCAAGGCACGGCGGCACTTTCCCATGTGCAGGCACGCCTCGCCTCGACTCGCAAGTTCTTTTCAATTAAAAACATTTCCCAGCCCAGCATTTTAGCGACAGCCAGACGTCTGCCGGCTGTGTGTGTTTTGCGTCATTTTAGCATATTACTCGGGGAAATAATGAGCCCCAAGCTGGGAGCACTACCGAGAGCACCGGTGTTCCGAGCCTTTTTCCTTCCTTGCCACACAGGACACCTTAACCGGCTGCCCCACAAAGTGTCCCTTTGGCCGGAGGAGGATTCTTAAAGAGGATTTTCCACACTTAAGTACAGCACTTGATGGACTTTTCTGCGGCGGTCTGAGATTAAAGACGGAAAAGGGTCCTGACTGAACAGCCTAAAAGAAAGCAGATCCTTAAAGTTCTAATTATATTGGCTAGTCTACCTTCAGAATAATGCAATTATTCGAAAACAATGCAATCCAAAAGCAATCAGACGTAAAGGTATTTAAAGGCAACCAGCTGCGAATAGAAAAACATTTTGTCTTCATGAAAAATGAATTGGATTTTGTTATTTTCCTAGTGCAGTTCTCTTTTGAAACAAGGTAGGAGAAAAAGAAAAAAAACCTGAAAACAAGGTCAGTTGGCAGGTGCAGAGCGACAATAACGATGTCAGCAAAAATACGAGCAGTTCAATTCCCAAAACGCAAAAACAACACACATCCTCTATGGCAGCAGCATGCGGCCATCAATGCACTCCCATCTATTGAAATATTTTTTATCTGAGTCACGGAACATTTATTTAAAATATCAATAGCATCGGATAATAAATTTCAGCCACGTCTCTTATCCCCTGACCCCGTTGAAGGTCAAGTTTTGGTTGGATTATTGATGGCCCCACCGCCACAGAGTCTATATAGAACAGAAGCGAAAGCATTTCTCCTCGACTGAGTTTCGATTGCCAATTTAGTTTTGTAATAAAATTTTTGCCCTGCTTATTGCATATACGAGTATCTAGTTATTTTCTTTGAAGTAAATTCAATAGTTTCATATCTTGATAGCTTTATATTCAAAAACTAAGTAGTGCAACTGTATCGATTTCATATTCTAGTTTATTCAAAGCTAGATACACCTGACACTTTAAATTAAATGTGAATTAAATTTTCAAGAATGCTGGCATATCGATTTCGAAGCCCATCCTCCATTTGCAAGTGATACAGGTGAATTCAGGTAAACTTTCGACCATCAATAAAGTCGGACAGAGTTGGGGCGCCAGCATGTAAACAACAACAACTGGTCACTCACCTGGGCACTGAGCCACCGGGCCACCGGATATACCATACCATATACCGTCTCCTCCCTGACTCAGTGGCCTGGCTGGTGGCCAAGTGCCAAAGTGTCCCGAAGTCCTCGAGTCCTCGATGTGACGGTCGTTCGGTCCGGTGCTTGAGCTTAAGAAATGGCACTGCAGCCGTCTAGCGCTATTATCCGTATTTTTTCCCGCCACTCTCACTTAGTTTTAACCCGGAGTTCGGGTGTTTGTTTGTTGTTGGCTGTGGTCGTGGACTGCCAGTCGACTATTATAAATTGTTATGTAGACACCTTGTGGCCAGAGTTCGATCCAACATGCCGGTCAACATTGCCTAGCATCCCCCTAGAAGTTCTACACTTCCCAAAAAAAATATAAAATTATTTGAATAAAAAGTATAAATTTATAAAGCAGTTTCTTGTTTCTCAACAAATCTATTTTTTTTAATAAAAAAATAAAGTTTTCAGTGCTTTTTTTTCTATGAGCTCCTCCCTTTATTTGCTTTTCATTGGACCAATTTGTCGAGGGGGGGAATAGGGTATACTTCTCATCCTTCTCCTCCAGGCAGGACTGTCGCCTGGCTTTGTTTAGTTTTCCAATTGCCGTTGACCAGCATGGAGGAGTCATCGCCACCGATGCCAAGTGTCATTAAACTCGTGGCAATGCATTAAGTGTTTATTGTTTGCCCATTGCTCGGTTCAATTGTTCATGCCTAATTACCGTTCAAACTTTGTCGACATGAATGGTCCTCGACGAGAACTATGGATGGGATGGGGAGTACGAATCCTGATGCAGTACCTGGCCAGGACATCAGGCACAAAGAAAGGCGCTAAAGGACCGGAAATTGCGCTTCACTTTCAACTGCACACACTAGGCGTGCTCTTTGCCAAGTGAAGCCCCTCTGGGTGTTCTCCGACCGGTGACCTCTTACTGGACACACCCACCACCACGTACTATGCACAGGGGCGCAGCCCACACACCCACTCGCCCACCCACCGACCTTTTGCATGTTGCCAAGTGCCCGGAAGCATTTGCATGATATTCCTTGCATACATTTCGGCGCCTCCCCAGTCCGCCTTTAAACTCAACGGACTGTGCATCCGGAAATTAAACATTTTACTCATACTTTCTCAAGCCCTGCGGTCGTCTCTGTGCCTAAGTGTCCAGCCATTCTCCGTTTGTTTTCAATTCACTTAAAACGAATGCCAAAAAAATTTGGAATAATACATACAGAAGAGAGAAGTACTATTGAAGAATCCCATTTTAAAAGAAGACCTTTCAAATTTGCATTTCACATTTGACTTTTTCAATGTCCCACACACGGTAAAATGCCAGAAGTTGGTCAGGCACACAAAATCGACATTATAGGATGGCCTTTTGACACAATATATTTCTGATCATATAATATTAAACTCCCAATATACGCTTTTGATATCCTTTTTTTTTATAAATATCTTAACTATTTAAAACCTAATTGAAAAAGGGAATACCGAATCAGAGCTCTATTCCGCTTCGAACTGCAAATAATCTGAAATATTTAACAACAAAAATTGATCAAATTTTTGGTCAAAATCATGATGTTACCCCTTTAAAAATTTTCGAAAAATGGGTCAAAAATTTTGTAGCGAGGTTTTGATTGCAAATGATGCTGCTCGATGTTCTAAAATCGGCAAGGTATAACATTTCAGGATCTGTTAAGAATTTGCCGAGATATTCATATTTTTCCTTTACGAAAATTCAAAAATTTGTACAACGTTTCCGCTAATTTTAAATTTGGCCAAAATATACAATTTCCAATTGCTTTTTATTGCATATCTTAACTATATCTGAACCGATCCGTAAACGGAATATCATTTATGAATCAGGGATTTAATCCGCTTCAAACTGCATCAAAAGTTTGAAAAAATCGAAGGACAAAAAACTGGCCCGATTTTTTGCCAAAATCATGATGTTACCCCTTTGAAAATTATCGAAAAATGGGTCAAAAATTTTGTTGCGAGGTTTTGATTGAAAATTATGCTGCTCGATGTTCTAAGATCGGGAAGGTATAACATTTTAGGATCTGTCGGAAAATAACCGAGTTATGCATATTTTCCATTAAAAAAATTCAAAAATTGGTACAACGTTTCCGCTAATTTTAAATTTGGCCAAAATATACAATTTACAATTGCTTTTTATTGCATATCTTAACTATATCTGAACCGATCCGTAAACGGAATATCATTTATGAATCAGGGATCTAATCCGCTCTAAACTGTATCAAAAATTTGAAAAAATCGTAGGACAAAAAATTGGCCCGATTTTTGGTCAAAATCACGATGTTACCCCTTTGAAAATTATCGAAAAATGGGTCAAAAATTTTGTAGCGAGGTTTTGATTGAAAATGATGATGCTCGATGTTCTAAGATCGGGAAGGTATAACATTTGAGGATCTGCTTAAAATAAGCCGAGTTATGGACATTTTTCCAATGCAAAAATTAAAAAAAAGGGATCCTTTATGATATTTTTTTATTTAGCCAAAATCTCAACTTTTCAGAAAGGCCAAGTTTTTCATTGGCCAAGTTAAGACTATTTCCGTAAAAATCTATCGGGTTGGAAATATTGAATCCCTTCACATTTCCCATTTGTTTACACTATCATAATAAATATTGAAATAATTAATACCAAAATAAATAATTATCCCTCATTTTTTATTGGAATACAATTATAATCCGCACAATAGCGACAATCACTGAAATTTTAATAATCACAAACCGCATTCCAAGCGGATTTAAAGATTAAAGTTTTCACGCAGAAAAATAAACATGAAAATCATTGTTTCAAATTAAAGTGAACCAAAATTACAATACTAACATATGGAATAAGAAATTACCATAAAAAAATAAGAAGAGTAAATACATTAAAAAATCTAATTTTTTTTATTTAAAAAAAATTAAGCATTTGGGTCATCCTTTTGTAACTTCAGATCCAACATTTACGAGAGGCTGGCACAAAAAAGCATTCGCGTCTCCGAAAATCCTTTTGCGTCAAGGCTTTTCATCTCGATACGGTGACAGACAATTATAATTGTATTTAATTCTTGTGATTGATGCTTTGTGAGCTTTTCAGGACAAAATCCCACCCTTGGCACCGCAGGTACTACACCTTGTACCAATATGAGCACACACGAACACACAGGAGCTGTCGCTGGGAAGGTGTGCCATCGGCATCCCCTGTCAAGGTGCAAAAATAAATATTATTTATGAGTTTCATTGATAAATATAATTTATTTCTCTAATTTATACCAAGGGAATTTCCTATATGCTAACATTCCTGTGGTTTTCCTTTTCAGGCGAAGTGCCTTGCCTCATTCCTACGGCTTGTGGCACAATGATGACACAGGTTGAATTATGAAATAAATAAACCATAAATAGGAATTAAAATTTGTCTATTTAAATGGCAACTTTGCTTGTTTAACATCGATTATTAATTATGAACATAACTAAACCCTGTTCCTTATTCGAAAGTAAAAGTTTTCAGAATGATTAATTTCATCAAATAAGTGGCGAATGAGTTATATGTCCTGCGTTGAAAAATTCCAGGACCTCAATTCAATTTAATTTTGTTGTTCCCCAGAGCGTGAGCGAAACGCATTCGTCATAAGCAAAAGCCGCACCATTTTCCCCTTTCAGAGACATTTATTCTACATATGTACTTTCGGGCATCGTATATTTTTATTGGCCGTGCTAGGAGCTAGGGGACCTGGCCAACGGTGCGAATGAGCTTATTTATGAGTTGTGTGTGCATATGATGTTTTAGAATACATTAACCCAATCAGGTGCAATGGCTCATAACGTTTGCACATAAACGGGTTACCATAAACATTCTCCTCCAGATTATCATAAAATATTTGTTCTTGAAAACAAATATGAATTGTGGCTTCGGAAAACCTCACAAATAATGTTATAAAAGTGTGATATCTCATTTTTAAAATGGAAAAATGTACACTTAAGGCACTGAAATATTCCCTGCAATTATTCTGTCTAGATTTCTTAACAATATAGAACTTGAAACTGGTGTTAAACCCTCTGGGGCTTAGGACTTTAGTTTTCTAGTAACAAAAACAGGCTCACAGCCAAGTTGGAATCAAACCCCCAAGCTTATATACCCTTACAGACTGTTTTTATATCTTTCGAAGAGGCTTTCCCTACTTTTGTAGAAAATTACAACATCCCCTGGCAAGGGTATAAAAACACGTATTCATGCTCTGAATGGAAACACTTTAACTGTAGGCCAAAAGGGTCTACGCAGAGACCTAACCCCCTCACATAGCTCGCCCTCGGACTGGGGGCTGTTCGCATTCTCCGGTGTACGATTACCGCCAGCTAGTCTCTTCTGTGTTAACAGTCGCTCTGGGCTGAAAGTTTGCGCCATCGCCACTTGCCATTCAATAGAAAATGTTGAATTCGTTAACTAAAACCGGCACGCACTCGATAATCCTCCAATCGCTCCGCAGTGGCCACTTCACGTTAGGTAGACGTGGGAGTTGTTTAAAGGTTAAATGAGAACATTTATTTAATGCTGCTACATTTAAAGTTTATTTTTCATTTTTGTTCTTTAATCCAAAAATCAGCCACCCAAAAATAGAGTCATAAATCACTAGGCATTGTCAGCTAATCGTTTTAAAATCAATTATAAATAGCTATCAAGTTAATCTTTAATAAGCAGACCGAGAGTTTCTACATGAAAAATGTATTCGGAAATGAGTCCTTTTTCGCGAGAAAGTAATTAAGCCATCATCAGACTTTTTCATCAGTTCGTTGTCCGCCAGCCAAGCCAAGCCAGCCAACCAGCCAACCAACCAGCTGGCAGACAGACTCGCTGCCAGGTGGGCGGGGTAATTAAAATGGCAAAAATAAATACCTATTAAGAACGTTTACACTGATTGACACTTTAAGGCAATTTCCGGCCATAATTCCACGCCACAGAACGGTGCCTCAAGAAAGTGTTTCCTCCACGCAGCGAACGCAACCAAAACCAAATGTCGAGCTATCGATTTGTGAAACGGGTTCCTTCCAGCTTCAAGGGTTCCGGTGGGGAGTGTATTTAGGCCAAGAGGTCTGACATGCTTTACATTAATTTGAAAATTTGGTTGCCCAGCCCTGCCCTGGCCCAGAAGGCACTTTAAGTCTTGAAAATTACTTGGCCATTTAGCGTGTAAGGAGGTGCTAAGCAGCCCAGATATTGAAGTTATTTGAAAAGTTTCAACTTGGCTTGGTTAACCCAAGTAGCAGGCGCGCATTAAGTAGTTTTGAGGCAAAAGTTTGGCGGTTTAATTATGATTGCGGCAAATTATAGTTTTTTACGATGGTAAAGGGTTCTATAATCTTGAAACTTTCAATTTCAGATTAGATGTTCAAAGAATAATTGATTTGGATAGATCTATTTTAATTTCCAACAGCCTTCCAACATAAATCCAAAAATATCCAACATGGCGTATGCGTAATGTATTTCCTTATGGCATCCATTTTGCCTCCATCACTTTATGTATATTATCTAGAATTTATAAAAGAGGTCAACTTTGATGTATCCATTTTTTTTTGTACAGAATTTTCAGCAATAAAATGTTCAATCAATCTGTAGCGACTGACTAGACAACTAGGCAGCGTCACCTGGCATCAATCCTGCCTTCTGGTTGACAGCCTTCCACCAAATCCTGCTCTGAACGCACCGTGTGGTTGACATGACTGCCACATGCGTCTGACTTCTGCCTCATGGCCTGGATGTGTCTAGTCATGCCATTTTCTAGTCATGGAATTCGCAATTTCTGCGTACTCATGTTGCACGTTGCTGGGCGTTTAAAAAAACAATAGCGATTTTCCTGTCTATGACTAAAATATGCTTAACAAATTAGTCTAATTTGTTCAAGACATCCTGAAGAGAGGGGATTCTGATTGTTTTTTTGAGGGCAGGATACAAGCAGTGGAAGAAATATGCTTTTAGTTTTAAAAGATTACAATTGTGAACCTTTAAAGCTTCGGCTTTTCGATATTATTACTGTTTTAATTAATGGTTATTATTTCATTTAATGATATGGCTGACAATTTGCATAAAGACACAATGGCACTGCCGAAGCCATGACTATTATGTGGGTGGAAAATATTTAATATTCCGATAAGAAAACAATTATAGTTAACTGCCTTATTTTTCAATTATTTCAAGTGGTAAAGAAAAGTTTAAATTTCAAAAATATGCAGTTTCTTTCAGTATTAAATGAAGGTTTCTAACATCTACCTGTCTAAGGTGCCACCTACCGATAATTCTAACTTATTCTAACGCTCCCCAAAATCGGTCACACTGCCGTTGAGAGAGAACCTTGGAGCTCGATCGTATAGTGGGGCTGATACTGGGCTCTCAATTATAGCATTTCCTCTCTATTTTAAAGATAAGAAACGTAAAAACAAAAACAGCTGTAGGGCCATAAAAACAAGTGGTTTAAATCGATTTTATGATTAGATTGAGCTCAAAAAACTAGGACACAACCGGAGAAACTACTAACTCACACCTTAAACTATACTAATTGAAACACCAATTAAATAATTTATGTTAATTTATTCAGAGTGATTTCTGAGATATTTAACTACTCCCTTATTAAATGATAACAAAAGCCTACAATTAAAAATTAAATAATCCATTAATCCGGAAACATGAGCCAGATGAAACCTATTCTCTGCGTGGGAAACACTGTGATCGATTTTGTGACCATAACTCAAAGTTATCCCAAAGAAGACACCGATCGTCGCTGCCTGGATGGGTTCTGGCAGCGAGGAGGAAATGCCTCCAATGTGTGCACGGTTTTAAGGGCTCTCGGATCGAAAGTGGACTTCTTTGGAATGCTGAGCAAATCGGTGGCTTTCCGGGCTTTGTTGGAGGATCTCCGACAAAGAGAAATCGGCACAAAGCACTGCCCAGAGACTGAAAAAGATCCGCCCTTTTCCTCAATAATTCTAGCCCAGGACTCTGGCACTCGGACCATAATACACTGCAACAAAAACTATCCAGAACCCACTTTTGAGGACTTTAGCCAGATCGATCTCTCTCAGTATGGCTGGGTGCACTTTGAAGCTCGCAATCCGACGCAGGTTTCCAAAATGATCCAGAGCATCCGGGAGCACAACAAGAAAACCTGTCAGAGGATCACCATATCCCTGGATTTCGAGACGAGATACGACCAGAACCTCCAACTATGTCAGCACTGCGATATCGTTGTCTTCTCCAAGGAACTGGCTGCCCAGAAGGGCTGGGAGACCGCTCAGGAAACGGTGGAAGGACTCGCTGCCGATATCACCGGAGATGGTGAGCGACCCGTGATCATATGCCCCTGGGGTAGCGAGGGAGCGGTGTGCCTGGATGCCAATGGGAACTTTCACAAAGTAGCTGCCTACAAGCCCGAAAAAATAGTGGATACACTGGGTGCTGGGGACACCTTCATGGCGGGATTCATCTACGCCACTTTTGTGGACCAGCGGGATCTAACGGATGCTATAGACTTTGCCAATCGGGTTGCTAGCCACAAAATCTCCGAATATGGTTATGATCATGTTACAAAAATTATCAAAATTTAAAGAGTAAAAATATCAACGAATTTATAAGAAAAGCAATATTAGAATAACAAAGAAACCTCCATGTAACCCAATAACAAGTTTTTGGAAATGAACAGCGCTTATGTATTCTTACAAATTTTATAAACTTGTCAAATTCATTATGAATATATTATAATTATTTCGTGATTATTTGTTGGGCAGATGCTTTGTTTTATTGTTGGTCTGCTGGGGTAATATCCAAGTCGGAAATCAAGAGTTCATGGCAGGATGAGTGTTCAGGCCCCCAATCTTCCTATCTAGGAGCCACACGTTGTTGTCTATGTGAACTTCATAAAGTCCCCTCTTAGGTCATCCATATCCGATGCGTTGGGCTTGGGCATTATGCCACTCGATACGCTGCCGGTTTGTTGCTGACTGTTCAAGCCTTCAATTAGCTGGAAATATTTGTACAAAATTGTTTAATAAAATTGTAAAGGTTTAAGATGATAGACTTAGTACCTTCTCTCTTAGGCGCTTTAGTTTGCGCAGTCTTTCCAACCAATTCGATGCATATGGGTGCTTTTTCTGCACACTTGTGTAGACTAGGGAGGCGAGCTGCAATCAATAATTTAAATATTCAATAAAATATAATAATAACTCTTGAATAGTCTGTACATTAGCATGAAGAGCCATTTGGCGCGCCAGCAGAGGAGCACTGCGGTCGGAAACAATCCTAGGTTCTGGATGGCATACGAATTTTGAAATCTCCGAACGAGCCTTCACATAAACCCTATTGGAGTTCAGCTCCAGTGGCTCCACAATCACACAAGCGTAGTTAAATTGGCCCTGTAATGAAAAGCATACCAAGAGTTAGTAATTTTCTAAACAAAATCCTTTAAAACCTACGGATATTGTATTTAGATTGTACTCCTCGCCACTCTCGTTGTAGATAATCTTTACAAAGTCGTTGCCAATGTAGCTCTTTTTCACATTGCAGTTGGGATCGTCCTGCAGGTTGGTGGGCATCAGGGTGGCCACATGGAAGGTAACCTTTAAAAGGAATAGGAAGTGGTTTTTTAAAGGAAATATTAATCAAGACAATATTTTCTAACAAACCTGCAGAATTTCATCCTTCCAAATGTAAGCAAACTTGCCATCAGCTCCGTTCCTATCCAGCATTATGAACAGGTTGTTCTGCTCCGCCTCCTTCAGGCTGATGAGGGTGCCTATGTTGCGCAGGAACTCCACATATCTAGCACTTCCGTGGCAGTTTCGCAGAATCTCGACTTCGTTGTTGCACTGCCCTTGACCCACGTACAAAACGCCAATCTTGTGCGTCTCGAACGGAGGCACCAGGTCGATCAGATTCACGGCACTGGCATTCTCCGGACCCACTTTCAGCGGTTCATCTGTCACTCCCAGCTGTCCGGTTGAGTACAGCTGCAGGAACACAAAGCTGGGATTCATGCAGAGCTTGGTGTTGCTGGGGCGCTTGGCCTGACCAAAATTCCGGAAGTTGCTGGCCGGCGGCGGGCGTGAGTTGCCATTGTTTACCTCCCGCACTACTGAAATGGTCTTCGAACGCCCGCGCATCATGTCTCCGTTGCCATTATTTCCGTTGTCATAGTCGGAGGTGATCACACCGACGTTGGAGCCATTTCCGCCACCGGCGGCCGAAATGCCCAGAGGACCAGGATGCGGGACAGATGTGCCGCTAAAGCTGGTGACCCGCAAGGGCTGCTGGCCGGGCGAGAGCGGAGGTTTACCCAGCTTCAGGTTCGATCCGCTGGCCTGGAGAGCGATATTGCTGCCGCTAACCTGACTGCTGACATCATCCGCCGAATGCTGCTTTGGCGGCAGAGTGGCAGTCTCCGGTTGAAGGGCTTGTCCAGCGGGTTGGGCTGGCGGCGTGGATCCAGCTATCTCCTCCGGAATGGCCTCACAGCTCACGCGCATGTCCTTAGTGCTGTACTGAACATTTTTCTTCTTTAGAGTGAGCTGAGATTGAGGCTCATCGGCGACGGCTTTGGCAATCTCCTGTGACAGGGGTGCCGGTTTGTTAGAAAGGAACGCCTGCCGCCAACTGGAGCTCATTTCCGGGCTGGAGTTCACGCGACGCACAGGATTCCTGGCACGGCTCTGAGAATCCTCGAATGCCAGGGAATCATCGTCCGCCTCGCCATCGCTCACGCTGCCACACAGAGCCGCCTCTTTACCACGTTTACCCGCCGCTGATACTCTTGGAATAGGAATGGCAGCTGCTCCTCCGCTGGTGGATGGATTTCCGTTGCCGTTCCCACCGCCGTTGCCATTGCCCACTGAGTGAATCTCCTCCTGGCGCTGCAGGGCTCTAGCCTTAGCCACCATCCGACTGCGAATGACACTGGTCTGAGGAGCAGCCACGGGATTAGTCTCCGGTTCGGGCTCAGGATCAGCCAGTGGCGTTGGAGGAACTTGCATGGCGTTGTCCGGTCCAAAGACACCTCCATGGGCAGTAGGTAAAAACAATGAAACCACATTATTGAAAGGCAGATCCTGACCGAAGCAGTCGATGGTGATGGGATTTTGAATGCGCGTCAGCCACGAAATGTTTCCGGTGGGCCGGCGGATGAGGATTTCTGCCCATCCGGTACACGCACGCACGCAGACGGGTTGCTGGACCACCGATCCCGACGAGGGGCTCATGCTGACCGAAGACTGCGACAGGGAGTTGCCCAGCAACGAGGTGTTGCTCCCCGTGTGCGGTCCATCGCCCAAGCCACTTCCCAGTGCTTCCGGATTAGATCCCCGACGCGATAGGGCGTCCAGTGATGCGGTGGAACTATTGGAGATCTGTCGATGCGGATGACCGCCGGAGGATGAGGAGGAGGTGAGCTCCGTACTGCCCGCAGACTCGTTTCCACTACTGTGCTGCAGGCTCACCTTCGTGTAGCGTCGTTCGCGCTCCGGCGAGAGGGGCGGAGCAGCATCGCTGAGGCTCTTTGAATTCAGACTGATGCTAGGCGCCTTCCCCAATTGGGCGCAGCGCTCGCACAGACCGCTACGCGTTGGAGCCGACGGACAGCCAGAGGTGGTGATGGTCACAAGATTGTGGCCCACTAACCAAGTCTGCGAAACACCGTCCTTCAGTAGGAACTCGGCCGCCGGAAGACTGTAAATGCAGATACATAAGATGGTATACAAATTTGCAGTAAAATAAGTCCACTTACCGCTTGGGCATCGAGGGACACGGCGAGTAGGTATGCCTGGCCAGGAAGTCGAAGCATGTCTCCGCCAATTCGTGGTGAAAGGTACGCAGGACATTATTCATCTGTGGCCGCATTTCCAGATCGTTCCGAGCAGTGGCGTTGTTTCTACTGCCTCGTTCCGTAAGACTCGTACTCCTCTTCCGGTTCGACGAATCCTCGTTAAGCGAGTTCAGGTTCACAATGTCGCTGGATAACATCTTGGCATTGGACTGCATGGACTGAAAACATAAAAAATTGATTAAAATAACACTGTAGAATTACAACAAAGGGAGGCACTTACGTTTTTGATATAACTCACGCAATTCCTGCGCAGCTCCAGCTTACACTTGAGAAACCATCCAGCGATAACGTGATGGGCCAGTGACACCGTATAATGATCATAGCGATGGGGCTTGGTGTACGGCAGCGAAATGGCAAAGACGTACATGTTGTGCATGGAGGTGAAGTTCGTGAACAGATGCTTGGACAGATGAATAAGCACTGAAGAGGGATAACATTATAAAGCTATACAAGAAGGATGCTTCTTCCCACTTACGAGACAGAAATTCCAGAACCGGAATGGCCAATGCATTCGTGTCAGACATCTTGCTCATTTGCAGCAGCACATCGGGAAGCTTGCGCATTAGAGCCTCCGGCATCTCCAGAATCAGAATTGTCATGGTGTTGATACAGACCCCGGCTATTCCTGCCAGGACCCGCGAGTTTAGGGCAGCAATTATGCTGTTATGTTGTGGTGGCTGCAGGCATTCGTGGTAGATAACCAGGGAGGCGATCGCGGGAAGGACGAGGGCGTGGAACTCGTCGGTGGGTCGTTTGAACTTGTTGTTGCTGACGGAGCTGATCTTGAAGAGGGCACTGGCCAACTCCTCAATGTCGTTGCCCTGGACCAGCGCCTTGTTCTGCAGCACTTTCGGCAGCTCCTTGATGACCAGCTGAAACACCTGAAAATCGGATTCCTGTTCCAAGCAGCGCACAATCAGCTTGAACACTCGGCGGATGGATATCGCCGTGGAATGAGCCTGCGGCAACAAAGGCGAATCGATGCCCAGGTGGTGGCTGAACTTGACCACCTCGTTGCTGCCCTCAGGATAGCCAATGTGATAGGAGCCGTTGGCGCGAGCCTTCAACACCCAGGTGAAAATCTGAAAGGGAAAACATATTCTAGAACAATTTCTGGAGCTTATCTGTTAAAGCTTCCTCACTTTAAAGCGCACTACGCTGGTCTGTTCAAAGATCTTTGGTCGGTCGTAGTGCAGCTCCAGGTGGTCCATTAGAATGTTGAATATCTTGAGGGCGTGCGTCGCGGGCAACCGATGCAGTTTGATGGCAAACACCTGGACTAGGCCATCCACGGCGGCAATGATGTCTGCAATCTCCGACTCACTGTTGATTACTCCAACGGCCACGTCCGGCAGACTGGCGATTTCGTGGCGCGTGTGCTCGAAGGGTCGGTTGATGATCGCCTCCAAAATGTCCAGCAGATCCATGCACCGCTTCGTGTCGCAGTGATGGGCAAAGTTGGAAAGAGCTCGAGCCACCGACACCCGCACCTGGACACTCGGCTCTTGGTGTATCTGCGAGAGGTGGGCAAGAACCACTCTGCTGAGGATCTCCTCTTCGTAGCAGGCTCTGTTCTGGTCCATGATCCGGACCAGTGCCTCGATCGTCTTAATACGCACATTCACATTTGCCATGCGATAGTATCGGCGGACGAACAAAGCCAGCACCTGGAGCCACTCCGGCCGAGTGGCGGTCACCCTGCGAGATCGATACTCAATGAGCGCCAGAACCGAAGCCTCTGGCCTTCGATCCGCCACTCGATCAATTAGATCGTAGATGCGCTCCACGTTGCCTAGAATCTGAGAGGGATCCTGCTGCAATAGCTTCTCAATACAGTCGATATTCTCGTGGAAGTTGATCTGCAGGTGGTGCAGGCGATCCTTGTTGATATTCGATGATTCGTAGTACTCTATGTTGCCAATGATGGCGGACATTATGTCGCAGATTCTGTCCCAAATGATCTCCGACAGCTGTCGCTTGTTAATCACCATGCGGGCGCTGAGGATCACCTCGAAAGTTACGATCACTTGCCGACTGTCCAGAGCCTACGGAAGTGATATCAATTATAATAAAATTAATTATTTTAAATTGTTTCAGCTCACCCGCAGAAAGGCTGTCAGCACATTCGTTGCATAGGTCATTGGCGAGACCTGAAAGATAATGTTCGATCCAAAAATGTTCATGTTCAGATGGAACACAGCCCCACGCAGCAGATGGGCGTCGTCGTAGAGAGAGCGGTCGTTGAGGATGCTGCACATTAGCTTCATGGAATGGTAGCCTAGCTGGGTGCCCAGTAGGTTCTTCATTATCTGAAAGATTCAAAACATATTATTTACTTTCAATCTCTTTAGGAAGGAGTCAAAATTCAGAGCAAAAAAATTGTAATAAACTAAAAAAATGAGGAAACAAATAGTAAAGGAGTTCATAACCATAAAGAAGGTGCGGTATTTGCCGCCTGAACCTCCGGAGCCTCCACCACCACCACCACCGCCGAAAAAGTGGTGCCTGGCCGTTGGATCCTGCACGATGGACATGATAACGATTGTAAACAACCGGCTCGTACCTGGTCAAGTGGCGCGGACTACGGATGGGTCCTGGCGGCGGGGCGGACCCGCTGCGAATATTTGCACAGTTTGGCGCCGATTGGGCTTGGAGTGCGAGTTCCTGGGCGTGCTCAGCCGATCGAGGGCGTTCGAGAGCTTGCGCCACAGTTTCCAGTCGGACAATATCGACATCTCAAACTGCCCCATGACCTACCACCATCCGCCACATAGGAGCATCATTGTGCAAAGGAACACCGACTTTCGCACCGTCCTGGAGTTCGCCGATAAGCGCCAGGAGCTAACCTACCAGCAGTTCGTGGGTGCGGTTGATTACCAGAACTATTTGTGGATCCACTTCGAGATGCGCCTTCCCGAGCAGGTTAGAAAGATGATTATGGCCGTGCGCGCCTATAACGAACGATGTCCGGAATCGAAGATCATAATTTCCACCGATGTGGATAACTTGAATCCAGAGAACATGCTGGCCGCCAGCATGGCGGACTACGTTTTTATCCGAAAGGCCTGCATGCACAAGTATGCCTATGTGAACGGTCGGGAGACCGTCTGCGCGGCCAAGGAAAAGATGGTATTCGAGAGGAAGAAGTATGAGAAGTCGCTTCCGCCCAAGAACCCGTATGTGCTGCCCGACGAACCCACGGAGGACGAACTTTGCCAGCCAGAGGAGTCCAATCAACCCCATATCATGTACAACAACTTTCAGGATGGAGCCAGCTGTCTGATGAAGGACGATACCTTTATCAAGGTCGCCGCCCAAACTCCAAGCGAAATGGTGGATGTGAATGGGCACAGTGACACCTTTACTGCATCCGTGATTTATGCTCTATTGGTAGTGAAGATGTCCTTACGGGACGCTCTAGAATACGGCGCCCGAGCATCGGCGCTTAAGGTGACTGCTGAAGGATTCGACGTATTGCGGTGCATGCCCAAGGATCTCGTTAAGTGCTACTATGCATAAATGTTATAAACTGGTTTTCTCCTCTGGAAATACTAAATAAAATTTAAAATACACTCTTATCTTAAAAATATATCTTTAAATAACAATATCCATCATCTTTGGCCTGAGGTCACTTTTTGGGAAGTGTGTCACCGGCCCAGTTACTATTTTTGGGTAACCTCTCAAGGGCCTTGGAATCTGGAAAAACACCGACTAGACGATGATCAGATCGGCCGGGGTAATCAACCCCCAGAGGAGCATGTCCAACGATAAGAGGCTCTGAAGTCACCGGGACCCGATAAATTCGTAGAGAATCGACTCAGATACACTGGAACTGGAAATTCTCATTAGTATTAATAAACAAATGTTGGTGCAATCTCCGCCAGCGATTGCCGAATCAGACAATGAGCTGATAAATCCCCCCGCCCAGTGGAAGGCATAAAAAGCGAAGCATCTCACAGTCAGCACCGCATTCGACGGATTCTAAGCATAAAACCACCTCCAGCGGAAATGGAGAGTGAGTAATGGATAAATTCTTAAACTGGAATACGTAGAAATCACTTACATATTTATTCTTCCATTCCAGAGAAGTATATAATAGTGTACGTCCTATGGACCATCTCAGCATCGGTGATTGCCGATTCGGATATTGCGGCTCTGTGCAAGACGGCAAAGACCTGGACATTCCTACCCAACAGGCAGCACTGTCAAAAGTTCTACCTATGCACTGGAGCAGATGAGGAACCCTTTCAGGAGTACAGTTGCCCCACAGGCCATTATTTTAGCGAGAAACTGAAGATCTGTGTGCGGGGAGCTTGCTCCGATGAGAGCATTGAGTGCGAGATTGAGAACAGCGTGGCCCGAAAACGGGATGACTGCTCGAAGTACTTGACTTGCATGGAGGGAGGGGCCCATGCCGTGTCCAGCTGCCCGTCTGGAACGTACTTCGATCCCGGCAGAAGAGCCTGCCTGCCAGTGGCCGTAAACTCGGCACATCAGTGTAGCTGCGTGCTCCCGGAAAACGCCACCTTGTCCAATCCCAACGATTGCGAGACCTATTTCCGGTGTCACGATGGAGAGGCTGTGCTGGTTCAGTGCCCACCTGGAGAATATTTTGCAGTGAGCGCCAACACCTGCCTTCCGGATCTCACTGGCATTTGCCTTGAGAAGCCAACTCTGCCTCCGGGTTTATCGGAACACGCCCAGGCCCTAGACGAGTGTACCCGTACTGGAAGTCAATTGGCGCCGCATAGCCGCAACTGCCAGAGGTACTTTATTTGTGCCAGGAAAAGGGTCCTGGAAATGCGGTGTCCCAGGGGACAGTACTTCGATGTGGTGCACAAATACTGCAACCTAGATTCGAGAAGTGAATGCCAGGAAGTTGAAGCTGAGAAGGAAATAGTGGCGAACAGCAAAGCCCAAAAAGAGATCCAGAAGGTGAAGCAGAAGCCAAGGCCGAAGGAGACTCAGAAGCAGGTGGACAAGAAAGAGCCACAAGGGGATGGTCCCGAGATGGAGGTTTCTGCGAAGCAACCAGAGCAGGAGACTGTCAGCAGCTACGACAAGTTCTCCTCCAAGTTTATAACATTTATCAGAGGTTAACTTAAAGTTTATCATTAAAGTATCTTAATTACTTTTTAAAAATAAATATTTAATCGAACATTTGGAAAATATTCAAGTTTCGAATTGGAGAGACCATCTAATTGGCTTTTATTTATGCTCTAAAAGGACTCATAATTCAATTAGTTAAGAGTCACAGTAAAAACTCACCTTGAACGATGACGGGCAGTATGGTGGATAGTTCACAGTCCGACACAACGTGGATATGCACTGCGGCAGCGGCTCACTCGGAAAGATGGTGTATCCGATGACCATCTCGAGGATTGTCAGGCACTGAAGGCCGATCTCGTCGACGGTGACAGTGATGCTCAGCTCGCAGGCATTCCTTTCGAAAAAAAACCGAAATCTTGAATAACTCAAGTTCTAATCTGGAAGCAAATAGTCACCCACTGCACGATTCCCACGAGTATGTCCTTGTCCAGATGGGCGGCGTTAAACTTGATCAGGTTGACCAATATGTCAAGATAGGGGCTAAGCAGATTCGCCTCCTTAATAGCTGGGATCCAGAGAAGCATGAACTTGCCAATCTATCAATAAAAAAATGGTTATTTTTTCCCAAAAATAGTTGAAATAAAGCTAAACCTTCTCCTCGAAATTGGTAATGTCCTTCCCGTTGTCCGTAAGGGTGTCTAGGAGCTCGAGCAAGTGTCGTAGGTCCTCCCGAGCCTCGTGATTCTGAATTACCAGGAAGAACTTCTCCCGCATCAGGGTTAGATTCTTGTACTGGGTGTGGATGAGTCGCTTGTAGAAGCTCAGGGCGGTCTGGCGCGTCTCGGCAGGCTTGTTGGGCACGATGAGATCGTTCGTGAGATTCCACAGAGTAGTGATGGAGGTCTGTCAAGGAGAAATAGATAATATGATGCTTCCTATTGTCCAATCTCTAATGGCACGCACCTCATCGAAGTTGAATTTGTGCAGATGCATGTCGCCCAGCTCCTTGAGCATTCGGCATCTCTGAGCCACCGGCTGCTCCGGCCGCAGCTCCCTTTCGAAGTCCGGAGGGAGGCTTCGTTCCCCCACGTAACCTGCAACAAATAAAGAATTCCATCAGTGGAGCCCAAGTAGATTATTTAGGGTTCCTTTGTTACCAGCCGGCATCGTCTTCAGGAACAGCTTAAACTTGGACTTGTCCTTGGAGCTCATGGTAGTTCGTTGTCTGGGGCGGTGGTCAGAAAGGTTTTTCGAAGATGGTGGAACCAGTAATCCCTTGCTTAGGTCCTAATAACAATATAATCACATCACACAGAACAGATTTTACCCATTGCCCATGTCTGAAAACAGCAATGCCAGACGGTTTGAAATTCCGCAAACCTGGCAGCCCTAGCGGGAGTTTAAAAAAAAGTTAATACTCCTGTAATAATATTTTCAATGTCTTTAATACTTAGAATAAAATGTATATTATTTTCCACCATATTCATAATTTTTATAAGAATAAAGAATTTATGTTTTTCCCCCTGTTGTTGAGTGTTATCGTGGTAATCGATATCGAATATCGACTATCGAATAGTCTGATGTCCGTCGTTCCATCCCTGGAAGTAGCCTTGCATCATCTCTCAGCGCGTCTATAAAGTGTTAAAATATTTTTACTTTGAATTGCCTTGAGAAATTTAGTCGCTTGTAGAGAAAGCATACAAGCCGAATTTAATCTATCACAACCCATAACTCATCAGCTTGCGTTGCAAATCACAATAGCTCGATATTAGCCGGATTCTCGTTCGCTAATTGGCAAAGGAGACGGGGAAAAAGCACAAGGGTGAAGAACAAAAGGAGGTGGAAAACAACAGTTAATCGTCAATTTTTACGGCAAAGGTGAGGAACTACGCCTTACCAACACACTGACGCAGACGGCTCTTATCGCACCCGTATTGGTGGTGTATATAAAAAATTAAAACAATATTTGCACATCCGATTATTACTATAATATTTGCGTGCAGTCGACGTCGGTTCCATATATTAGCAAGTGTGTGCGTATGTACACTGCGCGTCATCAGATTAGCGCCCCCTGATCATTCTCGGGTAATGTCCAATATTATCCAAACTATCAAGGCTAAGCCATAAAACTTTTTTTTGACGATACTTTTAATAATATTCTTCAAAATAAGATAAGGTACATAATGATAAGTATAACAATAATATTTTATTTATTTGAAAAGAAAATGTATACCAAATATATGAATTTAATTTTGATTCATCAGATTAGCGCCCCCTGCTTAAATTTAATGAATTTTCACTTAATGCTTAACAACTAGTAGTGTTTTATGCTTAATCTTATTATTTACTTATTTTTTAATCAAATTAATAATGGGTGGTCCCGCCCCCATTTTCCAGGACCTCACAGATCCTGCTAGGAAGTGACTCGTACAATTTCTCAATGTATTGTAATGATATGGAAGACCAAGCTTCTTTAATCCCGTCGATGAGCTCCAATTTTGTACTATACTGCTTTCCAGACTCGTAAACTTTTCTCGAGAGCCATCCCCACACGTTCTCTATTATATTTAAGTCCGGAGAGTACGGCGGCCACGCCAGGACATCAACGTTTTGGCCCTGTATCCACGATTTTACAGATCGGGCAGTGTGGATTGGAGCGTTGTCGTGTTGAAAACGCCATTTAAGATTTCCAAAACAATTTTGGAAATGTGGGAAAGCCGTTTTTAAAAGATTATTATACGCCATGGCGTTCATTTTCGGGGTGAGAAATTGTAACTCATAGGTGCCATAATAGGATATGGCTCCCCATACCATTACGCCACCTACCCGGCTATGTAAACGATCTAAAATATGCTCTTCTTTACGCATGTCGTGGAAATAATAATTATAGCCGTCAGGGCCTTCTAAATTAAATTTCTTTTCATCGGAAAAGACTACAAAGCGCCACTCCTTCGACCATGTCATATGCGAACGAGCAAAATTTAGGCGCATTTCCTTTCGTAACTTATTTAGTTGTGGTTTTTTTTTTAGTTTTAGTCTTTTCAAGTGTTCTGCTTTTTTTATGACTCGTAATACCGTAGACTTGCTAGCTTCCACACCGCTTTTTTCTTTAATTTTTGTAGAAGAGTCGTGTGAATTAGACGCATGTCTAACTATAGACCGAATGTCTGCTTCGGAAATAACTCTGTTGTTACCGCCTTTCATATTTTTACCATAGCCTTGTTTATTTTTAAGAAAACTGGCTATAGTTTTTCTATGCCTTCCCATTTTTTCAGCAATTTTATGTAAAGATAAGCCACTTTCACTAAAGGTTTCGATCTTAGACTTTTCTTCTAAAGATAGGACAGTTCCTTTACCCATTTTGATTCTCAGTTTATAAACAATTATTCAATTAATCAGCACAAAAAATTTCACAACTGTACGTCAAAAATTACGCGAGATAACTAAATTTGAATTTACAGGCGCTAATCTGATGACGCAAAATCAGTGCAAGCTTTTGCAGAGAAAGTAAAACAAAAGAAGAAAAAATAGATAACGGATTCTCTCACCTAACGGTATTTCTGTCAGAAAGCGACAATTTGTGCATTTTAAAAGCAACAACAAAAATTTTGAAGTTGCGTGCAATAGAAACAGAGATAGATGCAATAAAGTAAAACCAAAAGGGGGGCGCTAATCTGATGACGCGCAGTGTATATGCCCTGGATAGTATGTCCGTGTGTATGTGTGTGTGAGTGTGCGCGAGAGTGTATGTGATGAAATGCAATTTTATCTTGGCATTTTGCGCGCCTCCGAGATTATTCACACGCTGGTGCTCTTGTTACCCTTGTGATTACGATTCCAATTCAGTTTCTGTTTTCCTTTGCGTCCGTTTTTGTGTTGTGGGAAAGCGGCGTCGCCATTTTCGTCGGCCCGGCCACCGGGTTTTCCTAGCAATCGATTCCGTCTCCCCAAGGTGTCCGAACGGGGACTAGAGACCGTTACATTTTAACCGGTTTCTCTGATTCGAATCTCGGTATTTTTCTTATATTTAGTATTTCATTTCATATTTTTCTAAATCTAAATTAATCTTCAAATTACTTCCCAACAGATAAATAAATAAAAAAAAATGAGCTCAACGGAGGAGAACAGCAACAGCCCGGCCACCACGCCCCAGGACAGTGAGCCCACCGAGCAGGCCAATCTGACGGACCTGGAGAAGATTGAGGAGGAGAAACTGAAGTCGAAGTACCCGAGCGGCATGCGAGTGCCCGGCGGTCACTCGGCCTTCCTTCAGAAGCGACTGCAAAAGGGGGTAACTTTCAAAATCAACTTTACTTACAATATTACTTGCAACTAACTCCAAAATTTCTGCCCACAGCAAAAGTTCTTTGACTCGGGAGACTACCAAATGGCCAAGCAAAAGGGTGGCGGCGTCAAGCAGGTCTTTGCGAACAAGGTGACCACCGGAGAGGCTATACCCACACCCGAGACGGTGCCAGCGCGCAAGACATCGATCATTCAGCCCTGCAACAAGTTCCCGGCGACGAGCTAATTTACTCACTTTAACCAGAAACCTCAGATGCGGTCCCCCTGTTCCCACTTCAAATGCTCTATACCTAATTTTAAAAAATCTATTGCTAAGATGGCTGCTGCTGCTGGCTGCTAGCTGCTGCCGGATGGCAGGCATTTCACAGATTCTTAATCTGAGTTGGCAGCTCCGTTTACCCCACAGTTACAAAACCCTTATGCCGGCTTCGCTTTTGGCCAATCTCACGATCCGTGATCGAGTCAACCATCTCAGGCCGGAGAAGCGAAACTAGGCAAGCCGAGCAGCGTGAAATTAATTGCAACAGTTATATATATATATCTCTATCTGTGTAACATTAACATAACTTACCCTGATCGTACGTAGTTGTAAGTATTACGAGCATAATAAATTTAAGTTGGAGCCAGCCACACGCATTGTTCTCGTATATTGTGAAGTTGATTCAGAAAGAAAATGCATAGCTCGTTGCTGTTAGCAGGATCAATTAACTTTTTATTTTGATTGGATGCGATATAAGATGAATTTGTACATGATACAGACATTTCGCGAGTAATGAGCTAAAATAAAAATGTATGTACGTACTACCTTGTAGGAAATGTGATTTCGTGGGGCGCTAAACTAACAACTAACTGAATCGGGAAATGTTTATTTAAATGATAAGTGACTGGTTGGCAAATCATCTAATTAGCTTGAAAACATTCTGACGAACACCTTTCGTAATTGGTTAACCAAAGTGCCAGGCTACAATTGAAATCACTGGGCATGACAGCGGTGAGTGTTTTGCTCACATTTTGTTCCTGGATTTGCCATCCAAACATAATCCAAAACCCAAACAGAAGCTCTATAGATGTGGAGGTCAATGGAACAGAAAACAAGAGAAATAGTTTGTAGTTAGTGATCAAAACCTTCAAAATGTGTACTTAAAATATATATTCAAAATTTAAATATGAAACTATGCTTATGAATTATTTATTTTATTCTTCTATGGAAACTGAATAGTTATACCACTTACGATTCGACAATTTCAATAAATTCTCGTTCTTGTTTTTCAAATGAAATTCATGGCATTATTTCTAACGATTTGCTTCAATTTGCAATCCTATTTCAGCGCCGTTCAAAGTAGCTTCAAGAGCCCGCCATATTTTTAAATGTCTGGTATTTTTTTGGTTTTCGAAAAATACCATACAGTTTATTTGTCATGCATGGCAACCCTGGTGGGCTCTGTATGTGTTCATTGGTTGTTATGTTTGGTTTTCGATTCAAGCAAACATCCTTGTTCTTGTGCGTTTAAAACGAATCCAAATGGATGCCGAGGTCGAGTGCAACCACAGCGTACCTGATCTGGTCACCCATCTGGCGACACTGCTGTGCGCAGAGGAACTAGCTCCGCATAGGCCAACAGCTGCTGCTGTAGCGAAGAAGCGCTCCAGGATATACGAGGCCTTGTTCCTGAGCGGCACCATGCCCACTCAGAGTAAGCTGGACTTGTTCAATAAGGTCAGCCGCGAGCTAGAGGTTGAATGCAAGCATCGGAAGAACTTTAAGGACCTGCAGGTTCTATTGGAAAACAGGACTTTGGAGGAATCTGTGAAAATCGAGGATGCGGAGAACGACCTGGTTAAGAAGAATATCAGGGTGCTCAGACCAGGACCCCTGCGACTGGTTGCATCCTATGTGCCCGATCCTGCACAGGTGTTGATGGAAAATCAGTTCCCAAACGTGTTCAAGTCCGTGGACCAAATGCGGCGGGCACTTAAACCGATTCAATTGAAACCCTACACCGATTTCCTCCAGACCAATCCAATATCCATGCCGGAGCCGTTTAGAGTAAAGTTTCAGAATCAGAAAACATCGCGGTTCTCGGGCATTGCTGAATCCATGTCGCGCATACGGGCCACTAAAGACCATCCTCCACCGTTTTCCCTTCGAATGCCGGTTCTTAAAAAACCGAAATCTTCTGCCCTGGATAACCAGGAATTTATCTGCGATGCAGAGCCACAAAAGATCTTTGTATCTGATCATATGCTGACAAATGACTTGATGCTTTATGCCAATAAAGATCTAGTCCTCAACTACATCCAGGAATCTATCCTGGTGGAACACTTAAAAAAGGCTGCAGCTGGCCTTCAGTCGGAAACAATTACCATTTCTCCGGAAGACTCAGAGCTGCTGGTAATCCAGCCCCAAATCACTTTGCGAACTGTGTTGCCAGAAGTGGTGGCGGGATTTGCGGAACCCTTCCTGGGTTCAGGGCGAGCCTTCCGGCGCTTAAATGCCCGCGTCCGAGGCAGCAATCATTTGGTGACACGACTGGAGAGGCCCGTCACCCGGGTAGGCCTTAAACTAAAGGGTTTTCTCAGGTTAATTAATATTTATTTACTTTTAGGCCCTCCGCGAAGCTTTGGTGGAATTTCTTTCAAACAGCCGGGAGTTCCTGCTTTCCCTTAACGCCAACAGTATCACCCAACTGCTCTCTTATAGCCGCCCTGCTATGCTGCTGCTCCAGCACTTGGATAAAATGTTCTCCCATGAACCGAGACGTAAGTAAATAGACTTATTTTCTTTAAAACTTAATTAACCTTTTCTCTTTGAAGTCACTTTTGATGGGGAAGTTACTGGCCCGTTTCTACTGAGCTGCATTTGGTCGGCCATTGATAATTGCTGCAACAGCAACTTCCTGCAACTGCTCATCTACATGCTGCGCTCCATTTGCCAGACCTACTTCGTCCAGCTGAAGAGGTGGCTCTTTCATGGAGAGCTGGATGAGACCATGAACGAAACATTTATTACCCGCAGTCTTAATCATTCGCAGACGGTGTTTGACGAGTGCAGCAAGGAGTTCTTCGATCGGGGCTATATGGTTATCAAGGAATCCGTTCCGAATTTTTTGAGTGGCTGCGAAGATGACATTTTCCAGTGTGGAAAGTACAATCAAGTGCTTAAATCCTACAATGCTCAGGTACTCTTAACGATATCTAAAAGGATCAAATCTAATCTCTAAAGTAATCTCCCATCCAGCACCCCGTGTTCGACGTGGAGCTTCCGGAAATAGTCGTCTGCCTAGAAGAACAGCAACTGAAGGAGATGCGCCGGAACCTAGCGGAGAAATACTCGGCCATTTATCAACGCTTTGGATGGTGCAGCATGCAGAGCATTTTTGAGGAGCGCATAGCTGCCAAACGGAGCTTTAAAAACCTAATGGTAGAACGAACAAAAGCTCACTTGGCTGCCTGGGAGGAAAACCAGCGGCTACTCCTGCTTGAGGCGAACGCCCAAAAGAAACTGCGCTACGAGGAGCTCAATGCCCAGCAGGAGCTGCAGGAGAACATTCGTTTAGAGCGTCGCCGCCAGGAAATCGTCCAAGAGCTAGCGTTCCAAGCCGAATGCAATCGGTTGGAAGAGCTTACACTGGAACAGGAAAAACATGAGCTAGAGAAGACAGTGGCTCAGCTCCAGGACGAGTTAAAATCAGAAAAAGATTCCCATGAGAGGGGCAGTCCCGATCCCAGCATAAATAGTGATCGTAGTTTCGTATCCTGCCAGGAAGGACCGGATTCCCATCAAAACTCTTCCATCGAAAATAACGATGAAGGCTTAGATAAGGAGCAGGAAGCGACGGATGAAATAGCGTCTCAATTTTCGTCAACCGGTGTTCAGTACCAGCGCACAATGTCGGATGTGGTGAACTCCAATGAGCAGCCCATACCCCAAACGGAGCTGAGTCGCAATCGTCAGAATATGCATTCCTCGGAGCAGTTCCAGGAGTGCCAGACCTGGGTCAAGCTCAATCAGCAACCAAAGAGTCAGAATACGGAATCAGGACCCGTTTCAGGGTTTTATGCTCCACTGCCCTCCGATCTGAACGCAAACGTACCGGAGAAGCTAAGCGAACTGCAACTCAACCGACTACGGATGACACATCATGATGCCTTCGATAGCTATAACTGCACCGAGGATGAGCACACCAAGCGAATGCAGATTAGCTTGGCGTCGGATACGGAGAGAGCTCGGAATCGGCGGAGGGTAATGAATAGCGAGTACAATATTATCCTGGGCCAGGACTGGACCAAAAGGACCAATACCTTGAGCCTCCCCCTGGAAAGCAACAAGTTGCATGTGGATGTGCCGTTAGCCGTGCTCACCCCCATGTCCACAACCTCTGATGTGGACATTGGAAGTCAAACACCCACCAAAGACACTTCCGATTCATCCAACAAAGACGAAACAAACAATAATAATCATGAAATTGAAAGCCAAAACTCATCCGTAGCACAGGAAAATGTTTCTAGTTGCTTGGAGCGGGTCGCGGCCAGCTTTAAACCCACTTTCCTGCTGCCCACCCATGGAAACTTAACAAGCATACGGCAAAAACAAACGAAGGAATCACCCAAAGAACCTAGTTTCTCAAAGATACCAAAAAATTGCAATCCTTTCATGATCCGCCGATGCCTGCAACTCTCCGTGATGGCTCCTGTCAATGCCCACTATGCCCTTCTTCGCAATGAGGTGTTGCGGATCTTCCACGAGCTCCGTATCTACGATCATTTCCGAAAACTCAGGAACTACTTTTTCCTGCTGGATGGCCATTTCGGAACAGTTCTAACTTGTGATATCCTTGGAAGGATCAAAGCGGGCGTTGATCCACGCAGTTTGTGCCAAAAGGGCATACTAGATGCTATTCTGAGTAATGCTTTAGCTTCCTGCTCGGATGAGATTACCGTGGCCCAGAATCTTACTCTGAACTGCTCCACGATACCAGAATCTCTGAATCTGCTGTCAGTGGAAGCCACTTCCATGCTGATGCTGAACTGCAAGGTGGACTGGCCGTTGAATCTGGTGATCAGCCCTGAAACGATTGCTAAGTATGGTCAAGTGTTTGGATATTTGCTGAAGCTACGCCATGTTTGCTATGTCATCGAGGGAACCTATGACTACCTGCAGCAGATGGGGAAGCTGCTTGGCCCAGAACTCAGGACAGCGTCCCATTTCCGACAACTGCAGATGGCTCGGCACAAATTGGCACATTTTTTAACATCACTGCAGACGCATTTGGTAGCCAAGGCGCTGCAGGGCTCCTGGCAGAAGTTTAAGGAACAGCTGTGTACCGTGAACTCCATTGAGGGTCTCTACCAGGAGCACGTCATGTATCTGAAGCGGGTGGCCTTTTTGGCCCACTTAAATCGTCGTAGTGCCAAGGTCAAGGAAACCATAGACAAAATGCTAATTATTATTTTACGCTTCTGCAAGTAAGTTGAATTTTTATTTAACGTTATTCATAATAATTCTAAAATATTTATTTTTTGCAGGGTTCTTCAATCAGAGTCATTCCTAATGGATAATAATAATGTCTTTATTCACCCCCGATTCAAGCGCCTTCTGCAGGAAGAGGCCGAGTTTGAGAAGTTCATGCTATACCTAATCTACTTGGGCAACAAGGCGGCCAAGTCCGGTTATCAGGAGGAAATCGGTGACCTGATAACCGTTATCAACTTTAACAAGTACTACAAAGTAGCTGAAAAGGATGCCGTGTCTTAAAAGGAATCGAGGATCATTTTGCATTGTTAGGGAATCTCTGTTACCATAAATATGCTCTTAGTAATATTGCTTAACGATAGGTATTGAAGCATTATTTGCTCTTGTTGGCAAAATAATTTTTAAAAGAGTCGAACTTTTTTATTCCACGAAAGGATTTTAAATCCAGGAGGATATTTTAGAGAATACGAAGTATAATGTTGCGTATTTTAATGGTCCAAAGTCGCCCATCATAAACGGTATTAAAAGTTTATCAAAACTAGATAAATTTATTTTTAAAATCGATGTAAATTCATTGTACCTAATTGTAAAAAATAATTGTTTTTAATATTTTCCATAGATAGGAAAATAATTTACAAAACTATCCTTCGAAATGCTTGCTTGAGCTCATAAATAAATACATAAATCAATTAAATATAATTTTAAAAATTAAATCTATTTGGTAATTGTTTATTTTGAATTTTTACATTAAAGAATTTTGTTCATTTGGAAACATACAAATTTTGTTTCAATGTAAAATATCAACAGGTAATATATCGTTAGTTCTTCCATCTCTAAACGGTTTTTATCGATATATTTATCGTCATGAGTCATTTCGCTTAGGAATATATTTTATTTTTAGTTTACACGGTGCATACGTCTAACTCTTAGAAATATTTAAGTTATTTATCTTCCTCGTAAATTAATCATCGACAATGCAGGTAAGGATTCATTTACATGTACAAAGTGGGTAACGCAGTTTCCACTGTTAAGCAGAAAAGAACTTCCATTGTGTCTGCGAGGGTGTGTTATTGGTGCACCAAAAATAAACTCCATATTTGGTAATGAAAACTTTGAATGAAAACTCACGTGGCTTGCACTTTTTGTAGGATCCAAATGAAGACACTGAGTGGAACGATGTTCTCCGCGCCAAGGGAATCATCGGACCCAAAGCCAAGGAGGCTGAGATCACAGAGGATCAGATCCAAGCTTTAATGGATGATGCCATCCAACGGCGAACAGATTTGCCTCAAAACGAAGGACAGAGGGATAAGAAGATTGATGATATGTCCCTGGATGAACTGGACGAGCTGGAGGATTCCGAGGACGAAGCTGTTCTGGAACAATATCGCCAGCGGCGCATTGCCGAAATGAGAGCCACTGCCGAGAAAGCCAGATTCGGCTCGGTCAGGGAGATCTCTGGGCAGGAGTACGTCAACGAGGTTACCAAGGCCGGTGAAGGCATCTGGGTGGTCATACATTTGTACGCGAACGGTGTGCCCCTTTGTGCCCTTATCCACCACCATATGCAGCAGCTGGCCGCTCGGTTTCCGCAGACCAAGTTCCTGCGCTCCATCGCCACGACATGCATCCCTAACTTCCCTGAAAAGAACCTGCCCACAATCTTTGTTTACCACGAGGGCCAGATGCGCAAGCAGTACATCGGACCTCTGGAACTGCGCGGTGAGAAATTGACGCTGCCTGAGCTGGAGTTTATGCTGGGGCAGGCAGGTGCAGTACCTACCGAGATCAAGGAAGATCCCCGGCCGCAAATCAGGGATAAACTGCTGGCTGATCTAGAGGACAAGAGTGCGGACTTCTATTAATAAAGCTTCATCCAAATCAATCTACTTAATGTATCAATAGAGCGATGACGAATTTGTGGTATTTCTAGATGAATAAGTTTTCGATAACTGGTAATCTAAGAACCTTCCTTGTTTTTTATGCAAATCCACATTTATTTTTACGTCGCTTTGTTGGTTTTTGTACATCTCTCCTTCATTTCATTGTTTAGTGGCATTTATCCTTTCGTTGGCGCCCCGTGTGCTACTCCCGCATAAATAAAATGTTTTTATTTTTTTACTGAAATTCACTTATGACTCTGTTTGGTGTTTGGTGCAGTTTTTGCAACGCTTTTTGGCTTTCCCCGAAAAATATTCGGATCAATTATGTTGTAAGGATGTTCGCAGGCAGGATTCAAGACCCGGCCCCGTCTTGATTCATGCTCCTCGAGGAGATGAGGTGCCAACAACAGGAAAAGCTGTTCCGTCCAAGAGGGCAGGCCGCAGCTGGAGAAGCACAGTTCCCAGTAGGGCAGCCCCAAATGGGCTATGGCCATTCGGAGGTACTCACTAAAAGTATCTGCCAAAAACTGCCAGCTTAAGGTGCTGAGTTCCAGCAAATAAAACTTGGGATTGTTGGAACTGGTGGATTCATAAAGCATGCACACCTAAAGATGTAAATGTTATGTATTAAATATTTAAAAAATTAAATATTAGACACCTACCTTGGCTACCTCGTTAACATTGTTAATCTCGAATATTTTAGATTTGGGGGTTATAATGGGAGTGGCATTTCCCCATTTATCCTTTCCGGTTGACGCCGCAGCCGACAGGGACTGAGACTGACTGGATGGCCCCAGGACATCCGAGTTGCTGCTAGCCAGAGACGCTGCGTTGCTGCTCGAGTGAGTGGTTTCTATGTTCTCCCGAAGCAGAGTCACCTGTAGGAGGTGGGGAAAGTGGATGTGACCCACCCGACGGATGTCGTTGGCTTCAAGGACATTGGAAGGAGTTGAAAGACCTCTACACTAAAAAACATCATACTCACGAGCATATTGATAGCTCCAGTTGAGCACGAATCCGTCCGTGGACAAATAGAACTTTTTCATATCCTCCGGCAGGTAGACACAGTGCCTCTGCTCCCAGTTGACCACCTGGCAAGCGTTCAAGGGCTGCCGCCGTTCCAGAGTCACATTACAGACCCTGGGAACATTTGCTAAAAGGTGGATATGTTCTTGAAGTCCTCTTAAGGATTCCAATGCCACCATACTCACAGAGCGTCTTGATCAGACCCAGCGTCAAATTTTCGTAGAACGCATCCTCTGGCGAAAGTTTCTTATTCATCGTGAAATAAATTTCGTTTAAAAAATACAAAATTTGATTTGTTTGTCAAAACTTGTGGAGCTATGGGTTGCTTTCAAGTAAACAACTTGAAGTTCCCCTGACAACGGGGCGGATGAGTACCAGTGTTTAAGTTTCTAGACAACATTAAAAAGGATTTATTTACAGAGACTATGAGATCGAAAACAACAATTACACATGAAATAATTAAATTAATGAGCTTGGATATTAGTAGGCTGGATGCTGTGCTCGTCTCATCTCTTGTTTTGGGCATGGGGCTCGCTCTCGGCTTCCTCCTCGTGTCAGGAAACCTCCCACACGGTTGACTCCACCGAACGCCGTGGTCTGGCGGCAACCTCCACATGTGCGTCCAGTCCGTCGCTCAGTCGACTGAAACGTCGGGCCCAGCTGCCGCGGGCATTCCCCTGGCTACCGGCGATCGATGTTCGATTGCTGGCATCCCGGAATAGGCTCATAATGTCCTGATTATCGCCTTGGGCTCGCTTGATTCCGTGGTGGTACTTGGCCTCCTTGGCCAGAAGCTGCTCCCGCTGCATTTGCGTTTTCACCTCCGATGGCACATCCGGAATAATAAACTGCATGATGCCAGTAATTACAAAAACCACATGCTGAAAAGGATATGAAATGTAGTTGGTTCATTGAAAGCTTCAGGAGATCTACCTCGAAAACCACAACGAAAGCCAAGCGAGCTGCAAAAACATGCCAATAGTGAGGACTTAATCCGTAGGGTTCATAGTCTTTGGGACCGTTTCTGTAAGGAAATAGGATATAGGAAGGATAAGATATTCCAAAACATAGAGGAATATGTTTGAAACTTACCGATAGCCCCGATACTGGCAGGTGTCTGGATCCTTCTCGCTTACCGTAGCGCCCCATTCCTCTTTGTAATCGGATGTATTGAATATAGACAGCGAGTGCTCGATGTAGCCAGCTAGGGTGTGGGTTTCCGAGTACACAAACTTGTACACCATGCGGGGTATAAAGTCACTGGTGTAGGCAATCACAAAGGCATTTGAGACGACGGCTGTGTAGGTGATGATCCGCAGGATGCCGTACCAAGCTCCAATATCCTCAACCCTCTCGGCTAGGGGACGTCTAGCCTGGGTAACCATTTTGTAGGCATCCAGCCGGATCTCGGCCACATTGTTGAGGAGAGCAAAGAGTGGCGCCAAAGGAAATGCCGCCACAAACAAGGTAACAAAGCCATATTGGAGAACTTTTCAAAACACAAATTGTATTACATATTCGTCAAAATTAAATAAAAATACTTACTCATCTCCAAATACTCATCAAATAAGGCCAGTCGTCCAGGATCCTGCATATGATAGTCCTGCTCCCAGGCCATGTGCAAATGCGATTCATCTTTTGTTGCCTAAAAATCATAGTTTATAAGTTTAGAACACCTTTTTTTATTGAAAGTAAAGAATAAATACTTGTTTGTGTTTCCGTTGTCGCCACCAATTCCAAAACTTGGGAAACAGATACTCCATAAAGTTGTTCCAGCACTGTTTCCCCACCATAATAATGGCCAACTGGATGCAAAGTTCCGAAAGACATCCCGCTGGATCGCAAATGTCGTTCTTTAGCCGAAAGAATTCGCTTCTACGGGCTTGATCATCGCCCGGATAGTCGAAGAATCTTCCCTTAAAGAATGCTATATAGATGAGCGACGAATAAAAGTTCATAAATTCAAAGAAGAATATCTTAAAGGTGTAGGAGTCTTCGTATTCCGTGTGGGTGCGAGGATTTTCCAGGTTTGTCAGTTTAATTGCCATGCGGTGGTATATCTAAAAAGGATATCTATGGCTTAAATCGTGGACTACAGAATACGAAAATGGAAACCTACTCGCGTCAGTATCATGATGACCACCAAATTAATGAGAGCAGCGGTGACACTGGTGAAAAGTTTGGCATGTTCCTTTACAAAGAAGCCTCCACCGCCATAGATGACAGACACCAAGGATATGCGATATAATATGGTGCCCAGCACGGCGGAGAGTACTACGGAGATCTAAGATGGGATTAAATTAAATAATAATGTCCTTAAAAATAATTAAAAGATAATCTCACCATAAACAAAACTGCACTGCCTGTTATAACAAACCGGATAGCTCGATTCCAGGAGGACATATAGGGCTCCTTTTCTCTCGTGACAGGATTCATGCGGAATGTGGTGGCATTCGTTTCAAACTCCGGACGGTTCTCCTCGTCCATATCCACGTTGTGCAGGTCCCACTCCCAGACAATCACCGATTGTTTTCGTTTCCAAAGCTCCAGGAAAGTGGTGGCTGTGTTAGGATGAACATTTTTTATTACAGGATATATTATATTTGGGCTGTAGTTACCCCAAAAGGACATGAAAATGGCAAAGAACACTGTCGAGGGATTGTCAAACAGATAGGTAAGTCTTGAAAAGAGACAGGATTCGGAAAGTCTTTGGTAGCTGCATGCTTTGTCGCACAGCGGACACAGAGTAATGTTTCCAGTTCCGTACTCATTACAGATCTCCTTGCTGGGCGTATTGTCCTCCGACTCCAATGTGGCAAGGCCATAGATAAAGCACAGGAAACCCACCACGGACGGGTAGACAAGCATCTCCGTGTAGAATCCCAGCCAGCAGAAGTACAGTGCAATCTTGTCGCCGAAATATTTTCGAACCAGGCACAGTGGCTGTTTTTTATACCACTGGGATGGATGAGCCCATGTCTGGTAGAGCACCCGGCGGTCCAGAGAGATGCCACTGGAATGAGGCCTGTCGTACCGTCCCTCGTGCAACGGAAAGCAGCCCAAGTAGGTTCCATCATTCAAAAGCCGACGAATGCCGTTGCGGTCGCTCTCGTCGTACGGCGTTCGGATGAGTACCTGCATCACCATCAGCGATCTCTGGGCACTCGTAAAAGCCGTGGCGCGATCCTTAACTATAAATCTTTGGAGAATTTAAAATAAATATAATAATCCTTGGTAATAATATCTATATACGTACTGCTCTTCCGGATTTCCATTGGCTGTTGCTGCTTTGAATGTGGTTTCTCCTTCTAGAAGTTGCTCGTCCAACTGTATCCTTTTGGTCAAACGCTGCCACACATCCTTCCAATACTGCACGTTCCTCATCACCACATTTTCCTCGTCCTGACAATAGTACGATTTTAACATATATTGTAGATAATCCTTAGAGAGAAGAAGACTTACCCAAGAAGGCTTTACGGATATAGTGATGAAGCGTTTGATCGGCAGCTTCAGATTCATGACCTCAGCCAATCGAGTTTCCAGCCTCCAAGGCAAGTGAATCTTCAAGAAAAAGGTCTTCTCGTTGAAAGACTGTGACTTGTCCTCCAGCTCAACTTCCAGACCCTCTTTAATCAGGTTCTCCATAAAGCCGCGTCGGTTTTCACGACGCTTGGCTTCCGCTTCCGTCATAACGCCCAGGTCCTCCTCCTCCCAGGCCAAAACCATGTCCACCTTTCGCCGGCCGTCGCGGAACATTAGCGACTCCGGGTCCAGGCCCTCCCTATCTTGCTTGCTGACGCGTCTCTCATCTCCGGATTCCCCACCGAGGCTGTTGCTCTTGCTAGCTTTCCGGCTGCCATAGTAGCTGCCACTCACGCTGCTCGCCGTATCCGATGCCTTTCGTTCCGTCGGCAGGAGCTGCCTGTAACCGAACTGGTCCGGTAAAACATTGGAGTGAGAGGACTCCATAACCTCATAGGACTGATTGACTTTGTCGCCAGAACTAGCCAGGGTGGCGCTCAGGTTCAAGCCTAGGGTGCGCCTCATGGCTGTGCCCGGAATATCCTCATCGTGGCTGCCCACGATCTTGGGTCCGAAAGCCTGAGTTGGGCTAGGCTCCGCCGATTCCGATTCCAAGTGCGTGGGCAGAGGCGTGGCAATGGAGTTGGGTTTGGGATACAGGGAGTTACCATTGCCCGTACGCATCACCGAGGAGTTGAGCCACTTTTCCGTATATGCAGCGGAGCCGGCACGGGCCCGATTGGCACTCAGCTTGGATTTGGGCAGAATGGGAGTAGAGGGTTTTGGAATCGGCACCGGCGCATTCTCATCCGTTTCCTGACAGCCGTAAATATTATCCGTTGTTTCCACCATCCGTGAATGCAGATCGTTGTCGATAAGGGCACTTTCCTGTTTCCATAAAAATAATTTCAATAAAAAAAATCTAAAAAAGTAAATGTAAAGGATATGAACATACCCCGTAACTAATTAATCTTCCAGCCACAATCCCGCTATCCTGGCTTAGTCTTCTTGGTCGTAGCTTGGTCTGATTCCGTCGAATCATTCGCTCACTTTTGGCCGGGCTGGACATCACCTCCCGGCGGGCGGAGGGCTCTGGAGATTGTCGTGAGTTTCGCAACGTTGGCACCGAAAGGAATCCTACAGGACACAGTATGACGGACAAATTTAAATCTCTTAGGTTAAAAAATCCTTGACATCCTTGATAACTTACTGGGAAACTGAAAGACCGACTGTCCACTGGACTTGTCGCCCTCCCGGGCGTCGCTGCCAATGAGATCCTCGCGAGAACTGGCCTCTGTTATGGGGGCGGTGCTTTCATCCTCGACACTGTCGATGCGTATCTGAAAGACGTGTGACTTGTCGCCGTATAGTCCGTCGTGACTGCTCATCGTGGCCCGGACTGGGTTAAGCAAGTGTGGCGCCTTCTTTGCTCTACGGGAGCTATGGCGTCATGGAATTCTGGGGAGCACAGTTGACAGTTCATTTAAAAAATTTGGCCTAGTTTGAAGACCCAAGTTCCAAACCATCTGCTTCAGTCCCCATAATAAACTATTTAAAGTTACCCCCCGCCCACTTTGGACTACTTGTCGGGGAGTTTGAGTTCATTCCGGGGGTGGGGTCCTCAAAAGTTGTTGAGCTGCATAGCCGCCGAATCCGTTGGACATTAACAATTCATGCATGTTTATACTAGTGCCCTCTAGTTGGGCGTTAATTTGGGCCCTTACGACTATTTGTATCTTCATTTGCAAGAGTGTTCCAATCAAGAGGCGGACATTCACGCACGCGTTCGACATTGACCCACACGGCTAGCTATCCGGAGAAGTTGGGGTATCCCATTGGGAATAATGCTTTCACATTAACCAGTCAGTGCACCTTGGGAAAGGTTGGGCAAACAAACTTGTTGCTACGAGTGCTGGACACTTTCCCAAGCGGGCGACAACAAATGACAATGGTTCTAAATAATTGCTCTAGATTTGGTATTCGGATACTATGCATTTGCCAGGACATACACATGGACGTGTAGATGGGATGTGGGATGTGGGATGTGGACGGGGCACCATAGGAATGACATACTCTGGGCCGCAAAGCAAACAAATCCATTCGTACCTGGATCACACTAATAAGCGTGCGACGGACGTCCTGGAAATGTCAGCGTTTGTTGGCAGTTGTGAAAAGTCCCATGCCATTGAAGTAATCACAAAAATCGAAGGTTTATTGATTTGCTCCTGTCGGCTGTTCCCAGGTCCTAGCACCACATGTACGAGTATTTATATGACCAATCGATTATTGATTTACGCGTCTATCTGAATGCACTTTGGAGTTCAATTAGGCCAGATATCACTTATCCTAGACTAACAGATCTTCAATCCAATAGGCTATGGGGGTGTCACTTTTCAGGACAATTTTACACTGACCCCCAATATATTGATTTTGTGTTCTTGTAGTTATTATCTTTCAATCAAGGTTCACATTATCCAAGCACACGCTCGCACGTTCATCCTTACCTGGGACTACTACTGTGTATGACCCGGACACTATCCGCCAAATCGGAAATGGCGTACCGCTCTCGACGAGGGTTTCCGACCGAATGACCGACCATAGGTCCTTTAACTCCTGGCCAGGACAGTGACACGGGGACAACAGATAGCTAATCACAGTTGTACTCGCCGTGGTGGCTCTCTCCGGTTTAATGGGAATCGGGGGACGTAGCTCTATCGGGTAATTGCGAGAGACTTTTCAAGTTTAATAAACTTTTCACACGAGTATCCTACGAAGAGATATTGACTCAATACCATATGTGTTTCTGCTTTCTAATCTAAAATCCCTTCCCGCTCTATGTGTAATACAAAATGTATGTGACGTCAGTTGTTGGGGGTGTTTCGTACTCGTCATAGAGTTTTGTCCTGCTGGACTTGTCCTGTGGGCCAATTGAATATATGCCTTGGTCTTGAATAATATCCCATCCCAGGGGCACTCTAAACATCGCACCCATGATGATTACCAACGTCTCGCATTCGTGACCATAAAAATAGACTTGAATGCGACAATATCGGGTACTCGTATGAAGTGAGTACTATTATTGTTTGGCCGGGAATGTATTTTGATTGAATGTACGTCATTAACGACGGCTAAGCCTTTGTCTTTTCCCGGGGGCTTGTGCGTGCCCAGTTGACCGTTTCACGGACCTTTTTGTTTTTGATTGACAATACTAGGAACCCTCCCTCTACTGGTGAGTATGCAAATGCCACTTATTTATATTTGAAGTGGCGTCAGTTAGCTCTAAATTAGGCCATCAATAGACCCCTCACAATGGAGTTATAATCGGAGCTAATGTCGCTTGAGGAAGGGAATTTTCCTTCCCAAACCAGGTGCTATCAAGGACGTTGCGGTTGATTCGAAGTTCTGAATAGTCTGAAGAGTTGTCTTTATTTTTTTTATAGGATTTTAGTTTTAAATCTCTTATTAATTTCTTACCACCACCATTATTTTGTCTTAAGTAGATAATATCGTTACTCAGTAACCCGAGAGATCACAACTAACCGATGTTGTCGACGGCGACCGTGTCATCTCCTTCGGTTTTGCACTGCTGCAGAGTATCCGGTTCACAGGAGCTCGTCAATCGGTTGAAGAACTCACCCTGTGTGCACTGACCCTCAATCTTTTGCCCATGGACGCACACAAAGTATCCCCGGCAGTTGTCCGCATCCCGCGTCAATTGGCCGTGCTTTCCGGTGCACACACCGACGCGTTCTCCGTTCTCCATCAGACAGGTTCCGTCACTTTGCCGGCAGATGCCCAGGAGACTGTCGAAGCTCTCGCCGTTGCGACACCGCTGGGAAATGGCCACATCATCCTCGCAGCTGGTGTAACGACGACAGTCGCCCTGCTCCGCCACAAAGTTGCTGCCAATGATGCCACACACGGTGTCAAAAGTGGTCGGTTTATCCTTACAGATGCCCGATGTGGATCCTGCTTTTTCCTGACCGCTTAGATCGCCACTCTGCGACTCTATTGGCTGCTCAGTCGTCGAATCCCCGCCAGAATTCACCTCATAGGCTTGACATTGTTGGAGGGTGGAGTTGAAAAAGTAATTTGTGTAGCAAAGCTCGTGGCGGAGGGTTCCGGAAACGCATATATAGAAGTTATTGCAATTGGCGGGATCTGGCATTATGTGACCATGCTTGCCCTCGCAGACCAGCGGATCTGGAGGCACATGTTGGTTGTTGGGTTCGTCATCGTCGCCGACTGATTCCACCAAGGGGCAAGAGCCGTCGTCCACCAAGCAGAGCAGTTGCTCCGAGTCAAAGTACCTCCCAGCGTCACATCGCTGAGCCATGGCTACTCCTCCGGCACAAATGAAGTATCTGGTGCAGTCGGTACGATTGGCTAGAAAGGTGCCATCCGCCAGGTTTCCGCAGCTGTAGGCATGACTGCTATTGGCCTCCAGTTGGCCATTCCGACAGGTCTCGATGGCCTGGGATTCCGGTTCGCAGAGCGAGAGAACTGGATTGAACTGATGCTGGGCAGGACACTCCACCGGGATGGCGAGTCCTTTAACGCAGGCATAGTACAAGTTGCAGTACAGTTCATGTGCAACCCGAACTCCATGCAGTCCGGAACACATCCTGGTAGCTTGGTCAGTGTCATTCTGATTGATCTCTTTCATGCACTGTCCGTGGTCCACGCGGCAGATAGAAAGGAAGCTGTGGAAGTACTGCCCCTCATCGCAGCGAATCAAAGAGGTTCCGTTCCTTCTGGAGCAACTGTAGTAAGCACGACAGTCCCCCGGATGAGCTACCAGCTTACCGTCCTCCACATTGGAGCAGATGGGCAGCTGACAACTTCCATCGTTTGGTCGGCAGTATCCCAATTCCGAATCAAAAAAGCTTCCAGAGGGGCAGCTCTGGAGCATTGCGGCTTCTTGCTGGAGACACAAATAGAACTGAGTGCAGTCCGTGGGATCGGGGACACTCAAGCCATCAGCCTGACCCAGGCACTTGTTCTCCGTCGATAGAAGTCTTTTAACCTGACATTGGGACTGCATCATGCAGCTTTTTTGCTTTCCGGCATAGCTATGACCCTTCAGACAGCTGCCCAGATGCCACTCCTCATTTTCACAAAAGAGGAATCCGGGGGAGCAGTTGTCTTCCTCTGTCTTGGATCGCAGTTCTCCCTCCCGGCAGATGCGACGCATTCCGTTCGCTTGGCAACTCCCATCACTGGGAATACAGCCCAGCAGTGGCTCAAACTGCTCCCGCTCCTGGCAACGTTTTGTGATCCATTTTTCCTCCTGGCACAGCTCATAGCTATGGCAGCTGCCCACCAGAGCACGATTATCTCCGGCCGAACAGTTTGCTTTCTCGTCCTTGATCAAGCACTGACCCTTGTCGTTGGGCAGACAGTAGTTGTGCTCCCTGCTGAAATACATGCCCAGTGGACACTGATGCAGCCACCAGGCGTTGTCCAGGCACATCAGGTAGCTCTGACAACCTCCAGCCATGGAGGGGCGCACTGCCAGCTGTTGGCACTCCTCCGTAAGGTTCACAGATTTCCTCTCCATCATCCAACTGCAAATAGTCTGATTTCGCATCAGTTCCTGCTCCTTCGGCATCGGCAGGCATGTTCCAGCATGTGGAGAGTAGTAGTATTGCTTGGAGCAGTTCCGCAGCCGCCACTTGCCACCAAAACAACGGAAGTACTGCTGGCAGTTGCCACTTTTGGTAGCCACCGTCTGGGACTCACTGCCATTATTACATGGTGGAAGATTGGAGACTCGAGCAAAAGAGCACACGAAGTCGTCTCGGGGTTCCAGACAGCGTTGCTGTTCCGTATTATAGTAACGCTGGTCGGAGCAAGTGCGTCGTCTCCATTGGCCGTCTATACATACTTCGTACTGGGAGCAATTGGTTTCCACAGGACGCTTCTCGTCCAGATCGCAGAGCTAGAATGGGACAGTAAGAGAAAAGATTATTTCTAATAGAACAAATAATGGGACATTATTCATCATTTTTTCGAAAAGCCCTTCCCAATTTAAATGAATAATACCCATTTCTAACCACTGATATCGGGAACATCGAGAATTATCTTTTTCAGAGAGCAGACAAATCCACATGTTCCATTCTATAGGCACAAAAATAAAAGGCCGAAAGGTTTTCATTCATCTAATTTGAATTTATTTTAGAGCATATATAGTGTATAGAGTATATTATTGGTTAGTCATATACGTATAGAAGTGGAACAAGCGGAACACATTCACATTAATGGTAACTCGTAAATAACACGTAGTGTCATAGGATAATATAGTCGATTATATGTGACCTAATCCAGGCCCCAGGGCTTAGAAGAGCTTATGGAAGAATCTCTTGAACATGGAGAGGGACCTTACGTTTTCCTCAGCATCGACGGAGCGCTTTTGGACGCCGTGGTAGCTGCTGCACAAGCCCAGTTCCGGGGCGAACAACTGACCCACAGAGCACGGATGGAAGGTTACGCTGATGCGATCCTCATCGTCGCACGAGCAGAATCCGGTTCGGGTGCTGGCAGAGGCGAAGGCCTCATAGCGAGCACGTTTCTGGCACTCCTGCAAGTTGCACTGAATCATGGCGGAGAGCGTGCAAATTCCCTTGCTGATGTCGAAGAGTTTACCGGCATCACAGTGGAAGAAGACAGCAGAATCGACATCCTGGCAGGCGCAGTAGCCACTCGTTGTGTTTGTGGCAGCAAAAGCTTGCGCCCCTAGAGTCCTGTCGCGGCATCGAACGGAATCGCATGCACTGGTGGCACTAATAAGGGTCGTAACATCCATACAGGCGCCCACTGCAGCGCTGAAAGTCTGACCCTCGTTACATTCCTTATAAACTGGAGTTTCGTCCAGGCACATGCAGAAACCCGTGTCGGTGTTTAAAGCAGGGTAGACCCAAAAATCTGCGGAGCATTTACCCGGCTCACAAACGCATTCAGAGGCCTGGAACAACATAAAACACTTTACCATAGAAGACATATACTTTTGTCTAAGAAACTTACTGCAAGGACGATGCAACGACCTTGTTCAGTGCCGTACACCATATCCACGTCACAGGTTTCAAGGAATACATCGCCGTTTTCACAGATGCAGAAGTTTGGATTCTCGTCGCCGCCGGTATTCGTCGGGAAGGGAACAAAGTCGCCAAGAGTGGCGCACTTGTCGACATTACACTCACATGTGACATTGCCATCCTGAGGGAAAAAAGTGGCTTAGCTTGAATACTTTACTTTAAAATATGTGTTTTTATATACGTATGAGAAACTGGGTTTTCTTCTTCAGCCGTTTGGGCAAAAACTCAAATATCAAAGAAGAGTGCATAAAAATTTTGGTCATTTTGTAGATTTTTAAAATAGAAAATATGCATAACTCAGCTAATTCTCAACAGATCCTGAAATGTTATACCTTGCCGATCTTAGAACTTTGAGCAGCATCATTTTCAATCAAAACCTGGCAACCAAATTTTTGACTCCTTTTCGAAAATTTTCAAAGGGGTATCATCATGATTTTGGCCAAAAATCCGGCCAAATTTTTGTCCTTCGATTTTTTAAGACTTTTGATGCAGTTTGAAGCGGATTAGATCCCTGATTCATAAATGGTATTCCGTTTACGAATCGGTTCAGAAATAGTTAAGATATACAATAAAAAGCAATTGTATATTGATTTTGGCTAAAAATGGTCCAAATTTTTGTTTCTTTGATTTTTAAGATCTTTCAATGCATTTCGATGGCGATTGAATGTCTGATTCATAACTGGTAGTCAGTTGTTGAATCGGAGTTGATATGGTTAGATATTTGATTAAAAATGTATGGAAAATTGCATTAGAATCATACCTGAGGAGTTTTGCACACTCCGAGTTTGGCATTGAACTCCGTTCCCTCCTCGCAGGGCACATAGGTGGGCAGACCATCTTCACATACGCAGAAACCTGCGACTCCGCAGATGGCCGGGTAGACACTGTAATTGTCCAAAGTATCGCACTGTTCCGCATCGCATTCACTTGGAGTAACGACCACTACTTGGCAGATTCCCAAATTGGGATTGAATTCCGAGCCCTCGGTACACTGGGCCACGACAGGACAAGAGTTCAGGCAGTAGCAGTATGAGGAAGTGTCATTGGGAACGGCGAAAGTATTGTATTCCAAACCGTCATCACATTGGCTGGCATCACAGACATTCGGAGTGCAGGATGTTTGAATCTAAGAATACGAAATAAGGTATTTCTGCGTTCATAAAAGGACATTAAAAATGAAGCACTTACCGAGCTAATGCAGGCACCGACTGAGGCATCAAACGCGGTGTTGGAGGGACAGACGTCAAATTGTGGCACTTCATCCACGCAGACGCAGAATCCTTCGTCGGTATTTACAGCCGGAATGTTTGTGAAATCGGGTTTTCCCAGGCACCCCTTGGAGCAGCAACGGGGCTAAAAACAATTCGAAAATTAATATACTCGTTGCTTGAATATTTGCTTTCAACTCACATCGGGAATCGGAATAAGGGTACACAGCAGATCCTCGCTGTCAAAAGTGTATCCAATGGGACAGGGAACGGAGATTGGTTCACCGGCACGGCACAAACAGAAGCTATCCGAATCTACGTAGTCCTCGGAAACGCTATACTCCGTAGCCGAGTCACAAATTCGGGGATCGCAGTTTCCGGTCTAGAAACAATAGTAGCCGGATTACTAATTAAATCCTTAGATTAATTCCAGTGTTACATACGAAGGAGCAGGCTCCGAGATCTGCGTCGAAGAACAATCCAGTGTCACAGGATTCAATGTATCCTTTGCCGTCTTGACAAGTGCAGAAGGTGGAGGTGTCGTTGCTCAGCGAGGGATAGACATAGTCCTCAGCGGCTTCCTCGCAGATGCACTGATCACAGTTCGTCTATAAGGAAAAGGTTTAAAAGAAACACTTTCTGAACAAATATTTCTGACAACTTACGCTGGGTTGGATTTTGCAAATTCCTAGCGTAGCCTCATAGGCGGAATCGGATGGGCAGACCACAATGGTTGCCTGATTGTTGTTGCAGACATAGAACTTGCTGGTGTCACCTTCCACGGGATATGTGGTACCATCAGCAGCGCTAGCGCATAGCTCAGCAGAACATTGCACTGTGGATGAGCACTGGGCGGTCTCAGCGTCGAAGCCCTCACCCGTGGGGCACTCCAGAACAGTGGGCACTCCGTCGGTGCATTGGTAGTACTTGGTGCAGATCGGATGAGCCACGTTGCCAGTGCTGCAGGTGCACGGATTTATGCACGCGCCAGTAACATCCACTTCGCACTGTTCCCTGACAGTGCTGTACCACTGTCCGGAGCCGCAGGATTTCTCAGTGGCCAAGCCATTCCAGCAAGTGATGTAGCTTGTGCAATCGGTAGCATCGGGCATCTGGTAGCCATTGGGTTTGTTGGCACAGGGCCAGCAGGTTCCAGTCGTGTCGGGGGAGCAGACTCCTCCTATAAGGATATTACCGACGCCGCAGCTGCCCTCCACGAGCTCGCCGTTCTCGCAAATCTGATACTTATCACAGTCGGTGGGATGGCAAACGATGGCGCCTTGTTGAATTCCACCCTCGCAGGTCAAGCTACGCTTCTGGCGGGATGCGGATTTCGATCCGCTCGATTTATTCTCGGGGCAAACGTTGGCGGTATCCTGACGGCAAATGCCTGTGGCGGCATCGAAGTAGTAGTCCTGAGAGCATGTCTCCTTCTGCCACTGTCCATTTATGCAGGCCGAGTAGCTCCAGCAGTTGTTGCCACTGATAGGAAGATCACGAGCACTGCACTCGACAAGGGTTGCTGAGGTTGTTGGTTCCGACAAGCTCGTTGAAGTCGTTGGGATTTCTGTGGTTGACGTGCTTGATGCGATTGTAGTGCTTCCGTCTATACACACATTCTCAGTATCAATCACGCATTCTTTACCATTAAAGTATTCGCCGGAGGAGCAGCAATTGGACACCCACTCGCCATACTCGCACTTGTCGAACTTGGTGCAGTCTTGAGGATCCACCCTTACATCGCCATTGGTACAGGCAGAAGACACACAGCATTCGTTGTCCGGGTCGGGGACACACACTCTCAAATTGGCATCGAATCGGTTGCCAGATCCACAGTCGCCACCCTCCTCTAGAACGCCGTTAAGGCAGTTTAAAAATCCACGGCAGTTGTCCGGGTTGGGAGCCAGCTCTCCGTTCTTGGCATTCTCGCAATCACAACCCTCTGGAATTTCGGTGGTGGTTTCCTCTTCGCAGGGTTCTGGAGTGGTGGTCTCCTCTTCGCAGGGTTCCGGGGTGGTAGTGGTAGAGTCCTCGCAAGGTTCAGTGGTAGAGTCCTCGCATGTGCCAGGTACACAGAGCCAGCCGTTCACATCGATACGGCTGCCTTCTGGACACTTCTGTAGGGTGGCAGCGCCGTCAGAGCACAGGTAGAAGATTGTGCAGTCAGAGGCGTCGGCTACAGCATCACCGTCTTGCTTGTCAATGCAGAAATTGCTCCAGCAGGTCCTGGCAGTATCCGGCACACAGGCGCTGGCCGTGTTGTTGAAGAGGCTGCCGAGAGGACATCTCTGGGCGTAGGCCTTCTGCTCGTCACAGATGTAGAAGTCGGCGCAGTTTTCAGTATTGGCCAAATAGGCACCGGTTACCTCATCGGCGCAAACATTGGTTGTCTGCAAGACACGTAATAGTTAGTCAGAGATTGGTCAAAAACAAGAAATACTTTTGCATACCTCGGCCAGAGGAGCCACCAGGCTCAGCTTGCAGAGACCACGTCCGGCATTGGCGCACTTTCCGGTCTTAGGATTGTATTCCTTACCCTCCGGGCAGCTAACCCGACGCACTACGTTTTTCGAGGAGCAGCGGTAGAAGCTGGAGCAACTTGAAGGATTCGGCCAATGGGTCGAGAGGTTGCGTATCTTCCGGTAAAGGCATTCAGGGTCGACGGCATCCACCACGGCGAGGGTCACTGCAGTGAGTGTCACCACAGCTAGCAGAGTAACTGATGGTGGAAACAGAAATGATTCGTTTATTGATATCCTTCTCATGATCCTGGCCATGCTCACCTTTCATCTTGTGTTCACTTGTATTCCACTCGTGTTGATCGAAGTGTACTCCGCACTTTTGCCAAAATTTCGTCGCCTTATATACATCATAGACCTTTCCTCTACAAACTTTTCTTATCGCCATCAATTATGTTGATCATGTCAAGACACAGCCCTATCATGTCAACCTAATTGAGGTGTGATCTCTTGGAACCTGGGTTCCTAGAAGTTGACTTCTAGTAGGGCCACTCCCAAATTATTTTCTTTTGATATGCGGAATTTGCAAAGTTATGAATGAATGTCATTGTCGTGGCCCCCAAATCAAGATCACTGGGAACAAGATCCTATGGAAAATCACACAGCTCTGATTACTTTTTATAAGTGCATGCTAATTGATGTTCTTTATTTTTCTAAGCGCAGACGGTGGAGCAGGCTTGCTGAATGGTGTTCCAGTAAAGACTATCGGGACAATCTTTCACATAACCAGTGTCACCGTCGCAGTGGATGTACAAATGACAGTTGTACGGATGGGGCAGGTACTGCACACCAGAGTGCGACTTGCAAGAGGCATTGGCATCCACGCCGGGATTAGGTACGGTCGTTAGTTCCGTGGGTTCAACGCTTGGTGCATATTTTGTTGAAACCACATCCGGTTCCTTCGTTGGTTCCTCACTTGCTGATTCTGTGGTTTCTTCTGAGGGCTCTGAAGTAGGTTCTTCAGTGGGTTCTCCGGTTGGCTCTCCCGTGGGTTCTTCAGTGGGTTCTTTCGTGGGATCTCCAGTGGGTTCTCCAGAAGGCTCTCCAGTAGGATCGTCAGTGGGTTCTGCAGTTGTTTCTTCAGACGGCTCCCCAGTAGGGTCGTCAGTGGGTACTGGAGTTTCGTCAGATGGCTCCCCAGTAGGTTCTCCTGTGGAAGTCGTTGGTTTTTCCGTTGTTTCCAATGGATCATCGGTGGTCTCATCTGAGGGATCCTCCGTGGAGTCGTCGTCCCATGGATCATCGGTCGGGTCATCGGGATCCTCCGTGGTTGCTGGCGCCTCCGATGGCTTGGCACAATTCCTAGCGCTCAGAGCTGTTGCCAGGAGCATCAGCTGCAAGGACATCAATATCCAGACCACTGAAAACCAAAAGCGTTTATCTATATTGCTAAAGGATAATATTCAGTTTCCTGCTAGGCACTTACATTTCATGTTGGCTAAGATCGGTTGACTAGTAACTGAGACTAATGCATTAGCTTCCAGGGCCTGGCTCTTTTATAGGGATCCGAAATGCATTTGCATTTCATTAGCATACTACAAGACTCTAGTGTTTACCCATCGTATATGTCTTTTGGAATGTTAGATAACAATGATGTAAGCAATTAAACTGATAATGGAGTGACAAGTAATCGGAAAGCACATTGGATAACATTAGGAGGTTGATGGAGGTATAACTAAAAACAAAACTATCCAAAATTGTTATAATATTTAATATCAGTATCAGGGGGATCTCTTGTTTTAATAAATATATTCAATGGTAATCGATTCTTTCAGATAATTGCCTATACATGTTTTACTATTGCATTTTGATTAGATAATTATTATTTAATAAGATAAGAAGACTTATCAATGTCAACGTTATAATGTTGAAGACTCTGGAGAGTTAACAGTGCTGTTATGGAAGAGAGTGGTTATAAAAGTTTAAAAATATCGAAACTATATAATTTTTTTCTTTAAATTATAGAACTATACCCATTTAATTGGTAGAGAAAATTATTCAATAAATTTATGGACAGCAGGTTTTTTATGCTAATAAATATATAATAATATAAACCCTGACTATATACTGCTACTGATAACATTCATTCCTTTCAGATCGCAGTGATTCAGAATTGTTTCGCAAGTCGGAAAATAAAAGTTGGAAACAAAAGCAATTAATAGCTGCCTTAATCATCTAATATGGGTCATTTGTTTGGATTCTCCGAAGCACTTAAGGTTATTCCCACGTAAGTCTTTGAAAACAATTGATTGGTTATCTATACCTGATAAGGAATATTTATAACTAAGTAAATATAAAGTTTAATTAATTAATTAACACTTTGTATTAGTTTAGTTCATAACTTCAGAAAGATATCCAATTTCTATGCACGACTTTAAAAAAAATAAATTTATACTTACGTATGTTGCTAATTTATTTTGTGGCAATTAAATTTATTGTTTGATAAGACTGTAGTTGCAATTTCCAATACACGTGCAAATAAAATAGATTAAAATGAAAGACAAACCGGAAAAAAGGGAATCGATTGCTATATAAGCGCGCACTTTCCGCAAAGAATTATACTTCATCGCAGAGACAAGTTTCGCAGACATGAAAGGTAGGGTCCCACAAGTCTTCAATAACCAGAATAATATACATATTTTCAATTATTTAAAGGCTTTAGCTTAATTGCCCTCTTTGGAATAGTTACACTCGTTGTGAGCCCAATGGCTTTGGCAAATAATGGGGATCCCAGCACGCCAGAGCCCCCTCAAGTGGATCCGATTGAATCAACAGAGCGACCTATTTCGGATGAATCAACGGCAGAAGACTCCACTCCAGCGATTGAAACCACCACAGAAGAGCCCACAACCGAAGATTCAACCACAGAGGAGCCAACCACGACACAGATACCACCAGTTCTTTGTGACGAAAATGAAAATTTCCTTCCGGCGTCCGACTGTCGCGAATATCACCAATGCCTCAATGGCGTGGGAGTCCTTAAAAGGTGTCCCGAGAACCTCTATTGGGATCCCACTTTGAATGTGTGTGGCTGGAGTACTCAGTATTGCATCAGCGGGGAAATCACTACGACTACATCAGCACCGGGCGGTTTGTCCTGTGCATCTGGAGTCCCATATCTGCCCTATCTTCCCGATTGCAACAAATACATCCAGTGTGTCTACAATATAGGATTCAAGCAAAGCTGCCCACCTGGACTATACTGGAACCAACCTCTCGAACGCTGTGACTACACCTGTGACAGCAGTGTCTAGACTCTACTCTGTCGTAAAAGGGTGCAATGTACGCCTTATTTAGGAAGCAATTTTAACAACAAAAAAAAAATTAAAAAATAAACGCAATATTGCAACACAAAATATACGCAATTCCTTTTCAGTAGAATTCACCAGTTCAATTATATTCCCCTTGAAGATAACGAGCTTTCCAATGGAGATCCGATAACAAGCCGAAGTAGCTCCCATTCAGGTTATAAAAGTGAATGCTCGATGCACAGGTAGCATTTGCCCGAAGGGTTTTGTAAAATTCGCATCGAAGTGTCTAAAATGCTCTACAGTGCTACGGAGAAACGGAAATTAATAATAAAATGCGTTTTATCGGTGGTGTTGTTCAACCAAATAGTGCACATTCACGCGCACTCGAATCCTCGTCTGGATAAGGGATACGGGATAAGGGATACAGAATTTGCAAAAAATGGGGATATATCGCCCGATGAAAACCCTGCAAATCAGTGGGATTCTAGGACTAAATCAAAAGACACAACCAATTCGCCAAACCACACTACCACAGTAGATCCTGATGAGAGCACCACTTCTCCGGCAAAGGATACAACAACCGAGAATGCTGACGAGAGCACCACATCTCCGCCAGAGAAGACTACCAGCGAGGATCCTGACGAGAGCACAACTTCTGCGCCAGACGAAACAACCGCAGAGGATCCTGGCGAGAGCACCAGTTCTCCACCAAAGGAGACTACCACGGTGGATCCTATAGAGAGCACAACTTCTCCACCTGAGGAATCTACCATAGGGGATCCTGAAGAGAGCACAACTTCTGCTCCAGACGATACTACCACAGAGGATCCTGACGAGAGCACCACTTCTGCTCCAGACGAAACTACCGCCGAGGATCCTGACGAGAGCACCACTTCTGCTCCAGACGAAACTACCGCCGTGGATCCTGACGAGAGCACAACTTCTGCGCCAGAGGAGACTACAACTGAGGATCCTGACGATAGCACCACTTTTGCTCCAGAGGAGACTACAACTGAGGATCCTGACGAGAGCACAACTTCTGCGCCAGAGGAGACTACAACTGAGGATCCTAACGAGAGCACAACTTCTCCATCCGAGGAATCTACCACAGGGGAACCTGATGAGAGCACAACTTCTGCTCCAAACGATACTACCACAGAGGATCCTGACGAGAGCACCACTTCTGCTCCAGACGAAACTACCGCAGAGGATCCTGACGAGAGCACCACTTCTGCGCCAGAGGAGACTACAACTGAGGATCCTGACGAGAGCACAACTTCTGCGCCAGACGAAACTACCGCAGAGGATCCTGACGCGAGCACCACTTCTGCTCCAGACGGAACTACCGCAGAGGATCCTGACGAGAGCACAACTTCTGCGCCAGACGAAACTACCGCAGAGGATCCTGACGAGAGCACCACTTCTGCGCCAGAGGAGACTACAACTGAGGATCCTGACGAGAGCACAACTTCTGCGCCAGACGAAACTACCGCAGAGGATCCTGACGAGAGCACAACTTCTGCGCCAGAGGAGACTACAACTGAGGATCCTGACGAGAGCACAACTTCTCCATCCGAGGAATCTACCACAGGGGATCCTGATGAGAGCACAACTTCTGCTCCAAACGATACTACCACAGAGGATCCTGACGACAGCACAACATCTGCGCCAGACGAAACTACCGCAGAGGATCCTGACGACAGCACAACTTCTGCGCCAGAGGAGACTACAACTGAGGATCCTGACGAGAGCACAACTTCTGCGCCAGACGAAACTACCGCAGAGGATCCTGACGACAGCACCACTTCTGCGCCAGAGGAGACTACAACTGAGGATCCTGACGAGAGCACAACTTCTGCGCCAGACGAAACTACCGCAGAGGATCCTGACGAGAGCACCACTTCTGCTCCAGACGGAACTACCGCAGAGGATCCTGACGAGAGCACAACTTCTGCGCCAGAGGAGACTACAACTGAGGATCCTGACGAGAGCACAACTTCTGCGCCAGACGAAACTACCGCAGAGGATCCTGACGCGAGCACCACTTCTGCTCCAGACGGAACTACCGCAGAGGATCCTGACGAGAGCACAACTTCTGCGCCAGACGAAACTACCGCAGAGGATCCTGACGAGAGCACCACTTCTGCGCCAGAGGAGACTACAACTGAGGATCCTGACGAGAGCACAACTTCTGCGCCAGACGAAACTACCGCAGAGGATCCTGACGAGAGCACAACTTCTGCGCCAGAGGAGACTACAACTGAGGATCCTGACGAGAGCACCACTTCTGCGCCAGACGAAACTACCGCAGAGGATCCTGACGAGAGCACCACTTCTGCGCCAGACGAAACTACCGCAGAGGATCCTGACGAGAGCACAACTTCTGCGCCAGAGGAGACTACAACTGAGGATCCTGACGAGAGCACCACTTCTGCGCCAGACGAAACTACCGCAGAGGATCCTGACGAGAGCACAACTTCTGCGCCAGAGGAGACTACAACTGAGGATCCTGACGAGAGCACAACTTCTGCGCCAGACGAAACTACCGCAGAGGATCCTGACGAGAGCACCACTTCTGCTCCAGACGAAACTACCGCAGAGGATCCTGACGAGAGCACCACTTCTGCTCCAGACGGAACTACCGCAGAGGATCCTGATGAGAGCACAACTTCTGCGCCAGAGGAGACTACAACTGAGGATCCTGACGAGAGCACAACTTCTGCGCCAGACGAAACTACCGCAGAGGATCCTGACGAGAGCACAACTTCTGCTCCAGACGAAACTACCGCAGAGGATCCTGACGTGAGAACAACTTCTGCTCCAGACGAAACTACCGCAGAGGATCCTGACGAGAGCACCACTTCTGCTCCAGACGGAACTACCGCAGAGGATCCTGACGAGAGCACAACTTCTGCGCCAGAGGAGACTACAACTGAGGATCCTGACGAGAGCACAACTTCTGCGCCAGACGAAACTACCGCAGAGGATCCTGACGCGAGCACCACTTCTGCTCCAGACGGAACTACCGCAGAGGATCCTGACGAGAGCACAACTTCTGCGCCAGAGGAGACTACAACTGAGGATCCTGACGAGAGCACAACTTCTGCGCCAGACGAAACTACCGCAGAGGATCCTGACGAGAGCACAACTTCTGCTCCAGAGGAGACTACAACTGAGGATCCTGACGAGAGCACCACTTCTGCGCCAGACGAAACTACCGCAGAGGATCCTGACGAGAGCACCACTTCTGCGCCAGACGAAACTACCGCAGAGGATCCTGACGAGAGCACAACTTCTGCGCCAGAGGAGACTACAACTGAGGATCCTGACGAGAGCACCACTTCTGCGCCAGACGAAACTACCGCAGAGGATCCTGACGAGAGCACAACTTCTGCGCCAGAGGAGACTACAACTGAGGATCCTGACGAGAGCACAACTTCTGCGCCAGACGAAACTACCGCAGAGGATCCTGACGAGAGCACCACTTCTGCTCCAGACGAAACTACCGCAGAGGATCCTGACGAGAGCACCACTTCTGCTCCAGACGGAACTACCGCAGAGGATCCTGATGAGAGCACAACTTCTGCGCCAGAGGAGACTACAACTGAGGATCCTGACGAGAGCACAACTTCTGCGCCAGACGAAACTACCGCAGAGGATCCTGACGAGAGCACAACTTCTGCTCCAGACGAAACTACCGCAGAGGATCCTGACGTGAGAACGACTTCTGCTCCAGACGAAACTACCGCAGAGGATCCTGACGAGAGCACCACTTCTGCTCCAGACGGAACTACCGCAGAGGATCCTGATGAGAGCACAACTTCTGCGCCAGAGGAGACTACAACTGAGGATACTGACGAGAGCACAACTTCTGCGCCAGAGGAGACTACAACTGAGGATCCTGACGAGAGCACAACTTCTGCGCCAGAGGAGACTACAACTGAGGATCCTGACGAGAGCACAACTTCTGCGCCAGAGGAGACTACAACTGAGGATACTGACGAGAGCACAACTTCTGCGCCAGACGAAACTACCGCAGAGGATCCTGATGAGAGCACAACTTCTGCGCCAGAGGAGACTACAACTGAGGATCCTGACGAGAGCACAACTTCTGCGCCAGACGAAACTACCGCAGATGATCCTGACGAGAGCACCACTTCTGCTCCAGACGGAACTACCGCAGAGGATCCTGACGAGAGCACAACTTCTGCGGCAGAGGAGACTACAACTGAGGATCCTGACGAGAGCACAACTTCTGCGCCAGACGAGACTACAACTGAGGATCCTGACGAGAGCACAACTTCTGCGCCAGACGAAACTACCGCAGAGGATCCTGATGAGAGCACAACTTCTGCGCCAGAGGAGACTACAACTGAGGATCCTGACGAGAGCACAACTTCTGCGCCAGACGAAACTACCGCAGAGGATCCTGACGAGAGCACCACTTCTGCTCCAGACGGAACTACCGCAGAGGATCCTGACGAGAGCACAACTTCTGCGCCAGAGGAGACTACAACTGAGGATCCTGACGAGAGCACAACTTCTGCGCCAGACGAAACTACCGCAGAGGATCCTGACGAGAGCACCACTTCTGCTCCAGACGAAACTACCGCAGAGGATCCTGACGAGAGCACAACTTCTGCGCCAGAGGAGACTACAACTGAGGATCCTGACGAGAGCACAACGTCTGCGCCAGAGGAGTCTACAACTGAGGATCCTGACGAGAGCACAACTTCTGCGCCAGACGAAACTACCGCAGATGATCCTGACGAGAGCACCACTTCTGCTCCAGACGGAACTACCGCAGAGGATCCTGACGAGAGCACAACTTCTGCGGCAGAGGAGACTACAACTGAGGATCCTGACGAGAGCACAACTTCTGCGCCAGACGAAACTACCGCAGAGGATCCTGACGAGAGCACAACTTCTGCGCCAGAGGAGACTACAACTGAGGATCCTGACGAGAGCACAACTTCTGCGCCAGACGAAACTACCGCAGAGGATCCTGACGAGAGCACCACTTCTGCTCCAGACGGAACTACCGCAGAGGATCCTGACGAGAGCACAACTTCTGCGCCAGAGGAGACTACAACTGAGGATCCTGACGAGAGCACAACTTCTGCGCCAGACGAAACTACCGCAGAGGATCCTGACGAGAGCACCACTTCTGCTCCAGACGAAACTACCGCAGAGGATCCTGACGAGAGCACAACTTCTGCGCCAGAGGAGACTACAACTGAGGATCCTGACGAGAGCACAACTTCTGCGCCAGAGGAGACTACAACTGAGGATCCTGACGAGAGCACAACTTCTGCGCCAGAGGAGACTACAACTGAGGATCCTGACGAGAGCACAACTTCTGCGCCAGAGGAGACTACAACTGAGGATCCTGACGAGAGCACCACTTCTGCGCCAGAGCAGACTTCAACCGAGGATCCTGAAGAGAGCACAACTTCTGCTCCAGACGAAACTACCGCAGAGGATCCTGACGAGAGCACAACTTCTGTTCCAGACGAAACTACCGCAGAGGATCCTGACGAGAGCACAACTTCTGTTCCAGACGAAACTACCGCAGAGGATCCTGACGAGAGCACAACTTCTGCGCCAGAGCAGACTTCAACCGAGGATCCTGAAGAGAGCACAACTTCTGCTCCAGACGAAACTACCGCAGAGGATCCTGACGAGAGCACAACTTCTGTTCCAGACGAAACTACCGCAGAGGATCCTGACGAGAGCACAACTTCTGTTCCAGACGAAACTACCGCAGAGGATCCTGACGAGAGCACAACTTCTGCGCCAGAGGAGACTACAACTGAGGATCCTGACGAGAGAACAACTTCTTCGCCAGACGAAACTACCGCAGAGGATCCTGACGAGAGAACTACTTCTGCTCCAGACGAAACTACCGCACAGGATCCTGACGAGAGCACCACTTCGGCACCAGAGGAGAGTACCACCGAGGATCCTGATGAGAGCACAACTTCTGCGCCTGAAGAGACTACTACGGCAGCATCGGATTCAACAAAACCAGAGCAGAGCACCGCTTCTGCGCCAACGGAGACTACTACATTAGCACCATATGAGAGTACATCGTCAGCGCCAGAGGAGTCTTCTACAGCGGGACAGGATTCTACAGAGCCGGGGCAGACCACTACTTTGGTGCCAGAGGAGTCTCCGACCACGCGATCGACTAGTTCCTCTTCCGGTTCCGAAACCACGTCCATACCCGATACGTCGACTTCCTCACTACCACCGCTGTCGTGTAGTAGCGGGTATCCTTACCTGCCGTACCCATCCGATTGTCGCAAGTTTATCCAGTGCAGTGGGAATGTCGAGTACATAAAGGAGTGTCCACCTACACTCTATTGGGACTATAAAAATCTCGTCTGTGTCCCAGATAGCAGCGGGTGTTATGGCGATGAAGGAATCCACGAGAAGCCCGCGGAAAATGTGTGTAGCGGGGGAGCATCATATGTACCTGATCCAAGCGACTGCACAAAGTTCGTCCAATGCAGCAATGGCCAGCCATTCTATCTACAATGTTCTCCGAACCTGTACTGGGATCCCATACTCAATGTCTGCGGCTGGTCGGATGAATACTGTCATAAGGATAAACTTATCGATGTAAAGGTCTGTGATGCGCCAGGCATGAAATATGACCAGTTCCCAGGCGATTGTTCGAGGTACATTAAGTGTTCTGAATCGGGAGGAATCCTGATGAGCTGTAATCTTGGACTATTCTGGAATCCCATTGAAAACGTCTGCGAAAAGTCGAAGAGGTTCTGCAATTGAATGAATTGGTAGGCTAATTATATTTTAAAAATAGTATGAATATTAAAATATATTTTTTTATTTTTCAGAAGAACTGCAGAAAAGGTGGATGCTGATGAAATTGTTGTTCTTTGTAATATTTAGTAAAATATTAATTTAATAAATTATAATCTTGACATACATGTTGATTTATTTGTTTAAAAATATTTTTTTTTGGTTTTTAAAGTCTTACGCTTGTGGAAAATTGAAAATTTTAGATGCCCTGAATAGATTTTGCTTTTATTTGCATGCAAATTTATTGAAATCATAGGGTCTGGTCTGATCTACCCTATATAAAGGGTATATTCAAATTGTTAAAGAGTGGGTTCAGATTTAAATTTTAATGAGACATATCAGTTAGCCGTACTTGCTATGCATATGACAATTGTTTAGAAAATCCCAATGCTCAAAAGAGTATATTTCAGTTGAGCTATTTACTACTTAGAATTCTTACGCATTTTTTTGTTGATGTTATCAAAGTAGGCTTCAATTAAAAATATTGCTAGCCTTGAAACATACCCCATACCCCAGACTAGATGGGCCTTTGAAAAATTTAAATTTAATGCTCGAGTTCAATTCAAACACATGGCTTTGTGGAAACTTGTAGCAGATAAGACAAAAACCGAATCCAACATTGAAGTCGGATGGGAAATGTGATCGGGATGGGGTTTCGGGGAGGATGATGATCTATTTATAGATATGACGATGGTTGGTCCAACAGAAAAGCGGTGTTGAAGCTTTTGGGCTCATAGGTTATCAGAGCAAATCACTTCCGCTAAAATTCGGATTTGTCCGAAATGAAAATATGTTGATTCCTTGCGATGTTCCCCGCAATGGGAACTGGGAACTCAAATCAATTAAACCCAAAACCAGACCAGACGCAATGCTAGCAAATTAAATGAAGCGGAGAAAGGGACACACTTGAAAATGTATCCATGAGATATACAATTGCGTATCTTTATATGCTAATAAATGCCAGCACATTTCCTTAAAATGGGTCAAAAGTCTCCCCCGACCGATGATGTTGCAATGTTGCCCACAGAATGGAAACTCATTTGAAACCGAGGCGTATGGGGGGAATGGGGGTGGCGATGGCGATGGGATGGAATGGGGCGGACATGGTTGCCCCAACCATGGCAGGCGACCGACCAAGTGATCGATTGACACGATCGGAGCGCTGATACGTAATGGAATAGACACTCGAATGAATGGCACTGGCGACGAGCTGAGCTTGGTGCTCCAGAGCTCTAAGTGCCGTGCTCTGTGTACGTATGTGGTCGGCGATAAGATACAGATACAGATACATTGTAACATAGTGGTGTTCGGGTCCTACATAAATATTCATGCTGCCGCTGGCTAAATGCAAATGTATTAGAAATTGCTCGCCTTCAATGAATTTGAGTTCTACTCAAGCTCTAGCTCTAGAGTTTTGATGCTCGGACAGGCCAGCGTTATTCGCAATCCAGCAGTTGTCGCGATCGGAAGCAAATCGGAAAATCTCCCTTGGAATCCTAAACCACGAAGGCGAAGAAGTATGTGTCTCATCCGTCAAGGACATTTCTGAAAAGTGACAAGTCAAACAACTAAAATTGATCAAGGATATCCAAGATATAAAATGAAAAAGTTTTATCTCAAAAGAGATATGGAAACATATTGGATATGACATAGTGGGATATCCATAGTGGGATATCTAAAGGAATTCATAAATAAATAAACAAATGATTAAACAGTTTACAAAAATTATAAACAATTGCATTGTAAAGAAAGAAAATGTTTGGAAATATCCTTTCTACTTAGTATCCTAAGGATACTCCCAAAACTTTTTATATGTGGATTCGCTTCCGTTGGAATCAACACCCGATTCGATTACATCATTTCTAAAATGAACTTGTGTGGTTTTTGGCACCCTATTAGCAAATCGAATGTGTGCCCATTTGAGAAGAAAAGTGATAACCCCTGAAAGTGACAGACTCTGAAGTGAAGGAGTACAAATCTAACAATAACACACGCACATTTATAATCTAAACAGACTGTGTTGATAATACCAACAATTTAATTTCATCTTTCAGTTTGCTGGTTGTGTTCGACGATTATTCGAAGTCGACGCATTTCAATTGGATTCAGAATTTGATTTATTGAGATGTTGCCCTTTCGCTGGGGCCTGCTACTGGGCCTCGTAGTGCTCGTAGCGTGCGGAGCCAATGGAGCTGCCATCGTAAGTGTGTCCAAATTGTGTTAATGAAAACCCCGATCTGGGGCCGAGCTCCATACATACATAGATAGAACTTGTGTGAGTTCAACGTACGTGAACTCGGCCCAAATACCCTAGCGATAAGACCCAATTTGACCAAGGTCAGTTCCAGAATTTGCTGACTCGAATTGGGGACAGATAGATATAGATAGAGCTGACATTAGCATTGAACTTACATAGTCATTGTAACAATTTCCAGGAGAAATCGGCCAGCGAAGATGAGCTCTCGGATGTGAACGACTTGTTGAGGCAGAAACGAAGCGGCAGAGGCTAGTAAGGAGATATTTCATAGATTTTCAAATAACATTCCAGTAATGAAAGCTTTTCCGCTCACTCAGTGCTACGGGTCAGACCCAGTCGCAGTACTTAAACTTTGGTAAGCCCGAGCAGGACGGCAAGGCCGAGGCGGAGGCCAACGAGAGCGGTTCCCGGGCGACAGTCTGTAAGTAATGATGGATTATTTGAATGAATCATCCTAAAATACTGATATTTCCAGCTGGAACTCATGGCATGGGCCAGGCCCAGAGTCAGTTCTCTTCGGGGGATTGCAGTGGCTGCGGCTACCAGCCTGACTACCCATCGTCTGGCAGGATAATCGATGCCAGTGGGACCGGAGCGATCGGTGGACCTGGTTCCAACGTAAACCTTCCTGGTAAAGGTAAGAAATCTATAAGTAACATTTTCAACATTTTATAAACAAAATTTGAACCTAGTTGGTCCAGGGGTTGTTGGGCAACCCGGATTCGGTGGCCAGCCAGGACAGGCAGGAATCGGTGGACAGCCAGGATTTGGTGGTCAGGCTGGAACTGGTGTTCAGCCAGGATTTGGTGGACAGCAAGGAATAGGAGGACTACCTGGAGTTGGTGGACAGCAAGGAATTGGAGGTCAGACAGGTGTTGGACCCCAAACCGGTGGTGGAGGTCAGCCTGGAATCGGCGGAGGACAGCCTGGAATCACCGGACAGACAGGTGGCCAGCCAGGATTTGGTGGGCAGCAAGGAATTGGAGGACAGCCTGGAGTTGGTGGACAGCAAGGAATTAGGGGACAGCCAGGTTTTGGCCCGCAAACCGGTGGTGGAGGACAGCCTGGAATCGGCGGAGGTCAGCCAGGAAGACAACCCGGTGCTGAAGATCTATCGAACATTGGAGGCGGTCAACCTGGAGGACAAACTGGAATCGGTGGAACGCCAGGAGAAGTTGGCGGTCAACAAGGATCTCAACCAGGAGCTGGAGGTATTGGTGGTGGACAGCCCGGATTTGGAGTGCAACCTGGAACTGGAGCCGTACAGCCTGGTTACGGAGGGTCAGCTGGAACTGGAGCTGGGCAACCTGGGTATGGAGGCCAACCTGGATTGGGAGGAAGTCAACCTGGGGTAGGTCAGCCTGGCTACGGAGGACAAACAGGAACAGGAACCGGACAACCAGGTTATGGAGGACAGACTGGTATTGGTGGTGGACAGCCTGGATACGGAGGACAAACTGGACCTGTAGTCGGACAGCCCGGTTTTGGAGGCCAAGGTGGAACTGGAGCAGGACAGCCTGGTTATGGAGGGCAAACAGGAACTGGAACCGGACAGCCCGTTTACGGAGGTCAGGCGGGAACTGGAACCGGACAACCTGGTTATGGAGGACAGGCTGGCACTGCAACAGGACAACCTGGTTATGGAGGACAAACTGGAATTGGTGGTCAACTTGGACTACCTGGGGGACAACCTGGCATCGGCGGACAACCTGGAATCAGCGGTGGACAACCTGGGTATGGAGGTCAAACTGGAACAGGAACTGGACAGCCCGGGTACGGAGGGCAACCTGGAATTGGAGGAGGTCAACCTGGAATAGGAGTGCAGCCTGGTTATGGAGGACAAACTGGAGGCCAGCCCGGATATAGGGGACAAACCGGAACTGGAACCGGACAACCTGGTTATGGTGGTCAGACTGGAATTGGTGGTGGAGCAACACAACCTTCTTATGCACAAACCGGAGGCCAGCCCGGATATGGAGGTGGTCAACAAGTTCAGCCCGGATACGGTGGACAAACGGGAGCCGGACAGCCTGGTTACGGAGGTCAAATTGGAACCGGCCAGCCTGGTTACGGAGGTCAAACTGGAATTGGTGGAGGTCAACCAAGTACAGGAATCCAGCCAGGTTACGGAGCACAGCCTGGATATGGAGGACAAACTGGAACTGGAACCGGGCAGCCCGGCTACGGAGGTCCGGCAGGAACTGGACCAGGACTCCCTGGTTACGGAGGACAAACTGGAACTGGAGCTGGACAGCCTGGATTTGGAGGTCAAACAGGAGCCGGTCAGCCTGGTTTCGGAGGTCAAACTGGAACAGGTGTCGGACAGCCTGGTTACGGAGGTCAAGCAGGAACAGGACAGCCTGGTTACGGAGGACAAACTGGAGGCCAGCCCGGATATGGAGGGCAAACCGGAACTGGAACCGGACAACCTGGATACGGAGGTCAGACTGGAATTGGTGGTGGACAGCCCGGATATGGAGGACAAACCGGAACTGGAACTGGAAAACCAGGATACGGAGAACAGACTGGAACTGGAGCTGCACAACCTTCTTATGGACAAACCGCAGGCCAACCCGGATATGGAGGAGGTCTACCAGGTCAACTAGTTCAGCCTGGATACGGAGGACAAACTGGAACTGGACAGCCTGGTTACGGAGGTCAACCAAGTACGGGAGTCCAGCCAGGTTACGGAGCACAGCCTGGATATGGAGGACAAACTGGAACTGGAACCGGGCAGCCCGGCTACGGAGGTCAGGCAGGAACTGGACCAGGACTCCCTGGTTACGGAGGACAAACTGGAACTGGAGCTGGACAGCCTGGATTTGGAGGTCAAACTGGAGCCGGTCAGCCTGGATTTGGAGGTCAAACTGGAGCCGGTCAGCCTGGTTTCGGAGGTCAAACTGGAACAGGTGTCGGACAGCCCGGTTTCGGAGGTCAAGCAGGAACAGGACAGCCTGGGTACGGAGGACAAACTGGAGGCCAGCCCGGATATGGAGGGCAAACCGGAACTGGAACCGGACATCCTGGTTACGGAGGGCAGACTGGAACTGGACAGCCTAGTTATGGAGGACAGACTGGAACTGGAGTCGGACAACCTGGTTATGGAGGACAGACTGGAATTGGTGGTGGACAGCCTGGATTTGGAGGCCAAACTGGAGCCGGTCGGCCTGGTTACGGAGGCCAAACTGGAATTGGTGGAGGACAACCAGGTACGGGAGTCCAGCCTGGTTATGGAGGACCATCGGGAACTGGAGTTGGGCAGCCCGGTTATGGAGGACAAACAGGCATTGGAGGCACTCAACCAGGTGCAGGAGTACAGCCTGGCTATGGCGGACAAACTGGAGCTGGAGCCGGACAGCCTGGAGCTGGAGTTCAGCCTGGATACGGAGGACAAACTGGTATTGGAGGACAGCCTGGATTTGGAGGACAAACTGGAGCTGGAGCCGGACAGCCTGGAGCTGGAGTTCAGCCTGGATACGGAGGACAAACTGGTATTGGAGGACAGCCTGGATTTGGAGGACAAACTGGAGCTGGAGGTCAGCCTGGATACGGAGGACAAACTGGTATTGGAGGACAGCCTGGATTTGGAGGACAAACTGGAGCTGGAGCCGGACAGCCTGGAGCTGGAGTTCAGCCTGGATACGGAGGACAAACTGGTATTGGAGGACAGCCTGGATTTGGAGGACAAACTGGAGCTGGAGCCGGACAGCCTGGAGCTGGAGTTCAGCCTGGATACGGAGGACAAACTGGTATTGGAGGACAGCCTGGATTTGGAGGACAAACTGGAGCTGGAGGTCAGCCTGGATACGGAGGACAAACTGGTATTGGAGGACAGCCTGGATTTGGAGGACAAACTGGAGCTGGAGGTCAGCCTGGATACGGAGGACAAACTGGTATTGGAGGACAGCCTGGATTTGGAGGACAACCTGGAGTCACTGGCGGACAGTCGCCTGTTCCAGGGCAAGCAGGATTTGGGGGCCAACCAGGAATTGGTGGCCAGACTGGTACCGGCACACAGGTCGGACAGCCCGGCGGCGGCGCTCAAATTGGAGCACCTGGACGTTACACTGCTGGAACTGGAGTCGTACCCGGAGCTGGTGGCGTTGGAGGTGGGTCTGTCGGCGCTGGAACTGGTGCTGTTGGTAAGTTTTCCACTCAAAATAAAGGAATTTAAATGATTTAGTTTGTCGCCTTTACAGGTGTTCCTGGGTCTGCTGGAGTCGTTGGAGCTGATGATGCCTTCTCGCAGGCAGAGTCCTCCATTGGTGACGGACAGGCCTCCGCCAGTGCTCAGGGCAAGAAGAACGGTGGCACAGCCAAGACGCAAGTCTCCGGAACCTATAGTGCTGGAGGCACTTTCAGCGCCAGTGCCATGACCTCGGACGCGGATCGGGCAGCTAGTGCTCAGGTGACTGGTACCGCCGAGGGGGCTCAGAGTCAGTCTCAGGGCTCCGGCGGCCCGGCTCAGTCGCAGGCTCAGGTGCAGGTGGCCAAGGATGGAGGCACCAAGGCTTCTTCACAGAGCGGTGGTATCATCCAGCAGAGCCAGAGCGAGGTGCACGCCAATGACAAGGGCGGCCTGGCGGACGCCCAGTCCAGTGGACCAGGACAAACCTCTTCTCAGGCTCAGATTGGTTTCCGGCCCGGCCAGGAACAGACAGCAGCCAATGGGGGAGGTCAGGCTTCCTCCTCGTCGGGAACCCACTCTAGTCAGAGTAGTTCTCAGATTCATGGAACCTCCAGGTGAGGACGCCTCCAGAGTTTTCCTAAAAATGGATTTACTAAATATCTCTGGATTTCAGCTTTGGTGTTTCTTATCATGGAGCAGCTCAATCCGCCTCAGGAACCAAGGAGCAGGTGGCCTCCTACAGGGAACAGAACCGTCAACTTTTCAACACGATTAGTCAGTTCGGAAACGTGGGCAATGCGTAAGATTATTTCAAGTTATTATTTACTTCAAATTTATTAAATTTTCATTTTCCTTCAGTGTTACTGACCGTGCTGATGCTGTCTACAGTGGACCTGCGCTTACGGACGATTCCGATCGCCTGCCGGAACTGCAATTAAAATCAAAAAAAAATAAAGAGGAGACTGAGAAGGCTGACGAGAAGAAGCCCGACCAGGCGGAGCCCGTTCAGTACGACGACGATGATGAAACTGACGCCGACGACTACGACGAGGATGAGTACTACAATGAGAAGCCCATTAAGCTAGAAGAAAGTCCAAAACCGACGCCAAAACCTTTGGCCTATACACAATCGTCTCCCACGCAAAATCAACAGGCGGTGGTGGCGGCAGCGCCCGGAGACAAGTACCAGGTGGTCCAGAAACAAAACGACAAGGTGAACACCTACACCGAACCCTCAACCACCGAGGCCGTTCCTCCGGGATTCCGCGGCACCGTCAACGTGCAGAAGAAGTTCCACACCAAGGCTCTGGAACTGCCGCACAGTGGCAACAAGGTGGAAATCACTCCCGACATCAAGGATGAGGGTCCAGTTCGCGGCGACAGGCCGACAGTACGCGCTCCGGATAGCTATGTGACCGTTACCAAGTCGGTGACCGGCAGCATGGACAACAGCAAGAACCCGCCGGAGGAGAACAAGAACTTCCAGTCGACGTACTACACCAAGTCCTCGACATGTGGCTACTTCACCTTCTCCTGCAACATTGTCTACGGTCCCAATGGCCGGAACAAAATCTGCCGCCCCAAGGCCCCCACCAACGGCAAGTGCTAGAGGGAGGAGGCAACCGTTTAAAATACCCACCCATATTAATATTATTGTAGATCAGTTATAAAAGGGGCTCAATTGTAGTAATTAGCTTCTTCATAAAGCATCTGAGTGTTTTTCGAGAATAATTTTAGAGTTTCACTGCCATTTCCTTAATATTTTGTACGATTTGCAACTGTAATTAATATTTAATAACAAACCAAAACCAAAACCAAACCACTTTATGCTTTTAAACACAGATTTTGTCGCAGGTGAGTAGCTTGGAGTTCCAGTATAGGTATTCGGGGCAGATCTTGACGAAGGGAAGGTAATCGCATTGAACAAAGCGAGTACAGTCGCCAGGATACGGAACAAAATGTCCCATTTTTTTATGGCAGAGTTCAGATAAATTTTCTGGATTCCTTGTGGGTGGCGGAGGTCTTAATGGTAATTCATTCACAGGAAGTTTGATGTTGCAACTACCAATAGGTTGCAGCTGGCATTCCTGGAGCAGATTGTTCCAATAAAATTCCGGTGGGCAGCTCAGCAGACGGGTCTCGGTAAACCTTCGACAGTCATTGGGATATGGTTGCTTAACTATACTTTGTTCCTCAGAAAGTCCACAATTCCAGAAGCATAGTGCGGCAATTAAAAGTAGTTTAATAAGCACTATCAAAAGTAATAAAAATTATTACAAATCAACAATAATATAAACTTTTTCGTACTTTTGAATATTCTGCAGATCTCTTCCTATTATTGTCAATCTGAAAAGTGACTTGCGATCAACTGAGCTTTTATATATCTCTGCAGATTGCATATCAGTAGTGTTTACTTTTAATATCTCATGTGGCCTTGATATTATAAAGTTAATGTCCAGCTAAGAGGTTTTTTATTGTTTAATGGCAAACGGAAAACATTTATCTACCTATTCAAACGTAGAGACATTGTGCCATTAGTGATTCCCCTGATATGTACATACTTATGTAAAAACAAATAATATCTATAATTAATTCTTGATAAAAAGTACCTAAATCGCGTATAAAAGGGCCTCTGACAACTGAAGATCATCATTCGATTCTCCAGAACTGCATAAGACCACAAGTAAGAATTAATCCAAAATCGATAAGAAAAATATTAATTTTATCCTTCAGTGATACGAGGACCTTTTCTCATCTGCTGTGTTTTATTGGCTGGCGTCTCCGCTACCACAGAGAGAGTTGTGAGTTAAATGGACTTGTCAGTTCATAAAAATAGTGATTAATAATCCTCGTTCGTTAGTCGGATGTCTTTATACCTTCCGGAGGACGATGCCCGGCTTACGATGACCCCAACCACCCTATATTGCTGGCAGATCCCACCAACTGCCGCCAGTACTACTCTTGCTTCTTCGGCCAGCTCCGGCTGCAGCACTGCCCTCCGAACATGTACTGGAGTGAGACTAACTATCGCTGCGACTACAAGCAGTATTCAACTTGCAACAATGAGGAGAGTTCTCAGGTGCAGTACACACCCTATCCCGGGGACTGCTCTCGTTTTTACGAAACAAAAGTCCAGCAATGCCCGGGAAACTTGCATTGGAGTTCCAGTTATCGGAGATGTGTCGATCCCCTTTACTCCGGATGTGGGGCCTTGCCCTGGGATTCCAGCCCGTCGGAAGTCATACCATCTCCTGGTGGCGGACCTATCACCAATCCGGGTTATCTTCCAATTGATCCGCAAGAGTTGTGCATCAATAGTGCTCTCAATACCTATATCCCGTATCCAGGAGACTGTCAAAAGTTTATCCATTGTGATTCTAGAGCTACTGTGCTCGTTTGTCCCGGTGACTTGTACTGGAATCCCCAGAAAGTTTCTTGCGGCACTGATCGAACTTACTGTCAAGTGTTTTAATAATTTAAAATCAAATATTTCACAAACTATTGCTTTTACAATCTAATATGTACAATAAAACATGCAACTTTTAATTATTTTCTTTTTATGGCTTAGATTTGAAGCTGTTGGGATTACAGTCGGCCTTTTCAGCATCCATACAGGTAAGTTCTATGGGACTGAACTCTTCGTCTCCTGGACAGGCGTAGCCTACAGGAATGGGATCAGCGCACACTATATACTTGCTGCAGTTTCTAGGATACGGCACCACAGCTCCTTCAAGCTGTCCGACACAAAAGCTATCCGGCGATGGCGTTGTTATAGTAGTAGTTGTTGAAATCGTGGTTGTTGTGGGCGGAGGATGGGTCGGTGTTGTAAGAGGAATACTGCAGTTGGCATACCACGGTGCCATGCAACGCTCCAAGGTGGCACTGAACTCTTGTCCCGCAACGCAATCGTAGACCATGGGCTTGGGTTGGATGCAAATTATAAACTTGGTGCAGTCATTTGGATATGGAACTAGTTTTCCAATGGGTTGACCCTCGCACGGATCAACCTCGGAACTTGGTGTACTCAAAGTGGTAGATTCTGTAGTTCCGGTTGGGGTAGATTCGGTTGCGGCTGTCGTTGAAGCGAAGTCTTCGCGACATGCGTCCGGGGCAACATCGCCGTCACACTCTCCTCTCAAGGGATCAAAGAACTCTCCAGTTATGCAAATTCCCATCATGTAGGAGCTGTCATCTATGCACCGTATAAACCATTCACAGTTCTCCTTATATGGCAAGTTAATGCCGGTCTTGTTGAAACAAATCGAAGTTTCCGGTGGCGGTTGCGTAAAGCCAGGCGAGACAGTTGTGTCTTCGCCCGCGGGGCAATCACTCAAATCCCACTCCACACACTTCTGAAGAGCTTGATTAAAGAATAAGTTTTCCGGACAGTAAAAGGCAATCGGCACGGGGCTAGCGCAGATAACGTATTTACTGCAGTCATCAGGGTAAGACACATACTGATTTTTGCTTTGCCCGTAACAGATACCTGAAATATCTGGTGGGTTGGTAGTTGTTTCCGGCTCCACGGTGGTATAACTTGTACTGCTGTCCGTGGTGTCGCTCGCGGGAGTTGATTCGGAAGTAGAGGATACTGTAGAAGTTCCGGTTTCCTGACAAGCCGTAGGCGACACGTCCGGGCCGCAAATGCCAGTTTGTGGATCGTACCACGAATTGTAAATACAATTTGCAACCGTAGACTTTCCATTTCCCATGCAGAGTATGTACTGCTGGCAGTTAGTCGGCAGAGGAAACGAGACTCCCAATTCCTGGTTGGCGCACAAATCTTCCGAGCTTTCCGTAGTGGTTTCTTTGGGTATTTCCGTGGTTGTAGTGAAAGCCGCGAGGCAAGCAGTGGGTGAGACATTCGGTCCACAGTCGGCACTACTTGGATCGAACCAGGAATTCGTGGGACATTTGGCCGTTGCTGATTTACCATTGCCGAGGCACACCAGATATTGCTGGCAGTCTGCCTCTACAGGAAAGGAAGTGCCTACGTCCTGATCCTCACAAGGATTTCTTTTCTCTGCCACGGTAGAAGTGGTTGCGACAGTAGTGGCTAGAGATGTAGTGGGCAGGGGGGTTGTTAAAACTTCCCGACAAGCTTCTGGTGAAATATCAGGTCCGCAGTTGCCGCTCATGGGATTGTACCAATTGTTGGCGGGACAGGGTAGAATTACGTAGGAGTTGTTTTCCAAACAATAGTAGTATTGTTGGCAATTGCTGGTGATTGGAAAGGAGGTACCCATGCTTTGGCCCACGCATTTGGTGAAAATCTCTTGCGTTGAGGCTGTGGTTTCTTCCCAGTCTGGTGTTGTCCGATTACTATCACACCACACCTCGTCTTCGAAATCACAAATACCCAAGTTGGGGTTAAATAGAAGGTCACCAGGACACCGATATATCTCGCTTTTTCCATTCACACATAGGATGAAATTGCTACAGTCGTCAACGGAGGGCAGTAGGGTTTGGTTATCCTTTCCGAAACAAGGGTCAGTTAGTGGAGATTCCGTGGTGGGATAAGGCATGGGTGTGCACTCCACGGCTTCTGGTGTGTCGCAGATACGCAGATCGTCATTAAAGAGTTTCTCCCCGGGGCAGTACTCCAAATCCGCACAGGAATCATTGCAGGATACATAGGCATTGCAGTCGTAGGGATATTTATAGCATCCGCTTGGCAGGGAATCACAGAATGATGATTCAATATTTGATATGGTAGGGCACTCCTGCGAGATAACTGAAGTGGTTCCCAAACCAATCAAAATAATGACAGAACATATATTCCATGCTGAAATCATAAAACATTATTATGTGAAAAGATTAGGACATTTGTTATATTACCTCTCATTTTATAATCCTTTTAAAATGTTTTACAGGACCTCCTTGGATTTTTGTGTGCTTTTGGTTTCACGTTTTGGAATTAACTGAATTTAAATGAATTTTTTGGCAATTGAAGAGCAGAAATGACTGATATACGGCAATCAATCAACGTTAAAATTCTTTTCTCTGATAATGACTAATTTCAGTCGATAACACATACCTTTAATAAGTTTTAAGACCAAAAACAAACGCATATTTTGGTCAAGGAAATAGACAACAGGTTCTTAGTAATGGCTGAAGATAATTGTCACTCCGCTCGTGTTTTGTTTTCAATTAACTTTAAAGAGATACCAGAAAAGTATGTGATTACAAAAGCAAATTGCTCATCAAGTTTAAAAAGATGGTGAAGCAATACTTTTTCTCTAAACTGTATTAGCTGTTCAAGTTATGCTTTTAGTTAACGATTTATAGACATTACCTACTTTTAGGCTTCAACTCTTTTATGATAAGAAAGTTAGTATCAGCTCACTTTCCTCATTCTTTCCATGAAGATGCTCTCCCACTTCAAGGAACGGTCTTTAACCTGGGCACACGCGAATACATACATAAATACATGTTTTATCAGATGTAACATGTGTTCCATATGGACTCTTATCGGTTCTCAAAAAGAATTCCCAGTAAAAATTGATAGCAGTAGTCTACCACACATCAGGCGTCGATTCAATCAAATTTTGAACACTCCATCATATTTGAGAATCATGCAAATGTCCTATCTAAGGCATAGTCTATAAAAGCGATGTTCCATGAATGGAAAGTTTCAGTCCGATTGTACTACCGATAGCAGCAGACAATATGAAGCTCCTCGGATTCCTTTGGGTAGTTGTCCTCTTCCAAAATGGCGCACAGGCTCTATTACAAGTGGGTAATGATTATCTTCTGGGTCATAAATCAAAACTATTAAGTGTATTCGATTTAAAAGGATGGATTCACCTTTAAAACATCCATTTGCGATGGTAAAAATGGAGGGCTTCTTCCCATGTTTGGCACCTGCAAGGCGTATTACGTGTGTGTGGATGGAAAGGCAGTGATCGGATCCTGCGAAGAGGATATGTTGTTTAATCCATTGACCCTTCACTGTGATGATGCCAGAAAAGTGGATTGTATTTTCGACGCAAAGCAAATTGAAAAGGAGGATAGTTCGAGCTCGGAAAGTGAAGAGGATGACGATTATGACGAAGAAGTGACTCCTCCTCCAGTTACCACCACTACCACCAAACGACCCAAGCAACAGCGACCTCAGAATCAGAACACAGGACTCTCGGATATATCAAATAGGATCTGCGCTGGCAAAAACGACGGTGTGATGCTCTCCAAGAAGAACTCCTGCGGGGAATACTATGTCTGCAAGTCCAGAAAGCCTCAACTACGCTCCTGTCCCGGTCAGCAGCAGTTCAGTCCCAGTCGCCGAAGGTGTATGAAGGCTTCAGAGGCAAAGTGTGTGGTTTCTGGGCAGGATCGTTTAGATGGTCCTCCCATCACAGGAGGACTCTGTGCCGAGGAAAAGGAGAACTCTCTGGCTGCCCACCAAAGTGATTGCGGAAAGTTTCTACTCTGCAGCAACAGTATGTTTCTGGTTATGGACTGCCCCACAGGTCTGCATTTCAATGTGGCGTCTTCTCGCTGCGATTACCCAAAAATAGCTCAATGCCAGGCGAAAAATGCCAAAAAGGTAACTAAGAGCAATAAAAAGTCGAAGCAGAGTGGCAGAAAGCCCAAATCTCGACATTTTTAACTCATTTTATCCAAAATCAGAAATAAAATACAGTACAGTATACATATTATTAAAATCGTAGATGCATTATCTTCCTTATTTAGTTCTAATTAAAGTTTTAAAGTTGTCATCCCAATTTTGAGGACAACTGAACTTACCATATGAGTGAATGCCAAAATTGTTCACAAAATTAAGGTAGTCCAGGAATTTGAAACGTAAAAACTTTTTTATAAGGTTTTTAAAAGAAAACTATAATTTCCAATATAAAAGATGGAAAACACAGAACATGGAAAGCTTTACCAAGATGGCGTCTTGAGAAGATAGTTTTGACAGTCAAGATAGCAGCTCGTGCTTTAAATTGGAGCGTGGAATGAAATTTGTTCGTAGTACAGTCTTTCTGTATTTTGCAAATAATTAGTGAAACTAGTGAAATTAAACTCCAATTTTAATTAGAATCTGATCCTAATCTTAAAAAAAACAAATTCAAATTTTAAATTTAAAAAAAACTAGTCCGACTCCCATTTACCATTTCTTTGAAATAGTTTTCAACTAAAATTAATAAGATTTTGCGGTGCTAACAAAGTTTATTTAAGCTTTTAACATTTTACATTCTGGGGCCAATCGCAGACCTTTATCGCCGGATTGAAAATAAGTCCGGCAGAACACGTGAAGTTCACCTCGCATTCGCACTGGCAGACGACATAGGAAGAACTACACGGCTTGGAGCAGGAGGCAAACATGGCTCCGTCGCGCTCATTAATACAGTTTCCGTGGCTCTCACAGTAGGTACCGGAAGGACCGGCGATCGGTGGCGGGGCTCCATCCTCGCAACCGACAACCCACGGATAGTCACAGTCCTTCGTCTCCGGGTTGTATTGCAGGTTGCCTGCACAGGTATGCTGGAACACCTTGCCGTCCACGCACTGGATGAAGGCCGAGCAGTTGTTAGCGACCGGAAGTGTGGGACCATTTGGATTCTCGCAGCATTCGGGGTCACAGTCTTTGGGAATGCACACGTTTTCTGTGTCCTTTACGCATTCCATGAGAGTTGTGTTAAAGAACAGTGTGGCGGCGCACTTTCGGGCAACGAAATTACCGTTGATACATTCCAAAAAGCCAGCACAATCGGCCGGGTTTACCTCCACCTCGGACTCCTTGCAAGAGGGAACCACAACGCACTCACCATTGTCTATTTCACAGCGGTTGGTTTGGTTGTTGAAGTAGAGTCCACCGGCACAGGACTGGACCACATACTTTCCGCCGGCGCATATTTTGTATTTGGTACAGTCGCTTGGCACTGGTCCTGTCGTGCCCTCGGTGCAGTTCAAGCAAACTCCCGATTCGTCGATGATGCAAGTACTATCAGTTACGTTGAAATACTCTCCTGTGGGACACTTACGACTGACCCAGATGCCATTGGAGCACACTTCGTATCCAGCGCAATCTTCGGCATCCTCCTGAATGTCGCCTTCGGTGCAAGTTTGGTTTCCGTTGCACTGGCCATTGTCTATTTCACATTTTTTAGTGGCCGAGTTCCAGTAGTCTCCCGAGTCACAGCTCTTAACCACATACTTTCCGTTGGTACAAATTTTAAATTTGGTACAGTCTGAGGGATAGACCTGAAGGTCTCCGTCAGTGCAGTTCAGACAAATTCCTTCCGTGTCGGGGGTGCAAAAGTTCAGATTTTCGTCGAAATAGGCTCCGTCAGGACACTGACGACTGACCCAGCTGCCATTGGAGCACACTTCGTATCCAGCGCAATCTTCGGCATCCTCCTGAATGTCGCCTTCGGTGCAAGTTTGGTTTCCGTTGCACTGGCCATTGTCTATTTCACATTTTTTAGTGGCCGAGTTCCAGTAGTCTCCCGAGTCACAGCTCTTAACCACATACTTTCCGTTGGTACAAATTTTAAATTTGGTACAGTCTGAGGGATAGACCTGAAGGTCTCCGTCAGTGCAGTTCAGACAAATTCCTTCCGTGTCGGGGGTGCAAAAGTTCAGATTTTCGTCGAAATAGGCTCCGTCAGGACACTGACGACTGACCCAGCTGCCATTGGAGCACACTTCGTATCCAGCGCAGTCCCCGACATCCGCCTGAATTTCGTCTTCGGTGCATGTTTGGTTTCCGTTGCACTGACCATTGTCCTGCTCACAGTCGTTTATAGCCGAGTTGAAATACTCTCCGATCGGGCAGGATTCGGAGACATACTTTCCGTTGACACAAATTTGGAACTTGGCGCAGTCGTACTGATCGGGCTTCTTGCTGCCTTCAACGCAGTTGACACACGCTCCACACGTATCCAGGACGCACTTATTCAGAGTGCTGTTAAAGTAGTCCCCGGCGGAACAGCTCTGGTTCACCCAGGCCCCATTGACGCACTCCTGATACCCGGCGCAATCCTCCGGGTTTGGGTTCACCTCACCATTCTCACAGGTGGGGGGCTTGCACTGGCCGTTATCCAAGTCACATTCTTGGGCGTCAGAGTTCCAGTAATATCCATTGTCGCAGGACTTGGAAACCAGCTCTCCGTGGCAGCAGACAAAATACTTGGTACAGTCATCCGCGTCCACCTCCGTCTCGCCATCCACGCATGGCGTCGGAGGCCGGCACTCTCCATTGTCGATTTGGCAGAGTTCTGTCTCCGGGTCCCAATAAGTTCCATTTTGGCACGACTTGGATACAAATTCTCCAGTGCAGCACACCTGGTACTTCGTGCAATCGTCTTCGTCTATTTTGGTTTCTCCATCCTTGCAACACTCTGCGTTCAGCGATCCGACAAACAGGGACAACACCAGGCACACATAAATCACTGAAAAACACTAAGGATCAATATCCGTCCAATCCGGGCTTGGGGCTAGCATCTTACCATTCTGACCATTTCGGAATAGAGCCATCTTGGCACTCCGCATATCGAATGCTCACTGAGGGCCTTGGGTCCATTATGGGCTTTTATATTTACCATCAATTAAAATAATGAAATTTCTTTTCTGCTCCACAGCATGTGCCGGTTCCGATAAAGAGGAACCATCTCTGATATTATCAGCATATATTTACAGTAGTTATACATGCTATAGAGATTGTTACTATTTATAAAAATGGGTAGCTGAGAGAGAATCCATTGAATCATTTTCGCGGAGAAGGAAATACCTTTGTCACACTTCCTTTTTCAGTTAATTCTTATCAGTTTTTATGCCTAGTGATTGTCATAAAAATGTTTAGTTATTGCACCTTTTAAAGCTGGTAGTACTCTCCTAAGCTTATATCTTTTTTTTCAAGAAGTTTTCAAGGTAAACTTGCCAAAATTGTGTCCTAATTGTAGCATTTTAATCAAACTAATGAACATTTGCAGAGCAAAAGATAAATACCTTTGGGATGCCTTCAACAATCACGGTTAACAATTGGAAATTGGAATCAAAATAGTAAGAAAGAAATGAAATTTAAAACCATGTTAATTTCTTCCCATAATAATGGGTATAAAAAGCTAATCGTCGGACCTATGCCACTCTTATTTTTCGATAGCCCACACCTGGACTGTGCCCGAGGTAAGACTGATTAAGAATGATTTATTAGCCCCGAATTTATTTAACAAAGAGTCATAAGAGATAAGGCCATATCCCAGTTTCCTGGATAATGATATACTTTATTTATAGAGCACAGGTGACTTTGCTCTCGTAGTTGCAAGTTCTCTGATCTTGGTCCCAGTAAAGACCTACCGGACAGGACATTTCCACCTCGCACTCGCACTGACAGACGACATATTCATTGCAGCTCGTGGTGGAGGGCAAGAAGATTCCCTCGGGCTTGCCCAAGCAGCGGCCATTGCTTTCGCAGGCGGTGCCCGAAGGTCCTGCCGTTGGACCCGAGGGCGGAGTGTACTCCCACTTGCATTCCACATTTTGCGGGTAGTCGCAGATGCCAAGAGAAGAGTCGTAGATCAGATTGTTGGGACAATATTGCTCCACGGCGCAGTTATAATTGCACTTGTAGAACATATTGCATTTTCCATCGACGGGGAAGAGAGTGCCCTCCGGCTGATCTTGGCAGATTGTAACGCCAGTGGTGTTGCAGGATACTTCCGGTACATAGTTTGCGGGATAATCGCACTGATCCGAAGTGGCATTGTAGACGAGGTTGCCGGGACAGAGAACTTTTGAACCTTCCGTAGCTGAATCATTATCCTTTGGCCAATCGCATACCTGAGCTGTTTGGTTGAACTTTAACTCATCCGGGCAGGTCATGGCAATAGGGCACTGGCACTGGCACACGAAAAATCCGTTCGAATCAGGGTCAGCCAACATCACTCCATCCTTCTGGCGGGCACACACGCCTTGATTGGAGCAGGTAGTTCCCGAGGGCCCTTCTATCTCGTCCGATGCATCGGCTGTGGGAATGCAATCCACATTCCACCAATTGTCGCATTTTTTGGTTTCGGGATTGAAGTATGTGTTGCCAGGACACGTTTGTTCCACGGCGCACCCATTGGTGCACTGGTAAAACCGGACACAAATGCCAGGAATATCAACGTAAGACCCGGTCTCTTGATTGGCACAAACAGGATTTGAACTGGCACAGTAGGCGGGCGCCACCAGATTAGGACTTGGTGTCGTGTTCGAGGAATTAGTTGTATCGTCAAAGTCTGTAGTGGAATCTGTGGTGTCAGTGGAATCAGTGTCAGTGGAATCGGTTGGTTCTGTCTCCGGAGCTTTGGTTGACGTTGTAGCCGGATCGCAGTCCTCCGTTACAGCAGTGGTATCTTCATCCGCATCGATGGCATCGCTACATTCTTCGGCACAACAGTCGCAGGTGCACTGGTCAGCGGGGCTGGCAAAGGCTGCCAGGCCCAGGCATTTGGCACGCCACTGGAAATCGCACTCGCCCAGCTCCCGATTGAAGTGGAGGCCGCGAGGACAGCTTCCAATGGTGGAGACATCTCCATTTTGGCAAACCACGAACCGGGCACAGTGGGTGGCCAGGGGTAGGCGCGATCCATTCTCCATGTTAAGACAGACATTTGCTAATTGGGCCGCCGCCACCTGCAGGCCTCCAGCCACCAGCAAGAGTGTCCAAACAGCTGAAAGTTAATCCAACGAACGACGGGTTTAACAATATCTGGTATATGTAGGTTCTGGCATTCCCCATCTCTCACCTCTGGAATCGATTTTTGGCATTGTGCCGCGATTAGGTTTGTAGTTGTTCGAAATTTGCGAACGACTAAGTGGCAGGCCGTGCAGAGTAGCACCATTTAACTGGCTTCGAGTGGCTCGAATCAGTAGTCCAATCTTCTGATAATACCAATCACCGTATCTAACTCTCGATTAGTTCAGTAACTGATTTGTTCGTGCCCCCTGATATCGCAGGTGTAATTATGTGTGCATGTCTAGAGTTCGGGCCGGGATTCGTGGCCCTTATCTCAACCACAACCGATTCAAATATTTTGGCGCACATTCTAGGATTCCCAACTATTGAATGGGTACCGGCGTCTACCTAATTTATGGTAACGATAAGCACAACAAGAAAGCCTAATCATTCCCACCGCTTTATTGACACTTGAAATTAAATGACGTTTATTGTCACTCAAAATGAAGTGCCAGATGCGTGTACTTTTCAAGCGGATGCCATCGATAAAGGAGAAAATCAGCAATAGGATGCTCGACCTGCCAATACTCATAAACCACTCAAGTCTTTAGAAAACTTTTTAAATCGAAATAACATAATTTAGTGGGATAATATGGCCTTGAAATTTGATAAATAAAATCATAAATATTAAAACGCAAAAAAAGAAGGGACGTATCAGTTTTGATAACTTTGATAAGATGTTACCTCAAAATTGATAGTAATATCACATAGACGTCTTGTCTGGCAGGGTATGCAACTTTCGAAGGTATTCCAGTGGAGTATCTTATATTTTTAATTCACTATCGAAGAGTGGAGGTGTGTCTAAGAATACACTTTCATAATTCCAGGAATTGCACACAATCACGCCGATAAGAATCCGATTCTGTGCAGTTCATCAAGTTGAAGACTTTGTGGCGAAAATTAATGACGAAAATTACTTTTGCCTGTCATTTCACTTGGCCAACTGAAGCGTCTCAAACCGCTATTCGGATTTCCATTTGTCACAGAAATGCAATTGACGTTCGACAAGTACTGTTATAGGCCAAGTTAGTAAAGAACCCAAAACACCTTCGAGAAGACTGCGGTGAGAGGCTTCCTTCTCGGCGAGCTGGCATGAAACCCAAGACAATGCAATTCTAATTATTCAAATGCGAGCCAAGTACGCTTGAATTAAATTACCAAACTTAGGGAAACCTAATTGAAAGAAAGAAGAGCACCAGTTGTGTGTGTACTAAGACCTAGAAAGGCTTAGGCTCTTCGGTGTCCATTACACTTCACGCATCGCCCTAGCCGTGTACCCATAAGGAGCAACAAAAGACAGGCCAGCGGAAATATGAGTGGCTCTTCGCAGTTCCCCATCGCACAACCACACACACAGCTAATTAATACACACACCGATGGGTGTGTGGGGCTCTGGCAACTGTCTATTATAAAAATCTTCTCAGGTGTAACAGGTTTCTCAGATTTAAACTGAGGTCGCGCCTTCGGGGTATACAGTCATCAACGGCACTCGCCTCGGAACTGATCGTAAAAGCGGCTTTCAGCCGGCAGCTTGAAGGCAACAGGATCATCATTGACAGGATTAGCTAGCCAGGATAATTCGAATCAAAGAACTGAGATCGATTGGTGCATAGATATCAAGGAGATCCGATCATTTCAATTCTAGCACCATTCGAAATCAGTGCTTTTGATAAGAACCACTCAACAGATAAAGTGTTTTGTGTGTGTTTTTCAACAAATCAAAACTGGACAATCTAATATGTGACAATCATTAAAGAGTGTTTCTGAAAAAATAAATAATTCACATATTATAAAGTCACAAATGCCAACTGGCAACCTTGTTGCCAAATGAAGCCATCGAAGTGCAAGCATTCCTCTGACCGAGTCTTTCGTCGCCGATCGGAATAAGTCACCAACATTTGCTTAGTCATCACTGGAAATATTTCTCCTATCACCTCCGTAAATACAACAGACCCAAGATTTTTTACCTTAGACTTGGGTTTTCCTTGACTCAAAGTTCTATCTATCTATTTATTTGAAACCTACAGCATTCTACTAACCTATAGCTTCAAGCCACTAAATTTAGAAGCTTATCGGTCTCGAAACGAATTACATGAGTTTCTTCAAACGTTTAGTAATTACAAATTAATAGTATTCTTATCTGAACAGAGAGTTATAAATACCTAGCCACCTGATTGATTTTTAAAGGTAGAGTAAATATTAATAACCCAAGTCGACATGAATTATACCTTGAAAAGAAATATAAACTTCAACTTGAGTGTTTATTTATTTCTGGCTTAAAAGGATATGATATTTAATTGTACTTGAATAATATTGAAAAAAGTAATACCCTAACTTTAAAATATATAAAGTTTAACTTTAAAATATATAAAGTTAGGGTATTACTTGTCAATATTATTTGTCTCCAGAAGATTTAATTAAAAACTTTTACTTGGAGTACTTATCAATTAAGGAGAGACACTATTTACACTCCCTTACAAAAGAATTCATTTAATAAAATTACTCCATAGTTACCTTTATTTCTTAGGTACTAAAAAAGAAAACTTTATATTTTATTTTATTATTTATAATTATCATTTTATTTTTAATTTGTTTGTTCAACATTAAAAAAAAAGGTCTCTAATGTAGGTAGCAGTACAAAATTAAAAGAAACTGATCTTTCTTTATGACTAGCACCTAATCTTATCTATTTTTTGGATGTTGTAAATAAATGTCATCCAAATTGGGAAAATCTGCTACATGGATTTCTATAAAAGGCGCACCTGGCCTCTACAGAAAGTTAGTTTAACTGAAAGTGTCTATACTTCTTTTAAAATGCCAGGTAATATTGAATAAAATAATCGATCCAGAGTGGAAATAATAACTTCTATCTTCAGGTCTGAAAATTTCATGGCTTGTACACAGTCTGGTGCTGACTGTGATGGTACACCTAAGCACCCAAACCGAGCATCTGAACTCCACCCTGGACATCTGCCGCCTGTTCGCCAATGGCGCGAAGATTCGAAAACCCGGCGGCTGCACCGAGTATTTGGAGTGTAATAACCATGTTCAGAGCTCCGAAACCGCTTGTTCGGGAAGAACTCCTTACTTTAGACTTAAAACGCAAAAATGCGATACGAAAGTTGATGATTCATACTGCAAAACACCCTGCACCTCAAAAACCCAGGGTTACGTTGGAGATTCCATCAATTGCGCCCATTGGCACTTGTGCGAAGGATCGAAATCGATGGCCACGGGATCCTGCCCTGTTGGCCAGTACTTTGACAAGGTTTCGGGTGCATGTGTCTATCCGAAGGACACCGTCTGCGTAGCCACCTTCGAGCTGTGCGATATTGCGCCTATGAACGTGCCATTCCGTGACGAGTACAACTGTAACAAATACTTCAGCTGTGACAAGGACGCCAAGCTGGTGACCAACACCTGTGAAGCTGGAAAATATTTCAATGTGGCCACTGGCAGCTGCGTGGCCAAGAAGGATGTCGTCTGCGAAGACCATCCAGTGCCGGATGACGTTTGTGGCACCAAGAAGCTGGCCTTCAGGAACAAGTTTGTCTCCGACCAGTCCACTTGCAGAGGATACTTCTACTGCCGGGATCTGGGCTCTGGAATACCGGATACCAATCCCACATTCTTCCAGTGCGGTGAGGAGTATTTCTTCAACGAGGAGCGGCAGGCATGCATGCCTCGTGATAGCCAGAAGTGTTCCCAGGATCGCTGCGATGGTCGGGAGGATGGCCACTTCGAAATCGCTGAAACTAAGGGATGCCACGACTATTATGTGTGCAAAGATGGCCGCGAAGATGAAATACGATCCTGCGAAGACAAGTACTTCGATGTAGCGACCCAGCAATGCACTGATACCGTAAAATCGTACGGAGCTTGTAGTGCTTAATATTCTTAAAAGTTCAGAGGTCATTAAAAAAAAGAATTTTTGGGTTGTACGTAACACACCCTACTGAATAAACTATTTTGCATTCAATGAAAGTAAATAAAATTGTAAACTTTGCAAATCAAAGTTTGGAAAATGTGTATTTTGTATCTTATCTTTGTAAATGGCTTATATAGTCCTTAAGTTTGTGGAAACTATAAGTTCTTTTTATAAAGAAACGTAAAAAACTAGTTATCCTTTAGATAACAAGCTCTATTGTAAAATGTTTTTTCCCATTTACCATAAAATGGAAAATTAAATTGAGGGGACTCCCAAATAACGTTGGTTATATTTTTAAGCTTTTTTTTACAACTTGACGCCCCCTGTTGGCCAAAATAGAAAATTACTCTGTTTATAAAGAGCTTTATTAAAGCTTTTTGAAAATAACGAACAATATAATGTTATTATATGGCTGCATAAAGTAACTGAAGTCATCATCAAAATTTAAATTTTATTTAATCTTAAAATAAATTATAAGTATTTTAAAAATTTCAGGTTAGGATTCAATCAGAAATTTATTTTTAATATTCTTTTGTATCAAAAATGAATAAAATGTAATGATTTAGTAACGATCCTTTTGCTACAGTGTTCCATTTCAAGTGTTCCAGTTGCTACTAAATTATCGATAAATTGATTAGAGTGTAGACATACCCTAAAATGTCCATGTCAAAACTTGCCAGACGTCAAAAAACAGTAACAGTGAATTGGCACTTTATTTAAACTTTCCACGTCTTCGCTTCAGTTTCGAATTATACGGTATTAAAAATGACAAACCCTCAGCCACGCCCACCGATGGACGATGAGCGCGTCAAGGCGCTGACCAACTACCGCACCAAGCTACTGGAGCACCGGGAAATCGAGGCTCGCTTGAAGAACCTTCGGGACAAGCACAAGGTTCTCAGTGCCCAGTACGAGAAATCCGAGGAGGATTTGAAGGCCTTGCAGAGCGTTGGCCAGATGCTGGGCGAGATCCTCAAGCAGCTCACGCCGGACAATTTTATTGTGAAAGCTTCGAATGGACCGCGCTACGTGGTGGGTTGTCGTCGTCAGATAAACAAGGCTAAACTGAAGGCTGGAACACGTGTGGCTTTGGACGTGACCACGCTGACCATCATGCGCTATCTGCCGCGCGAAGTGGACCCTCTGGTGTACAACATGACGCACGAGGATCCTGGCAATGTCAACTATGCCGAAATCGGTGGACTTAGCGAGCAGATTCGTGAGCTACGCGAGGTGATTGAGCTTCCTTTGCTCAATCCCGAGATCTTTTTGCGTGTGGGCATTAGTCCGCCCAAGGGCTGCCTACTTTACGGACCACCTGGCACCGGGAAAACACTGCTGGCCCGTGCCATTGCCTCGCAACTGGATGCCAATTTTTTAAAGGTGAGTGAGACGCTGGAAAAAGGTAACCAATTTGAATATTTTCTTAAACCCTAATAGGTGGTGTCTTCGGCCATTGTGGACAAGTATATTGGCGAGAGTGCCCGGCTGATTCGCGAGATGTTTGCCTACGCCCGGGACCATCAGCCGTGCATTATTTTCATGGACGAGATTGACGCCATTGGCGGACGGCGTTTCTCCGAGGGCACCTCCGCCGATCGCGAGATCCAGCGCACGCTGATGGAGCTGCTTAACCAGATGGATGGCTTCGATGCTCTCGGTCAAGTTAAAATGATCATGGCCACCAATAGACCGGACACCCTTGACCCGGCTTTACTCCGTCCTGGGCGTCTGGACCGCAAGCTTGAGATTCCGCTGCCAAATGAAGTGGCTCGCATGGACATCCTCAAGATACACGCCGGTCCGTTGGCGAAACGTGGTGAGGTCGACTACGAGGCCATCGTGAAGCTCTCGGATTTGTTCAACGGCGCTGATCTGCGCAATATATGCACGGAGGCTGGCCTGTTTGCCTTGCGCGCCGATCGGGAGTACGTCATGCATGAGGACTTCATGAAGGCGGTACGTAAGATCGCAGACAATAAGAAGCTGGAATCGAAGCTCGACTACAAGCCCATTTAGGAATTGGATAAATAGCTTTTAAGAGTTATATAACAATAAAGGATTAATGGCTATTAGAATATATTTTTTAAAGATATATTTAAATTAACTGTGTGGATAATAAATTTAAAAAGTTGAAGAACGGATTTTACAGAAATTAAACTTTAAAATCTTCAACTATGGTCCAGACGACCCCTTTTGTTGGCATAAATTAATAACTCACGAATGGAACAAGATATTTCGATCTAGTTTTTTTTATTGGGTTAATATAATCCATAGGCAGTAGAAATTTTAAAAAAAATGGGTGTGGCACCGCCTCTTTTTATATATATTTTTTTTATTTTATTAAATGTTTTAAAATATGGTTGTATTGGATCAAAAACATAATATTAATATACAGTTTTAATAAAAATCAATGAAATTAAGGGTTCCACATAAAGGAAACAGCTTCAGGGATCTGAAATAGATAACGTTTAAGTTTGTATTATGCTTTTTAAATTTGATTAATTAACAGACCCAAATGTTGTAAAAGCTCTTGATTTTCATTCTCTAGTTCAAAATTTAGTTCGTATTTAAGACTGTCATCGAATTCCTCTTCATATTCGAAGTCTTCACTTGGGCCCCCTTCGCATAAGAGCATTTCCAAGACTTCAGGTGGGAGCTTCATTTTTTTTGGGTTATGAATGCGTCTATCCAGGTTGACTGACGAAATGATTGGATCAGATGCGCAATACTGCTCTTTGCTAAGATTTTTATCAAGGAGCAAAGCTAATGCTTCGTTTGGCAAAATTAGTTTCGGCTTTGAAATCGGAGCTGAAATAGCTTTGCGAATGTGTAGGGCCTTTTCTGGGCATAAGGATAACAACTTTAGCACAAATGCAAGATCGTGTTTACCCTGTTTTCGTGCGGCCATGCTAGCCGATTGAATTAATAAACTTGTGTTTCCCCCTTCAGACACCACAAGATCTGCTACCTGTTTTCTTTGAGCCCTTCGAGATTTTTCTAAGTAGTCTAGTACAGGGCGTCCTATTGAATGTTTTCTCCTTCCAACCGGAATACAAGTTTGTGAACAGAGCCAATCGGAATGTCTCCTTTGAAATAGCTTTGCATTCGATCTGCAATTCTTCCATTTTACCGTTAAACGGTAGCATATTTTCTTACTGGCATCCTCAAAAGCTTGCATTTTTTTCTCAAATATTTCGCCACTAGTTTTAGATTTAAAAAAATCAAGAATTGCTTTGTACTTTTGTTCTTGGGTCTTCACAGACTTCCATATTTCAAACAATTCTGAGTTGTCGAATTTTAGGTTATGAGCTAAAAACGCAAATTCCAAAGAAAGTGGTTAAAAGTGGCAATTCTGACTATATACAATCGAAAGATAATTAATTACTCTACGACGTACAAAAGGTTTCAAGGTTGGACTAGGCTGGACTCACTTTCTACAGCTTTTTAAAAACGAGATTTCTACACAATTTTCACAGTTCAGACGATTCACTTTAACATATAACTACGAAGACACCACAACAATATATAACATTTCATTATACACAACACGTAGTACAAACCCCACTGAATCTTATTCATGTCTAAAGATTGGTAAAATTGTTGTATTTTTTGCGCAATGTGATGTTGAAAAAGACTCTTTTTTTTCACTTTTACACTTCAAACTTTTTTCAGTATGACCAGCTGAGTTTAAGTTCCGATTTCGTGAATGTGGCGCCATCTATAAAAATTTTTAGTATGCAGCATTGATAGTCGGTCTTCTCCGAATAAAATGCGATTAAAATGACTTCGATATTTTAACTTTTAAAATTTGAATTTTGGCCAACAAAAGGGGTCGTTTGGACCATAGTGGTATGGTCTGAAAAGCAAATGTCAGCGTGGAATCCTGGCAATAAATTGGAGCATTCTGTAAAGCGTGTCTGGTTGTTCCAGTGGTCTGTTTAAGGTATCAGGATATTCAATAGAACAAAGTGCATCCCACGAATTGGGGCATTGATTCTGTGTGACAAATAGGCGTTTGAAAGTATTTTATTGAATTTTTGTCCCTGCCATGCTGGACATCTCAAATGGTATTGCCAAAATGTTTGCAGGACATTTGGATGGGTTTTTGTAGGGATTTTTGTTTGAAAGGATATACTGCTTGTATGCCTTCGGCTTTGAAACCAATTTACGTTACTGATTGCTGTAGAATTTAACAATTATAGTGGAATGCTAGGATTTGATTCTATTATATTTAGTCTATCTGTTAGAGTAACTTGCAATTTAACTTTAAAGCAGATACATGTTGGCTCTTAAAGGACACATATACTTAGAAATACAAATAATAAGCACTGGCATGAAGAAAAAGTTAAAAATTGGAAACCAAATCCCGGCCAAGCAACAACTGGCTCAGAAGTGTGTCCAGCGGCGTGGAGATACAGAAATAACAGAAAAATCAAGTCTTCTGAAAACGAAACTGAAACTCTTCTATTCAATAAGTTTTGAGCTCCTTGGCTTGGCTTGGCTGCCCCGATTTCTGTTGTGTGGCGCAACATGCGGCACAGATGCCACCAATGGCAATGGAGTCTCTCTATTCGATTCGATTCGGCTCGCATCCTCCAGTGTCCCTGTTCCCTGTGAAAGAAATTAAATGCAGTCCCGCCGCAGGACAACTGGCTGCAACTTTTCCAGCAGCACGCAACTTGTTTTCGATCTTGACTTTTGGCTTCCTCAGTGGCAGGGAATTACAAGCAAGGACATGGGCGTGGCTGGGCAGCTTGTTTCTGGAGAATTATGGCTTTGTCCCGACATATATGTATATGAACTCTTTAAAATCTCATTGTGGGGCTTTAATAAAAATTACATTATGTGGAGATTTTTGGTTAGATTTTGGGCAATATTATTGTTTTATGGAAGGTCCTTTAGATGGTTATGGTTATGGTTATAGTTATGGTATCATATTAATTGTGTGACGGTAGTTCTCGCTTGCAATATTCGATTTGCATACGGATGTTGCATTCATAATCTTAATGCAAATTTTAGAGCCATCTTGAATTTCATTAACACAATTCGGGGAGTGCAGAGGAGCATCCTTCCATCCCCGTCCTTTTGCGACCCTTATCCATTCCTATGCATGATGGCCATACATCAAGATGAAGGATGAGCACTCCGGAGGATGCATGTGCCGTGTGCAAGTGTACCATTCCGCACTTACATATGTGGGTGTTTGTACATACACGAAGGTGTTCAGAAATGTGGCCACGCATTGTAACGTTAACCGGTGTCGCTGTCAGGTTGCTGGGGAGGGCCCAGGATCGACGGGGTTTGGGTTTACCGTTGAGGTTAACAAAAATGGCAGCGCTTCGTCCTGCTGGCTGTGAAATTGCTTTGGATGTCAAATGAATGCACTTGCATATTTCATTACCACCTTGCCACCTGCAACACCTCGTCCTTGGCTCGGGCCCCTAAAAATTTATCGTTTATGTGAAATTAGATGCAAGAATCCTTGATTGTCAAACCTATAGGATGATGTAATCTTTGGGGAAATTAAACTAATTTATTTTGCCACCGCAGGAAGGGTTTCTGAAGTATTTAAAGAGTGGGTGGGTATGGCCCTAGAAAGATAATTGCAGGATCTGACTTTTATTAAGTAATATAATATTTTTAGTAAAATAAATTTACATGTTTCTAGTTATGTTACTTCTAACTTTAAATAGTCTTTAAATTTTTACCTTTTGAGCCTAACATGTGTGGACCCAGATACCAGGACTTTAACAGGACGACACACTGCCTTAGTTTTTGGTCGCCACCTCTGTTCGTTGGGGCAGGTCACTTACGATCCACAAAGTCCTGCCGCCCAACGGGGAGAAACTGTTGAGCTCCACACAGTGGCTGCTATTACGGATAGCAGAGCCTTTATAAAGTATCCTTCGCATCGCCACGCCGAGCTCAGTGTGCGGGTAGCCTCGCAAGGCTGCGGACTTCGGAATCGGGAATCGGAAACCCTACGGTTCGAAATCGTTGAAAAATGTGATTGTCACTTGGCGGGATTTCACGTGTTAGGAAAAGCGTGCTACTGAGAAGCGAGAACAATGACGTCCGGGGAATGGGACCTGCGGGCGCTCAAGGCGCTCGAGGAGGAGGAGCAGCGCGAGTTTCTGGCCCTCAGCCAGAAGAATTTATTCGATCCGTTACCCAATCCCAATCCCATTTCCACCCCCGATCCGGTAGGCTCGGGCAAGTCATCGCTGACCTACGCCCAGCTGCATCCGCACCTGCTGAAGCTGCCCACGATCGACGAGTGCCATCTGATGGCGGCCAAGCAGCAGAAAGCACATCAGGACCGCTCCGCCGCCCTACGCTTCACCCGCGCCCTCTCCCTGTCAGCCCATTCGCTCACCTCCCGCACCGGAAGTATCACAGGTAACTTCAATATCCTTAATTACTTTCATATGAAAATGTTTGTTTTAATTTAAGCCTTATTTAATAAAGCTTAATATTAATAAACAAAAGTAGAACATTAATTGAATTTATGAAAAAAGAGACTGTGTTTCGAAGAGAAATATTAATTGAATTTTTAATAAATCGTATCTTTTAATTGCCAACAGGAACCGGAAGTGGAGGTGGCTTTGGTCGGAAGCTGAAAGCCCGACTGGTCGGTGCCAAGTCCAGCGGATCACTATCACCCGGCCGTTACTCACACAGCTACAGTGTGTCTCCAGTATACACGCCACCGCCAATGAGGCGATGTGCCACGCTGCATCACACGCAGCCGGTGAGGAAGGCCTTCAAGACTCTTCAGCAGATGCAGGAGCGCAAGCGGCAGACGGCGACACCAACAGCGGTTTCTAATCCTTCGCACCTGCAAAGGATAACTGGCACGGGCAAGACCTATTGGAAGTACGGAGCCAACTCCACAGCAGCCTCCATAGTGGGGCAACGGGTGCGCCAGAAGCAGCAATTGGAGATGGAGGAGTCGAATTACTCGAACGATGAAGAGAACTCGGAGCCGCCGGAAGCCTCGGAAGCGGAGACGGGCTCCTGCAGTGTTCCCCTGCCCACCACGGACACCAACGAGATCCTTCGCCTGATGCTCAATGCAGCCAGCTCGGCGGTGACGGTAACGCCCACGGCAGCGGCCATCGGAGCTGGTAGTGGAGTTGGAGGCGGAATTGGTAGTTGCAGTGGAGAAGTCAATGGCAAAACGACCGGCACTGGAGTCGGAGGAACCGGAGCAACTGGTGGCGCCTTGTCGATGCGGCGATACCAACCCCAGGACGCTGAGGAGGACGAAACTGTTGCGTACGAAGCTTTCCACCAGCAGCTGGCCGGCAAAAGCTTTGAGCGCGGCGCTCTCTTGCGAGTTGGCAGCTTAACAGCGCAAGAGAGCGACGGCGGTAACAGTCCCCGGAGCAGTCCCGGCCGTGGAACGCAATCCACTGCTACCGGCGCCAGGCGGATGTTAAAATCCTCCTCCCTCGATTGGCCCGTTCAGGAGGCGACCCAGACCCCAATCCAGCAGCAACAGCTCGGGCAACTGACCGCAAATCAACTCGAGCTGGTCGAGCAGCAGACAAAGGACGCTCGTTACCGGCAGCGAGATCGGGAGCGGGAACACTGGGACCTGGAGCACGTCCACTTCCACCAGCAAGCCCTAGGCCATTTGACAGTCGACGATGAACTGGAGCAGCATATCAAGCATTGTTCGTGCTCCTGTAATCACATGGGCTACGGAAATTCAATGGACTATCAGGTATGTTAATGTTTATAAACAAAAATGGTTAGGGACATACATAATATCTATAAAAAATTAGATATATTAATAAGGAATGTAAGGAAAATTATTTAAAAATCCATTATGGTATTCCGCACAAGAACCGGATAACTTTTGGAAAAGATATGGCCTTCGTAGTGGCTCATACTGTCTTTTTTTTACACTTTCCAAATATTGTAGGGACCCCCTAGAAAGTTGTAGAAAATAACTCAAAAATATTTTGTTCCTAGATATTAATGCAGATTGATGGAGAATCGATATACAAATCATTTAAGGTATTCCGCTCGAGAATCCGATGTAAATTGGCAAAGATATGGCCATCGCTGTGGGCCATATAGTCGTTTTCATACATTGTCGCGATTTTGAAGGGGACTCCCCAAAAAATTTAATCAAAAATCTAAAAAAAAATTTGTTCCTAGATTTTGACGCAGATTGATGCAGAATCGATCTACAAATCATTGAAGGTATTCCGCTCGAGAATCCGATGTAAATTGCCAAAAATGTTGCCATTGCTATGGCCCATAATATAGTCCTGCAATGCATTTTGCAGACCTTTTGAACGGGTCATTCGGAAAAAAATGAAAATTCTATTAACATGTGGTACATGTTATAAATAATTAATAATTTATTATTTTATTTTACCTCCAAATATATCACTGCACACGCGAAGCGAATCGGATGTTTGGGATGAAAAGAATCGGGTTTATGTAAATAAATAAAAATAAACACCGGATTGTTTATAATTATTATAATAAATAAAGATTTTTCAAAACGCAGTGCGCACAAAAAAAACACGTCCGTTCGCTTTAAGAAAAAGTGAGGAAGTGATAAAATTAATTGAAAAAATTGATTAATAAAAATAATTTTGGAAAAGCAAGCTCAGATTTTTCTCCGTGCTCTCACACCCATCCAATCTGCAGCTACAATACGTGCGCATTTTTGCACAAATGACTCTGCCGTGTAATTTTAATTGCAGCAACTATTTTTTCATTCCGGGTGTGCAGCCACAGCCATGGTCATTCCCATTTCTGTTACCATTCCTCGCCGGATGAATGGGGGCCCATTCAGTGGCCGTTACTTTCCACCTTCCACCTTCTAATGCACTGGACCGGCCAGCACACGCGTTTTGCCCAAACTCATTATCACCGTTGGTCCTTTGTGGGCATTTGGAGTTCACGGATGGATTGGTCCTGGCAGATTGCCGCCTGGAGATCGGCCTGGGGGCCAGTGACTCGGCTCCAAGTGGCCCATTGTCTGACTCGTCTAGTGGTGGCCCGCAGCACAGGCATGCAGCACGAGGGGAGCAAACTTTTAAACTAAATTGAATACTCCTTTGGATCCTACAATGGCCAGGATTGCTTTTCTCGCCCAGCTTGAGCTGTCCGCCCTTCCTCACATCGTTATTGTCTGTAATTGTTAAGACGATTTTAAGTTTAATAGCTGCCATTTCAAATAGTGCCGGAATCCCTTCTCAAGACTTAATCTTTTGTTTTACGTTAAGGGTCCTGGCCGAGTTGGACTCCTTCGCTGCATTCAAAGGCCCCAGGGCTCTGTGTCTTTATGAGGGAAAAATACCTGAATGGAAAACTGTTTAGATCCGGGAAGAAGCAAATATTCTCTGTTTGATAATTTTTGTGGGAGTTTTCCAAAATAAAAGGATACAACCTGAAGAAAAAGTTTCTGAAATAAATCTGCATATAAACAATCTTTGATGAATTTGTATTTAAGGTGTAAAGCTAAAATATTATCAGGGATTCTATTTATAGCGTATATTTGTTAAAATATATATATTTCTACAATTGGAGCGTTCTGTTGTGCATTATCGATATAGCTTCACTAAAATAAAACAATTAAATCTAACTTGATCGAACATCCAGGGGGTCATGCGTCTAAAGGCTGGGGTCTGTGCTGCATCTTCCGCTCAATTCCTGATCCAAATCCCTTACTGCAGCGTGCTCTGGGGCGGGGTGAGGGGCGTCCAGGTGTCGGCGCTTACTGCCGCCGTGGCACTAACCACGGCAGTGGGAACGGCTCCGGAAACAGTGCCTCGCTCCACGGTCTCCAGCTTGATGTCGTTGTGGGAACTCTTCAGGCTGGATCCGGCACACTCCAGGGTGATTACGGAGCCCTGCTCGTCGCTCGGCTTGTACATGGCAGCCTGGGGGTCGTCCAGCGTCTTGGACACGTCCACGGGCTCCAGCGGATGGGCGGCGTAACTGTAAGGTGGGCGGGTGAAGAATCATTGATAGCTACGTTAGCGGTAAGTGTGCACAGTTCCCCGGCCGATATAACCTACCCGATTTCCAGTGGAATGTACTCCGGCTGGTAGTATGCCGCAGCGGCATTCTGGTAGAGTCCATACTCGGCCCCGGAGCCGTTGTGCCATCCACTGGCCGGATAGCTGAGGGCCGTGGGCGCGTTCAATACCGCATTGGTGTATAGCTGGTGGGAGGGTGATGTGGGCGTGGGGTGGTACACCTGGTGTGTGGCTCCGTACGTCGCTTGCGGTGATCCCGAGGCGCCAGCACCTGTACCGACTCCCACGCCCACTCCCGTTCCGTAGATGTCCGTCTGGGCCATATTGTATTGGTGGCTGTGTGGCGTCAGGTGGTGGATGGTGTAGCTGGGCGACGAGGTTGTATAGCTGGGGGATCCGTTCGTCGGTGACGGCGAGTTGTGGGTGGCTGGAGGTGGTCAGATGGAGTTGATAATCAGTGGCTTAATTAGGCTACAAAGACTACTCACAGATATTACGGCTACTGCACACATTCATGGGCATGGGTCCTGGCACGCTGGTAGCGTTCCAATAATTCCCATTGCTCTGCCAGCTGCTGGGATACGAGAACACTGAGGCCGTGGGACTGGCCTCCACCGGCATGAAGCCAGATTGGGAATAGGAACTGCTGAAGCACCCAGCTCCGGCTGCGGATCCCACTCCGCCCGAGCTGCTGCCAACGCTGGTGCTCACCGAACCGGAAGCCGATCCCGTCGAGGTGGATTGGAGGCTGGTGGGCGTTTGCGGAGCCGACGGTGGCTGGGGCGATGTGGAGGATCCGTTGCCAGCACTGCCATTGGATCCGGAACCGGAAACAACCCGTGGTCGGCTGTAAGGAGTGGACCGAGTGGGCACTGAGCTCCTGCCGGAGAGCGATCGCCCGTAGCGGTCGCAGGTGCCTCCCACGGAGGAAAGCCCTGAAGATGTGGACGACACACTGGGACAAGGTGCCACTAAGCCATGGCTCTGTGCGATTGGCAGCGGAGGTGGTGGAGCAGCCACTGCGGCAGCTGCTGCAGCCGAGGCGTAGTGAGTGGGCGGTGGGATTAGCCATCCGTAGTGTGTGTCGTGTGGATACAGAGTGTCCGGGCGCTCCTTGGCGTCCAGGAAGGCCTTGGCAAAAGGATTATACTTGATTTTGAGCGAGGTCACCTCCTCGTTCTGGTAGGCAGTCACCGCGATGAACTGGGTTTCTGGAAACGGATAAGTCACAACGTGACGCTGCTCGGATCCCACTCGAACCAAATGCACTCGTGGCTCGTATTTGTGCAAGGAGTTCAGCATTATCTGGAAGGATATCAAGGGTATGAGCTCTTCTCTGACTCTGACTTTAATTATTTCTAATGGTTACCTGTCCATTTCCGTTGGTTTTGTTGGTCAGCTTCACTTTGGCAAAGGAAATGGGCTCCTTCATCCAGTGGGCTCCGAAATTGGGAGACTCGGGATGTACGTAGATGGGATTTGAGGGCGGAACCTCGGCTTTGCCTCCAGGGACCTGAAAGATTACATAGTTTTTATTGAAATTCTAAGAAAAGTGACTCTCGACTGATAGCTATCAGACTATAGTCTGAGCTTTGTTTCTCAAACAATGAGTAAGATAACCCGGGCTTAGATCACTCCCATTTCCAGATAACTCACCCATTCGCCGTTGACGTATTTCCATCGATGTGTGTCCACCTGGACGAACTCCAGCAGTACGGTGTACATGGCAGCGGGATCCAGTCCGGAGGCGCTGATCTTAACCACGGGAAACATGCGCCTGGGGAATGTGATCGGAGATGACAATTAGCAATTATGTACAATAGTTACATAAGCCATAACGTTAGCCTTTGGCAAAGACCTTAGCCAAAGTTCAGTTTGAACTTGGTTTTGATGGGAGGAGGGGTAGGGGTAGGGGGAGAGACGGAAGGGTCCGGTTGACTGGGATTGCGTTGCGGGCAAATATTGGAACGCTCATGCGCGCTCTGTTCCACAACAATTAGTACAAGATGGCGGCTGTTGCCGGGCCATGCTAATTAGCACCTGACCAGGCCAAAAGCAGGCCCAACTCTCGGGTTTCGGATCTCGAATCTCAAATCTCAGAGGGTCTCGACTCTAAACTCTCGACTCTCGGCCCGGTTCCGAGTTCTAAATGCGCGTTTTGCATACAAACTCAGATACACAGTCTCTGTATATATGCCCGTAAATTGGTAAATATTTTTAGTTATTTCAACAAATGCCAGTAAGTAAATAGAAACACATACATATAAGAGTACACTCAAAAAAAAGGGTGTTAGAATTAAGTAGAAAATGATCTACATATAATGTTTGAAAGCCATTCAAAAAGGTGTACTCTTAAGCTCTGTGTCTATTTTTAATGATTCTGTTTCAGCCTAAAAGGTTCTCTTAAATTCTTGTTGAATAAACTATATTTTTTCGAGTGTATTTAACTAATCTGGAGAAACGTTAACGCTTCATTATGACTTGCAAATGGCGAGCAGTGAGATGAAAAACATGGAAAAGCGTTGCAGCAAAAAACAAAAACTACAAAAGCGCAAAAACTCATTGCCAATTTGCATAGGAAAACAAAATGCGCCGCCATCGCCAGTTAACACATTTCGAATTTCGAACTCTCCGCCAAAATGGCAACTGACTCACCTGCCGTTCTTGGTGACGATCATCTCGTTGGTGAGATTCTGGAATCGCAGCCACAGCTCCCTGTCGTCCAGGGAGACGCGCAGGTTGCGATCCAATTCATTGGGGCTTCCGGCTCCACCGACCACACGGTGACCACCATTGCCAGTGGATCCCCCGGCGGCCACTGCCACGACTCCTCCCAGTCCATGATTATGAGCATGTCCGTGGCCATTGTGGCTTATATGCTGCGGAGATCCACTCCCGCCAGAGCCACCACCACCTCCGCCGCCGTTCGTCGTCACATTGCCACTGAGTCCGGTTGTGGGATCCACGGCGGACAAGATGTGCGATGTGGTCATGTCAGCTAGTATAGCTGGAAAAGAATTTAAGAACTGTTAGATAAACGGGCTGTAAAGATTATGATCCTAAGATGGGAACAGTGGAAAGAGGTAATATACTAACTTGTAAGGTATTAATAGAGTTCTAAATGGTACTATTCTATGATACTATTCTATTCTGTTGAAAATGTTGTCATATTTCGTATCAGACTGCTTGGTTAGCCCCTTGACTCATCCCTCAAAATTATTGAAAGACATGGAAAGACATAATATTGATGTTTTTGAGGAATCAGTCAGTGTGCACTGCCATTACATCAAAGCAATCTCTCCCGCCCGCCGACGATGTGTCGGCTTTATTATGCCTTTACAACATACTGTCCCAGGAGCATTAGAAGAATGCTCGTCCAGCTCTCTTGTCGGCTTTTAATTATATTGCACACTTTAGCCATGCCTGGGACTGGGACTGGGATTCGGATTCGGATTCGTATTGAGGCTGCGTTGTTGGCTGGCATGGCTCGTCTTGGCTTGGCTTGGCTCGTCTTGGCCATAAACAACGGGCACCCTTTTTATTTATGGCCGCGGCAACAAACACCTCTGTTTTTGCTTCGAAGTCGTTTCCATCGATGCCAGGGGCAGGGGTCGGGGTCCGGGTCGGACCAGGGTCACATCTTAATGTTACCATGCTGGTAGCCCCTTAAGATCCGCCGTGTTTTCGGGTGATGTCTAAATTCTGGACCCCTTTACCGAAAGTGTTTCTCGCAATGTTTTGTAATCATAAATTAACAAAATGTATTAATTGTTTTGTTTGTTTTTATTGGGCCCGGGAATTGGAGGCCGGAATGCCGCCGTCTAGGATTTATCTTGGAATGCAGTCCCCCCACAACTCAAAGTTGATTGTTCATAGTTCTTGGACCAAGATTTGATTTATAGTTAGATGTTTTTCGTATTTGTCAACCATTTAATTTGAGGGTGTCATCCGAACAGGTTTCTGTAGAGTTCTAAAGTCTAGAGTTCTAGGTGAGACCCACATAAAATCAACCTCACCATCAATCATTAAAGTTTGTGGTTTGGCCATCACTCCATGGGTCATAACCGCATTCAATAGCCAAAGCATCTGCTTTGCAGCATATTTATTTTAATAAAGATTCAATTTTTTCTAAGCGAGTTAACCCTGTGGCGTAGAGTTAAATATGGTTTATGGATTTTCAAAGGTTCCCGTTTTTCCCAGCCTGCATTCGCGCCGCATTATCCTAATTTTCACGCAATTCTTGGCGTGTTTCTCATGTCCCACATAGGCGACATCATAAAAATTCACTCTTCACGACCCGCCGCCGATACCGCCGATGGTTCCCCCACTCATGGGGATGGCTCATGGGTGTTTGTGTTCCACATCGATCCGCACCACCGAACCACCGCGCCACCACGCCACCACTCCACCGCCCAGCATCAGTTCCATCACTAAGCTTAATGAAAAGCTGTTTTTGTGTGTTGTCTCCTCGTCCGGATAGCCCAAGTGTGTGTATTTTCGCCTCTTCTATCCATACTCCATACTCGTGTCTGTACATATATCCACGCTTATATAGTATACTTTGACTTTTGATGGCAGCCATGACGGCTTTGGTTATAGGATGGGGTTTTGGGTTTTCGGTGTTCGGTTTGCATTTTGGGCTCTTTCCCCATCGGCTTTGTTGTTGTCTTTGTTGATTTTTGAATCATTTCGTGACTTTGATATTTACTCAGTCGCTTTGAAAGATTTTTTTTTTTTTTGGTTTTCGGATGAAATATGCGCTCTAGTCGGAATCAAATCGAACCTTTTGTAATATCGCGTATACGCACTCGAAACACGAGTACAAGCGAACTCGTACTAATGGCCGCCAATGGATTTTTATTTAACGAATCTAAAATATATCAACTCTATAATTCATTGCACATGAGTGAGTAATTTATGCAGTCAACTTAATTAAATAAAATAAACAATAATGTTTTAATTGCATTCAATCTAATGGAAATATGTTTTTCCTTTTTTTAATTATGAATAGATTAATTACTGGGCTTTCTAAAAAGTTAAATCACTTTTAAATAGAAAAAACAAATTTGTAATCATGTTTGTTTTCATTTTATTATCGCTTTTCCCCCGACCAGTACACGTGTAGTATTATATTTATTGATTCGGGTGCAAATATTATATAGCCATCGATTTATTCACTCTCCACCGGTTCGCACCTCGTCCAGAAGGACTCCAGTTCGCACCTGCTCAGGATGCTAGCGGGTGGTATCGATGACAACTGTGGTAGCCCAGCGGAGGCGATTAAATCGAATTTGCTAAATTTCACACACCACTTGGCATGAAAATAAACCGAATTTAAATTTAGACCTCTGGGCCAATTTCCTTTCTGGGTTTTTGTGGGGCCAGCCATTGTCACCTTCGGGAAGGGCAAAAGTCGTTTGCTTTTTGGGGCCAATAGGGGGTGGTATTCCTTTCCTATTTATTTATTTATGTAAGCAGAGGCGTAGGAGTTGGCAGAGATGGGCGTGCCAGGGCTGTCACACTTTTGTTTTCTGCACTCTACGACACACCGCTGTGATAGGCGCACTTTATGAGCTGCGTACTAAAATTTTGTACAAACTGTAATTAATTAGTAAGCATTTGTCAAGTACTAAACGGGGCCTGCAGCCCCTCGATTTGCGGGGGCGTCCAGACGTCCCGGTCGGAGAGGGAATACCCCCTTTAGACCGTTTATGGGCTGCTTTGATTTGCATTTAATAGGATAATTTTCACATGCGTCGTAATTGGTTCGATCGTTCGATCTAACTTGCTCTTTTCGGCAATCTATGCCGACTGCGTCAGCCTCTGTGGCTGTGTCTGCGTTGAAATTCTTATGTCCCCACTAATTTGCGTGTGAACATGGGCCACGCCTCCAGCCTCCAGCCTCCAGCTCCGAGACTCCGGCTCCTAACGCCCCCGGCTCGGCTGCTGTTTCATGTCATTAGAGGTATTATTAGGATCGTTAATGGGGAGCTTTTGTCACTTGCCCGCTGGATTTCGGGCGGCTCGTCAACACACAGTTTTCTGTATTTCTGTATTTTTGGCCAAGTGTCAAAAAGTGTCTGGTGCCTGGTTTTGGTTTTGTTTGGTTTCGGCATTTGATTTTCACACGTTCGTTTAAATAGGTTTGCCAATTTGCTATTTGATTACCTTTATGGCCGTATGTCACACCGAGGAATGAAAACACAACATTTTATGGCCCCTCTTAATTCGTTGAATCGACTTTACAGCAGTGCATTCTTGGAGCCGTTTATGTGGCTTACTTTTTTGAGGATTTTGTAACTTTTTGAGGGATAAAATTGAGATAACCCTTACAGAAATAGTACTTTGATGAAAATAATACTATGATATCATTAATTAGAGATATAACCAATCATTTACATAGGTAGGGAACTTGAATTTAATAGGAAGGTTTAAGAAACTATCTCAAGCTTTAAAGGCCGTTGCATATTTTGAAGATCTTAAGGTTTCTTTTTCTTAAAAATGATTTTCAGTAAACCGACGGCATTGTTTTTGAAATCCTTTTATTTCTTACTCTTTTGAATACTGATTTTAGACGAAAAGTATAACTTCTCCTTCTTTTTGTATAACTTCTTGAGTTTCTTAAATATGATATAGCACTACAAATATAACTTCTATTCAATATTAGAAAACTTACATATTTTGAAAACTTCTCCCCGCCGTAAATCGGCGTTCTCGTTATAATCCAGATATAAGGAATCTGATAAAATGGATGTAGAATCTGATGCCAATTGAAATGAGTTTGAAAATCCTAAAAAATCAAACACTTTTGGGCACTTTCTTTTCAAAATCACCAAGTTTTCGAGGGCTATGTTAATGCCACGTAGTCACGAATCTATGTTGAATAAATCAGATGACAGGAAGAACCGCGTGCGTTATTATTAGTTAATTTTTTTTTGGTTTCAGTTCGATATATATATTTCCCGATTCGGTGTCTGACTTTTTTTCGAGTCGAGTTCGGAGTTGTGCGAAGCCGCCGAGCGTGTGTTTGCGTTGCCACCGTTCCCGAGCTAATGATCGACGATCGGTGCTAATTTTTTCAACCATCACAAGCCGCGCTTTCGGTTCCTCTATTTCTCGTCTTTGGCCAACATGGTGTTGTTGTTGCTCGGACGTGATGGCCGGCCCGGCCTGGCCTGGCTTACTAGTCAGTGCAACTCTTTCCGGGCCATAGGGCCGTCTCATTCTGGCCCGGCGGAGATCGGTTGGTGGCCGGCTTTAGGCCACACCCTCTAACAGGTAAGAGCGGCCTATGTTGTCTCCTTTCTCGCTCGCTCTCATTACCCGTCGGCTTTCGGCCATCGCTTACAACCCGGCAACAGGTAGAAGGCCCCTGATCCGAGCCTCTCAGGTGGGCCAGATCGGTCAGGGCGAGAAGACCTCTGCCATTGGAGTCCTAGCCCAGCATGGATAATCGTTCGTTTCTGCATGCGCCAAAAATTAAGTGAAACGTGTTTTACTTAAAAAATAAATAAATAACAGAAAACACTGGGGATAATATTTTTGGATACATTTTTATGAAATTTTTAAAGACAGTAAATGATTACTATTTTGCCTAGATCTATTTCAGTTTATGCAGAAAAAAGGATAAGAGGGTTTCTTTATTATTTATTGATAGTTTATTAAATTTGTATATAACAATTCATATTTTTTATCAATTGATACATTATTTTATGATTAATTTTAACAATTTATACTAATTCAGAAAATATCAGGACAATCTGAATTAAACCTAATTTTTAGACAATTTTAAAACTTTTTTCTCATTTTTCTCTCAGTATTTTTAAAGTCTGGAGCCCCTGTCCGTTGTCCGCTGTCCGCTGTACAGTGTCCATTGTCCGCTGCTATGTCCGTCGCAGACTGGCTTTGATTTGTTTAGACGCTCGTTTTGTGTTTTGTTTGCGCAACCAATTAAAACTTTGTATTTTTTCCATGGTGCCTGTTTGTAGGCTAAAACGGGTTTGCCGTTCGTTCCAACACATCATTTTTTTCGGTTAAATTTTCAGCTGAATTTCGAGTTGTAAACATTTGACCGCGTACGTCAATTTGTGGATGTGTCCCAACAAAAAAAATGTATCTTTTTCTGCCCTGGGGCGGAGTTGGCTTCATATTTTGGGGCGGTGCGTGACAAACGAGAATTCGCATCAGAACTAGATCGAGGCTATATATTATAGATTATTCAATGGCAACTGTACGTGGGGAGATTTTATTAACTTATGGGGTATTTTCTTTGCAATTTCCATCTAGATAGAAAGTATCGCTTGAGATTAAAAATAAACCAATATTAGATATAAAGTAGTTTGAATGCTTCTAAAAATATATTGTATTCTGCCGTTCATTATTGCCTTAATTTGAGTGCTAATTTTGAGAAAATATTATAGATTTTTCATGGCCTGCAATACAAAAAATGAACTGTGATGTTTTTGATTAATATTGTTGTGGCTTTCTTAGCTAAAACTATTTATAGCCTTTTCGTGATTTTCGAGATCACGCGCCTCCTGCATTCGCTGTCTGGGAATGTCGGGGATTTCGACTTCGATTTTAGTCATTTTGAAGCTATGGCTGAGTGTTATGGGCTCCGATTTGATCGGAGACTGGGGCCTCAAAGATGTTGGGCAGTCTATGGCGCTGAAAGACAAACAGTTCACGGGCAACGATGGCCATTAGTTTGGGGTCTACTATTGCCAGTCGCCGGGGGTAAATGAGAAAAATCAACAGAGTATGGAACTCAATAAAATACATGAAAATGGAGGGGAGGCCGGAGGCTGTGCGGCTAATGGAGGAGAAATGTATCTGGCAGATAGGCAAGTGAATCGATCGGATCGTCATGTAGTTGTCGCACCCGTGACGGATGTCTGGCTACCTTACGGTCGGTCGGTCGGTCATTCATTAAAGGTGCGGCTAGTTTTTCTTTCATTAAGAATCCCGACGGAGGAGTACGCGGAAATGCAGGCCAACCCTAGGGTTGGTAATTCGGGCCTCAACCCTTTCGAGGAGAACAAGGAACGAGCGTCCTTGCCCTAAATATTCACCGCACGGCATTGTAGCCGCTTTATGTTTATGGCCAATCCTTTCTGCTTGTGTGTTTGCAAACAATTCGATTTTATGGCCGCCTAAGCGAATTTCCCCGCCTCAATTAGGCTGAGGTTGTAAACTCATAAAGCAAACACGCGAGAGTGCGAACCAGAAACGTAAAGGAACAACAAGAATACAAATACAAAAATAAATGGAGCAGGAGCAGGCATTCCGTTTGCACAGGACATGCAAAAGTATCCTTTTTGAGCGCAATTAGCCGTCGGGAAAATCCCGATAATGAAAATGCCGCAGCCGCTGCCGCTTCTTGTCGAGTTCGTGTTTGAAGTCTTTCGTTTCGCCATTCCTGGCCGCCATACCGCCCATGGGTTCGCCCCTTTACTGGTTTGTTTGCTCGAACCCAGTTCCAGACCCAGACCCAGACCCAGTCCCAGTCGCAGACCGAAAACACGACTCACCAAATACAAAACTCGAATCCCAAGCCCCGGCTCATTTGCATATTGCTCGTTTTCGCTTAAGTATGTTTGCCTGGGCCGAACTCTCTGTTTACTTTTGGCCATCTTGAGCATCTTGACCAAACTCGACTGACCCGCAGCCCGTTTTCAGTCTACCTCCTCATTCCTCCTTATGATTTTTTTTTATGGAAATGAACAGCTTTAAGTTCATCGAAGGCATTAAACTTAAAGATGGCGTGACTCGACAAACAAAGGTCTTTTCTAACAAGCTGATTTAGTTTAAACAATGTCTGCGGTTAGTTAAGTTATTAAGGAAAAATATATGTATAATATTTCTCATCCTAGACATTACAATGACTTCTATCAAGCCATTGAAAAACATATTCAAATACACTTTTTCTTTTTATTATTCCGAGACACACACAATTCACACTTACTCATAGAAATTGTTGATATATTTTCCATCAATCCGAACAAAAATCGGGATTATTTAAGAAAACTCCTGGACGGACACCCACACCACTCAGGATGAATCGCATTTTCGCCAAACGGGCTGTCCAACCTCTCGGTCGCTGCATTATTCCATCGGCTAGTCGCCTCTTCAGCGCAGGATGTCCTAAGGACGAGTATGCCATGCAGGACCACAACTACGATGCGATTGTGATCGGAGCCGGGGGAGCGGGATTGCGGGCGGCGTTGGGGCTGGGGGAGAAGGGATTCAAAACGGCGATAATATCGAAGCTCTTTCCCACACGCTCCCACACAGTGGCCGCCCAGGGCGGCGTGAATGCTGCTCTTTCGAATATGGATGAGGACGATTGGAAGTTCCACTTCTACGACACGGTCAAGGGCAGTGACTGGTTGGGGGACCAGAACGCCATCCACTATATGTGCAAGGAGGCGCCGAAGGCCATCTACGAGCTGGACGCCTACGGCGTGCCTTTCTCCCGAAAGGAAGATGGCAAGATCTACCAGCGGCCTTTCGGGGGTCAGACTCTGGGCTATGGAAAGGGCGGAGTAGCCCGTAGAGCCTGCGCCGTCGCCGATCGCACGGGTCATTCGCTCATCCACACCATGTATGGTCAGACCCTGAAGTATGCCGATGTCTGCCATTACTTTATAGACTACTTCGTCCTGGACTTGATCATGGAGTACGGCTGCTGTGTGGGCTGTGTGGCCTGGAAACTGGATGACGGAACCTTTCATCGCTTCCTGGCCAGGAACACTGTGGTAGCCGCCGGTGGCTGTGGCCGCGTCTACTTCTCCACCACAGCCGGACACACGTGCACGGGTGATGGCAACGCCTGGGTGTCGCGCCAGGAGCTCCCTCTCATGGACATGGAATTCGTTCAGTTCCATCCCACCGGTATTTATGGAGCCGGTTGCCTAATCACCGAGGGTGTCCGCGGTGAGGGCGGATTCTTCCTCAACTGCAAGGGAGAACGCTTTATGGAGCGTTATGCTCCCAAGGCCAAGGATCTGGCTTCTAGGGACGTGGTGGCTCGCGCCATGACGATGGAAGTGTTGGCCGGCAACGGCTGTGGTCCTCTCAAGGACCATGTTCACTTGCAGCTGCATCACATCGATCCGCAGATCATCAGAACGAGGCTACCGGGCATTATGGTCACCGCGAAGATTTTCGCCAAGGTGGACGTGATGAAGGAACCGGTGCCCGTGCTGCCCACCGTGCACTACAACATGGGCGGCGTACCCACAGACTTTAAGGGCCGGGTGCTAACCATCGACGGGGATGGCAAGGATGTGGTCGTCAAGGGCCTCTACTCCTGCGGCGAGACGTCCTGTGCCTCGGTGCATGGAGCGAACCGTTTGGGTGCCAACTCGTTGCTCGACTTGATCATCTTCGGGCGCGTCTGCGCCGAGGATATTGTCAAGAACAACTGTCCGGGGGAGGAGCCACCGTGTCCGGACGAAAAGTTCACAACCCGAACCATGGACAACTTTAAGAAGCTGCGGTGTGCCGACGGCGTTGTAACTACCGCAGAACTACGGGATGAGCTGCAGAGAGCGATGACTAGACACGCGGCTGTATTCCGGGAAGGGAAACTCCTCAAAGAGGGTCTTTTGAAAATCGCCGAACTGTGTGAAAAGTTTAAGTGCATCAAGGTTCACGATCGCACCCTGGTCTGGAACACGAATCTCATCGAGACCTTGGAGCTGCAGAATATGCTGGTGAATGCGGTGCACATCATTTCCGCCATGGAAAATCGCGAGGAGTCCAGGGGATCACACGCTCGTGAGGACTTCAAGACGCGAATCGACGAGCTGGACTACTCGATTCCTTTGGCCGGTCAGCGGAAGAAGGCCATGGACGACCATTGGCGGAAGCACACTCTCACATTTTCCGAGCCCGGCAAGGGCTGTGCTACAATCAAGTACCGACCAGTTATAGACACGACACTAGACGACTCTGTGGCTTCCATTCCTCCGGCTCCGCGCACCTACTGATTCTTTAGAGGTTAAAGCTTTCCGAGAACATTCAATTGGATTGATGAATAAAGACTAAAGAGAAACAAAAATATTTGATTTATATTTAAAAAAATTTAACCTTTATTAATCGTTTTCAAATACGGATACAAAATAATTTAAATCACATAATTGATTCATCCCATCATGGTTAGGCCAACACAGGTTTTCCGGAGTACAACATCATCTTGGCACTTTTTTCGACTTTTGGTTAAGTGTTTCGGAGGATCCACGAATACGGTGTCTATATCATAATGTATCAAGTCACTTCGATCGAACTTGGTATAATTACAATCCATGCCATCCACTCTGTAGCATACCGGGTTCCTATTGGTACTGTACCTGTAATACTTCCCATCATCGAATATTTCCAAAAATCCAAAGGTCTGGTTGCCCTCCTCAGAGTTTTCATCCGATGATCCTTTTATTGTGCTATCTCCTGAACTGCTTTCATCATAGTTATTCTCCTCCGAGTCAGGTTGTCCAACTTGTTGATCATCTATATCCTTGACACGTACTAAGCTCCTGTTCTCAGAGCCACACGACTTTAAAGGCATTCCGGATAGCTCATCTTCCTTATCCTCGAGGGGTTCTAAGCTAGAGACATCACTTGAGCTTGAGCTTAAGTTCAGGTAATCCAAATAGCTGTGTGACTCCAAGCTATAGCCATCCTCACTTGAGCATGAGCTGAAGCTCTCACTGTCCATGTCATATGCATCTAAAGCCCTCCTAAATAGCTCCACTTCTATTTCGGTTTCATCTTTCCAATCATCAATAGCTACATAGGTTTTATAGTCAAAGTTTAATATTGAAAGGCATCTAGAGCACAAGTTTTCCTTCTCTTCTTCGGAGCTTTCCCATGAGTATTCATAAAAGTCACTATCATTTCTAGAAAAGTTAAACAGCCTTTCTTCCTCCACAACCTCATCACTTGAATTTGCATAGTTTTTATGATTCGAAAGTTCGTCATCCGTGATATCCCCTGTCGAACTATAAAGATCTAAATCTATTCTAATGTTTCGATTCAAACTCCCATAATATTCATAATTACAGTCCCGAATTAATGTTTGAGTAAAGCATTCTTTAGTTGTAGGTTCAAGTTTGTCATCCCACCCAAAGGATAATTTATCACACGACGGCTCTACAATTACACTTCCAACTGAGAGTTCTTCATCCGGAAAGTCTTCATCAGAAGGACTGGCAACTGTTATGACTCTGTTAGTCGGATCTTCAACCGAGCTATGATCGCCATGGCATTCTTCAAAGAGACGAGTGAAGTATTCATTCGAATAGTCATACAGATAACGATCGTATAACTCACTATCCGACCATACTGGAGCTTTTGTGATACTAGAGTCCGACCATACTAGAGCTTGTTGTTTTTTCTTGACGTACTCTATAAGTAGAATAATCAGCCATAAAAGGGAGATTACTAGAGAGCCCAGGATAAACTTCATAAGCCATGCTGCACAGTTGAAGTTCTGGCCAAAAACGTCCATTTCCCGAAAATCCTCAGCCATCTTGTAGGCCAAAACGGAAAGCTCCACGAAAATGGACATTGGATTGTCCCAAAACGCAACAAGCCCAACGTCCACCCAATCAAAATTAATCAGTATAGCCGCCAATGTGTTTTTATCCTGGTAAGGATCCAAAAGCCGGAACTCTCCCTCTTTAATGTGAAAGATGGCTGGCAATACGGATATGGAGAAACGCCGGATCAGTATGTTGTGTTTCGAAAGATCCCCAAAGGCCAGGTTTACGTCTTGAAATCTCTGTGAAGAATCAGCCAGTTTGTAGAAGACACCTTCCAGATCCCTGCAATCCGGGCGGAGGGGTAAACAAAATACCACCAGCCACTTTCCGTAAAGGAGTTGCTCCCAGTTGTCGTGGTCGATTTCGAAAACCGATTCAGTATATTTCTCTTCACGGCATTGAGTTTGAAAGCACAGCTCGTTTTTTCGTTCTAAATATCCACAGTCCTCTTGCTGGTTTTGTAATCCGGAAAACAATGAATAAAAACTTGAAATCATTAAAAACAGGAACAGATCATCCGATCTGATCATTTTTGAGGGTACTATATTTTTTGATTTGATCTGGATGATATATGTATTTTCTCTTTGCAGTTTTAAAGTATTTAATTTGATTTAAAAGCAGGCGATTACTTTGTAAATCTACTTTGTTGGCTTACTATTCCTACCCAAAGTTGTGGCTAGAGATTTGATACTATTATTGACCAAAAGTGACCACTAACATGAAATTAGCATTATCAGTCCGACTCGATGGCCAGTGTCTGGGCGTAAATAATTACCCGCCAAAGAAATTGGTTGCCGCTTCAAGGAGGTGGATCCCAGCAAGGAGGAGGACCACCCACATAATGACCACAATAAATTATTTTCATTTAGGAGCATTTAGCATAAAGAAAAAGCCGAGGAGTGCCTGGTAAAGAAATAATTTATAGCTGTTGAAAACTTAACATGTTCATTTGGCCACATGTGTGTTGGTGCGTTTTGTGGGTGAATTGTTGTTGTGCGGAAATTGTTGTGGGAGGTGGTTCTGAATTCTGGACTGTGACTCCTTTGGGGTGGGTTGACACCCAAATAATAATGGCGCTTGTTAGGGCTTATGAGTAAATGGGTGTCTGTTTGTGTGTGTGTGTAAGTGAAAGGCCAACAAAACAGGACCAAACACACAAATACTTTGCCTAGACAGCAACAACAGAATATTCCACCCACAAAGGACATGCCCAAACTATTTGGTATGTATTTCGTGTGGCAGTATACATATACATATATACAATTGTTGCTATTTCATATGGCCATGTTGTTGCTTTTTGGTGGGCTGCTGCTGGCAGCGCCAGAAAAATTACAGTTGCATACACATTTGCCTGCGTTAAATTGTCCCACAACCGATACAAACTGACCTTTTCATTTATTTTTATGATTCGCCCCACTCCCAGCCCATTGCCCGCCCCCTTGCCACATGCTACATGGCTATATTCGACCGTTCCCCCCCGCCGGCCGTCTTGACCATAAAAAATAGTTCGTCCGATCCAACTTTTCTGCGGCAACAAATGTTGCTTACCGAGGCCTAAAGGAGGATTCCCGGTCACTGGATATAATGTTGCTTCTTTTTTCTGGGATTTTGAATTTGTTTATTTCTGGCCGGGCTTAATGGAAGGGAAATCTGTGGACCAGACCCATTCGGAGTGCCATATCTGTTTGTTGTTTATGTCATTTGCTGTTTAACTCGTGCTCTGGCATTTCCATAAACTACTCATATTTTATGGATTTCATTGAGTGCTATATGGTCGAGAAAAAACTACATTTTAATTGGCCCTTTAAATATTGCATTAAATCCCACAACTTTTGTGGTTGCAAAACTTGAAACGCTCCTTGAAACTTTGTTCATTTAACTTTTTGATAAAATCAGAAGGTTATCTTTAAACATTAAGGTAGTTTAGTTTTGTAAAAATGCTTAATTGATTCGTTTCACAGTCCTGAATGAATAAATCCTATGAGCTGTCTAATTTGTGTTTAGTTTTTGTGTTCTAGGCTGCCCGCAAGGATAGTTCAGTTTGCTGAAATTCTCAAAGTTGATTCTCTGCTGCAACCCAAAACAAAATATTTCAGTTTAAGCTTTTAGCCAAGTCACTTCAGCCCGTTAACGAGTACTACAGTGAGTGCACTTTTGCCTGCGGGAAGATAAAGTAGAAAAATTGAACATTCTATGTATACTGCATAGTGTTTTGAAAACTGAAAGGATTTAGAAGGGAAATAGAGAGTGGGGTAGTATGGTTGCAAATATCTGGTTCTGTGGTTGCAAACATCTAGCCTAGGGTCATTCGAATGGCCCATCATTTATATGTTGCTGTTCGGGCCTTTGACTCAATCATGTGCTCGTTCAGGAGCTTCATAATTTCCATTAGAATAGCCTTGGGCGCTGGCCCAGTCAAAGGCAGTGGCCGAAATGCCTACCATACCGATCCGACCATTTCGACCACTTTGGCAGCTAACTTTTCCGGCCAACAACAGCCCTACTGGCCGACTGCATTTTTCGTAAACCTTTTATATTTTTTTTGGGTATTCGTTTGATTCGGTTTATCATTTTTGTTGTTTGGCACTGGGAATGGTAATGGTTTTTGGGTTCAGTTTGTTTTCCCCAAAAACTTTCGCCTGCATAAATTTGATTTATTAATAAATAATACTCTCTCCCTTTGCGGAACAGAAATTCATTTCTATTTTCATTTATTTACTTGCAGGTAAGCCGGAAAAATATTTTGCAAAATTGAATTTTGTAGTGTGTCATGTGTGTGCTGGCCACTTACATATGTTTGCCGGTAAATTGAGGCTCAAACTCGAATTCGAATCAAAAGCGAATGGAGTGCCTGTTTGTGAAACAAAACAAATGGAAAATCAATTTTTTATGGCTTTTTAAACTAACCCCAAATGCAGGCACATCGAAAAGCAATTTTATTTCCAATGAACGGCATGCTTAAAAGTATGCAACTGTCAAGAGTTGAGGCCTTTTCAGGTGCGCCAGGTGTAATGGTTTGAGGTCAACTATTTGGTATGTAAAATGTTGTAGTATATATTTTATAAAATAATTTGTATTGCAAGGTCTGATCTATCATTTCCATTCCACTTGGCACAATTTCCGGACTATACCTACTTTGCAAATTCCTTTTTAAATTGTAATTTTGAAACCACAAGCCTTAAGGTGAGTTCGAAAGTAAATATGTCAACTACTTGGTGTCTGAAGGGAATTCCTGTCAGCCCATCCACTCGACAATCGCAAAAATTTAATGTCGATACTGAGTCGAACGTGATGACAGCCAGACACTTTTTCCGGCTCAAAAGTCCTGGCTGTGGTCCTTGGCAGGAAATTTAAATAGGCCTTGGCATGTGCGGGTGTTTTGGTGTAGTGGTGTGTGACAGACAACATTTCAACAGAGGCAGGCTCTGCAACAGGAGCAGGTGCAGTGGAGAAAGTGCAGATGATTGCACTCACACATCGAGTTGACACTATTGGAAATACATTGCGTTTGCCTTGCTCTCGGGAGTCAAATGAGTTTTGCATAAACAAACACCTGCCCCTCTGTGGCTCAGTGCTCTGTGCGTGTTTCTGCCCCAAAAGTCTGCTGTTGTGGCCATAAAAATCTGCTCTGCTCTCAGACCAACTGGGAATGCATAATTAACAGCAAACAAGAAAAATGAGCAAGCAATTCCAGATTATTTTTTACTTTCAACATTGTACATCCTGCAGCAGGGTATGCTTCCGTTTTTCAAATTAAAATACGTTTAGCTTGGAGTCCACGTTCCCATTTATCATTTTATTATGGCAAAAGGCGAAGGCAATGCCAAGTGGCAGGGTGACATACCGCGTAAAGGACCAAGGAGTCTAAGGTTTGGGGAAAATGAATAAAATATTTCAAACTGCATAATCAGTTATTATTGTTTAACTTTTCGGAATGAAGAAGCATATGTTTATTTATGTTAAAATTTGGAAAACCCTCTAGATGTACTAGGTATTTAAAATTCGTTTCATATATTTACTTTAAGGTTTCCCCTTATGGTGCTTTGGTTTCTGGCCCTACATTGGAATATTACGTGCCGGCCCAAAGGGGGCTCTTGAGTAATGCGAGAACATTGTGCTCACAGAACTCGATTTTGAAATTGAAGTTTTTCCCTGGCTCCTTATTACAGAGCAGAGTTGGGCAGATTTCCATTAATGGTCAACACCACTCGCTCCCTGGCATTGTTTCTAGCTCGGTGGCACCAAATATGAGCTGGAAAAACACCCAGAAATGATAGTACGGGCCAGCACAACAACTTTAGTAAACAACTAAATTCTGTTGCAATTTCATTTCGCTCGCCCTGCACCAAGTTCTGTTTTGTTTTTTTGCACCCCGGACTTGGTTTGTTTCACATTTATATTCATTTGTTTTCCGTTTTATTTACCCAGCTTCACCGCAGTGCCAGAAACAGGAACAAGAGCAGTAGCAGTAGCAGCAGCAGCAGCTACTTCTAAGTTTCAAATGAGAAACTTTTAAAGGACTCACGACGGACAGCCAGGAGCAAACTGTGCTCAAGATTTCCTCATCTGGCCTGGACAAGTGAAAGTATTGCTAATTGCAGTTTGTCCGCAGGGAAGAAGCAACAAGCTGCTTGTCCACAGGCTACAGGCCAGAGTCCTGCGTCCTGCATTCTTCGTCCTTTAACCACCTAACCTGGCATCCACTCCGGGGTCCGGGGTACGAGAAGAGCGCGTTTTGCCGTAAAAATGCTGTCCACAGTCCGTAGTCCGGAGTCGGAAGCGTAAAAAACGGACAAGAGGTCGGTTACGGATTTGGCAAAGGGTACGGAAACTAGTCGCTTTGAAGTTGCTTCCGTTCCTCTGGCTGCTACTTTTTTGTGACATTTTCGCAGAAGGTTTTTGCATTCGTGCAACTTTTTGTTGCCTCTGCGGTTTGTGGAGGGTGCAACAAAAAAAAAAAATCAACACATATAGGAGGTGCGAGGGGTGAGTCCTGAAAGGCTGAGGGCGTGTCAGCTGCCAGCCTTAAAGTTTGCGTGCCCGTTAATTTTGTTTGCTTCTCCACCGTCGAGTGTGAAAATTTATTCTAAGCTCTTGCGCGTTCTAATTTTTCGAGGCTTGTCTGTTTGAGGGCCATAGTGGGTTTCCCCATTAATATTCTCTAAAAATATGAAGATTAAAATGCTAAGCCCTCAGGAGGGGAATGCCATATATTTAATTAGTTTAGAAAAAGGAGCATAACTTTTAATTTGGGTGGAAAATATGTTAGTAATTCCACTGTGCTCGCCAGAAGTTGTGCGTGAGGAAAGTTTTTCTCGCCGCGTCGAAAAGTATGCAAATTATTAGCAAAGTTTTTCACATTTTTCACTCCACTACGGCTGCTCTTTTTGTCGTAGTTGGGCTTGTGCTTGTGCTAGCACTGCGTTTCTCACATTTGACAATTTCCAAATCCTCGTTGCCACATCTTGAGCGACAGGGAGAAAGAGGACCTAAGTGCGCACAAAAGTAGGCTAAATTATTAATGTGCCCCACTAGCCTTTTCCTGCTGCCGCCAGGACACACAAGCATTCAGAAGCTGTCCGGCAGCAAACGTCAGGTCTTGGGGTCCGACTGGCTCTCACATCCTTTTGCTGATACACTGAGAGTGTTGGAGGTACATATGTATGTATGAGGAATTAAACTATTTTCAAAAAAAAAATAATTTAATTCTAAATAAAAGTATATTTTGTATTAAATTCTTATAAAAAATAAATCACAGTCTATTAATATTATGTTTTTTTTTTTTAAAGAATATCCTTTATGTCCCTGTGGAGTTTTTAGTTTGCGACAATTTAATGTCCTGCTCTTGACATTCGGCCGGACCCGGCCTGCCCATCCGATTTAGGTGGGTCCTGTAGCAGGCTACACCTCGTACCACCCCCCTCGTATCCTTCAAGGATAGTGCAATTTGTCAGTCCTTTCTGCTCCTTGGTCCTCTGCCCTGTGTTGCGGAAATTATTATTTTGTTTAATGATTTGTGCTTAGTTTCGTAATTGAGACTTGGAAGGGGATGTTGTGCCACTCGAAAGGGGGAAAGGAAGAGGGCGGAAAGGACTCTGCTCTTGACCCAGAATCGAGGCTGGTAAAAAAGTGAAAAACTATTGAAACAAAAAGTTGTTGTTTTCCTTTTTGCTGTTACGCTCTAAAGGGAAAACTCATCACACCGTGAACAGAGCATCGTGAAGTGCAGGGAAAAGATGAAAAATTCTATTTATAAATTTTGTTGGCATCGAAAATATTTGGAAACTGTCGCTCGGGCAGAAAGTTCATTGTCAATTGATTTTGCAGTCAAGCGGGTCCAAGAATAAAGGACCTTCCCGAGCACGGCCATTTCGGCATTATTAATCGAAAGTATTTTGTTTTGGCCCGCAATTCGGTGACAGGCATTTTGTTGGCAACTAAAAACGCCAGGAATTTATCAAATTAATTTCATTTAGCATTTTCATTTCAGCAATAAAACAATCAAACTTCTGTGGCATAATCACTTTGATCGCGTGCGGTATAGGTTCCCAAATTAATATCCAATAATCACAAATAAAATTGTGTAATTATGATTCGAACATTGATTGGTCGGATCTTTAATACAAATTGTGCAAATCACCGATGCATTAAGTTGATGCCCATTTGGTCGAATAATTCAATTAAAAATTAAATGCTGCCATAAGCAACGTGCTGGCAACGTGTCCTTCGGTGTGGCGAGAGAGCTTATAAAATATTGCATAAAATATTATAAAGAAGAGACTTAATTTAAACTCGCTACATAATTATTTTGTGGGCATACAAACCGACGATGAAATCCATTTATCAGCAAGATATTAAATGTGAAAATTCCATATTTTATGAAACAATAACCAATAACCATTGCGACTATAACAAGCATCGGCAAATTAAATGTGGTTTCCAATTAAAACCGGAATGCATGTGACATACAATTGCCGGTCCCGGACCCGGACCCGGACTCAGAGCCGGACCTGCCTTTTCTCCGTCGGGTAATTCGTAAAGCTGATTGAATGGGTCAGGAAGGAAAAGGCCTCGACCAATATATAATTACAAATTTATGCTTTTATGCATTTGTCATTAAAAGTCTTCAAAGGGAATGGTTAATATTAATAGAGTTTCCCCCTTAAACCATGTATTATGTTGAAATATTTTTGTTTAATTACAAATTTAAAGCAATTATTGCAAGAGCTTTAAAGATATTTTCAAACTATATGGTTTAAAACTGGAGATTTCCATCAAATGGTTTACTTAATCGTTTGAATTCAGTTTTTAAAGAGTCGGCTAAAAAAATGGAAAAAATCGAATATTTCAAATTTGTTACATAGTTTATGGGCTGCCGGGGAATCCGATTTTTTCGCTATTCTTGTTGATCTTTGCATGCCGGTTTCCCTTTCAATTCCGAGAGTGAAAATAGCCGGAGGGAGCTGGGAGGCAGGCAGGTTATGGAGCTGTTCACTGGAATTGGCCAAATTAATTCAATTTCAGTTGGAGGCAAGTTATCCGTGCTCCGAATAGCGGATGATGGGAGGCTATTTGGTTTGGTTTTTCGCTCGACTAGCTGGCAGTTACCGCAAGATAGTTGCTATCATGGATGCTCTTCTGGCTCTTTTATGACTATTTTTTATTAAATAACAAATTAAGTATTTATAGTTGCTAGAAGGATGAAAACTACCATCTACGCTTATTACTTTGAGACATATCTAGGCTCAGATAGATTTAAAATATCCTTGAAGCATCTCTGAAAGATTAGTTCCTTGGAGACCTGAAGAGATGGATAAAAGAAGCGCGTGTTTACTCACTTAGGTAACTTCCTGCGATTCCTGTCTGGCCGGGCAAAGCAAATGAAGTAGAAGAACTTCACGTGCCGCCGCCATACAAATTGAAAATCAATGCCAGGATGTCCTGAGGCAATGAGCCTGCGACTCCGGATCCTGGAACCAAGATGGGCTGCCATCCAGGGTTGAGGGCCTTTCAACCCATTGAAGGACACTGGCCCATAAATCGGCCCACGAGCTCTGAAGTGGCCATCGAGGCCTTTTTTGCTTGCTTCCCATTCAATTGGTCGGCATATTTACCAACAACAGCCCCACGGCTGAACTGGCAGGATAATAAGAATGGTTGCGGTATCGGGCAGACACCATTCGAAGGACAATGGAGGAATATCCTGGCCGAACCACTCATAGCATCGAGTGGAATCTTTGATTGAAGTATTCTCGAGAATAGGGTCGGTCTAAATGACTGCATAAGAATGGGCATCAAGAGATTTTTTTTTTAAATTTGTTTCTTTCTACATTTTAAGAAAAAAATTATAAAACTGTAGAGAAGTTTCTTAGAATTCTATCAGAAGAATGATAGTTTCCTTTATAAATTTATAATATTTTGTGTGTATTAGTTCAGAATCTATCTTAAAATATATATACATTTTTGATACTTTATAATTTTTTTTTAAATTAAAGTGACATTTTTTCTTATTTTATCCTTCTAATCCACTGTGCAAGTGGCCACTTGACCGTTATGAATCGACTTTTTCCTTCGAAGCATTGGCTTGCTGAGTGAAGATAATGAAATTTAAATTTCTTCCTTCCACTCCCTCCACTTTCGACTTCAGACACCCCCATCCATTCTTCACACACCACACAACCACACCCACGAACACACACTCACTTTCTCCTTCGCATTGCTGCGATGTGGCAATGCCGTGTCCTGCGTTTGCATAGCTTTGCATAATAGTTTTTACAGCTGCTTGAAAGGCATTGCCACAAGCTGCCAGGCTAAAGAGGAGGAGGTGGCATGCCGCAAGTCTATCCTTTTGGCTTCTTCATGTAAGCGGACTGATCCTTGCCTCCTGGCGGACCGAGCGCGTCCTTATTCTGTTTTCATAGTAATCATGTTTACTGCACGTGTATATGTGCGAGAATGGTTGTGTGGGCGGGTATTTACCGTAATTCAGCTTACAGCATCAGCCCAGGTGAGTGTTGCATAAATTTGCAAACATTTTGCAAGTCAGCATCAACCTGCCGGCAATCAACATGGTAGGATACAAAGGGGGTCTTTTCAAATACCCTATAATAACTATTTATAAAAAAAAGGAAACAATACATATTTTAGAATTAAATTTCCTTGTCATCCTATTTTTATCATAATAAAAAAACTGTGCTCGTTGATGGTAATTTATGAACATGCCCCTGCTTCTCTGGCAGAGGACCTCCATCCCAGTAAGCTCCTGCAACGTCGTCATAGTCATCAGCACCGCCATCACCATCACCATCATTAGGAGTTGCAGTGCGGGAGAGGCTGAAAACAACGCAGAAGTTTCAGGCTGCCATGGAATTGATTTTCCTCTTTAACGATGTGCTATACTGACAGGACCTTCTCCACGGCATCCTCTTTTATTCTCCCTCTGCTCTTTGGCTTTGGCAACTTGCCGCTTTCGCAGGTGCATGTGCAACATCAACGGGAACAACAAAGAGCACAACTTTGCATTCCGCCAGCCAGACATTGCAAGTCATTTTTCACGTTGTTCGTTGTGAACTCCAATGTGGCAGACAGTGGAAGTGGCAGCATAAAGTTATATACAAATTTTATTAAAATTTTATTTCAGAAATATAGTAGATAATAGCTTTAGTTATAGCTCATTAAAATCTATCTTAACTAATTTTAAAAGTAAAATCTTGAAAAGATAATCATCCCATTGTCCTTACTGTCCGCGAAAAGAGAAACTGTATATTCTGCCAACCTGCCTGAAATATCAAATATCCCCCCATAACTAACAGATGTCTATCAAGCTGAACTTTCACTTTGTGTTATTGAAATGCAATATTTTATTCGAGACTCTATTGCCGAGCACCTGTCTCGATTGAATAAATCGAAAAATCATGTTATTCTGAAACAAGTAACGAATGTAAATGCTCCGAGTTGTTTTCTTGTCGCAGTCACAAGACAAAGCTCCGGCTCATCAATCAACGTACACCGACGAAGAAGGATTGCATCTGCTGGATGCAGGCCATCCTAACACATCCTTCTCATCTCCCATCTGCCAAGTCCCGTCGCCCCGCCCGGCAATTAGAACTCCTGGGATGTGCGTACGTATTCTAAATGTTTATCGACCTCCGGTCCCAAGGAGTTGGCGAGTAAATTGATGTGAAAATGCAAGTGATTCGATTTTTTTTCATGTTCTGCCGGTTCGAGGGCTCGGCCAGGACTCACTTTGATTGTCGTCCTTGACGTTGATTTGATGAATTATTGATTTGTTTGATTAATCGCTGGCTCGGCTGGGCAGCAGGAAGGATAAATTGGCCCAGAGGGATGGACTTTCCTGCAGGGAGAAAAATAAGGGTTAACTTTGGGCTTACAGTACATTATGCAGTTATCCTTTAAGGGCTTAAATGGGAACACTATTTTGGGTAAGATCCTTAGACCCTTAAGCTTCCACCGCCCATTAAAGTCTGCATTCTGACACGCCTCCGGAGATAAATGGGCGTGGAGGGAAAAAAATTGTAAGGAAAAGCACGGAAGAAAACGAAATGGAGGCAAAAACTGCGAGAAAATATGAAAAAACAAGAGCGGCAGCAATTTGCTGCAAGGACGAAAGGACATGCCACAACAATGGCCGTGTTTGTTCGCGAGGACGTGCCTGCAGGATATTGGCGCGAAGGGAAGTGAAATGGAAAGGGGTGGCCGCAAAAAGTTGACCAAAGTCGGACAAGTGTCAAACATAACGGAAGAGACCCCCTGAAAAGGAAACAAAAACATTTTGGGGCAGGACCACCCCTCCACTTCCGCCCCTCGAAGGCAGCGGAAGCGCAAGTGAATAGTAAATATTATCCTGGCCAGTGGCATCCAACCTAAATATTTTTGGCTTTTAAAATGTAACGATAAATACAGGATCTATAATTAAAGTCAATACCCATCATTTATTTTTTTCCGTTGTAAAAATATTAACTTACCACTTCCATCTTCCATCAACATAAAATCCACCTCTTTAAATAACCATCCATCCTGCCGCTGGTGTGTGGCATGAGGCACGGGTGCATGAGTTAACGAAAAATGTTACAAAAAATTGGGCCCAACACATTAAATGTAAAGCAACATTAGCTACGACATTATGATTATGCTGATGGACCGAAACATTTGGGGCGACTACCGGCGAGAACATTAATCAAAATCATAAACGTGCCCCATGCCACCCGGTCGAGTAAACGCTAAACGGAACTGCCTCCGCCCCCGCCTCCGTTCGGAAAAGGTAAAGGGGCGGGGAAACGGTGACCTAATGTTCAATTTTTATTGCCCGAACCGAAATGAATCGATTCCCTAATGTATGCGAAAGTGGGAGACAACGGAACACAACAAGGACTTGGGACACAGGATACGGAGCCCAGGAAGGACAGTTCGATAACTCGTATGACATTTGCCATTCGCATCCATGGATGATTAGGCAGAGGAGTCTCCTCTCCGACGCACACACACACAGGACATACATAATGTATGGGCTTAGTAAGGTGGTGGGGTGTAGGAGAGTGGAAAAATGGCACCACCCCCCTCCACAACCACAACCTACTACCAAAGGTAAGTGGGCCAATTTTGCTGACTTGTCACTTCCGGTCAAATGGCTGTGAATGCCGCTCCACCAATCTACCCACAGAGACATAAATCGTCCTGTGTGCGTCGTCCTGCGTTCTGCGTTTGGGAGATTCCGAGTTCCAAACATTTGCAATCTGTGAAATTTGCAGATGCTGTTGAATGCGCATGAAATTAATGAAATTAGACGATGCCAATCCCCAGGATTCTCCCCCAATAGTCCTGTCAATAATTCACCATCACATACGTATTATTCATAACCGAGTTCACAAACTTTGGCTGTCGAAGGTATCTGCCTCTGGGGGATAATATTCATATGCTGGCGGGTAGAGGCTAAAGGGTCATAAATGGGTAAGGATGTGTAAGTGATTTATATGCGAATTTATCGACATTGCAGTTGACACGTCCACCAACTTATCCTCGTATCCTTGGAGCCTTGAACAAACTTAGCAACAGTTGCCAAAAATTCTCGTTTCTGGCCATTTTATTCTTGACACATCATTGAGAGTCTTGACTTGCGGTTGTGCCAGAAATTATGGCTTATACTTGACATAAAATAATTAAATTAAATGTCAAGGACTATTTATTTTACCCTATAAGTGTTTACCTCTTTAATAGACGATATCCTTGAAATTTAAAGCGAAGCAGCGCATCTCAAGACTTTTTTGTTCACCAGCTCTGCCTGGATCTGGCCTAAAAGGAATCTTAAAGGCACTTCCGGCTTACGTCCTGACCTGTGACATAGGCCAATTTCAGGCTCCAACCGTAAAAAGGCTCGGCCTTGGCCATTAGCCTTCAGCTGGAAGGACTTTCGCGTCGCTGTGTCAGCTGGCCCTGGAACAAATGAACTCATTTGTTCTAATTTAATCTTATTACATGGAGATTTATTGCCTTGCGCATGATATGGCAACCCTTTCAAGCCCGCCCCAGCCAGAACCTTTCACCGGGAGAGTCTTGCCGCCCATCCTCTGGCCTCCAAATCTGACTCAGCTTTGTTCGGTTCTGGTTGAGATGCTCAGAGGGAGTGGGAGGGCGGTAGGCAATTTAAAAAGCGATTCAAGTGAAAGTGCTCGAAAGTTAATTATGATTGATTGAGTGCCATTGAAGTAGACAGAAGTAGGGGCCGGGGGAGGGGGCGGCAATCGGGGAAGGACAATTGATTTTCGTCGAGTCGAATATTTGACAGCCGAGTGTAATTGACAGACGAACATTGCGCATACGCACTGTTGATCGGAATTTAAAGCGCGAGCCGTGTTAACGACTTTGAGAGCCAGTTGGCCGCCAAAACTCCCAACTAAATGGCAGAACAAATGGGAGTGGGGTGTAGGAGGGCTTTATTACACCCCTGGCATTTGCACTGGCAATTGTATATGTATAAATGGTAAATAATTAAAAATAGCAAAAGTTTAATGCGCACTGGGTGCCATAAAAACAAATTACCAGCGCTGCCAAACGCAGCACAGATGGACGTCCAAGTGTTTGGGGTTAGATGTGTTTTGGGGTTTCGGGTTAACCCATAACTGGGCGGCGGGCAGTTTATCTCATTTCCCGATTAACCCAAGATGAGTGGGTCGTGCTCCTAACAAGATTGCAATTTTCAGACTGCACCGGCCCGCAGTCCTTGCAACCTCTTGCCACTTGTTATACTATGTATATGTGTGCCCCGAGGAAGGGGATACATCTCCATAAGGGAGACTCTGTACTTTGCGGTTGCACGGTGGGGTTACTAGCGGGAATCTCCGAAATTCCAGCATTGATTTACGAGCTGGAATCCCAAACATATCTCTGCTGAGATTTTAATTCCTGTCATTGTGATTGTTGCTTCCTGAAATGCAACAGTGTGCGATGCCAGTTTATCAAATTTCCATTAGCCAGGCATCTCATTAAATTTAAACAAATTGCTGCCATAAATTGCTGAATATAAATTGCAACATTTATAGTCTGATACTCTGTTTATAATTTTGATTATGTTGCAATTGAATCAAATTATTCGATTGCTGATAACTAGATTTTAATCCTGATGTATATGCATATTTATAAAATTTTTTTGCATTTTTGACTATTAATATTGGAAATGAACTCTGTTATCGACCATACCCATTGTGCATTAGGGATTAATTTGCTGGACAACCTGTCTTTTGGGTCCGTTTAATGATATCCCTCAGTATCTGCCACTGTATCTGCATCTGTATCTACATCTGCATTTGTATCTGTCTCTGGACAGTCTCTTTGCAATCCTATCCGTATCTGTCCCTGTCTATGCCGATGACTCTGGGCCAACTGCTGTGTTTGTCTCTTCGCCGGGGTCATGGTAATTTATGTGCAGCAATCTAAACTCATTTAGCACGCACTGAGGCGAATATGTGGCCACGCCAGGAGCCACACGACCCGACCTCTACTCTTTAGCCCCCACGGAGATGGGGAGCGGGCCGAGTTGCCTGCAATAGGCAAAGTTTCTGCTGTTTGTCCTTAAATTGGCTTTGCCTGGTGGCTGCATTCGCATCCTCCACAATCGCATTTGGCGGCACCCCACTCCGCGCCAGAATGAAGTTATCCTGTTGACACTTGGCTTCGTTATTTAAGCGCGCATCCTTCCAGTTTTGTTCAAACTTGTCTCCGAAAACTAGACAAGCACTAGGAGAAATAAGGCTATAGAAGTACTATATACAAAAATATTTAAATATCTATGCTAAAATTCTTTCTTTTTTCTTTACAAAATTATTCTACTAGTTATTCAACTAGTTATTTTGATCCTTTTGGCCTCTGGCAGTTGTTGCTCATTTCCTTCGACATCTGCCTTCCAAACAGACAGACAAAAGGTAGACACACACAACCAAGCTGAGACACATACACATTCATGTGAATATCTCACATATGCAGAGAGCATTCATATTTATTAAAAGCATTCGTCCTGCGGTTGGAAGCACCACACTCTTCCCCCTCAGCCACTTTCCCACTTTTCCCTTTTTCTCATAGCCTTGTTGTTGCTGTCGCCGGCGACAGGCTTTTCAGTTCGGTCTTAATTCCTTTTGAATAATATCTACCACTTAAACTTACAAAAGCTTCAAGACCACACATTCCTCACACACACACAGGCAGTCCCATCTACTTATCGCCAGGCGCAATTCGCATTCACGCTCCATCCCAAAGGACATGGCTTACGCAGGCGGAAAAAATGGAGGGAAAAATTGTCAGGCTGTTTTTTTTGTTTAATTTTTGTAAAGTATTTAATTTGTATATATGTTTGTATTACTTATCCGCATTCAAAAGTATCTCAAAAATAAAATACCACTCATACGTCATGTTGGTTTTTGTGAAATGTAGTCTTTATTAAAGTAAGCTATACATGATTATTCAAAAATGAATTCTGCACTTAAATATGTATAAAATGCTCCATTTAATCCTATTTTTATTTTCTTAGAATGAAATCACTCATACGCCATGTGGGTTGTTGGCTTAAAATTCATTAAAACCTTTTTGCCCTTGGGATTTGAATAAAAAGACTTTTAATAACTTATAAGTTGTATAGTCTACATATACTCATTTAAGTAAGAAATCCTGCCCTAATTCCCAGAATTAAGTAGCCTTCAAGTCCCCAAATACATTACCACTGTCTCTTAGGCTCAAGTGGTGTTAAAACCACAGTGACGTATATTAATTGAAGACGTCGTGGTGTGTCATATTGTTTTGACAAGATAAATGATGATCGATATTGGGTAAAATGCCATGTGGATGGCCATATCTCAGCGGTAGTCAAACAAAGTATTACTATTTAACCATAAATACACATAAAAAGGAGAATCGCTTTCTTTGATTTTCGTGAATTATTAGCAGTTCATGTTTATGTTTTCATATGTTTTCCATATTTGATGTCGTGACGAAAATATTTATGCCCCATGTTGCCCAACTTCTGTCTGTTTATCTTGTCTGTCATTGCCTCAATGTCAACATCGAAGTTGAGGAGGCCCCGGGACGAATGTGTTCCTCAAATTAATTATGGTTGTCGCCGCGTTAAATTGCAACAGAGTCTGTGGCGGGAAACCCGGCCCTTGTCTCGCAAGACAAACACAATATGAACTGTGCCACAGGCTACGTGCTTCGTGGATGTATCTCTGATTGTTTGGTTAGTTAGTCATGATTAGTATACAAAGTCATAAGCCAAACCAGTTCCATCTATTTTGAATACATAATCCATAAAAGCAATTACCAAGATTACACAAAAACCCAAAAGTAATTCCCTTAAAGTGTTTCAAAATAGTTCACAGCTTGTGGCGTTTTTATGTCACTGTCACTGGCACTTGTCAGGCAGTTCCCTGGCTCTATTTTGCAACTGAACGTTGGTTATTCAATATGGCTCAAAAATGAGTATGTTATTATAGCATTTTCAATTTCCCGCCATCGGCAGTGACGTTTTTATCTCCTGGCCGACACAAAATGCAGTATTTTCAGCGCCAGATCGCATGTCATGTCGGATGCCAGCTTTCTGATGATAACTTCTGCCGAAAGGTAAACTTGTGTGCTCTCCGATGGACAGCAGTTGCCGTGGTGAACACACAAGTGGAGTCCTGGACAAGTGCGCCCCTGTTGCACCGGCTTACCTTCCTCCGTCCCACTTGCCACTCCTCCTATCCAAACACGCATAAATGTTAGCGATGCAAAAACAACACTTGGCCCAAAGGATGCAGGCAATGCGAGGGTAGTTCGGGAAATAGGGATTCAATAGTGAACACTAGACTGTTACACAATATTTCAAGAACCATTTAAAAAATCACCCAACAAGAGCAAGTTCCCGCAAATTCAATTCATACTAATCTTCCAAAATAAAACTTTATTATGACCACAATAAAAAACAATTCTTAATTCTGAGAACCATTCTTTGGTAAACTTTGTTTTCTTGTTAATGGAATTTTGTGTAAAAAAAACATGATTATGCTGAAGTGCAAACGTTCCAAAATTTACAAAGTGAAAGCTTACATGGATTTCTTTTTGTTTTGTTGTTGTTTGACGGGCCTACCCTCGTTCTGGCGCCGAGTGTGCGGTTCATGTTTGCCGTGTCCTGCGGCCAACTGGCTGTCAATGCGAATATTTCATATAGAAAACAACTTTGACCCTGCGGACAGGACCCTGGCATCCCAATTGTTTGCCCAGGCACGGATCCACCTTCCACTCCATCCCTCCGGCCAGTCCGATGCCCATCCCTACTCGTTTTAATTAACCACTGACCACTAGTTGCTGTCCCATGTGCCTGGGTGTGCGTGCGCCTGTACAAGTGCCCTTGGCGAGTACGTGCTAATGTAATCCTCGTCGTTTTAATTACAAAATTCCACAAGGCAGGTCCTCGGCCATTTGAGCGCCAGATGCGACGTCAAGTGGCCGAAAGAAAAGGCAACTATTCAGAGAATCAGACACAGTTCCTTCCATTTAATTCAGTTTTAGGCTACGAGCCTGGCGAAACTAACGTAGCATACTATTCAGGGCATCAGGAGAAAAAGGAAGATAATAAAATTTAAAAATTAACATTTTAGAGTTATAGCCAGTAGCCAGATTTTTTAGTATTTTTAGTAATTTATTTAAAATATACATTTTATAAATAAATTGAGCTGAGAGGTACTAGCTCCTACAATTCTCTCAGTGCCTTTCTCAGTAGCTTAGTATTGTTTGTTGGATTGCTGACTCGTCCAGGAACCTGGCTCTTGGCCACCTCATCTCGCAATTAGTGAAACTGCCAGTTTGGCACATTTCGCCCAGCTTTGGCATTCACATCCTTCGCACTGGCTCAAAAGGCTTTTTGCATTTAAATTGACATCAACTCGGCCACAACAACGCCAACCGACAGAGCCGCGACACGGCAATGATAAACCTCGATTCCACCGTCCTGGAATACACTTAATTATGCTCCTTAATTGCCATGGCATCGACTTTGCTAGGCCCCAGCATGGGGCATCGCATCCGCCGCATTCAAATGACGATTGACGAACCGAAAATAATTGAAATTCAAATTCAACAGCTCTGAATTGCGGTCACGTAGCAGACACCGCCACCGCATCATTGTGGAAATAAGACCGTTGGACTTTTCTTCTGCTTGTTTCTCGCCTTAATTCCGCGAATTTCATTTGCATTTCCAATGTCTGCCAATTTAATGTTGAAGGAGAACTCTTTCCGTAGCCCCAGAAGACAGAAAGTGAAGACATAAAGCGAGGGGTGCTTGTATCCTTATAGAAGCATTATTATTATTTTTCTGAGGTCTAGCTCTAGTTATTTTTCGTCCTAGAACAGTTGTCAAGGCAACTCTTATATTGTGTTTTTTGAAATGATATAGGAGCAGAGTTTAATTTGAATATAATCTGCTGGAATGTCTTGCCTTGATCTTGCCCATTTGCAGGTTGCTACCACGCTTGTTGGTAACCTCGTTCCATAAATGCTTGGCCCGGGGCCGGGAATCCGGTTTGGTATTGTTGGCTTAACATGCAAATTGCTCTGTAAACACTGGGGTTGTCTGGAGTCTGGGTTATCGGTACTGGGTACTGGGTGCTGGGGAGTGCAAAAATTACGCATACGCAGCGGCAGCCAAACGATGACTGATAAAAACGAAGCTTAATGTGTGCAAAGCACTTGGTAAATACTTGCCAAACTGACAAAAGCAACTTTAGCATCAGCCCGATTATCCAATTTAAAGTTTTGACTCCAGCTAGCTACTGGAGAGCACTCGAAAAACCCTTTCGGAAATTGGTTGTTAATCCTTTCTAATTTGCCTGTTTCACTTGGGGAGTAATTACACATGGAAGAGCATACAGAAAAGTTTCCAACTTTATTACGAAATATAATATACGCATACCCCGAATTTACAAATCCCCACGGGTGCACTCAGAATGTATTTCCAAATTGGTTCGGACAGGTTGTTAGGGACACGACAGAAAAGGACTGTCTAGCCGCAGGATATCCCTGTCGATGCTCGTTATTTGTGTATCGGAGAGTTAATTAGTTAAGCTGAAATTTAAATTAAATTTCTATTGTTTCGTTGATATGCGGATAATCGCATTACGGGAGTGCCATCACAAGGCCAAACAAGAGCCATTCGTTATTTGAAACACGTACCCAATCCGCTTAAAATGTACATATTCCAATGGTTTCATTTAAAGAATTCTATTTCCTCCTCGTCCTCCTCCTCCTGAAAAGTTTCCTGATGTCAACTGACAGCGACAACAATTCGTGGTACAATTTCCGCAAATTAAAAGATATCACTTACAGTGAAATAATTTTCGAAACCACAAAAAGTTAGTCATCGGTGGGCGGTGGGGTGTGGGCTGTGTTCAGTGTCCTGTGGGCGGGGAAGCCATGCAAACATGACACGCCCATACGATATTTGTCCGCTGCAAAATTCAACTGGCGTTTGCGATTTTTTTTGGAAGAGTATCCTCCACCGCGATGACAGCAAATTGAATTAGAAACGCATTTCCACGAGCAAAAGAGACCGCTTGTATTTGGAGGGGGATTTTAGGATTAGAGATAGCAAAAAAAAAGTTTTCAAATTTTTTAAAAATGTTTTAGATTTGGAACACTTTGGAAAAGTATTCCCACTTTCGTGTAAGATTTAATATATTATTTTTTAGACTTTAAACTATTTAGAAAAATGTTGTTATATTTATTTAAAAATTTTTATATAACTTCTGTTAACGATCTAGGTCGCGCCTCTCTAATACAAAATTCAGGAGATCCTGGGTATATGGAATACCGGACGTGAACAATGACAAACCGCAAAAATTCAATTTAAAGTTTGTATTTCAATGCCGAGCTCACAAACACACACTCAAACCCAGACACACACACGCAGATAGAAACATTCAGGATATGCGTGTCGGTGTGTGTCGGGGGAAGAGGGGAAGTAGAGCATACAAGCCAAGTGCCAAGGGATACGTGCATGTAATTGGAAAATATTGAACTGTGAACAAGTTATCCTGCAACTCCAAAAAGCCAACTCCAAGCCATTCCGACAAGGCTAAAATATATATGTCTGTGGGCAAAGTTTTTCGTCGAAGCAAAGTTCAGAAACATTAAACTGAGAATTTCAAATTCGTTCAATAAAATCCTGGTAATTGATATCCGGTCATCAAATTCAGAGAATAGAAAAATGTGCCAGGAAATTCTAAAGAAAATCTGCAAGTATTGTAGTGGCAGTGCTTTGGTCATAAAATATAAAAAAATCCCCTCCAAAGCAACAAATCCATCTCTTGTTAAGAAATATAAATATTTTTTCCCTTCAAAAATGTTGGATTTAGGATGTAGTTTTTTTGTGAATACGGATTGTGGATTTTCTTGGGGATTTTTATGTTTATTGTGGGACTTAGCACTGTGCCGTAAAAGAAAGCAAGCAAAGTAAAAATCAGAAATCCCCCAGGAGACCCAACACTGAGTCGGATATGTACGCACACATGCAATATTTTAGCATTTGTCATAATTACAAAGCCACGCTCGCGGAAAGCCCGAAAACCCCTTGCGAGGAGTGAAACCGTAAAGTGGAAAGAAAATGCGCGAATTTGAAAATTTCATCTCTTTCTCCACAAAGCTGCCACACCCCGACGCTCCACGCTCCACGCCGCAGCGCCTTTGGTCGGCAATTATTAACGTCTTACAGAAAGGGCGGCGGCACATTTATGACTGCACTTTTCACATCCGTTTCCGCATCCGTCTGTCGACACACTCACCCACACACCTACGCCTACACACCCGACGCATAAACAGGAACACACTGCCAGAAATTCATACTCATTTTTTTTCGGGGGCGTAGAGCAAACAGCGGCGGAACAGCGAAAGCAATTTCACTTTACATTTGTTTTACGGCATTTGTTGCCACACATCTGTGCTCGGCAGGAGCGAAAAATGGGCGGCTATGTGGGTGGGTAGGGAGGGTGGGGCACGGCGGTCGTCTTTGGGCGACAATATGTTGCGCCACTGCGCTTTTCCACCCACTCCCACTCCCGCCACGACTCCTACGGCAATAAGTATTTATTATTATGCCTCTTAATGGGCGAAATGCTCTGCTTTGTGCTTTTACCCAAATGAGTTTCCCTCATTAGAGTCCCGGTTTCACTTTGGGGCTCCTGCCACGGCCCTTGATGTTGCAGCCATTTCTTTGATGGTATTGTTAGAGGAAGGATTTGGAAGCACAGATTTCATTTCTCGGAAGTTTTCAAAGCGGAGTATCATAAATCAAAAATACAAATATTGAAAGCGAGATATTAAAATAGAAAATATGTATATCTTTGAATCTTAATCAGTGCTTTCTCTTTTTATTCAGCATTTAACTTTAAAGTCTTTTCGCAAACAAGCCAGATAAATGGAAAGTGGCTTTTAAGGAAACTCAAGACTGGAAATTGTTCTGTTAATTGCCATCATAAACCGGAAATGCGGCGGCATTTGCATTTCACCGAAGAAGAAACCTGAGATGAGCCAATAAACTTAATACGCTCCATTAAATGCCGAATCTCTAATTACCCGCAGCGAGGACGAGATGGATGGATGTATTCTTCCACTTTATATTCGTAAAGAGATCTTCCATCTGTTCTCCACAGATTTGTGGGATTGTGTTTCGTGTTTTTGCATTTATGGTTTATTGTCTGGCAAATAAAACATTTTGTTGGGGCGGGCGATGCAATAAACGAAAACGAACTTTTCATTTCGCACATATTTCCACGCTCGAATATGCCCCGTTTGTGTGGTGTCCTGCCGCCAGGATACGAGCGTACAAGGACGTAACAAGCTTTATGCATTTCGACAACAACAGGCATAAAGAGTGGGATTCGATTCGATTTCATCGGCAGTCCGCCGATGCCCCAGTTGTCGGTTATTAAAAAGCAATATTCCGCCTTGGCCCTTCCTCAATTTATGAATAATTCAGCCGAGTTTTCCTTTGTACTCTCCCAAAGACCTCTCGCCCGATATGCAGATTATTAATTTACCCAGCGCGGCAATATGCGAAATTATTTTAAAATGCATTGCCATATGGAGGGAACAAGTCCTGCCACCCTCCGGAGCAGGACCGCTTTCAGGATAAGAAATTAATATCCTGCCCGAGGCTGGCGAAGGTCAGGGGTCAGCACTAACGAGGTTAAGGTGAAATGCCGAGTGGGCAGAAGAACAAATTGAAACGTGAGGAATTCTAAAGGACCCTGATGTTATTCGATAACGCTTTGTTTAGTTCATTGGGGAAGAATGAGGGCAGATCCTTAAGGAGAAGTCTCTTTTAAAATCATAATTTGATTAATATTCAGATGGCCTCAACATTTTTCTTTAAAAGAAATAATTACCCAGCCAAAGCTAATAAGATTTATGTAAAAACTCTTCAAAGACGGCAATTAAAAAATGCCAATTAATAAATCATAAGAAAAGTTTCGGAAAAAAGGGTTTCCACTTCAGTTGATTCTCAAGGAAACAGGATGCCAATAACGGTCATGTTTCTTGTCCACTCGGGTCCACATCCAATTAAAAATTAAAACAATACTTTCGCCGGGGACAGGTCACGTCGGGACGCCGAGTGACCGTAAACTCGCATTATTAACAAGTTCTGTGAGCAAATGGATTTGGAGGAAGCCCGCCTAGTAAGCTTACCATTTGGAATTCGCCATTCGCCTGGCAATTTAGCCATCCGTTGTTGGGTTTTTGGGTTTAAGGGTGTCGCCCGGGACAGCACGTAAACATAATTAGACGCACATTTAAAAGGTCGTTAAACGCCACAAACAACACGAGCCAGGCCTGTGGACCCAAGCCTCCGAGCCTGCCAAGACCCATTTCAAGGACCTCCCTTATAGCCCCGGACTCGGTCTCCTAGTCAAAAGTTGACCCAGGCGCCACTCACGCGTATTTGCATCTGGCCAAAAGTGCTTGCCACTGCCACTGCCGCTGCCCAAATCCCTCACCTCTCCCGCCACTGCTGGCCTCTCCGCATTCACTTTGTGTCCTCGCCCGCGCGTGACTGGGGAAAAGGAAAGCTAGTAAGGTCCTGGCTGGGAGGTCTGCACTTAAAATCAAAATTTCAACAAATATAGCTATTTCACTCAACAAAGGCTCTGCAAGGATCAAGATTATCAAAATCTAAATTACTTTCTTAAAGGAAGTGTGCTTAGGTTTAGTAACTTGGAAATTAAATAAGTGCAGGGCATAAATGGAGGGTTCTTTTCGTCACTAAAATGTACTCCATAATTGTAGATAATTGGAAGAGCCTTTGTCCTAATTGTTGTAGCTTCAAACGACTTTTTATCTGTTGAGTTTTTATTTTCAAAAATATTACTATAAAATATAACTACAAACTCTTGCCAGTTCATAGCCCACAATTTCTCGCAGTGCATTTGTACGAGCAACAGAAACAACATGCAAATACCATTAGCATCGTTGAGTTGCTCGGCGTGGCCCTGGCCCAGAGCCCAGAGTTGGTGGGGGAAAAGGCGTAGGTGAACACTTCAGGACGTTGTCAACGACTTGACATTGTTTCAAGAGTGAGAAATGCGACTTTGAAGCCTTGAACACTCGCAGGCCGAGCAACGAGCAACAATCACACAAATGAAATGACAACAAACAGCACACAAGAGAGCTCGACATTCGACGCACATCCACCTTAAATTATGGAGACTGAGATTACCATTACGAGGATTTTGAAGCCAACAATTTAGCTTTTTTCATGTTGGTTGAATTATATTTCATTTTATCGTCTAATTGCGTGACTATCTAGAGACTTAGACGCCCAGGTAACTTCTGGTGGACGCCCCAGGTGGTGCTTTCGTAAGTCAACACGTGGCTTCTGGCTAAGTGCCCTCGACCATGTTTTATATAATGTTTCTGGCCGGCACTCTACTGCCCATCTGGAACCTGTGAACAGTATCTAAAATTTTGTAAGACTTTGCAATAAAAATGCAGCGTTTACGGCTGGTCGCTGTCGTGGTGCGACTGTGGTTTCTTTTCTCGCACCCACCCATCCACGTCCTCATCGCGTGCTGCGTCCACTTCGCTCCATTTGCTACTTACGGTGAAAACTGCTACACTCTAACGCCCCAAGGTGGCACAGTGGGTTGGACACTCATTCGAAAAATATTAAATAATTGGGGAAGATATTTCTAAAAGGATTGGAACTATTAAACACCGTAAATCACGAGGGACTCCATTTTGTTAAACAAATTAAAGAGTATCTAAACGCTTTTTAAAAATTAAAGCTATAATTATCTTGTACATTTTACTAATCTTTAAAATGTTTATTATTTAAGTTATATTATAGAAACCTGCAACATTTAATCTCTCATTTATTAGCCAAGTTTCCAGACCTTACCTTAAAGTGTTTGGAAGACCCACTGTCTCTTTTTCGACCAGTCCGTGACCTCTGCGAGTAGCTATTAACGCTTTTTTATCTGTTCATAAATTTTAATTTTGCCAAAATACTCGAAGTACGTGCCATACCCCATGCCATACCCCCCTCCCAACCACCCATCCACCTCCCGCGGCATTCAACTTGAAACGAAGCAACCATAATTCTTATATATTTTTTTTGGTTTCCCCGGCTACCCGGGTCTTCTAACCTCTTGCCGCAGTGTTTGTTTGGCGTTTTCATTTTGGCCAAGAGAAATATGACTTGGTGGCCGCCTTGGCTCTGCCCTGCGCTTTTCCTTCAGTCTTTTCCCGGAGCAGAGCTCCGCACCTTGTACGTCTTTGAGTCGAGGACCCGTAACCTTATTTCAGAGCACCCAGCAGAGCATCCTCGCATCCTCGGCGCTGCCGGGCTTGTTTATCGTCCTTTGCATCTCATTGAGCTGGTTGCCGCTTATGAATCCAACCCCACCGGGTCGGTAGGAGGGTTACCCGGGCCAAGAGGCTCGCAGGATGTCTTTTGCTTCAACGGTCTTGCCTTTTCCATTTTCCACTTTCCGTTTTCCCTTTTGCCCGGCTTCACTCTGCCCGGCACTTTTCAGTTTTCCATCGCATATTTAACCTAATTAAAATGAGTTATATGAGACAGGTGGGGAGAGCGTGTTAATCCTTGACCTGCTGACTTTGTCGGAGCTCATTTTCTTTACTTTCTTTTCCAAGTGCCACCGCCTTGGGCTCACGATGTTCCGGGAAGCGTAATGTTTCACATTTTCTCAGGTGTGCAGGGTCTGGGCAATAATATTTAACTTTTCACTGCCATTTGACAGACGGAATAAATAGAATTATTAAAGCATAAGCCTGTTGAATAGTCATGCATAATCATCAAGATTAAATCAATGAATAAATTTTTAATTAGCCTATTCGGTGGCTACATTGTTGTGCAACTTATTGACCTACATTTATGTCCCATTATTTATTAAAGCTGAGCCACGCCAAGCCCTTTGAAGCCCAATAAGCTTAAAGAAAATGGCATTACCTGATGCACCCCCTGTGATACTGACTTCTTGTCCGGTTCTTATCTTTCCAGGTATGTTAATGGAGCCAACTTTCAACAAGTGGATCTTCTGGCCCGGCAAGTAGCAAACAATGACCCGGAGAGCGTTGAGCAAACTAACCTAATGAATTTATGTATGTGTGTGTGGAAGGTGCAAGGTGCAAAGGCTAAAGGCCAAAGACAGAGACAGAGGCTCTAACTGAAAGTACTTAAGCCCATAAAATATTCAAGCCGTGAACATGTGGGCAAAATTACAAAGAACGTCCGGAAAAGACGCACAAAAATCCGGCACGCAAGCCTGGTAAAGAGTGGGTAGAATGGAGGCATTTTGGGTGGTGTGGGTACGGAGAAAAAAAACGGACGGACAGATAGCCGGACACTCTCGAGAGGGGAACCAAATCTAAAGTGGGAATCACAAATATGTGGACACTGAGAAAAAAATATACAACTTCTAAATAATCTCAAGTAAAAGTTACTATAGTTTTTTTTGCAAGTGTGATGATAGTACGTAAGGTGGGTGGTGGGATGGTAGGTGGCTAGGACGCACATTACCCCAACCCTTGCCCCGGGGGATAGGCAACCAGCCACTGATTGAAAAGAAAATTACGGGCAAGTAGTTGGTAGTTGGCCGCCAGATGGTCTCGACAACGAGCCACGTTGACGTCGGTGCTGTGCTCTCCTCCTGCTGATGAGCGGCGTAAATGTCCTGCGGAAAGCAAGGGCGGGGATAACGGAAACAAACGGCGCCGCCACTGGGACCACTGGCCTTGAGCTCCGGAAGTGGTGAGAGCCGCAGGGCCGTGCCATTTGCATTTAGGAGGAGACACATAGAGATGTCTGCGCCCCACAGACAGCATTCGCTGATGGCAACTGTTCCATTCCGCTCCAAAGGACAGATTTTGCTTTTACAGTGGGCCAACCAACAAAATATAGATAATATCCTTTGAAGGATCTATGATGTAGCAAAGCCTCATCTTGCCAAACCTACAATTTTCTATAGAATACATGTTTTTTTTAAAAAAAAAGTATTCAGTTGCCCTCCCACTGTGCCAATATAAGAACTGGCTGATATCCTTAAGTGGCACGAAGGCGGAGCAACAAGGATAGCACGTTGTGGATATTAAGCATGTCCTTAAGCATAAAATGTCAATAAGTGCACCCAATCGATGCTAAGCAGTTTACATTGCGACAAGCCACTGAGGCACCGTCTTCCCACTTTCCAGCCCTCCTCCATCCTTTGCCAGCCCGTATCCTTCGCATCCTTCGATGCCGCCAGGAGTAGCGCTAACAATGCAAAAGGACACGGAAAAGCACAATCACCCCGACACTCATGCAAGCTTATCTCTATGCATGCGTCTCATATTTTCCGATATGCCAACGAGTATTTGGATAAGAAAATTTCCGTTTACAATATTACACTTGGCTCTAAATTGGTGAAGATTAAATATATAAAATATGTTAGGCTCATTCATTTTAAATTATTCAATATTATTTTTAATCTAAAGACATTTTCAGGAATATTTTATAGTAATATTTTATTGAAAACTACATACAATTTTCCGGTCTTGCAGGTATACTGCATAGTTCGTTTTATTTTGAAGGAGCCCCTTTTAAATATAATAATCAGTTAAAATAATATTCACTTCAATGTTTTAATAGAGATTAATAGCAAATTGATCCATAAATCTATTAGGTATTTCGCTTAAAAATCAAAAGCTTATAATCAAAGATATACGCATGTCACTTCTTGAAATAATTTTTGCGAAAAAGTGTGAAATATAAATAGCAGCCTGACTGCTTGACTATTAAAAACCATTTATTTTGAAAACCTATTCATCAAAATATCAATCAGAAGGGTTTCCCAATTCCATACACCATTATTTCCTTCAGCTATCAATACTGTCTTATCCGCATGTCACTCACTCCGAAACATTTCTAATTTCAAAACAGTATCATGTTTCTTATCATCCTGTGTTGTGATATCTGGCAACCGAACGGAACAGAAAGTGTGATAGGTCTCTCTTACCACTTAAATATAGAACAAGGTAGGTGAGCCCAGTTCAGTTCAGTTCCGGAAGAGTTGGTGGTTCGACTGAAGAAATGAAAGGTACTAGCGAACAGGTTGAGGCTTCTCGTGGAAGTAACTAAAGACTCACTGCAGTTTTTCAATGTGGCTGCTACTTCGGGATACTTTTGGGCCTCTGGATGGCCGAGATTGAAGGTCGTGGCTTTACCATGGAGGACAAGTGCAAACTGTGGGCTGGAGGTGGATATATCGGTGATCCCAGCGACTGCCGGGGCTGGGGATTCTGCCAGAATAACAAACTAATTGATCGGAATAACTGCGCTGATGATTTATTTTACAATTTCCGGGATGGCACTTGTAAAAATAAGGAGAAAGCTAGCTGCAATTCAGATCCTTTTGAGATCTGTGCCAGCCTTGAACCGGAGGACTATGTGGCCGACCCTGCAGACTGCCAGAGATTCGTAAAGTGCGGGTCCATCGGAAATCCCACATGGAGCACATGCGGAGAGGATCAGGTTTTCAGCAATGTGAAACAGAAATGCATTCAGGAGGTCTCCGGATGCCCCCAGGACAACATCTGCTCCAACATGATGGATAACGCTCTCGTGGCAGATCCAAACACCTGCAAGGATTACTTCAAGTGTTACAATGGACTCGCCACAAAGTTGAGCTGCTCAGCGGGTCGATATTTCAACCGCGAAACGGGTTTCTGTCAATTCTGGCTGCCGGAAAACTGCTCCAGGGATGAGGAAGTTCATCCAGAATCCCCATCGTCCAAGGACTCTCTCATATGTCACAGATACTACCAGGTGGATCGGTTGGGCGAGCAGAGAATCCCGGATATGACGACCTGCTACGGCTACTACACCTGCACTTCTCAGTTCGATTCGGGAGAGTGGAGCAGCTGTCCAGCTGGCAGTCACTTTGTGTGGTGGACCCAAAGGTGTGCCCCTCCGGAGGAAAATAGCTGCTCCTATGACAGGTGCAGAAACCATAAAAGGTCCTTTGTGACCACCTTAAATAAAGGATGTCGCGAGTATACTGGGTGTCAGAATCAAAGTTCTGTAGGATCGGAGAAGTGCCCAGATGAGTATCCCTACTTTGATGAGGTTAAGGGTCAGTGTGGAGTGGAGTTTCCAAACCATAGAGTTTGCTACATGAATGGTTAAAAATACAGTCTATACTCCTCCAAACAATGGCTCTTAAATTCGATGGAAACCCCATCAACCTTAAACTCATATTGACTTGCTCATAATTAATGGCTCATGCTTCAGTAGTCTAGTAAAAAAAATGAAAATTGTCTGCACCAGAAGCTTCATTTTCTCCCTTTAACAGAAAATATTTTCTCCAAAAAAAACACCCAAACAAAAAAAAGGAAGAAAAGGACGCTGAGGTTGGCAAACAAAAACAAAGCCGGATGAGGTCAGGACTTCAGTGAGATTTATGATGAAAAATATTTTTCTCCCAAGGCTGAAGTTCTACGTTTGTACTTTAATTTAATTTTTATTTAAAGCCAAATCCAATTACAAATTGTAATTAAGTTTGTAATAAAAAGTAGCATACAAAAAATTATCATAAAAAGCAAAAAATAACTTTTTATGAATATTCAAAAAAATGTTGATTCTTGTCAGAAGTGATTGATAAGATTGCCTAATGATGGCTAATTACGATAAGTGCCTCCTTGGCTCTCCTTGGTGCTTTTCCATTCCGTCGAGCACCAGAGAAGATTTCGCATTCACGAGTGACATCTTCAGTGTAAATGTTGAGTCCCCCGTGCCCTCAAGTCAAATGAATCAACGAAAAATTCAAATATTTCTCGGTCTTCAAATACGTATTTATTTATGAAAGCCCAGTGGGTGAGAGCTGCTGGGTGACTCTTCGTGGGCACATGCTGGGGGTGGACGTGGCAAGCAACTCAGTGACGTGGCACAACAATACGTCGCGTCATTGAATTATTATGATTGACTTTTATTACACCGAATCGCAATTTATTTTACTTAACAAGAGGCGGGTGGGAATGCGGGTGCGGTTAAAAGTAGCAAAAATTTGAATGGAAAGTTGTAAAGAAATTACGTTATTTATCATTCGCCGAGTGGCGACCCAGGACGACAGGACACACACTCACACACACATATATAGCCGGAGAAAGTGCAGGGTGAGGAGAAAGAGAGAGCGCGTCATTGGCCAAACCATTTCCGTATCCGCTCATTTATTTGGGCCACTGTCAAGCGCACACATACAATGCAGTGAGAGAAATGGAGGTAATAGTTTAATTTAATTTGGGTGAAATATGTAGTAAAAATATTCCATAAAACAAAATATATCTGACGGTTAGATAGATATTATATCCTTGTAAATCCTTTAAAGATTAATAAAATATGCGCACCTTTTATCTCTCTGTGTATAATGCTGCTCCTGACTCCTGTAGTTGCTGCTCAGTTAAAAAGTTTTTCCGCGGCGGCAGCAGAAATTCAAATTTATTGTTTGCGGTTGCCAGGCGTCCTGTCCCCGCCTTTGCCACCACCTTCCCTTACCCCCCACACTATGGGGGGCCCTGGCCCAAAATATCCTGCCACGCCCACCTATAGTCGATGGGCTTAAAATTAGTAGCGTTGTCTTGCGAATCGATGGGCGTTTGATTAACGGTTCTGGCGAGAGATTGAATCGCTTAATTGCCTTAAAAGTGGGTGTGTTCCGGAAAAGGAGGCGTACTGGAGGCGATGGAGGAGAAGGGCGGTGGGTTGGGGGGGATTAATGGCAGGATAAAAGTCGTGACTATCCAATTACACACGATGTAGCCCAGAGTGAAGGCAGTAAGCCGTTTTGGTTCCGCCATCACTTACCTTTAATTAGCTAATTCCCTTTAAGGTCTTCGCCCTCAATTGTGGTTTTGGGGATTACCCGGATGGCGTACACCAGGGATTAGAGTTTAGTAATTGCTGTAGAGGACTTTTCGGCTTTGTGTTTAGCTCTGGATGGAGGCCATCCCGCAAACTCCGAAGCCGCGAAAACTTTCTATGACAAAGTGAAAGAAAAAATAACGAGACTAAGCCAGTTTAATGGGAAAATTTATGTAATCTTCCAGCCAACTCCGCACTTACATTTATCTGCTTGGCTCGGAAATTAATTTCAAAAAGAATATACTTTTGACGGAGCATTGTGAGACTTATAGGTCTGGAAATAATCCCACTAATTGTTTATTTATTGCAGAGATGTCCATCTTAGACATCATTAACTTTCTAACTTTCTTTCTTAAAGACTCGTTCCATTAATTCCGAGCCCCCAAGTCAAGAATCCCCCTTTTATTTTTATTAATTTTCATAGAAATTTCCCTCGCTTAGATGAGAATTCTTTAGCCTTTATGAGTCCTCCCCCCAGACCCCATTTTAAAAATAATTCATATTCATTTAACCAACGCAACCAGTGGCGGACAAAGGGTCGCCACCGGATGAAACCACTGCGAGTGGTGGTGGAGGTTCTGGTGGTGTCCCGGAGGAGCAAGCAATGCAATTCAATGGGCCACCAACATCAACCGCAGGCCGCGACATTCCGAAGCAGAGGCGCTTTCTATGCGATGGCAGTGAAAACCGCATAAAGCCAAGACCCCGTCCGGATCCCGGGCCGGGTTTTATTCAATGCAGTCAGGGCCAATGCCACTGCCACTGCCACAGACTCAGCCTCAGCCTCAGCTCCTTCCGTAACTTTAACGCTCCTTAGCCCCAAGGCTATGATGGGCTATGCTTTTGTTTTTCCAACTGGTTGACTCGAGCCACCTTCTTTGGATGCTCCCGGAATCGTCGATGGAAGTTTGTCCTTCTTGAATGCTCCTCTTGCTGCTCCTCCTGATGCTCCTCGTGTTTTTCCATCTTCACTGTCCGGGCTCTGTTTGTATGCGTCTGCTGTGGTTTATGTCCTCCTTGTTGACATTTAGTTGACACACACCACACACACCAACACACACAGATCCTTCTGTACTGCCTTCGTTGTCCTTGTCCTCTTCCGGCAACAGGCCCTGGCCATGGATCATCGGCATCTTTGTTTACACATCTCCACCCAAGTCCTGCCCGACTCCCAAAGTCCTCCCGATTGTTCATCGTCAGCTGGTGCGCGTTATTGTTGCTAACTAGAAAAGCCAGAATGTCCATTCTGTTCTGCAAAATGATGCTCTGAAGGATACACTAGCCGGAAATTCATTTCCAAAATATTTTTCATATAGGGTTCCATTTATAAAACATAATTGATAAATCAATAAGAATATAAGAAGGACTATAAAAGACCTGGACAGCCCTAAGAAAAAGTCGTTGTTACTTGAAACTCTGGAAAGTTTGATTTAAAAAGAGGAACTTTATGAAAACATTATTCCTCTCAAAAAGTTATCTTTAAAATTCAAAAATAATTCCCCTAAAAATGTCCTTAAAGTTCTGTCTTAGAACCACTGTCTAAAAGTGGTGTAAACAATTTTTGAAAGGTTATTTCTCTTGGAGCAGCCGCGGTCCCCATTTTGTTCCGTTTTGCACTTCATTTGCCAACAGGCCCCACTCTCTCCCCCATATCCTTGCCATCCTAGTCGTAGTCCTTCTTGAAACAGTAAATTCTGTTTACCCAGTCCATCCTTTCCAGACCAGGCTATCCGTTGTCCTTGTCGGTGGCGTAGATGCATCGCAGGACAGCTATTTGTTATGTCGTTTGACTGAAGCTGCTGACATTTATCCAGCAACTGCAGTAAGTAGAAGGAATATGCAGAGGATGCTGCCTCAGATATTAAATCGCCCCCTGGGCAATAAGTAACTGCAATGCAGTCCCCCCCTATTTCTTTTTTGTTTGATATTCTATCCTTGAATGATCATAAAGTACCAGCTACAAGGACATTCTGAAAATTTCATTAATTAAACAGAACTTGTCGTACTAATTCAGGGAGTCCATAACTTGTCCTTTTTTGGGTGTGGAAGATAAATACTGAATTAGAAAGAGGGTTCTTATGGATTTTAATTTCAAAGAGATACAATGTGGCAGTATTGATAGCTCATCCAAACCCAATTACTTGCGCCTTCCCCCGGGAGCTGGTCGGAAGGGCTTTCGCCTGGATTTCGAGTCCACAATGAGCACAGATTGTCGCTTAAGGAAGTTACGTGATGGGACTTCATTATCGTCATCTGTGGTGGCCACTGCAAAACATTGGATGGAAAACACTTGCAGGCCATGTAGAAAATTCGATTTTAGCCATCTTACCAGCCGCTGGGGCCTGCTCCGGCGAGGATGAGGATGTGCCGGCGGCCCTTTGGGCTCGGCCGGCAAAGAGATTGTAGTAGCACATGGGCATGGGTTGTGGTTTCTCGCCCTCAGGGGCGGACGGCGACTTGGGCTGCTCCGCCTTGTACATCTCCTCGTCCTCCTCCACCACGATGTCCAGCTTGGGTATCTCAAAGGGTGGCACGTCCTCGGACTTGCTCAACTCCTGGCAGCGTTTGATCTTCAATTTGAGTATCTAAGCGAGATTTTATTAATATTTTTGTTGAACAAAAATCTTTTTTCTTTGTTACCTCAATCAAGTCCTCATCTTGGGCGGTGTGAGCCAAGAAATTGGGTAGCTCTGCCACGCTTACGTGAAGTTTCCGTTCTATTATCTCGATATTACTCTCGTCCACTTCCTGAACCTTGAAAATCATCTCACAGATGCGTTCTTTCAGATACTTGAGGACCCCCATCGACTTATCTGCCGCGTCAGTGTCCAGCTTGCGATCCTGCTCCTTAGCCGAAATGCTGTTCTTGATCTGTTCGATGACTTCCTGATTGCTGTAATGGATATACAATAGATTGAAGAAACCTCAAAAAGGAGATCCTGCTCTTACACTTCACTCTCCTTGACATCCGAGAACTTGGAGGCCTCCAGCTCACTAGTTAGAGCCTCTCGCTCCGCCTCCAGATTGGCCTTCTCTGCCTCGGCTGCCTTTCTCAGATAATTCAACCTGGCAGCAGACTCCTTCTGGGCACTGAATCTCTCGAAAACCTCGAACGGTGAGGTGGCTCCGGAGGCCTCCATGAGCTGCTTGAACAGCGACTCCATGTCACTGGTCACACTCTCCAGCTGGGACACCGGCTCCTCCTCCCCGTTCTCCGTCTTGGCTGTGTGCTGTTCACCCGAACTGGAGCCCACGCTATCCTGGTGGACTAGGGTCTTGGTCTCTGCGAACAGCTTCCGACCAATCCTCTCCAGCTCCAGCTTGCGGGCTTCCACCTGTTTGCGAAAGTCGAGGGCCTGCCGCTCGCGTGTCTTCTGGGAGAGATTAGCCTGCTGCTCCTGTCGTTGCAGAATCACCTTGGCGGCATCCCGCATTTCAACGGCTTCGTTGTGGACCTGCTGCAGTCGCTCGATCTCGGCTTTCTGGTCACTCAGAGAAGCCTCCAGCTCCCGCAGACTCCGCTCGAAACGTTCGGCATCGGTCATCAGAGAAGCCTCGATGGAGCGATACTTCTTTCGAATGTGTTCCGCCTCCATCCACTGGACATTGGTGCGATGGATCTCGTTCTCCAGCTGGCACACCAGCTTCCTGTTGGCATCTTCCTCGAGCGTTTCCGGAGGTTTTTCGCCCAGGTTTTGATTCTGTGCCTCCTTGGTGGCCAACAGTCCCCGATACTTCTCCACCAGTCGGCTAAAGTGCTGCTGCCGAGACTTGAACTTGTGCCTGAGGAGATCTAATTGCTTCCTGCTCTCGGTGATTTTCAGATCGGTCAGAAAAATGGCATCATCGGCATTCTTGGCCCCGACAGGATACGTGGCCTTGCCCACAATCAGAGTGGGTGTGCAGCTCTGGGCCCTTCGGGTCTCCCCGCCTCCGTTGGACGGTGCGCCCTCTTTGATGACGACTGGACGCTGGAGAGGATTTCGTAGGCGACTCGCCTTCACCGTCAGCTCCTTGATGTCCTTCTTCAGAGTCCCGATGGTGTCGCAGTTGATGCGGTTCTGTTTCTGCCACTCGGCCGCATTGGCCGTCTTCTGGCCCTCTGTGGGAGGTGCTCTCTTAGCCACAAAACAAGGACTTTGTTAAGGCACTTACCTGCCAGGAGAATCCGCTTTTTGATTTCATTTATTTGCCGGTTCAACTCGTTTAGCTTGTCGGATTCCATGGCTTCATCTAAGCGGTTTACAGTCTGAAATAAGTCTCAAATAAGTTTATTCAAACTACGGACGCCTTGCGGGTTTGTTGGATCGATACGGGAGCTTATTGTGGCAACCAGTCGGCCAACAAAGAGCTTCCATGGTTGCTAACCAGAAACAAAAACATGAAATTCAAATAAAAATATACAATATCTTTATTTAATTTAGTAAAATTTCGATAAAATGAATTTTTCATTGTTTACAAAATATAGTGAAATTTATTACAATAATTTATCGAAAGATTGGTGTGGTCGGGGTGTCCTTCAACTCAAAACGAAAGAATTTCAATCACGGAATGCAGAAACTGGAAGACTGCCGGTAAACGAAGAATGCGAAGGATTTTTAAAACAGTAATCGGGATAGTGCTCGATACTTCTACTCCGGGCGGGAACGGATGGCGCAGTTACGTATCCGGGCGACGAACTCGGCGGCATGACTGGGCTGCCGGAAGGTGCAGGCGATCCTCTCCAGGACGCCATCCCGACTGGCGGCGTAGTTGAAGTTGGTCCAGCGGCAACTGTACGAGTTGTTGGACATGTAGTCGATGGTCCATTGCTCCTCCACCCGCATATGGAGCAGTAGCTCGGCCTCGTCTTTGTCGCGAAGGATAATGTAGAATTTGCGTCGAAAGTCCCAGATCTCGATCCGGCCCTCGCCTGCGAGGGATGAGGAGACGCTACTGTAAGGACTCATAAATGAAGCTGCTGAATTACCTTGCCTCGTCCACTCCTTTAAGCTATTGAAACAATAAAGCTTTACATACTGACTGAACATCCTTCTTCCCATCTTCTCGACATGCCGGGGATCGATCATGGCAATAGCCATACGCGGAGATGACATTGCATCCTTGTTGTCGTTGATGAATGAATCGTCGCTTTCGCAGGACTCACTGAACACTGAGTCCTTGCTAACACTAAGGCCGCGACAGGATAATCCTTCGCTGGCATCTATGCGATAAATGTCGGTCTTTTCCGGATGTTTAAGAACCGGCATGGTGCTGGAAACATCCCCACAGCATTTGCAATTCTCCTCCTTTAGATTTTCGGCCGTTGCGTTGAGCTGAAAAATGTCCTGCCTGAATACCTTGCTATAAATTAGGGAACTCCTGATCTTATCCACTTCCAATTGCCTCTTCTGATTTAACTTGATTGAGTCTGAGATTAAATATAGTTTTTATTAACATTTTGAAACACAGACATCATCTACATACCCAACATAGACGTCTCAATTTTTTTCGACAATTTAATGCTTAATATTAGAGCCTTCAGGGCCACGCAGGTGTCCTGCTTGATGGCCTCCTTTGAATCGCAATTATTCTGTTTGCTCGTCCTGCGATCGCCAAAGGAAAGGCGTATACTTGGCTTCCACAACAGGTTGCTTCCAACAAAGGATCTAATAAAGCCCGTTCTTGGAGGAGGCTTTGATTTCTCTACTACTACCGCACAAATTTCACTGTTTTGTGGCGGCAAAGGATGTGAGATCAAGATCCTTTTCTCTGGTAACATAGCTGGTAACAAAACTGGCTCTGGTTCATGGACATGAGGGGAAATCGGAGGCAGGATCTCGGCTACAGTAGACTCATAGATTGTGGATAAATCCTTTTCCTCGATTTGGGGAAGATCTATCTCCTCAGGCTTGAATGAAATATTATCCTCTATTTTTGGTTGATTAATTTCCTCAATTTTTGTTAAATTAATTTCTTCTATTTCTGGCAAATTATATTCCTCAAGTTTTGGTAAATTAATTTCCTCAACTATTGTCAAAGTAACATCCTCGCACTTCGATGAATTAATTGCCTCGACTTTTGGAGATTCCATTTCTTCGATTTCGATTTGGGGAGGATTTGTTTCCTGAATTCCTGAAATACATTCTTCTTCGCTCTTGTGTGGAGTAGAGTCTTCGATCCCTGGCAAATTTGATTCTTCAACAGCAGTGGCTTTGGGTGCTTCGATGGCAGAAGCACTTGTTATTTCGAACCCATTCGTGAGCTTATCCTGCGCCCAGTCAGCACACAGCATTTCCAACTCGGGAATAAAGTAGGGAGTTGGGAAACCGAATTTCGATTGAAACTCAGAGCCTAAGTCTGACGATGGGTCCAGTCCGGCGGCGAATTGAAAATCCCCGAGACTACGCTGGAACGACGGAAGGTCCTTTACCTCACTCTGCTTGCGCAAACTCTCGATTATGTCGATGGAGGGAAAAAGATTATTGAGTGGCCAGGTGGGTACTTCAAAGGATGGCGTCAATGCGGTTGCCAGGGAGCCCGCAGCATGCACTTGCCCATCCTGTCCCAGACCAGTGCCTTCGCATGGCTGGAGTTTCAAAACAGGACCCGGAGTATTGAGATTCAATTCGACGCCATCGTCAGGCATTGCAGTTGCATCAGCCTCGTCAGGCTCATTGGCACGGGATTCAGTCACTGGGGTATTGTACATTTTCAAAGCTGTATTAAAATAAAACCGAACTATAACAAATGCTGCCGAGATGTTAAAAGTAAATGGCTTACCGCTAGCTGAGTGTTTTCTCGATGTTAGTCCGTTGTTCTAGGAATTAAAAAACTGTCTGTAATGATTTTCGAAGTAAAATGGGGAAAGTGACATATACTGGGAAATTTAGAATGAAATGAAAATAACAATAGCCTCCTTAGGCCATCTATTTCCAGTCTACTGTCTACTTTATGGCAGTTTTTTGATGACCTGTTCGGTCTATTGTGTTTTCCCCGCGCATGTCAGCCGGCAGTTCGGCCTCTGCGTCTAATTACAATTTGCTTTTTGTCCAACGGAGCGTATACGCAATCACAAGGACCTCTCAGGAGGCTACAGCGGATGCTGAAAATGTGGGCCAACTTGGGATGAGAATCAAATTACATTGACAACAGCTTTTTGTTCCTCGCCATCTCAATGAAAAAGGTGAAATGGAATGATCATAGAAACAAAAACCACCTGAAGGCCCTCCTTATCCTGTTTTTATATGTATCCTGTTTTATTTGGGGTGAGGGTGTGTCTGTGCTACTCGAAGAAGAGGAGAAAACTAAATGTATAGAGATGAGGGCCCGCAGCTAAACAAATAAGAGCCAACAGGACCAACCAGCCAAAGCAAATACCGGAGGAAAATATTTGATTCTGAAATATGCATAAAATGCGGGAAAACGAATTCAAAGCATTGCGAAATAAATAAATAGCGAAATGCAAACAAAGTGGAATAACAACAATAAAAGAAAAAATCTCAACAAAAAATGCAAAAACAAAAAAACAGGAAACAAAATGAGAAAAAGGAGGAAACTTCTATTCTCAAAGTAAAACAATCAAAATTTGCGCACCATTAAATTTTGTATTGTACTCGTTCCACAAAAACAAAAGAAAATTATTCTCTGTTTTTGCAATTTTCTCAATTTTCCTCCAAAAACATATATACTCGCATATTCAGACATATATGGTTGTTTGTACGAGTCCCCAAATTGACTTTCCGCTTAATATTCGTAGCTCTGATTCCCATGATTCGATTTTCCCTCTCAATCTGTGAATTTTCCACCATTTTCCTTTTTTGTGTTCTTTGTTTATGTGTGGAATCCTTGTAAATATTTTGTTGACACTTATCTATTTGCAAGGTGACAGAAAAATGTCAGTTTAGCGGAATTTTTCGCTCAAATTGGTGTTGATTTATGACTTTGTTTTCATAAATTCGACTCAAGTCCCATCGATTACCCCTTTAAATACCTGATTTTAATTTCATAAATTGAATAATATCTGCTTTAATAAATTAGCATTTATTTAACATTCATTATGGTCGCTGTAAATATTATTTGCTTTTTTGTTTAATAAAAACATTGCATGCGAAATTGTGGCTTTCCTAGCAATAACAGGCACACAAAATACATAAATTATTCCATCTAATTAGGATGATAAAATAATTGTAATGCGAAAAGGGATGTCCTTGGCAAGCACACATGCGAATCATAAATTATGACCTTTATATTTTATTTAAAGCTTCATGAACTTTACCATTTGGCAGGATTGGAAAGTAATCCTAAGGTAATCCCGTCTAGCCACTTGAGTTGAAAAGCAATCTGTCCAAAAACGTAGTTACCTGGCGATTTTAAGGACCTCGCCCAGGTGTGACATTCTGCAGCTGGGTCGGGCACAGGCTTCGAGCCCATTAAAACTAATTACTCATAATCATTTTGGCTACTGCTTGAGTGCCTTGAAGGCCCATCCCAGGACTCTCGGCGAGCGACAGTCACAGCTGCCACCCATGCATTGAAATTAATTAAAATTAAAATGAAAGTGGATGTGGATGTGGAATGGAAAGTGGAATGGTAGTGGTAGTGTGTAATGGTAATGGAGAAGTCCCGCTAGGACTCTCTGCCACACACATGTGGCACTCGGAGTCGAAAACTCAAGTCCCGACCGATTCCCAGAGAAGCGACTCAACCGCAGATGATGGGGAAATTAGTGGCGGAAAAAAGAGCAAACGGAGATGATTCAAAAGTACAAAGTCAAGTGCGCTGCGACCGATGAAAAATCTCTGCGAAATTAATTAAATTCTGTAATTTAAAGCCCACCCGCTGACACGGCATACAGCCTCTTTACAGCAAGGGAGGAGGCGTTTTGGGCGCCATGGGTTTAATGTTTGTGCGGGGCTTTTATCATGATTATGTTGTGTCAGTTGGCACCGCCCAGCCCAGTGGCTTGTGGCACCTGGGTTCGGTGACCTTTCGCCCTGACATTTGCTCTTCATGCAACAGCAATGCAAGTCAGGTCCATGTGCCTTTTTTACACGAAAGAAAAGGATATACTATAAGTTATTTTATAAAATAAATTTAAATTAAATTTTTGAATAAAATTTAAAAAAAAGTTATCATAATGTACATAATTTTCATATTTTTTTTTTAAAAGTTGGATTAATATTTTCTTCAAGTGCACATGTTTGCTTTGTGCATTGGTGTGTGTGTGCATGTCCTGCAGGCAGCACTTACCTTATACCAGCGCCATCGTCCAACAGATGGCGCCACCACTGTAGCGCTGTCAAGCGCAACGCAGCGCAAAATTATTCTAATTAGAGTGTCCCGCCTCCCGCCCCACCTGGATATCTCTTACAGTGCCTTTCAAAAGTTATTCAGTTAGATAGAAACCGGTGGAGGAGCCCCTGTGTATTTTTAATTTGGCTGTTTTTTAGTTTTTTCTTATATTTTTTTCAGCCCTAAGCACTTTATTTTAACAGCAGTTACACTCTTCTCAAAGAGCTAATGTGTAAACGACTGCAAAGTTCATGAGAAATGCTGAAAGTATTTAAATAAATTTGTGATTTAATTCTATGCAGGACTTTAATAATAAAATCCTATTACTGACTGAGATTGAAAAACTTTATTTGGAAACTAAATGGAGCTGCCATAATGCTAGGCTAACGCATGAGGCTCACTAGGACATGCTTCCCTCCCCAATATGCATTCAAATAATTTGTCATTTAGACAAGTTCTAAATGAAATATATTTTTCCTCTCTCCAGCAATGACAAAATGAAATTTTTAAATGTGATGGCAAGCTGAATTTATGTTGTAATCTCACGAAACGGAGACATACTATACATGCCCCAGGACTTATGTGCATGATTTATCTTAAGCCCCGTAACAATGGCGGCGAGAGCACTTCCTGTGCGTGATGCTTCTTCAAGCGCCCCCGCTACCCACCCTCTACCTAACCTCTGGATCAGAGGGTGTGGCTGGTGGCAGTGGCCCGTGTGTCAGTGTGGCAACATAAGCTTAATAGTTTAACGCTTCGTGTGCCACTTAGCTGGGCATGAATGCCTATATCCCGGCAAGGAGTCATCTGCCAGGAGTTACCTCTTCACGCGACAACTGGATTCAGTCCAGGAGCATAATGCTCTTCCACTGCAGAAGGTGGCAAGGATAAAAATCGCGGTGATGGCGGTGGTGATGTTGCAGTCTGTCTGCCACCAAGAGCTTGCCTCATCATCGTGCAGCACTCATTTTTCGTAGCTGGCGTTAGTGGATCCGTCTCGGTTACAAATCCGCGACGTTGTTTTCTGCATGCCTGCCTTTCTGCCCCACTTCGTTTTAGTCGCGCGACCCAAGCCAATTTCATCTCGTTCCGCACCGTCAACGGACGGAAGGACGAACGGACAGAGCTGGTGGAGCACTGGAGCTGGTGTTCATATGCCGACGTAAAGCAGGTGTGCCAGGTCCTTTTTTCACATCCTGACATCGCGTGTGGCATGATGTATGACATTTTTGCGCCTCATAAACAGCTGTGCTCCTTCCCTGTTAATCAGGATCCTTAACTGTATACAAAAATATCCTTACAATACAAAAGATAAATTACTAAGAAAAAGAAATATTTGGTAAACTTGCTTATAAAATATTTTGAAGTTTTTATATTTCCATTTTTTACTTGAAAGTTCTTAAATATGAATTCTTAGATCCTTTAAAACTCTTTAATATTTTTTTTGCCACACCCTGCAGCATGCTACACTTGTGCAAAAAAGTGTGCTCATACTGTATCTGTCATGAGTTTTCCTGATTGCCCCACACCCTGTTGCTCCTTTGTTTTTGTGCAACGTCCAGACAGGTGGGTGGCACAGGTGGGGCGGTGCCTGTGTTTGACTTGGGGTGGTGGTGGTGATGCTTGACTCGTCCTTTATTTGTTTTTGTTTGCCTTAACGAAATTGGCACGACTGGCGGGTGATGCCGTCGTGTTGACTGTTTGGCTATTTGCTCGTTTACGTTAACGGTGAGCTGACTTATTTTCCTCGGCGGTACAATTCAAATATGCCGGGAGTTCCTTTACCGACACCACTCCCAACTCCCCAGCCCCCTTGATTGCACGAGTCGAGTCAATTGACCTTTGGCATTTGCTGGATTCGCTTGAAAATTCCGTTTGTAAGCACCGACTCGTATACAATTATTTATCTCGTCCGAGGAACAGCCAAAAAAAGGGTTTCTTTTTCCCACAAAAAACTAGTCCCCCAAATAGTGTTTTTTTAATCCTTGTCTGTGATGAAATAATTTGCTGAATATGAAACCAACTGCCATTAAACTGAGCCACATTAAATACATTTAAAGTGAGCCACTCGCTGGAAATGTTTTCTGCATATAAATATTTAAAGAAAAAACACTTCTCCGTCCGTTCTCCATCATTCGAATTGGTTATACTCTTGGCTTGGTTTTATATTTTAACTTTTATGTTATACTACTGTTTCATAAATGAACATAATATTTATTCAACAAGCTCTTTGATCTCTTAATTTAAATCTACAATATTTTTATTCATGGCAAGTCTGATAGAAATAGTAATACTCTTCGAAAGCAATTGAAAATATGTATAAAAACATTGAGAGCTCCATGTTTTCATTTTCTCTTGCAGAAATAAAACACATCCAGTTTGCAGTTGTGCGTGTGATTTATTATTTCCATATTGGACAAGTTGATTAATCGGCTTTAATACTTTGTTTCCCAAAAAGTATATGATGTCCTGGCTAATTGAAGGAAGTTCAGCTGTTGAAACTGTAATATTAAATTTGTGGCATGGCATGGCACTAGGCCATTGGCACTATAAACAAAATTCAAAGTTTCGCTTCCACTAATTGAATAAGTTAGCTTTCCGGAACGGAATCTGGGCGGTTATAGTTGGCTTCCTTTCAAATTCAGCCATTTGCACTGATTTCCCGCACAGAGAGCTAACTAAACTTTTTGACTTCCATTCAATGCAAACATGCCCATCATCGTTGTGTGCCCCGGCTGGCTGAAATCCCATTAAAATCACATTTCGATTTAATTTGCATAAATTGAAGTGGAGGCAACCGCTGGAAAATGAAGCCGAACTTTACCCAAAACATGAACTAAAATGCCATTCAAAATCGATTCCAAATCAATTAGAGAGTGATTTGCGAAATACAAGTATATTTAAAGCAAAATGCTTAGTCTCAGTCGAATAAATCAACTACAATAAATGGCTCGTCTTGTGTCCGGTTCCGTCTCGATTCGGTTGAATGCCACGCGCGCAACGGTCCAAGGACACAGCCAAGGGTCCTGTCATAGGATGGGGGATTATGACACTTTTTGCGGCTCGCTGCTCCCTGTTCACTGCTCGCATATTCGGCTTTTGCTTTTATTGAGCGAAATGAAAAATTCAATTAAAATGCACACATGCTACAAGCCCCAAACTCGACAACCCGAACCTAAAATCCGTCCTCATCCAGCTCCAGTTCCAGTTCCAGCGAAAAAAAATTGAGAGCGGAACGAACGAGGCAGTCTGGCAGCAGACCAAAAAAATAACTCACAAGATTTATGTAGTCGAGGTGCCCGAATTTGAGATACCCGCTAGTCCTTGGGGAGTTGCAACAAAAAGTGTTGCCTACTTAATGGGGTATTCTTGTTCATGGCTTCCCCCAACATAAATATTGATTAAAATCGATTTATATCGGAAATATTTTATATAGATTAGAATTTTTAATATACCCTTGCTAACCTAATCTAAGGGGTAGAAAATAACGGTCTCTTCCACCAAAAAGAAACGAAAAACGTGAAAAATCAGCATAACAAAGTGGGAAAAACTATGAAAATGCATTCGCAAGTCCCGGCATGGCGGCCGCTTTCACTTTTCTTTCACTTTTTTTTTTGCTTCGGCACGAGTTCTCCGTCATGCTCCACGAACCTGGCGACCGTCCAGCCAAATCCGACCAGACATCCTCATGTGTCCTGGGACAGGCAACACAATATAGTGTCTCCCCGGTGGGTAGAGTGCCAGTATGTAAATAGCTGAGTGCTGTAAACACATTTCATTTGCACAAAGAATTAGACCTAGAAGGTTTTTTGGATATGGAAGTGCTGGGAACTAACTAAATCAGTATTCATTGTTGTCAACCTTTTTTTAAAGATTAAAGATTTGGGTGGAATTTTGTTTTTCAAAACATGGAAAAGTAAGATCATCTAGGATTAAATGTTATGGGACTTTGCCTTCATTTGTTATTTTGTATTTTGCAAATTTATCGCATAACTCTGATTGTTGAAATTATTTGTGACATTCTAAATTCATGTGGTTCTATTGATATTTATTTAACAATTTTGATGTGCTGTTTGGCTTTGTTGTGCTTGATTTTTTTTACCTTTTTCTGATTCGGGGCGCGACCATTTTGGTTTATTCGGGAATTCGTGTATTTAACGCCTGCAAATAATGTCGAATTGCGCCAAAAATGTAAATACATCAGTGTATTGCCTGGCTAATGAAACATTCATGAAACAGACATGAAACAAACATGGCATTCATCGCCCGTGGCTTTATCCTTTATCCTTCAACCTGCTGCCCTACACCCTCCAGGACCTCCCAACCTGCCAAACAAACTGCAAAGCTAAATTTACGGTTGCCGCTTTTGAATTGACAACCGGGGAGCCTGTACGCTTCCCCTCCCAACCGCCAAAAAAAAAAAACCGGATATGCCCCAGGCGGGGAATCAAAACGGGGTGTGGGGTAGGGGTGATGGAGCCCGGTTTTATGGCGGATTTCGACGAAATATAAAAATAAAATTGGATTTTAGCGTAGATTGTAGAAGGCCGTAAATATTTTTCAATTCACTGGCACGACGCATGAACACAGAGCGGTATGGTGGGGCGGGATGACATTGGGTTTAGGGGGGACTTAAGAGGGGGGCTTTCACTCACTTTCACGCACACCCACACGCATATGCAAAAGGGTGCCCATTGATTTCCCAAGGGGGAGGCGGCTGGCAGGGATCTGCGGTTGGGAATCGCGTGCAAATGATTTGGCAGAATTAACTCCCCGACACCCGGCTGGCAACAAATTCACTGCCAGAGGCGTCAAGCCCCAGGACATATATTTGCAGTACACCTAAAAAAATATATTATTTTAATCTTTATGGTGTTTTTAATTTTGGACTATAAATTTAATTATTTGTATTCTTTATTACTCTTTTGTTTCATTAATATTTTCATTATTTATTTGTTCTTAATTTTTCAGTGTAAGAGCAACATGTTTTGTGGCAGGAAAGAGAAGCAAAAAGCCTCATTTGAATGCCGAACGAAGCAGATTTTTTGTGCGTGCGGGTGGCCAACCATTTCTGATCCTCTCAGCAGCATGAAGTCCTTGCCCGAAGGCGTTGGATATAAGTTTGAGCCCGCTTAGGCTACCTCAACAAATCCTCGCAAAACTCATTTCGTCCTGCTAGCGCCAAATTGATTTCATTGCCTTGTTGGTTCTTTGTTTCCCAAGCCTCCACGAATCCTTTTTCGTCCTTTTGTTCAAATGGGAAATTTTCTAGCTGCGGTTTCTGCATTTAACTTTAACAAACGGATTTATGGGTATTCCTTCCGCAATTTGATGAGAATTTTGATTGGAATTTATCGGCCAATGTCAAGGATGAATCCTTTAATGTTAAAGTACGCCAAACAGTTTCACACATCAAATAAAATTGGAAAAAAATAAAGCTCCAACGCCTAAAAATCGAATACGTTATGGGCAAACTGTCATTTGGAGATATAGAGAATCGCCTTCGGTTGCCGGCCACCGCCACGCCCATCCACAGCAGTAGCCTCATTTGCATTTGCGAGGAAGCCCCGATGTCCAGGAAAGCGGTGTGGCGGAATTTCGTGAAAATGGTGGATCGATACCATCAAGCGGCATTCAGCCCCAAGTATCTCCTGTACACAAACATTGGCATTTCGATCGCCCTTAGCGGAGTGGGCGATACGATCGCCCAGTCTTATGAACGGATGCTTGGGGAGATCCACGGCTGGAACAAGATCCGCACTCTTCGCATGGGCATATCCGGGCTAACTGTGGGCGTGGTGTGTCATTATTGGTACCAGTACCTGGACTACCTCTATCCGAACCGCACCTACCGCACTGTGGTCATCAAGATCCTGCTGGACCAGTTCATCTGTTCGCCCCTCTACATAGCTGTATTTTTCCTTACAATGGCCGTGCTGGAGGAGACCACATGGGAGGAAGTGCAGCAGGAGATCCGTGAGAAAGCCCTTGTCCTGTATATGGCCGAATGGACGGTCTGGCCACTGGCCCAGTTCATTAACTTTCTGTTGATAAAGCCCCAGTACCGGGTGTTCTACGATAACAGCATCAGTTTGGGATACGACGTCTACACCTCCCAGGTTAAGTATCGCAAGAAACCCAATGCAGAGCAGAATCCCGATCAAAAGGAAAAATGATCAGTCGTGGGATGTACGAATACTTTCGGTTCATAAAATTTGTTGTCCATAGGTGGCTGATTCCCGGTCCTCAAATACCCAAATGTATTTTCTAAAAAAATATAAATACATATCAAATATACTTATGAGTGTATAAATGTAATCAGTAATTATAGTTTTCAAATTGTAAACTTTAAGCTAAAAAATGGATCAAACTTTTTAGCAAATATCTTAGCCATTTTTTAAGCGATTTAAAAAAGAAATACCACTATCGAATCAGGATATGAATCCGCTTCGATCTGTATCAAAATATAGGAACCAACATTTTTTTTTTGTTTTTTTGATTGCGAATGAGGCTACTAAAAATTCTAAGATCAGAAGGCTAAAATTTCAGGATCTGTCGAAAATTGGCCCACTTTCAATATTGGTACAACAAATCTGATACTTCTAAATTTGGCCAAAATCCAAACTTTTGAATCACTTTACAATGTATATCTTTACTATTCTTTAACAGATCAGAAAATGGAATACCATTTATGAATCAGAAGTCTAATCCGCTTCGATCTGCACCAAAAGATCTAAAAATTAATCAAAATAAAATTTGACCTATTTTTGGCCAAAATCATGATGTTACCCCTTTGAAAATTTTCGAAAAATGGGTCAAAAATTTTATTGCCAGGTTTTGATTGAAAATGATGCTGCTCGAAGTTTTAAGATCGGGAAGGTATAACATTTAAGAATCTGTTGAGAATTAGCCGAGTTATGCATATTTTCCATTACGAAAATTCAAAAATTGGTGCAATGTTTTTGATACTTTTAAATTTGGCCAAAATATACAATTTATAATTGCTTTTTATTGTATATCTTAACTATTTTTCAACCGATCTGTAAACGGAATACCATTTATGAATTAGGGATCTAATCTGCTTTAAACTGCATCAAAAGTTTTAAAAAATCGAAGGACAAAAATTTGGCCCGATTTTTGGCCAAAATCATGATGTTACCCCTTTGAAAAATAACAAAAATGGGTCAAAAATGTTGTTGCCAGTTTTAAATGCCGAGGGAGATTAGACTTCTGGGGAATAGGAATAATATTAATATAGACATATTATATATTAGTTGATGGAACACATAGTACATTCTAATAAAAACTCATCTAAAATTACGAAAAGTGTTTCCACCTTTTTGCCGCTTACCAGTTGCCATTGAAATGTTTTTTTGATTAGAACCAGGACCCAGACCCTGTAATAAATCATTCCGGCTGCCCGAGAATCTCTTTAAGAGACATACACTTTTATTGGGTGTCGACGCGAGCTCAACCTGACACCATGTCCTCGGGACGTGGGATGATGGAAGGACGATGATGACCCCCGCCCGAGTCGAGCTGGCCCCGGTGACTTGTCAAATGCAGGGGACTGCGAAAGAGCAGATACCCATTCTTCCGGGCTGAATGGCATCGAGGGCCCGAAAGACACTCGAGTCGTAAGCCCTCGACGAGGAATTGTGTCAAGCATACAAAAATAAATAAAAGCACAGGCACAGGCCTGACACCAAAAAAAAAAAAAGAGAAAAGTTAAAAAAATATATAAAGAAAGGGAAATCAAGTGACAAAATTGATGTCAAGATGAGCGAGTGTCGGGCGTAGAGCCAGGAGCTTCACATCCAGATCCGGTCCAGACTTCACGGCCAGTGGCAGTTGACGCGAGGACATCGGACCCAGGACACCCACTCACACACACACACATGCCAACTAATCCAATTTAAATCTCTTAACATGATTTGCCGCTTTCTTTTCATTTTGTTGGATTTTATGCCATTATCCCTTTTGGTCTCCGTGTGTCCTTTTGGCTACCAGAAACGCCAAGCACAACTTGAAGTGCACGGAAGGAAAAAGTTTACAATCTTTGAAATTTTTGTTTAAATATACTATTTTTTTTAGAAAAATAACTAACAAACTAATAGTTTTCTAGATTTATTGTTTTAGTTTTAGTCTATACATTTTAATCCTTTTTTGTTTTAGTTTCTCTTAGTAGAACCTATTTATTTAGCCCACTGGCAAGTTGACTTCCTGTCTTTACTGTTATCTCCCCCAAGGAGGACGCGCCTGCAAGGACACTAAGGACTGCGGCCAAAGGGTTTATTTATTTGGTTTAGCGGCTGCCTCGGTTTTCTCAGTCGCTCTATCCTCATTTTGTGATTTAATTTAAAAGCCCTCCCACTGCCATCACCGCCCCCAAAAAAGTCCTTCCTCAAGGAGTACTCGGGTATGGGAAGGAGGGCAGGGCTTTTCGGCACGTGGCCAGCTGACTCGGTTGGGGTCCTTGATGAGTTGTATGTGGCTTAAGTATCCCGAATGAGACTACGTGTTGATGACCAAGTTTGCAAGTCACTGAGACATCGCCGAACAAAATTCCACGATTAAGAGCATGACGGCTAGAATAAAGTTGCAAAGATTAAGCTGGTAACTGGGAAGTAAATAATTATTTAACTAAATGGCAGTTAATAATAAAGGATTGAATTAGGAAGGCTTTAACTTTGAGGTTTAGTGTCTCAAAGTTTTTTTACATTATTAATAAAATGGGAAGGAAATGAATATCATAAGCATGTCCTTATAATAAAATAGTTTTAAACACAACAACTTTTATAAGATATACTTCAGTATCCTTTTTTTATCCTTAACTTAAATTTTCTTCCTTGATAGCCAAGTGTTGAAAGACCACTTAGGCGCCAATAAAGACTTTTCAAACAAACGCTTCCATTGGAAAATCACAAGGATTTCCTGTCAGCAATTTGATTCACACCCATTAGCAGGATGTAGTGCTATGATCGATATCTGTTATATGTATATAGCCCATTCTGGTAGTGGAGTTCAGGTAGGGCTGCCCACGTTCAGTTAATTGGCACTCAGAGCCTTCAAACAGAAATGCCAATGATGTTTGTCTACGAAATTACCCCGCCGGAAAGGGCGAGTGTGTCGTTATGTTGTGCAATCCATGAATGGGTGTGTATATGAGAGGGAGGACACCATCCTCAGACTGTGGACCATGGTCCTGAGTCTGTCTGACCCATCCGGCCGTAACCTATGCCCCAGTAATGCTTTTCCACGTGTGTGTGTGGATCCTTACAGGACGGAAAATGAGTACAAGGGGTGGCCACATGCCCGGCAGTTATAATTCCATTTGCGATCATAAAAATGTATTACGTTGGTAAGCTGCTCATAACAGGCTTCTTAATTAAGGCGCTATTCACGAGCAGGACTCGAGTGCCAGACTCGCCCATTGTTTCGCCAAGTGTAGTGCATACAAACCGAAAGCCAGACCGTTTCACATACAAATGGCATAACTGCCGCACAAACACGTGGCATATGTTGCTGCTGGATGGGGCAGTCTCCTACCAAGCGCCTCGGCGACCGAGAAGTTGCGTCAACTTAATTAGCCATAAATTAGCCAGGATTCACGCGTTTTTAACGACTTGTTTGTTTGGCGGGGAGTGGAGCGAGAAGTGGAGAACGATGACTCTGCCCCATCATGATGGGACCATCACTAAGTCCATCTGTCAGCCAACTTGAACGAGTTAATTTATTTATCTTGCCACAGCAGCAGGAGCCGCCAGACCCCAAGCCCCTAACCTAATGCCACTTGATTTATCTAACAGAGTTGCTCAAAACTTTTGTCCTGCCACGCCCCCCATACTGTCGATGTCTTATTGCGGGCAGCATTGATAAATATGGGTGTAAACAAGCTGCTGTTCTGCTTCGGAGCAAAAAGATAAGCTAGGGTCTCAAAGTATTAACTTGCTTCTGTAAATGGAGTAAAAATGCAGTCATTATTGCAGAGATGGCGGAGCTCTAAAGGGGGTTATTCCGTATAGAAGGAAACAAGCTAGCTCTTGAAATTCTCGGAAAATCAAATTAGCTGTGGAATAATATTCAGCAGACCCTTTTTTACGAATCACCAAGTTCCAATTAAAATCAGAGCACAGCTCAAAGACAAACCCTTTTTTTTTAGAGAGATCTAGCCTGAAGAATATAAAAATATGTAGATACATATGGTGTATATGTGGCATACTCTACTGACTCGTTTCCGTTTCGCTTGGCATCGGTCAACGAGCTTCCTGGTGGGCCGGGATATTTCACAGATGTTTGGGTAGTAAATCAACCGCATAATGGAGCCATACAAAGACCATCATCCAGCAAACAATATCCAGCTGGGCACTTTCGGGCCTCCGCTGGGACGAGCAAGCTAGTCGATGATTAAAAACTCTTAATTGACGGGGATCTGGATCAGGATCTGGATGTGAATGTGGATGTTGGATGTCGATATAGGGTATGTGGCTGTGGAAAATTGAATGAACATTAAAGTGCCCGTCCAAAAGGGGATCATGAATCATGGTTGGGCAACTTTGTGCGAGCTTTTCAATCTGGTTCGCATATTTAAGCTTAATACCTACAATCCCTGGGCCAACTTTTATGCCGTCGGGCTACAGAATCGCACTAAAATCGCAACAGCGCCGCAAACAACAATCCCAGAAACAGAAACTGAAAACCAACAACAATCGAAACGAGACCAACAAATTTTAACGAGCGCCACAAAACCCCAGCGCTCTGCTTTTTTAAGCCGCTTTCATTTACTTCCCCCCACTGACATCCCACTCGACTCCACAGCATACTCCACTCCACACTCCACTCCACTCCAATGGCTGTGTAATTACAAAAAAGCCGCGGGCTAAAGTTGGGAGCAGAACTTGACAAATGGCATGACGTGGAACGGTGGAGTGGTGGAGTGGTGGAGCGGTGGAGTGGTGGAGCGGTGGGAACGGCCCGGTTAACCAGGATAATAGGATGAAACAAATGTAAATGAGTCCGGGCGGTTGCAGTGGGTAATGTGATAAAGAAACAGAATACAAAAATATACACATCAAAATAAAAAGTAGAGTACAAATCGCAACATACAGAAAAACGTTGACTCGAAAATCTGTTAAGGACATCTCCAACTGTGTGTTTTTGTTTGCAAAATGGAGCAGCACCGCAGGTGCCGGCGGATTTCTATCCTTGCAAAAAAATATCCTGGCAGTACAGGACTCACGACACTTGCCAGAGAGCCTGGCGGAGCAACTACCAGCCGTAGTGAAAAGTTTTCCATGTCGGAATGACAAATATTTTAAGCTCTATCTAGATTCTTCCTGAATTCACTTATTTGCCAAACAAATTTAGAGGCTCTGTACGTCACAAGTGTCAAGATACAACGATTTTTTTATTTCATTGGTCCTATATTGGTTCAAAACAAAGCTCTGATATCAAAGCCGTGTAAATTAATATCGTTTTGTCATTTTTTCTGGCGCCAATATATTCGTGTTTCCTTGACAATTATTCGAGAATAATGTTTTATGGGAAAATGCGAAAAAAAGGAAAATTCTATCTAGATAACATGACAGTTTATGGTTGGATAATACAAAAAACAAGTTCAACAAATGTTTCAATAATTTAAAATACTAGATATGGTAGGTATTTTATTGTATTGAAAATAACAGCACTATAAACTGAAACTGGGCAAAAATAAAATATAACGTATACGCCATGTAACCAAATTAATATCATGCAGTCTGATTGTTGATTGTTTTAATTATATTATTGTGTTTATTTGTCCTTCAAGCTTAATGCCAGATAAAGTTATTTCTACTGTTGCTCTAGTCCACACTGCGCATACGTTATTTTTATAAATACAAATATTCAAGCGAAAAATATTACGCATACGCACTGTGTGCTATTTTTGTGAGAAGCTCGTCTTCACAAATTTTTATTTAAGAAACTGAATTAAACGAAAATAATCTCCCCCAAGACTTCCATGATTTTTGTTAAAACCTTTGATCAACTTTTAAATAATTTCCCACGGCTTGTGAATTTTTCCAAGTGCTCTGATGAAAACAATACTTGAATTCCCCAATGAGTTATGCCAACGGTGGATTTTTTGTGTGCTCAGCATTCGCAGTCAATATTTTGCCGGGCAGGCCATATCAGAAAAGCATTTGCAGGCCATGTTCGTGCAATCAGCGCCCATTCAGCCAGGTCATTCCCTCTGGAGCCGGGTGGCAGTGCCAACAACTCATCCAAAATCATTTTCTGTGTGGCGTTCCGGAGCCGGACTCTCTGGCCCAACAGTTGGTTGCACATCTGCGCATTGCAGTGGCAATGGCAGCGGCAGGGAATGCAGCTGAACCGACTACGTCCTCCCCTTCTATTTGAGCCTCCTCTAGTGGGAGTACCCGTGCCACATCCCCATCGAAAAGCGGCAATTAAAATCTTGTATTCGAGTTGCGGGAGCAGCTGGAAAGTATTTTAATTTCCCACGGCGTAGAAAAATCAACATGGCTTCAAAACAGACGGTGCGAGCAATCAACTTTGCTAAGACTACACTGGGGATACATAATATTATATCAAAGTATATAGTATTATATCTTTAAGCTTTATTTGTAAGATAAGTTACTTAAAGAACCTCTTTATTTTAGGACTCTGATATATGGTTTACCTCAAGGACTCCCTTATTAAAACAATTTCCATTCAACTATCATTCCAACTTCAAAGAATAGTTTCTATCTCTTAAAATTCCGAAAGTATTTACCCATTTACATATAAATTAATATAAGATGCTTATTTCTCTGTGCACGAAACGGAATCAAAACAAAAAGCGTCAAGTGGGGGATATGTGGAGGGACTGTCTCCGGCGAAGAGCAGAGATATCTGTCCGGCTGGTATGATCCGGCGCATGCTCCGCCACTGCACAGACTCCGGCGAATTGGCGGCGCAAAAATCTCCAGAGATTGTATGGCTGTCTCAGTTGCTGCAGGACCTTCGCGGACTAAAGTTGCCAAAGGACGAAAAGCGCACGAGTGTGCCGCGAAATGTGAGCAAAACGCCAAGGGAACGCGCGCGAAATCCGCCCACCCACTACGCCTCACCTCACCCTCAACCCGGCAGGACAACAAAATAAAAAACAAACGCGTGTGTATTGGTGTTGTGTGGTGGTTTCTGTATATGTGTGTGCATGTGAAGGTGTCTGGAAACGTACACAACAAGAAAAAGGAGTGGGTTTCACGGAAAGAATTGTTTTGCGGTTGAAAGCCAATCGAAAGTGAAGTGACCACGCCCTGTCTGCTCGAGATGGAGCACCTACGCCCACTTAGTTACGAGGAGATGGTCCAAATGGAGATGCTGCAGGCGGCAGCGGCCGGAGGCGCCGCAGGAGCAACACCAGCTCCTGCCACCATGATGCCCATAATGGTGATACCGACAGCTCTGCTGCCAGCCGGCGTTCCCTCGGCACCGGAGGGGGCGGTGGGAGGAGCCGGAGTTAGTGTTGGAGTGCCAGGAATGGCGGTGGAGCACTATTATCAGCTGCAGCCCACGCATCATCTTCTGGCAGCGACAGCGGCACCGGGTCCGGGTCCGGGAGAATCCCTTCCACCAACAACAACAGCAACTGGCGGCGAATTGGCGCTCCTGAAAGGCGGCGAACAGATTCCACACACCATCCAGCTGCCCCAACAGCATCCACAGGCAATGAACATCCTGTGCACAGGCACGCTTGGTCGCCAGCCGGCACAGATGCCCGGACCCAATCCCGCCATGGCGGCCACCTTGCCCCGTGGCTTCCAGCCGGCGGCCTTTGTGTCCGAGGTGGAGTCCGACTTCGAGGGCAGCGAGTGCGGAGCCGGCGGCATGACCACCACTTGCATGCCGCACTTCCGGTTCGGCGGCTGCGGCATCCAGTCCCTGCAACAACACCAGGCGCATCAGGATGCCGTGGTGGGCTGCGGCTCCCTGGCCTATATGATGGGATCCGGCACCCTGGGACGGGGAAGGCGACTGGCCGGCGGCCAGGGTAAGCCTAAGAGGGTGTCCTTCAAGGGTGACAACCTGCCGCCACCGTCGCCGCCCCCGCCACCCGCCGTGGAGCTGGACGAGAACGGTATGCCCTTGCCGCCGGGGAGCGAGGCTGGAAGCTGCTCTTACATGCACTTTGATAACTACATGGATTACCAGGTGGGTGGGGATTATAATGAACTATTATATGGAAATTATGTGGGGGATTATAAAGAATATAGTATGAATTAAAAAAAGTAATGAGTGGAATGGAAAATAAGAAATAATCCTTCTTGAAAAGGGAGTACTTCTAGAGATTTATTTTATTCATTTATTCTTGTTTATTTACTATCTTTAGTAGATATTCTATTGTATAATTAAATACATTTCTTTAGCTAGTCCTATCCATAAAAAAAGTGATATACCAGTGAAGATAACTTCGAATAAAAAACACTAAAATGTGACAATGTCGGCCTAGTCTTAGAATTCCATAAAAAAGGAAAGTAATCTTGGCATTCAATGGATCCAAAGGTGGGTGGAGCTTCGATAAGGATGAGCCTGCTCCTGGTTTCCTCTAATTGGCATTCATGGCCTTCATCCCAAAGACCGGGCTGAGATGGGGAAGCATTTACGATTATTGCCGGCTCTTTGTGTTCGTGCCGCGATTTCGGTGACGACACCGGCTGTAGCAATAACAGCACTGAGAACAATACTTTTACATTAAAAATTCTTCAAGTAATTGTTTCTCAGATACACTGGCCAATTTATGTATTTTTCTCTGTGCAGGGAATGCCTTAACAGAATCGAACGACCTGGTCCTGAAGATGTGCCACATTTATTTTGTCCTGATAGGGATCCGTTATGCAGATTCCGCCATAAAGGAGCTCGTATACTTTTATGTGGCACATATCCGCAATATCCGTATCCTTTCATTAAACGATGTTCCCTGAAGATGATTTGATTTAGCTCCCTGGCTGTGTCTTAGGAGTTGCCTCTAAAATTCTATTTTTCTAAATTGTTTTCTAATCGTTGGAGAGAAATTTAAAGTTAAACAAAATTAAATAACTTTAAGCATCAGAGACCGAATCTCCTTTTTTCCCCGTATACGATTGACAAGTGCACTGACTCTGGTTTAGACGGATGAGCTCCCCACATCCTGAAATATGCAAATTGGCCATGTCAGATGTGGCATTTGAATTTGAGGTGTGGAGTCGGAAAGTTGGGTAAACTGAAGTGAGCATAACCCACTGGAAGCTGTTGAAATTTTAATTATTTGCGGCAACATTGATTTCAACAAAATGGCATCTGATGGCATAAAAAAAATGATTTTAAATAATCCATCGGTTGACCGCAAATTACAAAACATCAGAAACTCTTCGGAATCCTCGAAATATTCTTTTGTTACTATTCGTTTGTGCATGGAATCTTGTAAATGTCACAAGTTAAAGAACTAACCATGATAAATATATGTGATTTTATTTACATTTGCGAGGGACACACATCCTGTGACCAAATTGGACAAACGATTATTTGCCTGTAACTCAATTTGTTTGGACCAAATCCAGGGCAAGATTTCCATCGGACTGCTCTTTAGCAGACCCCCCGCACAATAAGCCCCAGAAAAAGGGGGAAAGTAATATATATAGAGAGGGTCTGGTTTTTGGTGGCAGAAGGGTGTGCATGGACAAGGTCCTGGAAAAGAGACCGGGGCAATTGTCCTTTGAAGCCATTAGTCACTGCAAACGCTGTCATCTTTGGCCGCTGGCGCCATTTGTTCACATTTGAATAATAAATTAAATGTTGCAACTGCCGGGCTGTTGCAATTGTAAATTCAGTTTTTAGTTTCCAGTTTTCAGTTTCAGTTGCCTTTCAGCAATCCTGCCACTGCTTCTGGTTCTTGTTCTTTGCCACGGCTCTTGCTTTTTTTATTCGTTCCGCCAAAGCCATAAAAATCGCTATTATTTTCCAACTCCCTTTGCTGCAACTTCATTTCGCGCTTTGTTGCCTTGTCCACTGGCAGGATTTGCTGAGTGCGTATCCTCCTGCGCTCCTTATCCTTATCCGTGTCGGTTTCTCCGCTTCAGTGCTCCACCTCCCGTCATAGTGCCCTGCAGTTTACCAATAGTTTGCCAAATTCCAAAATACTCCGCCCTATTTTCCATCGACACCCCAAAAAAGACGTCGAGTCCGCACTTTCAAACTTTTCACATCGCCCAGCGTTTTCTGGTGTTTCGTGTGCAAATAGTTTCTGACCGAAAGTGCCATTCAGGACTCTCTCCTTTTTTCTCTAGAAGCTTCTCCGAGTGAGTTCTGATTGATGGTTTCGGAGCTGCGTGTCAAGTTCGAAGCGACCAGACACTCCAAATCCATTGTGCAGCATGCCAGGCTTTCGGTTTCTGTTCTCAATTGTGTTGAGGTCTGTCAGGACTCAGCGCTCAGGAGCCAGGAATTTGGTGTGAAAATGATGAAACGCTTTGTTAGGAGCTTCTACGTGACCTCAAACTATAATGCCATTGTTGGACACTGAAAAAAATAAGGAAATTTTGTACATAACTGAGAAAATGTCCTAAAAACTATACTGTTTTAATATACATCTTGCTTATTAACATTAATATTATTATTATTTTTTTAATAATCCCTTAAGCTTAGCCCTTTTTCCTGTGTACTAACAGATTGAAATCACAATATGGCCATACAACGTTGATTAGATTGTCCTTGACAAAGGACGAGCTACTCCATTGAAACGTGTGGCCCGACTGAATGATGGGACACATCAATCTGGTGCCGATAATGCATTCATTCAGCCACAAGACATTACAATTAAGAAACTGGTCAGCCGCTTAACGCAATCTATTCCAAATTAGATTCGAGGTCCTTCAGACAAAGCCAATCAACTTTAAATTGTTTAATGAACACTTAGAGCGCTACGCTGCTTTTCCAGCAAGAACAAACAGCCAGGCACCAGGACCCCGAGGGTCGAGGCTTTAAAAAAATGGGCTGAAAAGTGGGCGGCCAGAGTGCAGACAGTTGCCGGTCATCGCCCACATAAGTCGCAATGGAAAGGCAAAATAAACAAACAAAATGCGAAACACTAACACAGCCATTGTGGCTAACGCCGAGGGCCAAAAGTCTGTCATTCGAAAGACCAATCGGCAGGGCTTGCACTGAGAGAAATTTCTTACTTAAACTTATAAGCTGTAAAGATTAAATTCCTTACTCTTAGAAAATCGACAAAATGTTACATCAAGTTAAATTATATTAATTTGGTTTATTAAAAAAGTTTTTTTTTCGTTTAGAACCCTAGTTTAGAACCTTAATCCCATGTTGCAACATTTGAATGTTTTGCTCGAAAGGCAGAAATTACGTGGCAGCCACAAGGCAATTTGTGGGTTTGCCGGACAAGGGGCAGGAAGGTCCCTGGGGCGAAGAGGATGTGCCAACGAAAACTGATGTCCATCAGCGTGAAATGGCCAAATGACATTTGAAAAACTAAAAACAGCAACAGTAGTTGTGGCAGCATCTGGTCAACGACCACAGTCGACAAAACTCCGGACAGTCCGGACTAAGGACTATTCTTCCGGGTTGCCTGCTGTGCCCACTCCGGGACTTTGGTTTCCGGACACCAGCTGCTGCTCCATCACCGACCGTACCATGGAGGAAAGTTGATAAACTTGACCGCAAAATTTTTTGTACATTAGTTTCCCTTCATGACCGTATCAATCATAATCAACACTGGGAGCCACTCGATAAATTGATATGGCCAAGTTTATTGCATTGTCTGTGAAAGTTATTATGCCAGAGATCTGAAAACATTCCAACGGGACACGACAAGGACATGAGAACAGAAGAGTCATTAAGATAAATTGACCTTTTTTATAAAAGTTTGTAGATTGAAGACTGGGTTGAGCGGAAAAGCAGATTAAATTACGAAAGCTACTGGAAACTATTTCTGAAAATAGATTATAAACAATATTTACTTGCAATTACCAAACCTCTGCTAACACTTTACCATCATTTATGTTATTATCCTGTAAAACCGGTTGTAAATCAAAATATTTTACCCGAAAACAAAATTTTGAGGAAGTGAATACTCGTTTTTGGCAATCGCACCTAACACCGAGTCCTCCATTGGCGGTGTTGCTGTGGCGGAATATTTATGGAATGGATTTGCTTTGTTTCCCCACGAGTGCCGCCGCGTAGAACATGATATATGTATGCATGTGGCGGGATGAGATATGGCATGACAAATACTTTTCAGCATACAGCAAAGAGCATATCCGCCCAGTGACCACGCCCACATTCAGCCCTCTGGCTGTTGCACATGCGGCACAGATTTTAGTTGTTTTTAGTTTCGGACTAAATTCTTCTCCAAGCAACACTCAAGAAAATGAGAAGGTTCAACAAAATAAACATATGCAAAGTCTTAAAAAAAAACTATTAAAAATTATAAGGATCAATATAAATCCTTAAAACACCTCTTTGCTAATTAAACTTTGAATTATTTCTAGAATCTGTAATCCCCAATAATATAATATATCTATAAAATATGGTTACTTAGTCTGTGGTTCTAGAAACAGGATTAAGAATTTTGTACTTTATGATGAATATATAATTTTTCCCGCTATATAAATAATTCATATCTTTATACATATTCTGGTAACCAGAATTCAAGTTTCTTCTGTGTAGAAACGAATCTAAAACCAGAGTGTTGCTCAAAAAAAGAAAGGGTTCTACTAAAAACGGCAGCTGCAAAAGGGAAAATAATGGCGGAAACTATAAAGCATTCCGTAACAGTTTTTTTTTCTTCCTGCTCCCGTTTCTATTTTTTGCCATTGCTGTTTTCATTGTTATTGTCCTTGTTGACGTTGGTCCTGTTGCCGCCCAGCCTTTCGCCTTTTGTGCGAACTGAATGACTCTGATGTTGCTGCTACAGCTCCTGCTGTTGCAACTGCTGATGTTGCTGCTTCTGACGCGCTGCAGGTTGCTGATGTTTTTGACGAGGAGTGGAGGGGATGAGAATCTCTAGCCTTTGTTGTTGCTGCATCGTCTGCTCATTTTTATTTAAAACTCGATTGGACGAATTTCTGGCCCCGGGTCGGGGATCAGGGAACAGGGAACTGCCAACAACAATGAAGCCAATTTGTGCAAAGTCCGCCAGACGCACAAGCGCCATCATCATCCGTTTCTCCAGCAGGGGTCTTCAATTTCAAACTCATCATTATGGCCGGGAATAAAGTGCTAAGTGCGATATATAATATACTCTTTTTTATGTCATTACTGAGAATTTATTTTGGAATAAGTTGTTAGATAAGAGACTAAAAATCGGTAAATAAAAGGCCTACAGAATCTATATAAAGTCCCCTCAAAAAACAGTAAATTAGTTGCCCCATGAACAAAAAACTAATTTCCCTCATAAGTGTGGGTTTTCATGTCAGTGCTGGGCATGACCCGGTCTAAACTAATTATAAACTTGGCATAAACTAAAGCAAACCTGTGGGACTGGGACCGCAGGCCATGAATTTTTCGGCCGACTCTGTCGCCTGCCAAAATGCGAGCAAAGTCTGTGGAAAATGTGGCCAAATCTGTTGCCCGGATTACAGGATCGCAGGGCGGCACGATAGCATGGCACCCTCCCGCACGATGGCGACGATGATGTGACCTCCGTTGGCAAACAAACTTTTCGCGCCCGGCCACGCCCCTGGACCTGGCCGGAAAAAGTGCAGTTCACTACAATGAAGCGCCTTTTAAGCAGCAAACGGTGGCTTCAAAACTTTTTTTTAGCGAATTTTATTCGCTCGCCGAAAATGTAGGGAAAAATTATAGGAGATGCAGTGCAATGCGGGGGTGCCACAGCGTTATAGCGGAAGCACGTAAAATATTTGCATTTTTATTAAAAATTGAATAAATTGAGATGAATATTTCTTTTGCTGGGCAAAAGGAAAAAGTTCCAACATTTCAGTCATCTTGTTGTCGTTTTATTACATTCGCGGAGAGAAGAAAAGTTTTTCAGCTTTTTATGAAAGTTAATGTTGATGCTGCCGGCCTGCTGGATGATTTTGGAAATTCATAATTAAAAATAGTTGGAAATGTAGCTAAAGAAGCCCACACTGCGTTGCTTTGTGGCTTTATTTTATTTTTTTATAATTTAATTAATGCCGTGGACGGCGCTCGGCAAAGAATAAAACAAAAAAAAATACAACCAAAAAAAGACGGAAACTGAGCTGCTCTTTTCATCATGCTCGTTGCTCATACGCCATGTTGTACCGATTTTCCAGCTAATTAGCCACGACAGAGCTCCGAGAGACAAAAGGAAAGCCCCATCTGCGCAAATTTAAACTCAAAAAAGTACAGTATTAAATTGGCAGACAAAAAGCCTTATTGAAAAGATTTCTGCTGATTTTTTAAACTATTCAATTAAATGCAACAAAATTATATCAGTTTTTTATGGTCCTATTTTGAAAAGAATTATTTTTTTTTTACGTCAAAGCCAAATAAGCATTGGTGTTAAAATATGAATAATTCATTTAGCACAAAATGGCCTGATGAACTTTTTTTTCGCCTGCCAGTAACATCAATTTTTAATAATCTATTGAACTCAATACGAAATTCATTAAAAAAGGCTTTTAAACGGAAGGCTCATGCTTGCATTTTTATCGAAAGTTTTTTTCGATAAAACAAAGAGTTGTCAGCGAGGGATTTTAATTGATTTTAGCACAAAATATAATTAGATTTTATAAAGCATAAATTATATTGCTCTTGACTAAATCCGACAGGCATACACATATGTATATTTCATTTATTTTACAACCCCCTGGGGACAGAAGTAGCCCGCCCACCCCCCATCTTAGGGAAATGTTGCAAGTTTGTTTTCAATTTAATTTCATGGTATGCAACGTCTCCATCTCACAATTCCCAGACATGTGCTGAACAATGTGCGCATTTAGATTTGATTTGTACTTTGTACAGTTTGGCATAATTCCTCTGGCAGTCGCAATATAAACAAATCATTGCCCGCCCCTGGCATAACTTTATGTCGCAACTTTCGCACGACAAAGTTTCCTTTCCCATTTCTCCTGGCAATGTGTGGGCCGAGACACGCCCCCTCTGGACCCGAGGTTGGGGGTCGAAGAAGTTTTCTACTCGGACCCGGGGACACATGTGTTTCCCAGGTCCATGAATTATGACTAAGGCTTAATTATGTCAGGCCATGATTAGCCCCGGCAGCCATGATTTCAGAATTCCATCAGTTGTACAGGTTTTGGCCATAAAGGTAAGGGTGTGCTAAGGGGTACTGCTATTATATTGATTCTGATATGGTTATTCGGTTCATTAAAAACTTTGCCAACGAGTCGTGTTGATGTTTCATGCAAGTTATGAATATAGCAGAATGCGGAAAGTTTGTTTCTTCTGCTGCAGTTTTAATTAGGGCACAAAATCAACGAAGAAACTTTGACGCACTTTTAATGAAGCAACTTTTCGACGAACGGTTATATCTGTGTCCTTAAAGCCAACCCATGTCCTTCCACCCGACACCACCCAGCCATAAACCACCAACCGCCCACAGCACCATTGCCTACCCTTTGTTGAAGATGGTTTTCATCGTTTATGAAACCAGGATGGGAATGAATTTAAACCGCTTGAACCAAGAATATGTAGCTTAAGAAAATAATATTTTTTAGGAATTTGATTATTAATTTAAGCTTTTCTTTCACTTTCAGACAACCGGATTTGGAGGACTGCCCGATGTCACGGAGCACTCCAATATCCGACGTACTTTGTCCCGCCAGAACTCCATTTCCAACAGCGACTCCGGAGGCGAGATAGCCAGCATTCAAAAGTCAAAGGTCAACTTTGGGGGTGCCCTGTCGGGGGGTGTGGTCGTAGGCGGGGAGATAGTCGGCCTGGACGCCAAATCCCCCACCTCGCTCAGCTCCACGGCGGGTGCGGCGGCCACCGGAAAAGGCTCTGGCAAAGGCAAGGGCTCACGTAAAGCCACCGGCGCCGCGGATGGAGGACACAAGGGCAGAAGGGGCTCCTGGCTAGTAGCCCTCACCCTGGTCAGCGCCATCTGCCTGCTGGCGATAGCCGCCACACTCGCCTACCAGCACTTCCTGATGGCGCCCAGCCGCAACTCGCACGCCCAAAGACTGAGGATCGTCCGACGCATCCTGCGCGAGGTGCCGCTCGTCGACGGGCATAACAACTACGCCTGGAACGTACGCAAGTACGCCCACAGCAGCCTGGAGCTTCATCTCAGCCACGACCTGGACCACAAGTCATTGTGGGCGCGGCCGGCATGGGCGCAGACGGATATGGAGAGGCTGAGACAGGGACTAGTCAGTGTGCAAGTGTGGTATGTACCAAATAATAGTTTTTTTAGTATCTTATTTGTCCTTTAAAAATAATAATGTATTTTCCAAATAAGAAAATAAACCAATCCACCAATTTAATCAAATTGTCCAGCAATTTCCATAATTGGTTCTCGGCAATAGGATTTTAGTCCAATTATTTCGAAAAACAAGGCAATTACATTAAGTGAAAGCTTTCCATTATGATGATTGGGCAAAAGTGGCATGATTCAAATTCAATTGAGCCTATTGGATGCTTAACTGCAAATTGCAACGTTCAATGGGGCGTATACGCAATGGAAATGTGTTCCTCGGCCAAGTCATGAAAATTGAAAAGTAACATAAAACTGCAATCAGATGCGATGGCTACCCGGGTCACCGTTCCGATCTGACCCGTTGGAGTGCGCGCCAAAACATGGCCGACACGCCCACCAAAACACAGCTCTCTCCTTACCATCACCATCCAACTCTGAACTCTGTCCGGGGCGGCAATAAAAAGCTGCCAACAATTTGACTGCAAAATAAAATTTGGCAAGCGGCTGTAGGGACCCCTTCAGGGCAAGCAGCCAACCTGTCTGCTACTCCCTCTCCGGCGCATCTATACACTGAGGAAAATGGGTTTAAATCTGAAGTTTTTTTTTAATATTAAAAGTATCATTTTTGTTGGAACATTTTTAGTATTTTTTGGTTGACTTTTACTGTTAAAAAATATTTATTTATAAAATTATTGAACTAAAATTAAGTATTAGATTGTATTTATACTTTTCAGTGCAATTGCATCCAATCGTTTTGTATCTGACAGTCGGCAGACAACTGCAGTTTGGGAGAAATGCTGATGGGCAATCGACTTGACTTCATTTTGAAAAATAAATCTTCTCCTTCCGGGAAATCCCACTACGCCCCACCCCCAACAGCCGCCAGATGGCGCAAGCGTAACTTTTCGCCAATTTCGAATTTTATTTTCGGGGGTTTTTTGGGGAACTTTCGACAGAGTTTGGAGGTGGCAGCCGCCCAGCACAAACCAAAACCAGCAGGCTCCGTGGCTATCTGTCCTTAATATTCGTTGCCCTTTGCCCTTTCCCGCTTGCCACGTTTTCCCGTTTTGGCCGTATCATTGCAACTGGCAACTGAAACACAAAGTTCATCGTTGCTGCTAACTAACCACTTTGGCACTTTCAATTTGCATTTCACAATTAAATTGCAGTTGAGGGTTGTAACAAGGATGCTAACATTTTTTTAAGTGAACTTAAGAGTGTAAGGCTTAAAGCCAAAAAGACTTGGTGACCAAATTATTGTTGTTTAATGCATTATCCTTTGAGTATGCACTTTCGACCTGTTAACTTATGGCATTCTGTTTTACTTTTCCAGGTCAGCGTATGTGCCCTGCGAAGCACAGGGCTTGGACGCCGTCCAACTGGCCCTGGAACAGATCGACATTGTGCGCCGTCTTTCGGACATGTATGACAGGGAGACTGTGCTGGCCACCTCCTCGCAGGACATCGTCGAGGCCCACCGACGTGGCCTGCTGGCCTCTCTGATCGGAGTGGAGGGCGGACATACGATTGGCTCCTCCCTCGGTGTCTTGAGATCCTTTTACTCCCTGGGCGCCCGATATCTGAGTCTCACCCATCGCTGCGATGTATCCTGGGCGGGATCGAGCTCCTCGCCGGCGGAACAGGGACTCACCCAGTTCGGCAAAGCCATAGTACGCGAAATGAACAGACTGGGCATGATGATCGACTTGTCGCACAGCTCGGATGCCACTGCCAGGGATGTGCTCCAAGTAACACGGGCTCCGGTCATCTTCTCCCACTCAGCAGCCCGCCAGCTGTGCAACTCCACGCGGAATGTGCCCGACGACATCCTCCGGCTGGTGGCCGAAAACGGCGGCCTGATCATGCTCAGCTTCGACTCCGAAGACGTGGCCTGCGGGCGGCAAGCGCGCCTTCAGGACGTCATCGAGCACATCAAGTATGTGCGGGCCATTGCAGGTATTCAGCACATCGGACTGGGCGCCGGATACGATGGCATTGAACTGCCGCCTCTCGGTCTAGAGGATGTGTCCAAGTATCCGGAGCTGTTGGCCGCCCTGCTCGAGGATCACAACTGGAGCGAGGAGGATGTGGCCATGCTGGCTGGACGAAACTTTCTGCGCATCATGGAGACCGTTGAGACGGTGCGGGACTATTGGAAAAGAGCGGCCATCCAGCCCATCGAACAGACGGAGCCGCAACCCAAGACCCAATGCACCTATATGTCCTCGTGACCGCAGGCGCAGGCGGTAAGGCAGCGCAGAGACGAATCCTCCGTGGACCGGGAGCGAGGCCGGGCTCGAGAAACGGAGAATCGCACCGTGACATCTCTGAGTGGTGCCCATTACTGGCAGGCAGAAGGGTCTGCCTCCAATCGATCCAATGATAGGGCCATTATCGCGGCCACGGCGATGTCCTTTACGGTCAGTGAACTGCATCAGTGATTTGTGACCCTGGGAAATGGCTTGGCTGGTAAATCAAAATGAAATATTTCGGTTGATGGTTTCAGTTTATCATACTAGTAAAAAAAATCATATTTAAATTTTAACAAGTCCTGGTTTTTTTAATAATATCTCAAAAGAAAGCTCAAAAATTGTTTCAAATGTATATATATTTAAATACTTTTTCATTCATCTTAAATTATTTATTATCTTAGAAGTTAAATCGTATATGTTTTTTCGTGAAACATTTTCGGTTCTGGAACTGTCGTGACCGCCCTCGTGAATAATTAGTGTATAACCGTAATATACTTCCATAGGATGCATTGATAGGCGTATGAATAAATAATTATATTAATAAATGTACTAGTATTTAGCCCGTAATTGTTTACAGCTCTTCTTATTGGTGTTGTGGCTCTGCATAATTTATGCACAGTACGGATACTTATCGATGTTGCTGTACCACGGGGCGTATGCGCGACACAGGAAACTGCAAACCAAACCGGAAACCACAAACCGAAATCTTTCTTGACTTGCCTGTGACTGTATTATATATAAACTTAATGCATATATTATATATGTATGTATTTGTAGGAGAAAGTGCATAAATGATTCATGCTAATTATCGCAATTAAGCGCAATATCGCAATTTAATCACCAACATCAGCCAGCACACACCAAATTATATAAATCATCAAAATGAATTAATTGCTGATGATTTAACACACTCGGTACACACACGGCACATGGCACATCAGTTGAATTCACAGCAATTAAAAATGAATATTTTATTCTGGCCAAATGTGAATCCTTCTTAACATAGTTTCCGTGTTAGGTTAGATAAAAAGCCAGAAAAAAATTCAAAATCAAAATGTCAAAAAACCCAAAAATAAATGAAATGTTCGTGTATGCATAGCTACAATATATTCTATTAACAAAATGAAAGTAAATTTAAAATTAAACTTGAGCAGAAGCAATGCGTATAATCGAATAGGCAGGCAAACATTTCCATAAAAATAAATAAAAATTAAAAAAAAAAAACAATCATAATAGTTTTTTTGCTCAAAAAATCAATCAATTTCCTAAATCGTAAGGCTTTTATGCAACCAAAGCAAATGGTAAGTATAAATGATGGAATATCTTTTGGGAAATATATAAAATACACACGAGTTCTTACACAATCCTGAGCCAAGACAGAGCCATAAAAAACGTTAAGTGGTCGTAAATCAAAATTGTGCAAGAAGAATGGGAAAGTTCGCAAAGTTCTTCCTTTACTACTTTGCGACACGGACACGGAGTCCTTTTGCCTATTCGGTCTTATTGTCCTCTCTACGGTATTTATTTTCATCCAGACCGAACGGAGATGGTAGCTCCCAGCTCGTCTGCTGTGGATCCGGAAATTGGCGGCGGGAGTGGCGGGAAAATGCCGAGGAGCATCCTCGCTGTGGGCCAATCCAATTTCGTGCATTTGCAGTCCATTGAGTTTTGCTTAAATTTTAATGAAACTAAGCGGTCTCTCTAACATTTTACGGAGGAAGAAGAGCAAAATATATCCCCCAGCCCGCATCAAAAAAATCCTGTCCCGGTCCAACGCCATCAACTTTTAATATCAACATTTTTTCTCTTAATTTTTTCGCCCTTGTTTTGTTTACAAGAGACTGTTTTGATTGCTTTCACTTGGCTTTTGGCCTTTGTTCAATTTTGTTGATTTTCCGATGACTTAATAGAGTCGCTAATTGTTGTGTACGAAGATGGCTGATGGAGAAAGTCCTGTTCTGCCAGATAGCCTTCATGGAATTCTTCGTATATTGTCTAGAAAATGTGGAAACTGACAAGATTCGTTACAAACAAAAACTTAAGTATATGGGTTTCTTAACAAACTACTATTAACTTTAGTTTTTATTCAATTCAAAACAAAAAAGAAAACTTTCAAGTTCCCCTAAGAGGTGTTTAATTAAGCGAAAAGTTCTGAATTGGTAGTGAAGGACATGATTATCGTCATAACTTCGTTTACGGTTTCATTTGCCATTAAATGTAATTACCCAATTTCACGGATACCTCGGATGTTAACGAACACAACAATCCACTGGAAGTCGGCAGTTAAAGGACAACGCCCAGGCTTCCCCCGGCGAAAATTAAGAACTGGCCGTTAACGAGACGAGAGGCCGAGCATCGCATTCTCATTAACACGCCAGTCCGGTTTCAATTTCCTGTTTAATTTTTCTTTCCATTATAAATGGCTCCCAGCTCGGACCGAAAGAGGAGTAGTTCGCGATGGTTAACAGAGGATTCGGGCAACCAACTCCCACTTCTCAGACCCTTGATGGAAAAAACCATAAACAATGCGCACCGACAACAGCGTCGAGTTGATGGACAAAATAATGCCTGATGACATTTATAATGAGGGAAAGTTTTCACATACTCTTTATAAAACCGTTTTAATTTATAGAAAAAAATCCATATTCTTGAAATATTTATTACAAAGTTTTATATATGACACGTTATATATGTATTACATGTGATAACTTATCATATCACTGATAAGAAATAATTTACTTTGTTAGGAACATTTTCTCAAATTTTTCTTCATGAGTCAGTAAACGTGATTTTCCAACCACATTGTAAAATATAGTCTTATTCATCCTTTCGAAATGAATGTAGTTCACCAATGTCTTAACATAAGTTAAAAGAAGTTTTTTCAATTTTATATCTTTGTTGTCTCCAGCCGAAGACTCAATACCATTCTTATCCGGTAAAGAAACTGCTGCTTTGTTCTCGGCAACGGAAATCTCCTTAGAACATCCTGGCTTGTCATCGTCTTTTAAGATTTTAAATTCGTCCAAAATTGTCCCATTAACACCGCTATCAGCGGTTTCGGCATCAATCAGTCCATTAATGGTAACGTAGGCCTCAATCATCTTAAAACGATCTTCTTCAGGAATTTTACCATCGCATATAAGAATATACTTCTCAAAAGCATCAGATGTGAGGAATAGACAATCATAGCACTTCATACCGCCTGCTAAGCGCAAGAAATTCTGCAAAAGAAGAATATTTATTATATTTTTTTGACTAAATTAGTAATTTAATTAAGTATAGTACTTACATATGTGACAACGTCAATAATACCATTGTGTTCAGCATTGTGGGCAAACTGAAAGGTCTCGACAAGATTACCAATGGACATTTGGGGGGCCCTCTCTTTAAGGACTGCCTCACAATCGTCAGTAATAGACTTCACAAGCCACTTATTTCCACATTCGAAGAGATCAAATATTATCTCGTTTGGGTTCTTCTTCAATTTTTCAAAATCATAGGTGTAAACGTAGTCCAGAAATATTCTGAAGGTATCGGGGCTTACGTCATTTAGACGAAATTCCGCAGTTTTCGATTCCTGGAAATCGCTAAGGAACATTCGTTCAAAAAATTCTGAGGCACTGCCCAAGATAAGCTTATGACAATCAAAAGACTCGTTTTCCACCAATATGCGGCAATCTGAGAACTTCTGGTTCTCCAATAGATTGGCGAATGACGGTTTCAGCCTAGGAATTTCATATTTTTAATTAATATACATTTAACTTTAAAGAATATTTACCACTTATCCATTTTAAACTGTTAGTCGTTGTTTAGTGAATACTTTTTTAATGAAAAAGCTTTATAGTCCAATAAACCAATTTTGATGCGCAGTTTAATGTGCTTTCAAAGAATTGAAGTTTGCAACTGAGACTCGATTGTTGGTTTGGTGAATTAGATTTTAATTTTGGAACGTTGGAAAGGGATTTTATCTCTACAACAAACCGGATGCATTAGAGAATTTAAAAAAAAAATATATATATATTTTTCAGGAAATAGATTAAAAAAATAGTAAAATTTACTAATATTGCTCCAAACAATGATAATTTAAGGTTCTTTAAGTGATCACTGATCATGTTTTCTAAGGAATATGTGAAACGGAACGATAGACTTTAACTATCGATAATATTTTTCCACTTTTGAAATATATATATGAAATATATATTTAATAATTTAAATTAGAAACAAATAAAATATTTAATGTATAACATTCTAAAAGTACGTGAAAAATATTATTAAATTTTACGATGAACCAAAATACTTCTGCCTTCTAATAAAGACCATTTGTGTTTATACAATGAAATAACCGATTCAGCAAAAATAAAGCATAAACAAAAATTGGTTTTGTAGATATGATGAAAGCTTTTTTTTTTACTTTTTGAACTATTGAAAGACTTGAAATCTTTTAAGAAATAGTTTAGTTTAAATAGTTTGGCTTTAAAATTTTATACATCATTTCAATAGCTTTAAAGCTTCAATTTCCTTACTTCAAACGTATGGGAGTTTCCAAATGCAAAGTAAATTCGTTCCGTTTGACCTGCTCAAATATAAATTATCACAAATGTGTTTACTTCCATGGACTACTCGATGGTCAACACTCTGGGGAGTGCCAAAGACATCAATTCCTGATGCGCCTAACCAGAACCAATGATATACATATGTATGTATGTTGTGGTCTAGTCCGTTCTCTGGCCATGTCATGCCTATCCACCTCCCCACCAGTAAGTAATTAGGAAATTTACAAAATTTTCCACTTTCCTGCAAATCTGGGGAAATCCATACGCAGTGATCCAACCGCATTATGCACACAGACGGATCCCATTGCCCATCGAACACCCGACCATGGACTGGGTTTGCAAGACAAATAGCAGTTAATTATTACACAACTCGTCCTTAATCCATTTATAATAATTCATCTCGGTCAGACATTGCACACTTGCTATTGATATTTGTCCATTGTTCCGATATTTGCCCAAAGCATTTGGGTGTAAGATTACAATGGATATACATATGTTTGTATTCTGCATCCCGACATACTTTACGACTATGATTTTATTTAATATTTTTCAAAGGTGTGCCTTTTCGGATAATTAGTTTTGTGAAAATTTATAACCATTTCAAATGTTGGTTATTTAAAAACTAAAATTTAAAAAAAAATTATGATAAATAGTTTTTACTAAAAACAAAATGAGCTTTAACAAAATGTTCTCTTTTTTGAAAAAAGTTTTTTCCTTTTAAGCTTGGGCCTAAAACCTTGAAATTGATTTACTTTTGCTGCAGGCCAATTTGGCACGCTCATTTGGCCAACTCTTGGCCCGGCCTACAGGAGTATAGGAGTTTGCCAACATATAGCACACAATCGTAATTAAGCGTTGTTGTGTCCCCGGAGTGTAGTTAATGTTGTGGTGCCATAAATTCGACTTTTGTCCGTGTTTCGATGCCAATGTGTTTGGGAATATTTACGACTGGATGCTGCATTTGTCAGGTGAAAGGGGGGGCTATATCGTGTAGTTGGGGAATTCTGTTCATAGCATCTTTGAATTGAATTTGGCACAAAATTGGCTGGAGGACATACTCTAAGCTTCTTTGATCCTAAGTTTTGTGGGATAAAACTAATTGAGTTGGTCTGCTTAGCTATAGCTTAGATGTAGAATGTGTGTTGTTTTCTATTTTTATAGAAATGATTTTTTAACCACATTTAAAAAATTTTTAATATTTCAAAGCCTGAATTGGATTCTAAATTTTGGATTTTAAAACGCCACCACATCATTACCATCAGGTGGATCGATTCCCTTTGACGGGGAATCAAAGTTGAAGCCCACATGCCAAAATCAGTTCTAGTAATTTTCCTCATCCCCGGCGACATGGTAATTTCGTGGAAAATGTGGGACTCCATAGAGTGCCGCACTCAACACACTTTCACCTAAACGACGAGGAAAACTATACTAACAAGTTTTTGTTGTTTTTCCGCTGTAAAGTGCATTTGCCTGGGAGAGGAAATGTTGCAAGGATGTGGGTGGGTGCAAGGATATTCACAAAAATCGTATATGCTAAGTTTAGCTGTCTATCTGTCCATCTGCCTGGTCGTTACATCGTGAAATATGACAATCTACGCCAGAGTTAAAAATGCAGATGGAAGCGAGAAAGGAAACTGCCGAGTTGGAGGACTCTCACTCCCCCTCCCCCACTCAGGATACACATACATACGTTTATGAAGAACGTAATGGCGGATTCAAGTTGAGCGGAACACCATGCCCGCCCCTCAAGGGATAACGTATGTTAGCCGAAGGTGAGAGACAAGCTCATGCAAATATTCATAAGGAAAATATTAAAAATGAATTACCAACGCTGACGCACATGAAAAACATGTGCCAATCCCGGCGAGAAATATACCGTAAGTACACAAAGTCTGTATACCCGGAATCCTTTTCTATGTATGCATATAAAATTCGTTTTCTTTTCCAAAAGAGCTATAGGATAAAAAGACGCCAGATTTTACAGGAACTTTAGTTTATGGAAAAGTAATTTAATTAACTTAAACTATTGTATTTATTATTTTGAGATGTATTTTTCAGCGAAAAATCTTGAAACTGAACCTATTCTTGCCCTATAAACATATCCTCCGAAAAAAGGCAATTTAAATATTTTTCCAAGAAATAAAACAAACAAACGTCGAGCAGCCGCACAATTGGATTCCGTTCTTTATCGACCGAATGCTTTGAATTTTCAATTAGATGAACATCAAGGATCCCTGGCCCCACAAAGCGAAACATGGCAAGTTCAAAAAACCCATCTGCGTGAAGTCGGTTAATTTGCTCATCATCTACTGGACGCGTTCGTGCACTCCCAGCGCATCCGGCGGAATCGAACACTCACACTTACACAGGCACACATACGCACCGGAATACGGCCGTGGTATTACGGCTTTTCGGTTGACGTTCATGCATGACCAAGCCAATGTTTTCGCTTTCGATTCGCCGTTCGCCCTACGCCGTTCGGCATCGCTATTCGCCATTGCTTACATTTCCGTTTCCTTCTTTTGGCAAGTCGATGCCGCCTCGGGGGTCCTGCGAGTCCTTCGAGTCCGGAAAAAGGAACATTTTCGATTCGATTTTTTGCCAATTGCCCGAGACTCTGTCCTGTCGGCGTATGACGAATACGTTGTGTACGTGCCATCGTAACATTACTCATACGCACCGTGGGCTGCCTTCCTTTCGCCTTCGAAATTCGAATATTTTGAATTTGGAAAGCAGCAGAAGGCATACATATACCCCCACTACTTCTTCTCTGTCCTACCGCTCCCAAGGCGATATTTGTTTTTCGCTTTTGCATATTTTGCGGGCAATTTGGGTAAAAGGATTTCCACACTCTGCGACGGCGACTCGGCTTTGTGGCTCTCGTTACGCTTTTGCTCCGTTCCGATCCGTTTCGTTTCGCCAAGTTTGGTCTTGCCCTTTGGAGGAGTCCGGGGCTGTATAGCCGGGTTTTTCTCCGGCAACACCGACAAATCGCTCACGTAAAATATGCATGCGTTTCCTCGGCGGTTTTCGCTCTCAAGTGCTTGCAATTCAATTACATTTCGATTGATTTTCGTGTTTGGCCCAGAATCGGGGCGTTTCTGGTTAGGCATGGAGTGTGTTTTTCGGCGATTTACGAGCTTGAACCGGCATTTTCTTTGAGTGAGGCTTGACTTGAGCAATCCTGGCTTTTCTGCACTCACAAAAAAATATGGTAGAAGTAATTAGAGAAAAAATCCATTGGTTTGAAATAAATATTAAATATTATTCATCTTATTTTGTATGTACATTTTTTGGAAGATCCTCTTTTATTATTCCCGACCAAGATAAGTCAGAAACATTGTTGCTAAATTCAGTTCTATCAACTTTTTTATTGCCAATGTCGAGACAGTCGAAATTGAATGCCGAAATCACTGATACAAAAAGCAGAGAAAGCCATTTAAAACGACGACACTGAGATGCAGATACGCCAATAAAAATAAAAATAAAAAACAAATAAATATGTGGATACATACAAGGACGTGTACATACATATGTACAATATAGTGGCCTTTTTTGGCCTTCACCGATAGCTCCCTTTAGACAAATGAAAAGCACAGCGAAAACAAATAAAATTAAATGCCCAAAATGAAAATCCAAGTCCAAGTCCGCCCCTCGAATATTGAGGTCAATTGTAAAGTAAAGCCAAATCAATGAGAACAAGAGATTTACTGGGAAATACATTACAGGTACAGCAAGGATATACGAACTTTGAACACATTGTTTATTCTAATCCAATCATGCACCATAGCCCTGAGTAATTTTTAGCCAAACATCGATAAATTGCTTTTTGATCAAATTAATTTATGGTTTTTAATCAATTCCAGCACTTTCCACCAGTTCGTCCATGGCAGCAAAATATCAGAGAAAAGATTTATTCTCCCAAATTGATGCCTCAATTATCTGAATGTCTAAGGCACACGTTTAATGGCTCTTCGAACAATAAATATCCTTAATATAGCCACAGCACAAGGATGTCGCTCTGTGTGTATTCATTCTCATTATCGGGTAGACAAAAGTGTGAAACAAAGTAGATGAAATCAATTAAAATTTTCGAAATCGTACAGGAAACACGCCCAGAGCCCTCTCAGCACATCGTGGGCTTTGTCGACTTTCCAAAATACGCCCACGGGACCCATTCACCTTCGTGGTGGCCCAATAACCGACCCAATCTCAAATGTATGCATATGTACATTGCAAACTGGGTTTGTCTTCTCAAAAGCACTTTATGTTCTGGGGCGGTTAGCTGGCATCCTCCGCCGCCACAATCTCCATACAAACTGAAACATGCTATGGGGAAAATGGGTAAGGTACAAGGATGTACTAGGATGCGACGTGCGCATACTTGGGTACCCATTCAGGATTCATGCAAATAAAGTCTTTATTATGTTCAAAGATACCAAAGAACTCTGAGGTCGAGCCATGCATTTTTCTTATTCTTAGAGTTGCTGAGGTACACTAAAATAAGAGACCTTTATGAAATTTGACACAAAATATAAAAAAAACGCGATTTTTAAAGTGGGTCCCTTTTAAGAAAATTTAAAAACATGTCTAAAAAATATGATGTAACGGAAAAATGTAACAAATATTTTGTTTCTGGAGTTTTATGCAGATTCGCTTACGGAGAATCGCTCTACGAATAGTTTAAGTTCCGCTTAAGAATCGGATGAATACTGCCAAAGATATAGCCTTCTCAGGGGCCCATATAGTGGCTCCATGCCTTTTTATGGATTTTCGAAGGGGACCCTCCAGAAAATGTGACGAAAAATGTAAAAAATATTTTGTTTCTAGATTTTGATACAGATTGGTGGAGAATCGATCCACGAATCATTTAAGGTATTCCGCTCAAGAATCGGATGAATACTGCCAAAGATATAGCCTTCTCAGGGGCCCATATAGTGGTTCCATGCCTTTTTATGGATTTTCGAAGGGGACCCTCCAGAAAATGTGACGAAAAATGTAAAAAATATTTTGTTTCTAGATTTTGATACAGATTGGTGGAGAATCGATTCACGAATCATTTAAGGTATTCCGCTCAAGAATCGGATGAATACTGCCAAAGATACAGCCTTCTCAGGGGCCATATAGTGGCTCCATGCCTTTTTATGGATTTTCGAAGGGGACCCTCCAGAAAATGTGACGAAAAATGTAAAAAATATTTTATTTCTAGATTTTGATGCAGATTGGTGGAGAATCGATCCACGAATCATTTAAGGTATTCCGCTCAAGAATCGGATGAATACTGCCAAAGATATAGCCTTCTCAGGGGCCTTATAGTGGCTCCATGCCTTTTTATGGATTTTCGAAGGGGACCCTCCAGAAAATGTGACGAAAAATCTAAAAAATATTTTGCTTCTAGATTTTGATACAGATTGGTGGAGAATCGATCCACGAATCATTTAAGGTATTCCGCTCAAGAATCGGATGAATACTGCCAAAGATATAGCCTTCTCAGGGGCCTTATAGTGGCTCCATGCCTTTTTATGGATTTTCGAAGGGGACCCTCCAGAAAATGTGACGAAAAATGTAAAAAATATTTTATTTCTAGATTTTGATGCAGATTGGTGGAGAATCGATCCACGAATCATTTAAGGTATTCCGCTCAAGAATCGGATGAATACTGCCAAAGATACAGCCTTCTCAGGGGCCATATAGTGGCTCCATGCCTTTTTATGGATTTTCGAAGGGGACCCTCCAGAAAATGTGACGAAAAATGTAAAAAATATTTTATTTCTAGATTTTGATGCAGATTGGTGGAGAATCGATCCACGAATCATTTAAGGTATTCCGCTCAAGAATCGGATGAATACTGCCAAAGATACAGCCTTCTCAGGGGCCATATAGTGGCTCCATGCCTTTTTATGGATTTTCGAAGGGGACCCTCCAGAAAATGTGACGAAAAATCTAAAAAATATTTTATTTCTAGATTTTGATGCAGATTGGTGGAGAACCGATCCACGAATCATTTAAGGTATTCCGCTCAAGAATCGGATGAATACTGCCAAAGATACAGCCTTCTCAGGGGCCATATAGTGGCTCCATGCCTTTTTATGGATTTTCGAAGGGGACCCTCCAGAAAATGTGACGAAAAATATAAAAAATATTTTATTTCCAGATTTTGATGCAGATTGACGGAGAATCGATCTACGAATCGTTTAAGGTATTGCGCTCAGGAATCGGGAAAACATTGGCAAAGATATGCCTTCGCCGGGCATTGTCCTTTCCATGCATTCCCTCCATGATTTAAGTGCCGTTTTGAGATGCTCCTAGCTGGCCTGAAAAGTGAACTGCAGCTGACAGGCACAGGACTTTGAGGAGGTCAGATAAGCGGTCATAAGATTATTTTTACTACTGACCCGATGACCGTAAAAGCGAGTGCCCGCAGCAGTGACTCTGCGGTCGCCACCGCAACACTCGCTTATGCGGACTTCCTGCGTCGAAGCAGGATCTGCTACTGAAGGACCCGCCAATGTCCTGGCCGTCCACCAATTTGCTTTGTTGTCACAGCCCGTCTGGCGTTTTATGAACTGCGAACTCTTCGTCTTCCGGCTACGCCCTTTTTGTGCGCTTTCTTGCCTTTATTTTGGCATCCCGGCGATGATAAAAATGAGGCAGCGCACATAAAATTTTACGGTTTCCCAAAGAAGACGAAGGAGGACAGTATCGCCATCGTGTCGGCCATATATTGTTGAACACTTGAAATTAATGCCTGATTGACACCATCATACCGATGCAAAGTCACGGCGGAAATTACGAAATTTAACACTTTATGTGTGGTTCAATACCTGGGGATACTTACATACATACATTTTAAGCTGAGAACAATCTATTTTTCAATATCTCATTTCAGGAATATACAATTTTATGGTCATAAAAAGTTACTGTTGTCGATAAAGGATTATGAATATAATGTGTTCTTTTAATAAAATGTATTTGCAAAAAATGTGGCACAAAGAATATTTCAATTTGAACGTTTTAACTCTTTTAAAAAAAAGGAAAACAAATAGAAAAAGTTATTAAAATTTATACTTAAATGGGTACCTAAACTAACTTTGTTTCTGTAGTTTGATTTTTTGAGGCATCTGGATGGCCTTTATGGTCTGCAACTTTGTTCCATTCAGCCGGATATTCACTGCCGTTGGCATGGCCTCCACCTGTTCTCGAATCTCCCGATTGGGTGGGGCTACGAATTTCATATCGATGGTCCCACCACTCAGCGGATCGTCGCGAGATTTGACAATGGAACGTAAAACTGCTTTAACACTGGAGTTGTTGCCTGGTTTCGGGGTTTTGGGAGGTTCGGGTTCGGGATCGGGTGAAGGTTCCTCATCAGCGATTTGATCGGTCATTTTCGAATACTTGGCATAAATCCTATACAGGTGGAGGTTAAAGACTTTTCCATGTTTCCCGTACTGTTTAATGGTTTTACGGCGTTGCTTTTTTCGTTGAGCGAAATCTCGTGTGGTGACACCGACAGCCACCACGGCAATGTGAGTCTGGCTGTGCTCCAGGTGGAAGCCATCGCTCTGGCAGCTACAGATCACAGCCCGCACCACCTCAGCAGGATCGACCTCGCGCCTGAGAAGGCCAGACAATTCAGCTGCAATCTGGGGTACATTTGGGGGATCAAAAACAGATCTGGCGAGTGGTGTCAACAGAATCTTTTCGCGTGGATTCAGGTGAGTTGGGAGAACATCACATATCTTTTGGACAGCCAGAAGACCTGCTTGTTTCAGAGTCAGATAGAGTTTTCCGCCTCCGAGACGTGGCTGTCCGTTGATGGGTTTCTGGAACGTATAGGTGTAAACATAGACACTGCCGCCTCCATGGAAGTTCAAGCACCACATCTTATCCTTTCCGCTCTGTTTCAGTTGCCGCATCTCGGGTCCCAGCTCGAAAATTACACGATTGGCAAAGTCCAAGCTTTCTAAATTTTGGGAGTCTGACATTATTCCAAAGTCGGGACAAATCTCGACAAAGGAATCGCATAGCTTCTTGAAGTCGAACTGACTTCCTTTCCATCCTCTTGCCATGGTTAACTGAGACCAGAATATACAAAAATAAATATGAAACTGCTTAAATCAGCAAATAAAATCTTTCCAGATACATGAATCTGTATGTATACTTACGATTCCGATCTGCGCAGCTCCACAAAAGCGTTTCGTTCTCTTTGAAGATTGTTTCGAAATGACTGGCTACAAAGGCATGGAACCTGACACTCCATTGGAGGCCAACGGAGACCGATGAAAATTATCGCCCCTTAAAGCTTTTCTCATATCGATATGCCTTAAAAAATAAATTAAAAATAAAAAAAATATATATATATATTTTCATTACATTCATCTTTGCATTATAAGCAAATTGAATATTTTATTACAGCTTTTACTTGACAGGAAAGGGGGGAAAAAAATATTTCTAAATGCAATAACTTGGCGACAGCCAGCAAAAGGCTCTTTTTCACCTTCGAATTTAATGAGCTTCCACGGCACGTGATTATTAGGCGAACGAGCGTACGTGTAGGATTCTGTGTAAAAAACTTTAGCATCCCATCCGTACTACAGGTGCTGACAACGCCCCCACCGCCCCACGCCAACACCAGACCCAGGACTTCCCCTGAGAAAAAAGTAAAGTATATTTTCTTGCTACGATTTAACCACATCCCAGTTTCATGGTGGCGCACCGCTGTAGCCACATGGGTGCCATTTTTGGTAGTTTTCCTGCCCATCCACCTCACCACCTCACCTCACATCTTCACATATTCAAAAATTGTTCCCTTGCTCCCTTGAAGGCGAAACATAAACAATTTTTCGCGACGGTGGAAAACTTTTAACTCTCTTCGTACGTACATTTTACACACGTGTCTCCTCCACCAACCAACCACACATGAAAATTAAAGCACATTGTAAGGAAATATAAGATAAACCTTTACTTGTCCTTTACGATCGAAACTTTAAAGATACGAAACAAACTCAAAAATCTCTGAAAAGAAATAATAATGTATTTTAGTTTCAAATTTTAAGCTCCGTTTACTTCAAAATCGTATAGAGATATTAAAATTCCGTTTTTATATATATTCTGATAAACATATAATGTTCTATTGTATAAGGTCCTTGTTGATCTTTGAAACACCTTCCTATTAATCCTTATTATTCTTATAAAACGGGGCCCATAACTCAGAATGGTAGCTGGATGGATGACTTATTTTCTTCTGCGACGAGGCGATCTCTTATGGCAGTGCTTGCCATCGAAGGCAGCATCCTGAGCCCGATTTGCGTAATCGAATTGGGAGTTAATCACTTCCGTAACGCTATCGACGATCTCGTCCAGAGAGAGGGGATGACCGTTGGTAACCATAACGGCCAGGATGATTGGCGCCAAGATGTCGTTATGGCATCCGTCCATGGTTTATGGTGCTCCAGCTGCCGGAAAAGATCCGAGTACGTGGGTCTTTCAATAAAAAATACGACACTAGAGAGAGCTCAATTTTGAATGTTTGATTTCTGTTCTCATGTGAATTTATGACATTTTGGTTGAAGGGCACTGCTCGGGCCACTTTGGCAGTATATACTCCGGTTTCCACTGGAGGATGGAGGACAGGGATTGGGGTATGTTGGTGAAATTCAATTTGAAAAACTGTCACTTGTCAGTTGGTCACACACTCTGCTAGCTGCTCTATTGTGCTTTGACTTTTGTTGTGCACTTTTTGGATGCGAAATGTCAATACCCCCTTCCCACATAAAGTGGGGATACATTTCGTATGCAAATTGCTTGCAAGTCAGATACTGGCAAGTCAATAATAAAGAAAGAAAACCGCCCACCCAACGCAAGCCACACATATGCAAATGTGATGTTGAGGGGCCTTCCTCAAAGTCTGCCTTATCTCCGGAGTAGTTCATTTCATCCGGATTGAACCTGACCGGAGTTCAAGTTTTAGAAAAAAGTATTGTATGCATTTTTAGTTTTGGAGTTTAAAATATCACCTGAAAGAATTATTAGCTCTTTATTATTAAGGCCTAAATGGAGGATTTCCCTTAAAGTTTACAGCCAAACATCTACCAAATAACCAACTTCTTCGTATTCAGCTCTTATCGGGTGAAGTATACACCGAATACTTATAGCTACAGCTTTGAATGTATAAATATTTATATGTGTCGCGTATCCATACATGCACTCATTATTGTCGGGTTCTGGCATCGTCGATGAATTTATTCCGCTCTCCGATCAGTTTTCCACCAGTCGTCGTCGGATGGAGAGCATATTAAACTCGAGATTTAATAAAATATATCGGATAAAATATATACAAGAGGTATGCAATACATCATCAAAGTAAACATTTTTAATTATAGTTTTTAAATTAAAAAAGAACCATCTACGTGGTTGCAATTATTATATTGTCCATAAACACCCGATACATAATAAAATTCTAAACAAATGGAAGCCAAATCAGCAAAAATAAGGCGCAAAAAATATCTGCAATCATTTAAACTTACAAACGTATTTAAATAAAAAAAAAACTGTAAACAAAACAAAGATTTATCTCTCGCATAAAAAAATAAGTAAAATATAATTTATTATTTAATTATTAATTTATACGTTTTAAAGAAGCATGTCGGCTCCAGCCAAGCCCGCATTCAAATTGGACTTTGAGAGACTGAAGCAGACTTTCATCGCTATTTGTCCGGACTTCGAGGAGGAGCCCAGCTTTGAGGTGGCCACTATCAGTCGCCGCTTCGCCCAGGATGTGATCTTTACATACAGCAAGGAGGCCAAAACGGCCAAGGCCCAAAACAAGGACGTGGGCTGGTCCATGCGGCTGAATGCGGCAAATGCCAGAGGTGTGAATCTCCGTAACGAAGTCTACATACAGACACACTTCGTCCGGGAACCTCCACAGCATCAGCCATTCGTTATCAGGGATCGCCTGCTGTTGTCCTTCAAGCAGGCTAGTCTCCTGGCGGTAGAGAAGTACTGCCAGTTAGTTCCACACCATGTGAACCGGGGAGAGGTGATCCTCACGCCTCTAGCTGGCGCTATATTCTCCGTAGAGGACATGCCGAAGTTGGCGGAAGCGCTTCCTGAACCACTCGCCGATGTGGTGATGGCTGTCATCAGTAGCTGCCAAACCGATGGATACTACTTGCAGCACAGTCGCTGCCATATTGCCCTCCTGGCCCTCATCAAGACGGTTAGGGATCTGAAGATGCGCGCCTCGCTCGTCAAGAAGACCATCAAAATGTATCAGCTTCACGGTAAGGAGCTTCAAATGGAACAGTTTCAGAGATGGAGCACATTCCTGAAGGATTCAACCCCCAACAAGCAGCGATGCAATAGCCATAATGAAGACTACGACAAGCTGACCGAGCTGGTTCTGAATTTTTCTTTTCCAACCAAGGAACCAAAAAACCAGAAGAACCAAAAAACGCCCATGAAATGTGCAGCCAATTTTCTAAAGTCCAAGCAGTAAAAAAACATTTTATAATGGGAACTGAATTACTTTTTCTCTAGAGACTTAGGAACTCTATCTTTTCATTAAATCAATTACATGTGGGAGTTTTTTTTTTATATGAATGTATTTATTATGTATCTGTCTTTAAATGACGTTAATATTTTATGTACATTTTGGCATTTTCTAAGTAAAATACAGCTTCTTGGGTTTAATGAAAACAAGGTGTTTTTATTTAATGTTTAAAGAGTGGAAATAGTTAATTATTTATTCAAATACACACAAATTAAAATGTCAAAGATCATATAAAGCTTAAAAAATTAAAAACGATTATGAGATTCGTCAGTTTTAAAAGCATATTCTCTCCGGTTTAATATAAACCAATTTTCAATCAACTTAAATAATGGTGAGCAGTCATTCGTCAAATATATTACTTAATTATATTACTTAATAATACAATATCTATTATGGGGAAACGAAACAAAAACAGATGTTTCCATTTATTACTAAGTTAACAACGATTATTTGGTTTTCTCAGTGGGTTTGGTTTTACGCTTCTGCGGACGGACTTTTGATGTTTCCATCTTCGTGTGCTCCATATGGGTGCAGAGGCCTAAAGATCGCATAAAAATCTGCTTGGTGCTTTCCGGCTTTTCATCGGACTTACCCTGTTCCGACTGTCTTGATTGGGAGCGAGCCCGTTTAAGGGCTTCCTGCAGATTTTGGCGACTGGCTTTCACACCTATAGTTGCGAAATCGGACGAAGGCGGTTGTTTAGGTAGTTTCATTGGCGGAGATTCATCCTTAACTGGATTGCTTCCTTCAACAATGAAGTACTTGCTAAGCAACTGTCCCTCGGACAGTCGATTCGCGATGGAATGGGGTTTAATAGATAGCTGAGGGGCAACGATCAGCGGCACAATGGCCTCGCTCACAATGTCCTTAATTATTAACTCATTCGGCCTCAGATTCTGCTCCGTGAAGACCAAGCAAAAGCGATCAATATCATCTTGAAGGCTCAGAGCCAAATACTGGCACTCTGCATTTAGCTCGGCTAGCGTGTCTTCTATCTCTTTTATATAGTTGTTCTTGATAACAGGATCCTGGCCACAGGAATAGTAAGGTAATTTTTAAAATATCTTGAATCTTGTATCACAAATTTACTTACTGCATCCGCCTGTTGGGCAAAAACACTCACAATTGTCTGGAGGATAGTAAGATTTATATTTTGAAATTGCTCAGCTTTATATTAACCCACCTGATGCATCAACAAATACGATTTCATGGCTCGCTGACAATAAACAATATCGTTTACCAAGCTTTCGGGAACTTTATAGAATTTCCGCAAATAATACTTGAAAAACTTTTGCGCGTTCTTAGTGAAATCGGCTTTTTTCATCTTTACAAGGAAATCCTTGATTATCTCGTAGCGTTCGATGTGAGTAAAGTCGTTGAAGTTTATGGTTTCCATGGTCAGGCTTAAAGCAAGTCGAATTTTCTTCTGTTTTTAATTATTTTGATGCCAAATATTGCCGCTTCTTTCTTATGAGTGTGCCCAAATAGTCACAAAAAATGACGTTTAATGCCTAGTGGCATCACTCTGATTTCGATTTCAGGCTTATCGATCGAAAAAGCATTTATCGAAATTCAAATTTAAACCATTAATTTTTTGAATCTCAAAAACTCTTTTTTGGACTTCCTATCAAATGTTCGAGTGAACTGTGGTGCATGGTAATTAATGAGAATGCCCAATTTACGACCAGAACCAGCACATCTGTCAATTCAGGCTCGCTTTCAGTCTTGGCAGTAAACATGATTGATGGTATCTGTACTGTGGATTCGTTTTGTTTGTGTGCTTTCATGTGCTTAAATAAAATAATTACTATTTAATTATTCACATATTGATCAGTTATGGGACGCCCATACGTGCCAAATGTATGCCCAACTGTGTTCGTTTCAATTAAGCTTTTCCGCAAATAAATACAGTGGTCATAAATGTAAACGGCCATTATTGAGTGATTTACATTTGGAATACGTATTGTTATCCTAGCAAGCGCATTTTCAAAATAGCACAACATGCACAGAATGCAAAATCTATTCATGGTTTTCAAAAATGTACACATTTTATTATGAGAATAGGTAAACCGGGTTTAAAACAATGCGTGGAAATAGGTACATATATATTTATGTATGTATATTCATGTGAAATTTAAAGTTTTCGTAAAACTGTTGTGAGGTCCCCGCCCCAAAACTGCCAACACTTGTTTTCCTTCTGTTTTGCAATATCCTTCATAAACTTTAAAGCTCTTTGGCCTGGCAAGGAAACTTTTGACCACAAAAGGGTCTGTTGGGCGGAGGCCCATAATCCTCAAAAGGCTCTTGGGTTGTCAAAGCAACAAATCCTGGCCAGAAACGGAAAAATCTCAAAACAGCAGATGCAGCTAAAATCTTATTTTAAGCTCTTCTTAGCCAAATCTTGACTTCGTTCTATAAAAATGAGGAACTTGTATTGAAAGATAGTGTTTTTTGTGACATTCCTCATTTATGTAGTTAACATTTAACTTTTTCAATATTTAATGTGTACCTTTGACAAAAAAGAGTCTCTCCTGGACAAATTTAGGCCATAAGTTTCGAAAAAAAACTCAGTGTACTTCAAAATTCATAACGCGAGTATATATAACTTATGGCTTCTGGATGTTGGGCAATATTCATCATGGAGCTTCAAAAGCGAGCTTCAGAGGCGTGGCAACAATAGATGGACCCAGGACTGAACAATAGTCCATGTTCCTGGCAACGATTAAGGAGGCACTTTTCGTGGCGCAACAAAAAAAAAAAAAGGACGAACCAAAAGGACAATGGCACCTAATGGTCCGTTGTGGTGTTGGTCGTGTTGGTGGCCGGGTTGGATGCTGCTGGTGCGTTGGAGTTGCTGCTGCTGGTGTTGCCAGTGGTGGTTCCGGCCGGAACAGTTGTCCCTCATTTATCATTTACACACCAACGCACGTGAAAACAGTCCGAACGTGGCAAAAATTATGGAGGCTGTAGACGAGAGAGGAGACTTGGTTTCTATTGCAGAAAGAAATCCCGCCAGAAATTCCATTAACGCTTTATGTCGGCCCATGCGGTACATCGGCCCGACTTGGACCTTCCCGGCCCCGTCATTTGCATTGATTAAATCACTTTGCGGTCGGTTCGGCAAATGGCTTAAAAGTCCCCACCAACTTTCCGCTCAATTGTTGCGTGCGCCTCCATTTTTATGCACTCCGCTAGAGTCCTTTTTTTTGTGGCCCCATTGTTGTTGCTCTACAAATTGCCATTGTTTTTTATTCAGGTTTTTCCCCCAAAAATTCGACGCAATTTCTGCGGCAGGTTGTGTACCCATTTTTCCAATAAATTTCACTCAACAAAGTTGGAGCTTTGTGGCTCATGAATTCTCCCCCAGATGAGTGTTCGTATTTGGAATTGTAATTGATTCCCTCAGGAATCCTTAGGACCACGCTGCAATGGCTGCTTTCAAAGTACTTGATTCACATGAAAACATGGATAGATTTTCAACCTTTAATTTTAAATACAAAAGAACAATATGAATATTCTGGGACAAGCGGATTAATCAGTATGCGAACCAATTTTCCAAATTGAATATCATCCAACCAAATAACTAGACCCAGCTGTGGGTATATGGAAAAACTCTGACATTTCCATACTGCCAGCAACAGGCTTTCGAACAATAACAAAACTGCACGAATATTCGATTCAAAAGTTTAAAACAAAAGTAAAAAATCGTAGATGGTTTCATTACACGGGAGCAGCAACGAAAACGTGAAATGCCACCGTTACGAGGCAAAGAGAATGAAATTGCGAAATGCCTTTAGCAATACGGGAAAGAAAAAATAAAATACTCGCTCTCCAAACAAGCGTGAGAAGACTATTAAATGGAAAAATATCAAGATACAAGACAATATGAGATGACATTCAAAAGTAATTATAATGTTGAGAGACAGAAATATTAATTGCTCTTGCGATGGCATGAAATTTTAAACGTAACGCCCGATAACTCATGATGAGTGACATTATCAATGGGTCATCAGCTGTTTGCCAAAAGGTGGCAACGTTGGTCGTTATCAAATAAAAAATAACACTTTAGTTAGCTGCAACTGCACGTAACATATTAGAAACATAATATTGCATTGGAAATGCTAATCCTAAGAAGATGCTCGCCTTTTGTGCAGATTTTAAGACGCTGTCATAAACAAGGTAAGCGTCAATATAGAGTAAAATAAAATATAATAATTGCTTCTCCCGTTTTTAGCAATCGAACAGAATTCAAATGGGAAGAACAACTTGACCGCTTTCTTTGGCAAGTGGCCGGAAGGGGAGCAACAGGATTTCCAGCAGCACATGCGCATCATTACGGACTTTATCAGTGAGACGGAGGAACGGCAGCTGCATGAGGAGATCGAACCCTATATGAGTCGATTGCGCTACGAATTTGATCACTGGGACGATGTGAGATTAGGCATTAAATTGGAAGTAAAAAGCTTCTAAAGTTTTCGATTCCAACAGGCAATTCATGGTTTCCGAGAGACGGAGCGCAAGAAGTGGTTTCCGCACAATCGTGAAGTTCTGGAACGAGTGCGTCAGGTAGCCTTTGACGGTGCTATAATGCCATATGTCCATATCCTAGACTTGGCACCAGATGGCGTCATTAAACCGCATGTAGACAGCACTCGAGTAAGTGATAAGAAAATCAGAACATTTAGGAGAGGATTAATAAATATTTTTAACCTTTTTTTTGTAGTATTGTGGCACAACAATATCGGGAATAAGTCTGCTCAGCGATAGTGTAATGCGACTGGTGCGCACGGACGCCAAACGCTACCAGCAGCAATCGGAGTCCAAGGGCACAGATGATGCAGCTTACCGTCATAGACCGGAGGCGAAGCTGGAAAACAACTTCTACGCAGATCTGATGCTGCCGCGTCGCTCCTTGTACATAATGAGCCACACGGCTCGCTACAATTTCACGCACGAGATCCTGGCCAAAGAGCACTCCTCCTACCGGGGCACACCCGTTCCAAAGACACGTCGCATTTCCATCATTTGTCGCAACGAACCCTAGGAGTGTCATCCGTATTTTGGTGCATGCTCAAAGTTTTTCTTTTGAAAAGTTAAGCTAACCATCCAAAAGTTTTTTATGAAAATGATTACTTTTAAATTTCTAGTCCTGTTGATAATATTAAACTGTAAATATTAATACTTTATTCGTGGCTTAATTAAAAACGTAGTAGTTGTTACACTCTTAACCTTTAAGTGCATTGAAAGTGCCTGTGAAAGGACGTAAGCCCTGCAATCGTTCTAAACTTTCAATGCACATGTTTGCCGCCCCGGTTACAGTTAAATAAAATAGTTAAAGGATGGCGAAACTTTCAATCCGGTTTCCTCAGACTTACACAATGCCAATTGTAAAATCGAGCAGCCTCTTGACTACCCAGACACGTGCAGCTAAGGATGGGAGATACTGGCAGATGGGAGTGTGTGTGGAAGGATCTTTGATTAAAAGTTAAGGACTCGAGCAACAACAAATCAGCGTTAGTGGCATTCGTTTACACAACGCTCGTCGCCTTTTAGCCCATTTGTTTGCTTATTAGAGGTTTTTGCTTTGCTTATTTACCCACAGGATTGAAGGCATCCTATCCTTCCTTGACGCCAGCAAATCTCAGCGTCAACATACAAATATATGTATATAAATCAGAAGGCGTTATTTTTAGCGCCTTGAAATCGCCGATAACAAAACATGACGATTTGCAAATGATGTCATAAATTTTCAAGCCCGAGGCACCGCCTGATGTATTGTTTATGATAAATTCGGGGTGACGGACGGATAACGCTCCACGATAAAACATCCTTGTTTGTGGTTTTAAATTTCCACGGCACTCGTCCTCCGGCTGTTAGCTTTTCGTGGGAGGATAGTTAGTGGTGGGTGGGTGGCGCGAAAGCTCGCTGTTAGTTTCTCTTACGCTGTTAGAACGTCTTCCACACGGCTGTTAGGCACCCCTCTCTGCTCCTGTTAGTTAGTCCTGGCTTACCAAAATCATAACATTACAAGATTAAGGAGTTTGCCTTTAATAGTAGCTTTAATTTTTCCAAAAACTAAAAGTAAAATCTTTTTTATTTATGTAATTCTTTATCTGTTAAATGGACTCTTTAAACTTAATATTCAAAAGAGAAGTTTTTGTGATTAAATCGCCACTTGTATAGACAATTTCCATTGGAATCCTTTCAATTAAATCCTTTAACAAAGTTGCCGCATCAAGCAATCAAATGAAAGGTCCAAAAAACAGAGTTAGCATTGTTTATGGCGCCTGTTAGAGGAACTCGATGCCTTAACTTCGAGGAGGAGGTTGTCCCATCTGGTCCTTGTTTTCAGGTGTTCAGTTCATCATCGGTTTAAGAACTTTTAAGCATTGTTCAGGACTCGAGTGGAGAAAGGACTAAAACGCACAAGGACACACAAACGCAAAAGCAGTGCCAGTTGAGTCTAGGGGACGAAATAAGCGCAAGGAGCAACAGAAACGCAGGACCTACTCGAGGAGCTAGTTGCTCGAAATGAAAGCCAGATGAAGAAATACACCTGAGTACTGCAGGTGAGTCGATAAAAAAGCCATCAACATTTTGTTTGCCCCAGAAACTGAAATCTGCAAAACAGCAACGGTAAAGGACTACCTTGGTGAGGGTGCCTCCTGCCTCCTGCCTCCAGCCCTTCTTCACCATTCTGGCCAACAAAGTGGCAACTGGAAACTTTGAACAAATTATCAAACTGAATGCTACTGAAATAGCACAAATAAGAACAACAATAATCCTGGCGACAATTCCAAGAGGGCAAGCCACAATCAAAAAATAAGGAAACTTTTATTCGGAGCTCCTTTATTTCGGTTATTGCTATTATTATTATTATTTGCCTGCCATCCACTCATAACAATTTCACCCTTTTGTGTCCCAAAAAAAGTTGTGAAAAACTTTCGGTTTTTCATTTCGCTGAAACAGTTTCTCGAACTCCACTCGACAGTCGACAGGTTTTCGACCCCAAAAATCCGGATATACAACATGGGCTAACCAGAGAGCCACCTAGCTATATTATTTCTCTATATTTAGGACTAAAGGAGGACTAGAAAAACTTCGCCAAGTTCCGGACTCCAAGTTCCGAGCAATTTGACCGCATTGCTCTTGGTTGGGAGGGAATTCCCAAAAGAACATCAAAGACGGAAAATGCGCTTTAGGCGGGGCTTTTGTCCTGATGCTGTGTCGCCTGTCGAAGGACTCTCCTCCAAGGGACATTCTCTGGCCATTTCGCGGACTTTTTGCTGCCAAATATTTTCTTTTGAGCAGGACACAACTGATGCTCCTCCTCGTTGATCCACTGAGCGAGTCCTTGCTCCTTGGCATCGGAGCCAAAAATAAAGGCAGTGAAAGAGGAAAAAAAAAATTCAATTAAGCCAAGTCCTTTTTGTTGTTTTCTGTGCTTTTCCCGCCTTTTCTTTGCACTTCCCCCAAAGGGACGAATGCAACAGCTCCAGACAAGGACAAGGAGCTTAATGCACAACTTCGCACCCCGACACCCTATTTCATACTATTTCATAATCCTGGAACACTGGAGAGGGGAATTAATACAGTTGATAAGTCACTTTACTTTTGTATAAAAATTAATTATTTTTTCAAAATTAGAGTAGTTCTTAAAAGGGTTTAATTGTTTAATTTAAGAGTAATAACTAACTTCATAAAGGATATACTTCGTACTGCCATTTCCAATTTATTCTGAGATTTTTTGCGGATATGCTCCACTGCTTACCTGTGACAATGTCCTTATTATCACTGACTGGGCAATAGACTATTGATTTCCTCCTTTTTCCAGGACCTCTGCTTGCCGAGATTAATTGAGCATAAATTTTTCGCAGAGCATCTCCGGAATTGCGTGAATTGTGAAAAATGGTGGACCTGAAGAGTGGCGCGGCCATAAAGTTTTAAGTTATTTTTTCTTTTCTCGTGCTTTGGGAATCCTTCAAGGACCTAACCTGTCACCTGCCGGCAATCACGGCCATTAATCACGATTATTTCGAACTGAAATCGACAAACGGGCCACAACAGCCTGCGCCAAATGGCCCCCACGGTTCGCCGCTATTACTCACATTAATAAGTAATTATTTTTGTTGCCAGTCGCACTTCCACACCCACCCAACCATACATACAGGCCATCCATCGATTCGAATTTGTCCTGGAAACAAGGTGTGCGAAATTTAGGCCGTGTTCTGATGGGATTTGCGATGGCAGTTGATGGCAACATTTTTCGCTTCAACACTCCCTGAGAACGGTTCAATAAACACTGTGTGTTCTGCCAATTAAATCAAAATAGTAATAGGAAAATATTAGTTTTAATATTATTATTATTGCCTAGAAATCGGAAAATATATAATATTAGATTTCCATATTAAACTAGTCTATAGCTTCTTTAAACATTTCAATACCCTTAAAAAGACCATGTCCTAAACGATTTGTTTGATAAACAGAAACACTTTAATCCCCATTAGACGGTTCACACACACACACTCCACCTCGGATGGTATCCATCCCCTCGAGGATCTCTCGAGGAAACTTTCTGCGGTGGCCTCTCTGACTTGGCCTCTGTTTCTGTTTCAGTTTCAGTTTCTGTTTCTGGGCCTGACTTCTCCCTGGCCGCAAACAGTTGGCCGAATCGAAAGTTTTTGCTGCTGTGGTTAATTCGTTTTTATTTTCACTGGGTGCTATTGTTTAACCCACAGGCCCAAAGCCAACTGGCGCCAGTCTGTCCCTGGGGAGGCATCTCCCTGCCATCCTGCCACAACAAGTGAGATGTCAATCAATAGTTGGGAACCTCTCCCCATCGAAAATAAATTCTGTCTAACCCTCAAAATAACTCTCCTGATGTGTCTACTTACCAAACTACCACCTAGAAGTTGCCAGGACATTCTCCTCCTGACTTGTATCTTAGAATTCTTGTGGGATTATCTCAATAAATACTCTTAAGCTTACGTAGCTTTTATATTTAGTTTTATTGTAGATATTTTAAGTCATAAATCATGATTAAATTATGTATTATTTTATTGATAAATCATAAACCATTAATTTTTAGTTCATAATACAAAGCACACTTTTTTTTATTTTTAAATTTTTATCAAAATTTAGAATACATGAAAAAACATACTTTGGCAAGCATGAAAGATGGCACAGAATTGTACATATATTTTTGGATTAGGAAAATCAATTTTCAGGGGCAGCTGGACTACCTCCATCTATAAAGGGCCGAAAGGTGTATTTTTTTTTTGCCATTGTCCGGAAAAGAAGACAACTGTCGCCCGGAAACTAACTTACGACATTAGCCAAACTACTGAAATGTGTAAACAATGAGAGCGTTTCGTACATCCATGTGTGACTGACGGAAAAAAATCCCTAAAAAGGACGTTTTTGCCATCTTAGCTAACATTCCGGGCGTTTTGCACAATCGTGCCACGCAGGACGAGGTCAACATCAACCCAAATGCAAACCGAACTCTGGGGTCCAGGTAGCAGGACAATGGACTCGCAGTCATACATACAAATTGCATTTTGAGCATTATGTGCGACTGCAACTGGGTCAACGAACGAAGATGTCCAGCAGTCGCCCGCTGCTCGCCTCTTAAGGACAATGCCAAAGACATAAGTCCTGCGGTGCATTGTCCAGGCGATAAGCATCTGCAGCGCCGTTTCCAAGCCGTTTCTATCCCAAAAAAGGCGCTTAAAAAGAATGACCCAGGAAACCCAAGATGTAACCTAAATACTTAAGAGTTTCTAAAGTGAAAGTATATGTAAATAATAGTTTTTAATTAGAAAATTTGAAAATAAAATAAATTTAAAATAAGGATGATAGTCAAAAGGAAAGCAAAGATTTTTATGTGATAAAAATAGATTGAAAAAATATAATGATCTTCATTCAAATAAAAACAATATATGGAAAGGCCTATTAAATATTCATTATTATTTTAGTTTAAGTACTTTTTTTTAAATTTAACGGTCTGATCGAGATGACAGCCATTCACCGCGAAAGAACGGTTAGTTGGAGTGGCAACGCTGGCTGGAAGTAAAAACGATCACATTTTCGATAACAATATGTTGTTATCGATGTTTAGCTACCATCTCTAGCTTCTTTAAAAAATTTGGAAAAGCCGGGAAATCAGTTCAATTTGTCGACCGTCAATTCAATTGCTTTTTGACCGCCTGTCCCGACACAACCGAGTTTCGGAAACCAAGAAATAGAAGCGTCGGTGCCCAGAAGTGATAAGTCCGTGCGAGTGTAACCAAACGAGGAAGTCTATTCCAATTTCACCGCTCCGTGACGCAAAATGTTGTAGAAATTGAAAGTCAAATGAATTCTGTTTGTGTGTGTTGAGTGTAATTTAAAGTCGGCCCGCCTGCCTGCCTGCCAGCCTGCCATCCAGCAGCGTCAGTTTTGATGATAAAATTTGCCTGAGCCAATGTGTGTGTATTGAGCCTTCGAGTGTGTGTTGGTGCGAGCGTCGCGAGCATAAGAAGAAAGCGGAGAAGCCAGCGAAGACGCTCAAACAACGAACGAGCACAAAGAGAAGAGCGCAAGCGCACCGAATCTTGTCCATTTTTAAAGGAAAAAGAGTTAAGGATCTCTGGCCAATATGTCGCACTTCCAGATCCATCACGATAACAAGGAGAATCCCGGAATGGCTGGGGTACCGGGAGCCCTTAAGACGGCCAAACAGCCCCTGGCTGTTATCGGTGGCGCCAAGGAGAAGCTTCCGCTAGCGCCCCGTGCCAACTTTGCTGTTCTCAACGCCAACAACAACAGCAACCACAACGCTAATGTGCCGCGTCCGTCCGGCAAAGTGGTAAGTCCTCCGGATTGCACAGTTATTTCCCCCCTCCAACCCTCTTTGCTGTTGTTGTTGTTGGTCGCGTCGCATTCTAATGCAGCTGCCTTTTTTTTTATTTTTATAAATAATGGTGGTGGGATCCTCGCTTTGCTGTGAGAGAGAGAGAGTGTATTGGTGGTGGTTTTCTCTCCCCACCCCCTTTTTTTAGTTGCACTTCGCAGATAACCTTTCGCCTTAATTCGCGCCTAATCTACAATCTAACCTAGAAATTGCACATCCAGGCGACTGCGCGCCTTTTTCAAACAACAGCAAAGGCAAGAGCAAAGAGGAGGTGGATAGGTGGAAAAGGAAGAATAGCAATGCAATTACTGCACTCACTATCACACTCACACCAATGCGAAGCCATGTAAAGGCGCGCAATCACCTCTGCAACAACAATAACAACAACAAGAAGAGTACGGGATGTAACAGGATTACATAGATCGTGAAAGGAGAGAAAGAGACGACCCTAAACCCCTAACAAATTGCTGTAAATGTTAACCCTTTCTCACTTTCTTTCTCTTCCACCCTCTCTCATCTTCCGGCAGGTCTTCCGTGACGTCCAGAACTTCAATTCGAATTCGAATTCGAACGAAAATGTGGATGTGCCGAAGAAATCGAATGTGGTGGTGCCGGTGGTGGAGCAGTTCAAGACCTTCTCCGTCTACGAGGACAACTGCGACACCCAGGTGATTCCTCCAGGCCAGTCCTTGCCATCCGTATTCGAGAGGGAGAACCAGTAAGTACTCTAATCCCTGATTATCCTACTATTTGATTCTTAAAAAAAACTTCTATTTTTTAAACCATTCAAGTGGGCAGCAAGATCTGTGCTTTGATGCCACGCCCATGTCGGTCACGGATGTCCTGTCGCCCATGTCCGTGGATCGTTCGATCATCGAGGTGGTCAACATCAGTGGTGACTGCGGTGCCCTAGGCGTCGAACCCAACAAGGTGAAGGAGTTGCCGCCCCGCAACGATCGTCAGCGGTTCTTCGAGGTGGTCCAGTACCAGATGGACATCCTGGATAACTTCCGGGAGAGTGAGGTGAGTTAGTGGTTAAGATTAGCCTAAGATTGGGATTTGTATCTTTAGTTTCTAAGATAATATAAGGATATAGGATAATAATTATGTAAATATTATGTAATATGTGTAGTTATAGGTTAGGTTAAGGACTGTAAACAGGTCCTGGCATGTATTATTACTAAAGGATCTATAATCTTTAGAATCTATAATCTAGAATCTAGATAGAATAAGAACCCATCTTATATACATGTATAAGATAAGAGAAGAACCCTCGTAGCACCTTTTTTTTTTTTTCTTACCCCCTGGCTCACTTACTCCTTGGCCATGTGCCCTTCATATCTGTATCTCTTTGTGTGTGCCTGTGCGTGTGTCTCTTGTGAGGCAAGCAGGCAGAAAGTACAAGGGTCGGGGGACAGATGGAACAGGAAGACGACGGACCTTGCCGCACCCTAGTATACCATACCCATACCCATTCCTACTCCCATTCCCATTCCTTTCATGCTCTGTTGCCTGTTTGTGGGTCTAGTTTTCTGTATTTTTTTCGTTTTTACGTTTTTGTTCCAACGTCACATGTTTATCGGGCGGGAAATGTGCGCCTGCATCGCATCCTTGGCTTTATTGACTTTTCTGGCATGGCATGGAGGTATGGAGGCATGGTAGCACCACTCGTCACTAATGGAATTTGGCTTGCAGCTAATTAATGTTGTTTTCTTGCCGCCACGCTAGAATTTCTCTCATAATTATAGTTGACATCTTTTCCTCACTTGTTAGTCGAAAAAAAAAGTAAACCTTTTAGGATACAGATTTTGAGAGAAACACCTTATCTTCAGGATGAACTTGAAAATTTAAATGTATTTAATGTATGTATGTAAGACACCCAACAAACCTACATATTATTCTTAAAAGAGTGCCTTGGAATCGCCTGGGAAATGCTCCTCCACAGCCCAAATGAGCGGCTGAGGCCGTTTCCCAAGCGTCTCCAGGATACACATAGACTTGCTGGGTTGGATGAGGAAAAAAGGAGTAACTTAACGTGAATTCTTGTTGAACTGATCGTAGAAGTCATCGGAGACGGCATTGCTCAGCGCTATCATGGCGTCCTTGCGCTGCTGATCCTGCTCCACGGCCAGCTTGGCATTGGCCCGCATCAGTTCATCGAACTGCGCCTTGCGCTGCCTGTCCACATCGATCTGCTGGAGCACCAGCGTGCGATCCATATTGATGGCATACTGCTCCCACTGCTTGTCCATCATCTGGGCCTCCACCTTCCGTTGTGTGCTTAGCCGCAGCTGCTGTTCCTGGCCCAGCCGGAAGACCCGCAACTCCTCCGGTGTCATGCCGCGATACATGAAGGCGATCTTCTTGTTGGGATCGGTCTTCGATTGGGCCACATCGGGATTCTCGGTTAGCATGTCGCTGGAGAGCATGTTGTAGATCTCGGCCATGTCGTCCTCGTACTTTTCGCGCTTGGCCCGGTCGCGGTCCAGCTGCTTCTGCTTGGCCATGTTCATGTTGAACTCCCTTGTCCGCTGGATCACCTGGTTGCGCATCATGTGATCCGACTTGGCCATCTCCAGGAGCAGCTTGTCCCGGCAGACGACACTGTCCATGAGCATGTTCTCGGCCTGCTTGCGGGCCTCCTTCGCCTGCTTCCGCTCGGCAATCTGCTGATCCAGCCAGGCCCGTTGCTGCTCCCGCTGACGCACCTTCCGCTCCGAGTTAAACAGATCCTCGCCGTGAAAGATCTGGGCACTGGACACACCCAGAGCGATGTCATCATCCGCGATGCGAGTCGGACGCGCCTTCTTCAGGTAGTTCGGATCGTTCAAGTCGAACTCGCGGCGCTGCTCCTTCTGTTGGTAGCGACACCGGTAGTAGTTGAGATCGGAGTCGGCTACCCGCTGCTTCTTCTCCAGCTCCCGCTCCTGGGCCAAGATCAGGCGCTTCTGCAGCTGCTCCTGCTCCTCGAACAGCTTGTCGCGGGTGATCTGGTCGCTCTGCTGTTTCTTCTTCTCCAGGATCTGGCGCTCCAGAGTATCAAGATCGAGCTGGAGGATCGAGGGAGATAACTGGATTAGGGATTCATTTAAATGGGACTACCCACCCCGTAGAGGCGCTGTTTGGCGTTGAAAATGCGACTCTTGCGCTCCTCCTCGTACTGCTCCCGTTTCTGCAACTTCATCGCCTCGTCGAGGTCCGACTTGGTGCATATCCCGATTTTGAGCGTCATCCTGTTAATCCTGGTAATAACAAAAAGATATACAAAGGATTGTGTGAAACCGCTGGGTTGGAGTATTCCTTAAAGATTTGTACAGTCTGGGTGAAAAAAAGGGAATATTATTGAGGAGTAATGGAGTTTGTTTGTTGAGTTTGTTTAGCTCGGTTGCCGGGTGTTGCTGGGGATTCCAGTTCCAGTTTGTTGAATGCCAGTCCCCTTTGGGACATCCGGAGAGCTACAAAGTCCATGCTAATCGATATATAATATTGAATTTTAATCCAAAATCCCCGAAAATCTTCATCCAATTACTTTATTTAGAGCCCAATGGGCTCTAAATCTCTGCTCTTTTGAGCCATGGCGCCCGACGTGGCCAATAATCGTTAAGGCGGCCATTAAATAAACACCTAATGTACACATTCCCCAACATATAGGCGATTTGGCGAAGAATTTCACGTTTGAACTCGAGATTCAAATGCGACTCACGTACCACAAAATAACCAATAAACAAATAAAAATTGGTAGATTCGATTGCCTGGCTTTGGGCTGGCCGTGGGAGTTGGCTGGAATGGTCATTTCGGGAAAGGTACAGGCCACTATGATACCTGTTTATGCCACTTCTTCACATTCTCTAGCCAATCTACAGTCAAGAGGTACTAAGTAGTTGATACCATGACTCTAAAAAAGCCAACATTCCACCAGAAATAAACAAATTTATGGAAATAAATAGGTAGCCCCCTTCCCAGAAACCTCTTCTTTCAAGCATAACCGACACTTGTACAAATTATGTGTGAGATTAGCATCGAAAGTTGAGTTTGCCCAAGTAATTAAGAGTGTGAGCTAATCGAGTGGCATCTCTCTTGCAGAAGAAACATCGCCCGAAGCCGCATTATATGCGCAGGCAGAAGGACATCAATCACTCGATGCGCTCCATCCTGATCGACTGGCTGGTGGAGGTGTCCGAGGAGTACAAACTGGACACGGAGACGCTTTATCTCTCCGTCTCCTATTTGGATCGCTTCCTCAGCCACATGGCAGTGGTGCGCAATAAGCTGCAGCTGGTGGGCACAGCAGCCATGTACATTGCCTCGTAAGTATTAAGATCCTGACAGATCCTCCCACAGAAACAACTAATAATGTTTGATTTTCAGGAAATACGAGGAGATCTACCCACCAGATGTGGGGGAGTTTGTCTTCCTCACCGATGACAGCTACACGAAGGCCCAGGTGCTGCGCATGGAGCAGGTCATCCTGAAGATCCTCTCGTTCGATCTGTGCACACCCACAGCCTATGTGTTCATCAACACCTATGCGGTGATGTGCGAGATGCCGGAACGACTAAAGTACCTGACGCTGGTGGGTCTCTTGGAACCTTATGCCTAGAGTTTTTCGGAAGTTTCATGTTTTTTATTAAATCCGCAGTACATTTCTGAACTGTCTCTGATGGAGGGCGATACCTATTTGCAATATTTGCCATCTATTATGTCGTCTGCTTCGCTCGCATTGGCGCGTCATATTCTGGGCATGGAGATGTGGACGCCGCAGCTGGAGGAGATCACCACCTACAAGGTGGAGGACCTGAAAACGGTGGTCCTCCAACTGACCCAAACCCACAAACTGGCCGAGGAGTCCAACACACAGGCCATGCGGGAAAAGTACAATAGAGAGAAGTGAGTCTTAAGATTCCATTTTCTAAAAGAGCAGATTTTAATTCCTATATCCTTTCAGGTACAAGAAGGTAGCTTCGATCCAACCAATCGAGCTAACCATGGAGGCATTTGACCAACTGTGTCAAGTGATGAGACAAGGCCAAGCATGATGAGACAAACGCAAGCAGAATATCACCTCGAAATCGGATGTGAATTTGTTTTATAAGTTTTAAGTGTTTTGCGCCTCTGCCATGCTCAAATTTTATTTTAGTTTAGTGTTTTTTCCATGTAACATTTTTTGTAGTAAGCTCTAGTTGTACGCAAAATAAGGAATCGCAGTTTGTTTCCACAACAATATCATATCATATCATATCATATCATATGTATGAGATGAGAATGTCTGCTTACAATTGGCAAGCTCCCGTTAAAATAATACAAGTACTGGACAATTTTATATGAATACCATATAAAAGATAGATGCCATTTAAGTACGCACACCCCACCAGCTGTCCACGGCCAGAGCTTGCCACGCCAAGCGTGTGAAGTGGAAACTGCGGCAGTTTATTTTTTAAAACTAACTAACAATGCTATACGGAGGACAACCGTCATACTGGCACCATTAACCGTCAAACAGGCTACTTATAATTTTGTATTTTACGTTACACGTTCAATTAATCAATTCGTTCGATAAATGTAATTTTATGTATTTATAAATTGAATCACATATGGATGTATACAATGTGTCTTTAGCAGGAGCATCTATGTAGCAAGATTATTTTACCATAAATATTTATACTATACTATTACTAACCTAACTGTTAGGCCATAAATGTTCTGTGAACCAACGAAAAATACAAATACTTGAATTCTTTAACAGAGAACTGCCAGAAACTAAACAAAATTACAGCCATTAAATGCTGTGTGACTCGTATTCATGTTAATCCAATGACGCTTACTAAATCTTTATTAAACTAAACTATTAGTCTAATCTTCCGCATCGGTAGGTGGACTCATGTTGCTGAGAGCATTAAATCCCCAAAAACAGAAACACAAACAGATCAGATACAGAGACAGAGCGCTAGTTAAATGCAGATGTGCCGATTCGAGGAGGTTCCACAAAGCTAACCCTAATCTTATGACTACTAATTTAAATTCAATTTGTAATTCAATAATATTGGCGAGGGTATAGTCCTCGCGAGCCGTATATTCCGAAAACCTATTGTATTCAATAAAATTTTGTGAGAAAATGCACAACAAAAGCGGGATTTTTTTGATTTTTTTAATAATTTTGGGTGGAAGAAGGGCTACTAATTAGTTATTGAATTAAAATTAAAAAGGGAAAGCTATATCTATATTATTAGATAAAAATGGATCGTATATATTTATCCGATCCTTATGAGAATTAGTGAAATTCAAAGCAATTTTCCAAAAAAAAATGCAATAGGATATAGTCAGCAGATCCTTATGAAATTTTATAGATCGGATAAGTTGATAAATCTATAAAATCTATCTGCAAAGTCTGTCTCCATAAAGTCTCAATCTTCTTGCTTAAAAAAAACAGAGTTATGGCTTTCCTGATCAATCAGTTATATGGCAGCTATAAGATATAGTCGACCGACCCCTTCGTTCCGACTTATATACTGCCTGCAACGGATGTGTGCCAAGTTCGAAGTCTATAGCTTTAAAACTGAAGGACTAGTTCAATTAGAAACATACTATATATCGAGACTATATCGCCTCAGGAGGGTGATCCTGATCAAGAATACATATACTTAGCACACTTTTGACCAAAATTATAATATCCTCTGCTATGGAATAAACAGAGAAGAATAAATTAAAGACAATTTGCAAGCAATTTGTTTTTAAAATGTAAATTAAAAGCTTAATTCCCGATTTTTTTTAACACTTTATTCACAATGGAAAATAATAAAAAAAAGAACTACAACAATTAGCATTGATGTTTTTGTTGCACTCGCTTAGCGTTCAATCACATCGATCCCGGATCCCCGTAGTGTGATATTTTTGGTGATTCCGGCCGGCTAGGATCACTGGATGAGCAGGTGGCGGGGTGATGGAGCAAAAATATGTGGAATAAATGGGGCACTGACGAAACCAAAATGCAAATTACTCCCGACCGTCGCGGGCCGAAGCGGGCGATCCTCTCTAGTAGGCGAATCGGGTGTCCGGATGGTAGCCAAGCTTGTCCAGGGCCGGATTACAGGCAAAGTTGATCATGGGCGGTGGGCCGCACAGCAGCACGATGGTGTCGTCCGAGGCGGGCAGGAGGTGGGCGGCGATCATGTCCTCGTTGATGAAGCCCACGCTATATGGCCAGCCTGGATGGGGGGACAAAAGGATAATATTAGTTTTCAGGAGGATCAGGATCAGGATCAGGACATTGCTCTGCTCAGTGATGAGATAATATAACTACTTGGTATAGTACCTCCTCTCCCATCACTGCGCAATCTTTCCCGCTGGCCTTGGGGGGGGATTGTGAAATGAAAGCAAAACCCAGGGAGAGTAACTAGTGGTCAGTGGAGTGGCCACCACTGCATCCTAATAGCTAAAGCGCTGCTCGGACCGATGGCCCAGACGCTCCAATCCGGGTATGCACGTATAGTTGACCATCGGCGGCGGACCGCAGAGCAGGCACAACGTATCCGGATCCGGGGCAAACAGATGCCTCTGCATCATGTCGTCGTTAACGTGGCCGGTGTTGTACGACCAGGCTATGAATCGGGCATTCCCCGTTCCACGCGGCATCCGTTTGAGGGCAGCATGTGGCGAGGGGACAGACACAAGATTCTTAACATAATAGATGCCTGGCTAATGGCTGTGATGATGTTTCTACAGGATGCGGATGAGGATGCGGTGTGCCGATAGATGATTAGATGACTAGTCGAGGGAAAGATTGCTGCAGTTCTAGACTAGAGAGTTCCTTTAAATAGGGTTTATAAGGATATATCCTACAGATCCTATCCTATAATCTTCCTCAGACTTCAATATTTCATCCTATTTTTAAACATTTAAAACTATTCTCAAGGACTCTTATTTCTTAATACTTTACAAAATAGAATACAAAATATATTCTACATCTTTTTATATGTTTTCTAAATCAGATTCAGATCCATCTTAAATATATATCAGATCTATATCAATTAATATATTTAATATCCTTTTAAAAATCTCCAAAAGAAGCTCCTCAAATCTATATCCTAATCCCTCAAAATCGTGAGAAAATGTTTCGAAAGATGAGCACGATGATGTAGAGGATTCATTTCCAAGTCTTGTAAGACCTGGAAGCTCACCTTCAGCCGCCTTGTCCACGGTATACCAGACCTTGAACTGCTCGGGATGCTTTTGAGCCAGTTCGTCCAGTTCGTCGCGGAGAAGAATGTCCTTTTCGCTCTAAAATATACAACACATTAGAGATCTTCCAGTCAAGGATTGTAAGTCATGACACTTACCTGATTGGCAAACAGAAGCGCCAGTTCGGTCTTATCCTTGTCACTGCGCTTGAGGACCTCGCGGACCAACTGCAGCATGGGAGTGATGCCAGTGCCGCCGGCAATCATGTTCACCCGCTTGGCGTTGACATTCTTGGGCGGATCCTTGCGCAGCTTCTTGATGGAGAAGGTGCCGTTGCCGAGGTACTGCAGCCGTCCGGAGGGACCACGGAAGGAGATCTTATCTCCCAGTTCCATTTTCTCCAAATGCTGGGTCATCTTGCCGCCGGCCGGGAACTTGGGATGCGAGTCCTTGAAGTAGACCTTGACCACCAGATCCACGTAGCCGACATCTTCGTCCGACGAGATGGGCGTATACGGACGGATCACCAGTTCGTTGTCAATGGTGGCGATCAGATGGATGTGCTGACCCACCGGCAGGCCAAGGACATGCTGCTTGGAGGGCAATCCGAAGCGGAATCGTCGGGTATCGTGGCTGAGCACCTCCTTCTCCACGAGGGGCAGCAGGTATTTGTCGTTGGGATCCACCAGAGTGCGGAGACGGGCGGTGCGATTGGGTTCCCGGCGGGGTTTGGTGGACTTCCTGTTCAGGAAATAGTGGACGATGAGGGCGCCGGCGACTACGGCAACCACGCCCACGGCGATAGGCACAAACTGGAAGAGATTTCAAATATTATTTATTTGTTTTTTATAAAAAGGAGGGGAATTTGAAAGAGGGTCATTAGAGGAGGGAAATTTATTTAACCTTTCAGTGAACCAGGAAATTTCCAGAAATAAATAAATATTGATTTTTAAATATATGTAGGTTTGTTATCAGTTTTAATCTTTAAAAGATTAGAAATATTATGTCACAAAAAATATAAGAAAATTGTGATTAATAATAATATATTTTAATAAAGCTTTTTTCTTTTAAGATTAGTACTATTTTTGTACAAAATAAAGCCTAAAAATGGTTTCTGGAAAAAGATACCTATCATTAAACTTAACTATCTAATAATAAACATGTTTAGAGCTGATAAATAAATTAATTATCTGTTAATTGAAAACCAATAGTCATTATTATTCAATAACTTTGATGATTTTTGGATTTATTGGAGTGCTAAGAGTGCTAACACATATCTAACATATTTGTCACAGTTTTCGAGTGTCTGATTACTGAGGCGGACTGAGTGGAAAGGTCATCCATGAGGGGTAGTGGAAACAACCGCCAGACATCTGTAGTGATAAGCCAAAAAAAGAAACACTCGTAAATAACAGATAGTGTTTGAGTTTGTGGCTGTGAAGCCCCACAAACCAAACCTGCATCAAATTGGGGTTATTAGCTTAAGCCATCAAGCCATCAAACTTTGGCCCCATATCAGGGATGACCTTGAAGCAGCCGGCCATATTGCTGCGACTTTGGCAACAACTTTAAGTTAAGTAAGTTAAGTGACAAAAAAAATCAAAAACACACTCTTTATCCATGACGTCACAGGTGGGGAGAGCTGTCAGCTCGGACTTGGTCTTGAACTTACATCGAATTCCGTCATTTTCCGGACATTTGCTCAGCACTAAGGCGATTTGTTTACTTAATTTAAATTTCCAATTGCACCCCGGAGACTAGGAGCCAGTGAAATTGTTTGATTTTATTCCGGAATAAATTTTATTCCGCGTGTTGCCGCGCTCGCTTCCAAATGGATTGAAGTAGTCGCGTGGAAGCGCCGCTATAGCTTCGCCCCGGCACTGGACTCTCTTTGGAAAGACCTCCTACCTTCTCCCCCAGGCGGGGAATACAAATATGAGAGACTTGCAAGTCAGCACGATTCAGCACAGTGGGAGCAAAAAGTACTACAGTCGTGTTTCACAATTAAATAGTATCTGAGATGTTATGACTTTACTAAAAGTTAGTTGAGATGAACTTTGAACAAAAATTAAGTTACTATATGGTCAAGACTATTCCAAAGTAAATCATATTTTTTTGTTTTTGAGCCTACTATTTGATTCCAACAATTTATCGAATCTATGATATAATTTAATACATATTTTAGAAAAAATATTTTACTTGAAAAAATATTTATATTTTTATTTAAAACATTAACAGAATTACTCAGCAATTGTTTTATTTAATAAGCATTAGCATTAAAACCGAACCGAAAAACATAATTTTGGTAGCACCTGTAGTTAAGATCAAGAGAAAACAAAAGAAACCAGTTTTTTAAGAGAGAAAGAGAGAATAAGCTTATACTTTATTGATTAAGAGAGTGTGGAATGGGAGAGCTTATTTCATACAAGTGGGTGGGATGGGATGGGATGGAATGGGTGCTATTAGATAAGCCGCTACAGCTGATTGCCTACCCTTGAAAGTGGTTCCACTCTCTCTTATTTCGATTGAGATTCACTGGAAGAGCTGTATTATTTAATTAATTATTACTTTCGTCACAGGAAGAACTGACGACACCGCTTTTTGGGCCTTCTGGGCTGCGGTTTGGTGTGCAGCGCCTGCGCCTCAAAAACATGAAATTCATAGTCCTCGACCGTGTTTAGCCGCATAAAGGAGGCCTTGTTGCCACAGCGATAGCAGTAGTTCGGTGCCGACCAGATGGTGACCAGCTGCTGCTCAAAATGCCACCGATAGCCCTCCTGCACCAGCTGATGAGCCCGGCAGATGTAGGATATGCCATTCCGTTGGACAAACTCGCTCACAACATCTTTGCCAAAGAGATGGCCATGTCCGCGGGGAGATGGTGTCCACCCCGGCTTCTCACAAGGATCGCTCCAAAGAAGATCCGCCATGCCGCCACTGGTCGGTATCTCCACTCGCCGGTCCAATTGCTGAATTTCATCCAACTTTTGAATCTTGGGTGATAGACCTCCGTGGACGCAAAAGATTTTGTCATCTATCAGCGCAGCCAGCGGCAGGAGATCGAAAATCCGGCAGCATAGACGCCACACATTGGAGGAGCCGTAATTGGCCACACATTCCTCGTAGAATCCGTACGCCTTAGTGGCGCTACGGCACTCGTGGTTGCCTCGCAGCAGGCTCACTTGGCCGGGGTGTTGCACTTTCAGGGCAGCCAGCAGCAGGAAGGTCTCCAGACTGTTCTTTCCCCGATCCACAAAGTCTCCCAGGAACAAGTATCGATGCTGGGCAACTGGGCCGCCCAACTGGAGGAGATGAAGCAAGTCCTGCCACTGGCCATGTATGTCGCCGCACACTATCTGCGGACTCTGGAGGCTCAGCAGATTCGGCTCGCCGGAAAGCAAATCAGACAGCGAGTGGCATAGTTGGCGCACCTCCGATTCTCTGGGCAGGCGGGCGGGCACCTGAAGCAACTGCTCCACCAGACGGTCGGCATGGCTCATCCTCCTCGTGCCAACTAAACGGGCGACAGCATCTCTATTTATAAACCGACGACGTCATGAGACTAATGCAAAACCACCAAGTTTGTGGCGAGAAATGCGACAGAAATCTTCGTCTGACAATTATGAAATGTCAGCTAGCAGGAAGAAGCAGTAGCAGAATCAGAAGCAGGATGGGGATGGATGAAGGAGGAGTTATGTAAAAGATATGACTGAACTTTCCGACTTCTTTCCAACTTACACTGCTCTCGACGATTCGCGCCATGGCCCAAGGCGGGTTTTGTGGGTAAAAATCAATGCACCCAGCGGCTGCAGCTTCTAATCCTTATGTAATTCCAAGCCCAATGCAGAGGCACACGCACTTTTTCGTATCGGCACCGCCGACTAACTAAAATGCAGACTATCACAGCGTTGGCGAAATGTTTCACTTTTCACGCACTCTCAGTGTGCGGGTGCTTTCTCTTAAGAGTGACACTGTAAGAAAATGCTTTGCTTGTAATCTTTCGATCAAGAGATGCGTCCCAAGTACTTACAGTGCCTTATCAGAACCGAATAATATTGCAAGAAAAGAGTAATCTTATCAAGAAATTTTGTGGTTTTCAATTATTTTCTCTCACCAACAAACAAAGCGGCACACCAGGGCTGGGTAGTAGGCCTTTTTTTATTTGGTATTTTTACCCAAAGATACTTAACTTACACGAGAATAACATTTTTTTGAATTCCTTTTTCTTTTGCAAAATTTATCCAATGTTTTAAAAATCTTTGATTAGACCCAGATTAAAATAATATTTATTTTTCAATCAGACCATAAAATTTTATCGGTAAAAAAAATACCAAAACAATTACAGTGACCTGTCAACTCTACGATAACGATATGTTTCGTTGAGTCTATCGATATTTCGATACAAATAAATATTTTACACATCCCAAGAGTTCTTCCTTCTTTCGAAAATCGCACGTTGAGCTGACATGGCGTAAGTGTTAAATCCTGAAAAATATATTCAATCCTAGTGTATTTTTGCTTAAATTCTTAATTTTTATTGAAATAACTAAAGTATAATGTAGTTTGTTGAAGTATTTTGCTATCTTGGCAATCAGAAACCAGCTTTTTAGACCTTTTTCCATGTCCATATCAGTTTGGAAATGATTGCAAAAATAAATGTGATTTTTGTGCTAAATATGCAACTAATATGTGGGATGCAAATGTTTAGGCATTGTTTCGACAGTAAATTCATATTTTAATATATTTTACTATAGTATTTTGCTAATTATTGATATTAATTGACAATTTCTTACCCGGCAGATCGAAAGTTTCGCGCGATACCCTGTATGAGGGTGTTAATGGCCTCTTGGACGCCTCCGCCAAGAAGAAGCGTGGCTTCCTGGAAACCGTGGAGCTGCAGATCGGTCTGAAGAACTACGATCCCCAGAAGGACAAGCGTTTCTCCGGCACCGTCAAGTACGTTGTTTAAATCACCTGTGCTCGTGTCTAAATGGAACTCCTTTGGGAGCAGATTTTGCCACTGCATCAGGTAGTCGAGTGCGACAGCAAGCACTCGGCGGACCTTCACTCAGGGTCTTAAATATCTGAGTAGGTCTCCAGCAATGGACACCGCCCCCCTTAACAAAAAAAAAATGAAAACGTGCTCCCCCGTGGGCTTTGTAAGTTTTCCCCTGCCCCCGATCCATGTGACATAAATATTTCCCAATCCATGTACCCCAACTAACTTAGTTTTCATTTTTTATCCGCAGGTTGAAGCACATCCCCCGTCCCAAGATGAAGGTGTGCATCCTCGGCGATCAGCAGCATTGCGATGAGGCCAAGGCCAACAACGTCGAGTTCATGGATGCCGAGGCTCTGAAGAAGCTGAACAAGAACAAGAAGCTGGTTAAGAAACTGGCCAAGTCCTATGACGCTTTCCTGGCCTCCGAGTCGCTCATCAAGCAGATTCCCCGTCTGCTCGGCCCCGGTCTGAACAAGGCTGGCAAGTTCCCTGCCCTGCTCTCCCACCAGGAGTCCATGATCGGCAAGATCGAGGAGGTCAAGTCCACCATTAAGTTCCAGATGAAGAAGGTCCTGTGCCTGTCCGTCGCCGTCGGCCATGTCGGCATGAAGCCCGATGAGCTCGCCCAGAACGTCAACTTGTCCATCAACTTCTTGGTGTCGCTGTTGAAGAAGAACTGGCAGAACGTGCGCTCCCTCCACGTCAAGTCCTCCATGGGACCACCCCAGCGTCTGTACTAGATGTGCTTACATTTTTTAAACATCTAACAATAAATAAAAATACATTTTTGGAATGTAACTAAGATTAGTCTATTGGAATTTATTTAGATTTCAGTGGAACTTATGGTTCGCGCTATGAAATCGCGAGTCTCCAGCCCTGCCACATCCTCCTCGGCGCCTCTGCCTGCCAGTGGCTTAGCTCTGAACTTGGACACGTCCACAGAGTTTCCCCACTCCAGCATGTACGGTTCGCTGAGTTCCTCCAACAGGTTGTGGAGCACGGCGGCGGCTGTTATGATACAGGATGCGGTGTGGAAACTTATGTCCAGCGGCTGGTTGAGGAAGTTCCAGCGGGACACCAGCCGGTGCAGGGCACAGTCGCTCATTTCGTGCAGATGTTCGGCCACCTCGTTGAAGTCATGCTCGTGTGGAGCTGTGGGCTCCTTGTATCGCTGCAGGAGCCATGCCTTGAGGGGATAGTTTTGGTCGACTGGGGCCAGGACGAAGGCAGGAACGGGATGGGAATTGATGTAGAAATTCGGCAAGGCGGTGAGTTTATTTGGGGTAATCGAGAACAATGGCATTCTTGGGGGCTTGCCACAGCCCAGCTGAAGCTGCCGAAAACGCATCCTGTCGTCCAGTAGGTACTCCATGCGCAGCACTGTTCCCCTGGACTTGGGTTCTACACTGGCCCGAATTGGTATCGAACAGACTCCAAGGACTCCAACCAGGGCGGCGGGCATATTGCTTTCGCGATGGAAACCCTTTGCGACACTGTTGCAATCGACGCGACTCTGTGGCAACTGGCGCAGAGCCCTTCCCAGTGTAGACATGACGGCGTTACAGAAGGCCTTTAGACACTTGATAGTTCGATTGCGAGCCATCGAAAATGCAATGGCTATTTGGCTGAGTCGCGTGCCGCTGGCCAGGAAGTACAGAGCGAGTGCTACGCACTTTTCCGGCGCAACTGCTGGAACTCTCCGGGCCAGTACATCCATATTCCGCAAGCTGGGCGTCAACTGTTTGCACAGGGTCTCGAAGGTGCCCCGGCTCACGTGCAGGGTATTGAGGAACTCCTCCTCACTCAGTTCGGGAATAATGTCCTCAAAGAAGAGTTGTGATGGCTCCATGTGCGTCTCCACTATCTGAACTTCAGCAGTTTCGCCATCCTCGCAGTGCTGCTGCTCCTCTGCTGATTCGTCCTCCTCCTGCTCCTCCTCGTCTGCCTCTTCTTCGGCTCTGGCCTGCTTCAGGCGCAGCATTGCAAACATTTCGAGGTAGTTGGCTTGCATTTCTGACATTTTCTGCATAAAAAACGACCGCAACATTCGGCGCCGCCTCCTGGCCTTTTGGTGGGCTCTGCGCCTGTGGGTTATTACGGTAACGCGTACATTTTTCAAGTGCAGGCGGATCATTTTGGCCAGCTTCTCCCTGCGGCTTTGTAAATCCTGGCTGGCAGCTCCATTGCAGGTTTTTAACTTGGACAAGACATTGTTTAAATTGTTTGTCATTAATTCCAATTCTTCTTCCATGTTTTGTTTACCCAAATAATATAATCGTTTTGCAACACTAGGATAACAAAAATCTAAGCTTAAGGCTCATCGATAAGAACATCGATACATTTTTCAATAACGATACAAAATTTAAAAAAATTCAAAATTTTAGAACTCAAAATTGGTTTTATTATTTTTTAAAATAAAATTCTTTCATTAATTATATTTTAAGTAGTTTTACAATTTCAAGCAAAAACTGGGCTTATATTTAGGAAGAATCCCAAGCCATCGAAGTTTGGTGATTTTTTAGCAACAATAATCACCCCGCTATTGGTTAGGGTAAAGTCCTGTGGTACGGTGGACCCGCAGAAAGATTTTAGCAACGATACCTTGGTGGTGTCCGATTCATAAAACTTCAGATTGTCCAAATTGCAATTTACTTCGGGGCCCATGTTGAAATCTAAAAGAAGATTACATTTAAACATAAGATATTTTTAAATTAATTAAGGAAAAATACCGTTAAAGCTTATACGAAGGGGAGTACCAGGCGGGACCGTCAAATGCCAGGAACATACAGAATGGTTTCGTCCTTCGTAAGGAGGATTTTTTAAATAAATTGGATTATTCCCGCTCACAATTATTTCACCGCCGCAACCGCTGGGTAAATTATTTTTAGTGGAATAATAAAACATATTAAGTATTTCTAGTTCATGGCTTTCGATGCGTAGCTCATTGGTTGTTGTAAAAATAGTCCTTGGATCCCACCCTGATTCCGTACTTAAAAACATTGTCTTATTAGTTTTTACATCCGTTATCTGAAAAATAAAATAATTAACTTTGATTTTCATGTGTTATTTTTATAAATTACATTTAAAAATCGCGAAGAGGCTTCGGTAAATGACACAGTCGAAATAAACAGAGTAATGCTGTAACCTTCCGGTACCAGAATATACTCCGTGCAGTTGTTCAAATCAATGGCTGCTATTTCCTGACTAATTGCTGTATAGTTTCGATTACAGGCTACAAAATTATAAAAGAGAATTAATATTAAGAAAAATCATTTTTATGAAATAATAAACTTACCGGGTTTGGCTCGAGCTACAATTTCAAAACCCATTGACTCCTCGAACTCTTCACTGTGGAAATTGAATTCCAGAGGGAAATTGCTGAGATTGTGAATGAACTTGTAGGTTTTGTTAAAGTCTCCACATAGGTATTGTAATCTCTGTAAGGGAGACTTGATCACTGAGAGTTCAAGGACTAATTCTAAAAGAAGTTACATAAGATTTCGAAATTTTCAAGTAGTCCTCGCATTTTCCGGTTTTTGGAGAAAAGTCCTTAAGTCGAAGCCATCGCAAATCGAACTCCACATCTCCTTGCGCTCTAATTGACCAATGGCAATCAATGCTTCCATCATATCCTTTTGTGGTGTTGTCGTATTGAAGTCCTACCGTAACACTCTGAACAAAAAAAGGCCAACTCCATTAACTCCATAAATGTTTAGATTCCAATCTTACCTCATTCGCCTTTATTTCAAATTCTGATGGGCCACACACGGTCTTTTCCATCTGGAGGATCAGCTCAAAGCTAATGTTCCTGGCCCGACTGGCCTTGGCGCTCAACTGGATGGTCAAGTCCCCGTAGGAGCTGAACAACTTGGTTCGGTTAGATCCCAATCCGTAGTACTTGCCTAGGCTTTGGTTATTAATAGCATTTTTATCAACGATCTCGATATGGCTGCAAGTGTTGCAGGAGCCATCGTTAAGTTGCAGCTTCCGCATCTCAACGGAGAGACGGTAGCCCGGGGGAACAGTGGCAGTGAAGTAGCATAGCATCCATTCGGAGGCGTTTACCTGGTATGTCCGCATCAGATTCATGCGGGGCACATCCGCGTCCAGGGTAACAGGTTCATTGCAGTTCGGCGTGAAGCGGACGCTGGCCAGGAAGCCCCGGTGGTTATTGGAGGCATCTGTTACCGACTCGATAAGTGCCTCATTACTGTCAACCATGATGGTGGGCGGAACTGTCTGATTGCCACACAGTTTTCTCACTGGCTGCTCACTGACCACACCCCCGCGATATACGGAAAGACTATCAAATTGGCAACGGGAGGACTCCTCCAGGTCGAAGTACTTGAATTCCAGAACGATGGCATGCTGAGGTGGGGCTGTGACGCGCCACTGGCACTTTGTGTTGTGGGCGTACTTTCCCGCCTCTTCGTCCTGGGGCGGACGCAAGGCGAAGGGCTCACTGTAGTTGCCACCACATCCGATTAGCTGAAAGCTTATGTCAAAGAATCGTGGGGAGGTGGACTGGATCTGCAATCGCAGCCTTCCGTATCCATTCACCTCAAAGTCCGGGCACATCCGGCCGACGCTGTTCTCCACCCCCTGGCCATCTCGACGGTACACCTCAAAGTGGTTCATCTTGCAGAATTCTTTGTTCCAAGGACGAACTCTTCCCTTGACATTAACCACTAACTGGTGTTCCGTTTCTGTAAAGAACTCATAGCTGCAGTTGAAATTTCCAAAGTCTGCTAACGATCTCGGATTTCTGAGTGTCTGTAGATCGAATGTGGCTCGGATGATAACATCACAACTGGGGGAAACAATAAAGCTGAAACCGTCTCCGGTTATGTTGCTATTTGTACGGAATATCACACGTAATCGGGTGGATTGCACTGAAAGGACCCCGGGTGGCTGGCGACCGCAGAGACTGATTATTTCCTCATACTCTGATATGGTCTTGTTGTAACTTTCGATGCTCAGTCGATCGTTGGAACAGTTGGGTGAGGATTCGATAAAGAAGCGACCCTGGAACTCGACACGAAGTGAGGGTGCATTCTCAGCCTCAAACTCCCAGATTTTTTCCATATTATTGACGTAATCAATGCTGTTTATTGTCACGGGGGCCGAGGGTCTCCGAGCTACGCGTATTATGCTCCCTGAGCCCAAGGATTTTCTTGCCACTAGCGTAAAAATACTCCTGCCCGGAACCCTTCGCTCGGAATGGTAAAGAATCCTGGATGTTGGGCGGCTCAAAACAGTGGTTTTGTTTAGCATTCCACGACAATACCGATCCACCTCAATGCTGCCACTAAAGATCACTATGTACTCCTGCTCGCAGCTGTCCGTGAGGCTGACATTTCCAACCAAATAATATCCCCTACTTGATGTTAATGTCCAAACGCACTCCACTTCCCCGTAGTCTTCATCCACGGTGTTTAGAAACTCTGGAGTGCCGATGGAAAGGTCCTCCGATGCTAAGTGTAGTCCGCCACAATTGTGTCGCCTGTAGGAAGCCCTGAAGCGTTTCAACATCACCCTCTCACTATTCAACAGGGTAACGCGTCCGGATTTGGTGGACAAGGATACGAAGGTATTGGTGACATTAAAACTCATCGGTTTGTCCGCCATTCGGAAGTCGTCATCCCTAAATGTTACAGCTGGACTGCCTTTGGTCACGAACAGATACTCTTCCACCTTAAAGGTGATGGTCGTTCCTATATTGCCAACGAACTGGATGCTGCAGAAGTAACTGGTTAGCTGGGAAAGACTTTGTATGGACAGGGTTCCAGATGCCTGATCACCAATATTCCATGGACACACAGATGCTTCACTGGAACTATAACGAGCACGCAGCACTGTCCTGGATAAGTCCATTTGATTAGTGATTATAGAGACGAGCATGAAGTTATCCGTAGACTCAACAATTCCACTGCCCTTGTAGGTGCCGTTGAGACGGATTTCCGTGATCTTCGATAGAGAGTTCGGGTCGTTGTAGAAGGTCAACTGAGGCAAACCCACCATATATCGAATGCCAACAGATCTAGAAAATATTTTTGAAATCAATCAGAAATAAAACTCAATACCTCTTATTACCTGTTAGTATCATTGCGGTTTACAATTCGAATATCGGGGAGGTTAAGGAACTCCAAGCGGACTCGCTGACCCTTGGGAACTGTGATCATCCACCGACAGATTCTCACCCAGGTGGAGGGCTCCATGGCGGAGACCTCAAGTGTTCCGGAATCGTTGTCCACAGTCCGCGAGCAAGTTCCATAGGCACGTCTATAGTTTATCTTGAAGCCTCTAAAATTGTTGACGTTACTGATGGCCAAAAATCGAATGGCCACCGCATTGGTGGTGAGGGTGAGTGTTGTGGGGGTGACTGTGCTTCCGTCCAGGACGGCCAGCTGAGCACCCTCGTTTGCCAAATCCACAATTTCCAGGCGATCACTGGTTTTCTCCGAAGACATTCCATTGGCATCGTAGGGAATATGCAGATCCGTGATATTTAAGAAGATATAGTTATCCTTCGGCAATCTGATGCTGTACACACACTCCGATGGCCTAGAATAGCCGCCTGGTATGGGATAGTTCTCCGAATTAAGTGTTCCCAACTGTCCGGTGAATTGGCCACCACATTTGCTGAGGGAGACGTTCAATCGGAACCCGCCGCTGGGCTCATCCAAGTCCGACTGATAGTGAATCAGGAGCATATTTCTGGTAGTGCGAATCGTGGCTTTAGGCTTGCGGCACGTACGGATGAGCTTGCGGGCCAAAGTGGTGGAGCCGTCAAACATTTCCACGAACTCCTCGTTGCAATGGCGTCGATTCAGCTCGACGGGATCACCGAAATCTACAGAAATGGTTTCCCCAACGGGTGCTAACACCATCCAGGTGCAGTCTGCATGCGGATGTGGCAGATACGGATAGCCCGGAGATTTAATCTCATAGCTGGGAGCCAGCTGGGTCAGCTGAATCTTTCCATCGCATTCGCTAAACTCCCGGAACGTAAGATTCCATCTATTTTCAAGATGATCGGGAGCATTTACTGGTTGATTGTATTTCACGAAGGCGTGCGAGCCATTCGTTCGATAGGAAGTCGTCCGAAAACCATACTGATTGCAGAATTTTCCTTTGGGCAGCAATGGAGCCAGTGCATCCAATCCGTCATAAATGACACCGAATGTCTGGCAAGCACCTCTTGCCGTGTTCCACACTCTTCCGCTATAGTACTGAATGGTTATATCTATTTTACGTCCGGGCCTCACCTCAATGTGCCAGGAGCAGCTTGGTTCACCAATTATAGTTGACCACAGAATCGTGCCCACAGTCCCGGTCAAATTCGAGCCGCAAGCGGTATGAAAATGAACTCGAAATCCCTTGCCACTGATTGAGGCGTCACTGTGGAACTCAAGTCTCAAATTTGGCGTTCCATGAACTGTGGGCTTTGGTACAGAACTGTTTGAAATCATCTGGCATACGTGCAGTGCATCCTTCCAGTGGCTCAAATCGTTGGAGGTCTGAACTTTCAGATAGTCAGCCGAGCATTCGGGGAACTCCTCCAATTGAAGATCGCTTATAGTCGCGATAACGTGGCGCGTGGGATTCGCCGGCTTGAAGATCCACTCGCACTTCAAGTTGGGACGATATCCGATTGGATATCCTGGCGACGTTCGAGACAAAGTGGGAGAGCCAATGATGTACTCTTTGGTGCACTCGTTGGAGGCTTGAGAGGTGATGTTACCTTCGGCCACCTCCCCGGAGAGTGCGTGCCATTTAATCCGGAATCGGTTCAGCTCGGCGTTGGTGGTCTTCAGCAAGATCACATTGCTGCTGGAGGTGAATCTCCAGGGGCTGGCTTCTATTTTAACCTCCAAGCCAGTGTCGTCGTATCCATCAAAGAGCTGGAAGTCAATACAATTAATGAGGGACCAGAAGAGTGCTTCATCTCTCCGAATTTACCATCAATCCTGCTATGTATTCCTCAAAGTCCAAGACCAAAACCATATCCCGACTCACATAGATCCTCCAACTGAATGGTTCTTCCTCGCCGCGCACGAAAAGCGGTGGCGGTGACTCTATAACTCCATTGGCGCCCGTGGTTATCTCCATGTTGTGGACTGAAAAAATAAATAATATGATTTAAGGACAATTGATCCTTGAAACTAACTCACCATAGTTCCAGTTGAGTCGGAAACCTCCAGCCGAATGGCCTGGTGCGCTCCGGAACTTGATCCACAATGGTGATTTAACAACTAAGGATCCTGTCGGCATTTTATTGTCACAGTACACTCCTATCAGTTGTCCCGGAAAGTCGTTTCTCAGCTCCAAGAAGTCCTCGTTGCAATGCTCCGATCGCACAATGTCCAGGGACTCGAAAGAAACCTCCAAGGCATTGCCCGGTTTGGTATCAATCGTCCAGATGCATTCAACGTTTGCCGGATAGCTGTCCGGATAGTTGGGAGAACTGAGACTACTCCGCGGCAATGAGATATTTCCGCCACAAGTATTCTCCAGGCTACTGTATTCCGCCTGGAGCCGGATACCGTTGCTCAGGATGCGCACATTGTTCGCAGGGACAACCAAATTAGCCGGATGACTGGCGCACATTTGGAAGAGGATCACCTCGTCGTCATCGTTGAGGATTTGTAGGCCGGCTGTGCAGTTGCCGGAGGGCAACGTGCACTTCGGGCACTCCAGATTGTTGAAGTGAAGGTACATTTTAGTGCCCTCCGGTGAACTGAACCGCCAATCGCACGCCTCGTCCATCCTGGATCGCAGGTAGCCCTGCCCATTCCTCAATGGTCCCCCGCACTGGCTCTGGAAGTGCATCGCGAATCGGCCCCAGGACCCGGCCTGCGCCTTGAAACGAACCTGCAGTTTCTGTCCATGGACAACGCTAATGCGAGGCGTCTCCTCTCCGCACGCCTTCTCCAGGAACTGCTCCGTGCCGTCCGCCTCCAGCTTGGTGAGCTCCACGAAACTGGCGGAGCAGTTGGCGGAATCTGTGAGATTCAGCTGATCAAACCACAATCGGATTCCATAGCTATTGGTGACCTAAAACCGGATATATTCAGATACATCAGGATAAGTCCTAACAATCCTGATTCTTCACATACCTGAACAATCCAAATACACTCCACACTTGTCGTGAAGTTCTCCAAGTTGCTGCTGTCCTGGATATCATGGAAACCGGGAGTGGTTATGATCCCATTGCTGGCTGTTATGGAGCCACCACATTTGGGCGGCACCTGAACGTAACTGGCTTTGAAGTACTTCCTGGCCGGAGTGGAGCCACCAACAAAATGCACCCTCAGCTCATGGCCCGGCGATCTGAAGTGCTGAGTCTGGGTCTCCTCATGGCAACCGACATATAGGTCTACTGTTTTGTTAAAGCCAGCGGGAGCGGTTACTTTTATCACATCCGTATTGCCGCACGCACTCTGGGATGGCTCGAAGTGGACTTCGTGGAGCAGGAGCATGATTTGTTTGCCCTCGGGTGCCGTGATGATCCAATCGCACTCCATGTCCACGCTAAATGGCAGTTTCGGTGATTCGAAGCTCCCACCGATCTGACGGAAATGTTCTCCGCATCCCAAGCGACGATACTCCGCCCGGAAGCCCTGCCTCTCTATCATATAGTCGCTGGTGAATTGAAGGAGCAGTCGATTCCCAAGACTGGTATAGGAGGGTAAACGAAAGTCCTCCATATACAGATGCTGTTCGTGGACCACTTCATTGTCTTGCATATCGATGAGCACCAGATGATCTTCGCGGGTTTCCAACGATAGATGCGAGAAGACGAGCTCCAAGTGATTGGAGCGTCCCCCTCCCCGTATGTCCCATTCGCAATTTAAATTCGGCAAATATGATTCCGGGAAGTTTGGTGATTCAATGGCACCCTCTAGACCTTCCAGACGCACTCGGCATTCGGTTTCATAGTCCAGCTCAAAATTCATATCCACATCGGCACTGACGTCGTATCGGACCAGGACGCGGTTACCGGTGGATCTCAGTTTCAGGGCTGTGGTGCCGTTACAGACCATATTCATGGCATGACTGGACGTTGTGGGGCCATCATAGATCACCAGAAATCTGTCGCAGATGGACTGCGTACTGCTTTTCAGGTTCAGGCTGACTCGCGATCCTTCGGCCACGACAATTCGCCAATCGCAGGCAACGGCGCTCTTTTCAAATTGCAAATGTGGCGAGTGTATGGAGCCCGTTGCAGAAGTGAGAGTGCCCCCACAACCTGCCCCGGTCTGTTGCCACTGCAGCAGGAATCCCAACATCTCAATGGAGCTGTCGGAATGAAACTTAAGGAACAGGTCGTGACTGTAAGATGGAATCCGGGCTGGGATGTTACTGCTGTATCTGCCTATCAGCGGAGAATCTTCCCCGTGTCCGTTTCTATTAGATGGGTGGCAGTGCATTAGTGTTGAAGCTAAACTGGAATTTCGAGATCATTTTCATACCTAATCTCCAGCCAGTCTCCGAACCATTCACCCATTCCCTCCAATGTAAAGTTTTTCACAATCAGTTCCAGTCGGTGGCCAACTGGCGCTTGAATGTGCCAAGTGCAGTCCGTGTTGGGGCTATAGGGATTTGGCCAATTCGGAGACATAATGTATCCGAAGCGAGTGTTAAATGTGGCACCACATTCCACTAATCAAAATAAAATATTTATTTAAATATTTTGAATAAGTGATGTAGGAATTACCTTCCTTAACCAATTCATAACTCAAATCTACAAGGTCTATACCATTTCCAGGTCGTAGGATTATTGTAATCACATCTCCATAAAAATAATCCTCAAAGTGTCCAATATAGCTAAAGAAATCCAAAACAATAACAAACAATATGGAATCAGGATAATATCTCTTTTACCTTTGGATTAAAGTTCCGGGACTGGTGCTATTGTCATAAACATATGTAGTTGCATTATACCCCAATGATTCGGCACGAAGCTTCTTCCTTCCTGGAAGCTCGTAAATTAATTGGCAGAAATGTCGGAGGGCCACCAATATTCTTCCTTTGACCTTGGTAATATAGCCTCCACAGGTTGGGCTACGAATATTGGTGTACTGTAGTCGAAGTCCACGTCCGTTGGATGATCCGTGGAACACTAGACTAAGGACATTGCTCTGGGACACCATATGAAGGTTGCTGGCCGATTTCACAAATCGTTGTGGCTCTTCACCACGTGATAGATACATCTATATAAGTCCATATAATCCTAATTATATCTTCATTCGATGGTGAATCGAAAAAGTACTTACGTCCAGGTAGTATTCTTGCTTCTCATTATCAGAAGTTCCGAAGGAAAGATCCGTAATGTTAATATCGGCTAGAAAACCGCTTAGCAGAGTTATATTATATATACAGGTCATATCGACCGGATAGGAATTGGGGTAGTTGGGAGTGGTGATAATCCCCGAATTCCCATAAAAACTACCACCGCAGACTATAAATTAAAAATTTTCGTTGAGAGTTCAAGGTTCAGTTCAGAGTTAGTGCACCCACTCACCTCGTTTGTAGCTTAAAGTAAACGTATAATCTAGGTTTAGGCCAGTCAACCCGTATTCGTACCGCACCAGGATCACATTACTGCTGGAAGTTAGTGGTTCCATCTCTCTGACCATCGGTCCACACAAACGTTGCATTAGGCGCGACTCTGGGGTGCGTCCATCAAAGATCTCAATTTTCTGCATCGTGCAATTCTCTGAATTCAAAAGATGCACATGGTCGAAGAACAGCTTAACCTGCGTCCCATTCGGCTGTTCGATAAGGTAGAGACAGACCTCGAATTGCATGAGGCCACTGATTATTCCACTGGGCTCCGTGAAGACGCCCCCGCATCCCGGGTCGCCGGACACCACCTCGTAGTGCAGTTGAAACGAACTGTCCGAACGTTGGTTGTCCGTATGAAATTTCATGACTATGCTGTTGGAGGAACTGTGAAGGGGTTCCGGCTGGGCAGATCGACAAGCCTGGAGTAGTTTGCGGTCCGAATCGTAGACCTTCAAATAATCCTCGGTGCAGTTCTCCGCTCCCAAATCGCTGCTACCCAGATGAATGGCGTAGAATCGAAGGAGAAGCCGGGTACCATAAGGTGCGATCAAATCCCAACGACAGTCGAGACCGGGACTAGCCTGGCCAGGATAACCGGGGGACCTCAGCACCCCGTTCTGGCCGAGGGTAAGGTTATCGAGAGTCTCCCCGCAGGAGAAGTTCAACGAGTTCCATACCACTCTAAATCCCTTGCTATGGGTCTGATTGTCGGATCGGAACCATAGAAAGGCCTGGTGTTGGGACGTGATGAGCGTTCCGTTACCCTGGGGCAGTCGGGAGCCACAGAATCGACCAATCATTGGTGTGGTTAAGGAACTGCCATCGTGCACTTGAAGGAAATCAGCGGAGCAGTCCGGACTCTCCTGCAAATCGAACTGGGTGAAGGTCAGGTTGAGTATGAAACCGGGATCGGTGCGGATTATAAAGGGACACCGTTCGTTGGCTTGGTAAGTGCCGTCATTAGCATTGGGTGGGAAATTAAGTACTCCGACTGGCCCGCGGAGAGTGACGCCGCAATAAATTCGCCGGTGGGCGCATTCGGTTCCAGTGAAGCCAGCTGGACAGTAGCACTGGTAGGTGTTGCCCGGTAACAGGCGACAGGAGCCTCCATTGAGGCAAGGACTTGGATGGCAGGCGTCCGAGGAGTTGCAAAGGGCGCCCATGTAGCCAGGTTGGCAGATGCAAGAGGTTCCTCTGCCGTTCTCCACGCAGGTTCCATTGTTCAGACAGGGGTGTTCATCGCAAGGTTTTCGGTTGGGGTCTCTGGTGCATCCATCGGAGCCATAGCCATGACCGTAGCTGCCCACCGGACAGGTGCACACCATCGTCCCGGAGATGTACTCGCACTTGGCCTGCGGATGGCAGATCTGCTCGTGGTCGCAAGAATTCGAATTGGCTGCCGTACAGTTGCGGCCGTCCCCGATCCAACCCGGCGGACAGCGGCCACAGATGTGTGAGCCCTCGGTATTGAAGCACCTTACACGAGGCTGAAGACTACAGCCTCCGTTATCTTCTCCGGCACACTCGTCCACATCCCGGCAGATGCGTCCGTCGCCAGTGTAACCAGGTGGACAGGGACCGCAGCGAAAACTGCCTGGAAGGTTAATGCACTCGCTGTGGCAGGGATTCACCCGAGGCTCACACTCGTTCACGTCTCTGGAGCAGGGACTCGCCGTAGCCGCCGTGGCATTAGCATCCGCCCACGTCCATCCCTGATTGCAGACACAAACATAACCGGCGGCGTTGGAGGTCTGGATGCAGGTTCCGTGCTCCCCGCACAACTCCGAGGCTCCAACGCCCAGGCAGGAGTTCCGTCGTACTCGACAGTGGGTGCCGCTGAAGCCGTTCCGGCAAACACAACTGTAACGGGGACTAAATTTAAATTTCTCTGGTCTAGGAGGGGGTGTCATCAAACCCACCTAAAGCTCCCCGGCGTATTGATGCACTGGCCATTATTCAGGCAACCGGCTAAATCCGTTCCCGCAAACTCGGAGCACTCGTTCACATCATCCTCGCAAGTAGGACCCTCAAATATAAGGAATAATATTTTTAAATACGGATTTATGATTTTGTTGAAAACGGAAACATGACTTCGAAGTGAAAAAATACGCCCCATAATATGGTTTCTTTTTTCGGGGAAGACGCCCCCGTCGAGGTACTCACTTGCCAACCGGCTGCACATACGCACTGGAATGCCAAGTAGGCATCATAGCAGGTTCCTCCGTTTTTGCAGGGATTACCCATGCACTCGTCCATGGCCAGATTGGCGGTCAGTGTTAGCAGGGTGGCTCGTAAACGCTCCACCCGCCGCAACTGACGGCGCAGATTCCGTTGACTGAAGCTGCCCCGTAGAGTGTTGTTCCGGGAGTTGAAGACTCGATTCTGCATCCTTGTCATTTTACGCTCCACGCCACGGAACTGATCCTTGACGACGTCTACGGAGAGGGGTTCTCTGCGAGCCACCGCCGCTCGACCGGCCAGGATCGACTTGCGCCTCCGGAGCATTGTGACCACATTCACATCGTTGATCAGCAACGAGGATGCATCGCCCATCAACCGGAGGGTTATGTTCTGGTCTCTCCCAGCTTCGATCACCAAGTTGTCATTTGGTTTTCTTGAAATTTTAGCACGTTGCCCCAAATCATCGGGTGATCCCTTTATGGATAAGATTTGAAGGCACAAAAATAGCACTATGGATAAACTTGAATATTTAAGTGGCATTTTTAATCATTTTGGGATGAAAACTGCACAAATATATTTCTATTTTTATGGTTTCTTTAAACTAATAATCCAAGTGGGGTTTTTTAGAGGACCGAATACGAATTGATCTTCACAAGAGGCGATATCCACGGATACTGGTACCGAACCATCATCGATTTCGGAATTTATAAACCCCAAAAGTGGGCGTTTCCGATACTAGAGGGAATCTATTGACTCTGTACTATGGAATAGTGATAGAAACGGCAAGATAAAGTGTCTATTCTATATTATAATTATACATATATATTAACATTTAAATTATTGTATTTTAAGTGTTCCAAACACGAGATGATTAATCATATTTGACCTGATCCCAAGTTGAATCTGAACTCATTCACACTCAACTGATAAGATTCTGGTTCTTACAATAAGACTGAAACTGAAAACGAATTGAAACGATCGTTTTTTGGTTGAACCTCTTGGTGGGTAATTCGGAAGAGGAAATTTAAGAGGTTCTATGGTGTAATGGTTAGCACTCTGGACTTTGAATCCAGCGATCCGAGTTCAAATCTCGGTAGAACCTTAAATTACGTTTTTTTCTTAAAATAAATGTAGGATTGATTTATTAATATTTTTAAAAGAGTAGTAATATATCAGGGTTTGAAATGTCAAGCTTTATTTTAAAAATAAATTAAAAACACCTATATAATTAGTTAAAATAAGATTAAGACTCATCTGAAAGAGTTCTGAAGCCCTGCATTTGAAAGTTTATTAAAAATATATAATATATTTATTGCATTATCAGCTGACACCCTATTGGGTGCAGATAATCCCTGAAATTGGTTTCAATTCAAATGAAAGCAAAGCCTAATCGGCAGTGACCTTGTAAGCAATTTGCACAATATTTGACATATTAAGTCGGTATCTAAGAGATAAGCAGATACATATGTATCTGTTGTATGGCTTTCGCCGCCATGACAACGAAAGTGAAAGCAAATTTAATCAATTTAGTTGTGGGAAATAAACTGCTATCTGTAGAGCAGAGTACGTATATATCTAAGCAGATATAGTCAGTCTTTTATGTACTATTTTTAAATATAAAAACAAAAATCAGCTGCTGCTAGTTCGAGCCCCCAACTAGGGAGACTTGTTGTTCCATATTCGTGTACATTTGTTGCTCTCCGTCGTTCAGTCGCGAACGAGTCGTCGAGTGGATCTGGACATCATCCAATCAGTCCTCTAAAAAAATAATTTTTTCGCATTATAGACACACCAGTGGCATTATGTCAATTTTCTCAAAAATGCTACTCTTTCGTGGGGGTGAGAAAATTATATATAATCTTTATGTGCTATTTTTTGTAGAATTTTATTTTAAACATGAATTCATAAGATTTTTTTTCAATAATTTTTAGACTCTAAAGACATAGAATCCTTGTAAAAACTAGAAAGATTTTTTCAATTTAAATATTTGAGAATTATATCCAATATATAATACCTCCATAACCTCTAGTAGCTGGACGTCATTACAGCGCTGCGGCTCAGACTCAACTGCGGGATATCCTGAGCACCCAGCTGGCTGGGATTAAGGAGGCTGGCACCTTCAAGGCGGAAAGAATCATTACCTCCTCCCAGAGCACTCAGATCACCGTGCAGGGAAGCGATCAGAAGATTTTAAACTTTTGCGCCAACAACTATCTTGGATTGGCGGTAGAAAAATAAAATTTATATAGAAATCAATAGATTTTTAAAGATTTTTTCAATTCCAGAACAATCCGGAGATTGTAAGCTACAGCCAGAAGTTGTTGGAGCAATATGGTGCCGGACTGTCCTCCGTACGGTTCATTTGCGGTACCCAGGACATCCACAAGCAGTTGGAGCGCAAGATAGCCCAGTTCCATGGACGCGAGGACACCATCTTGTATGCCTCCTGCTTCGATGCCAACGCCGGTCTGTTTGAGGCCATACTTACGCCGGAGGATGCCGTCTTCTCCGATGAACTCAACCACGCCTCGATCATCGACGGAATCCGGCTGTGCAAGGCCAAGAAGCAGCGCTACAAGCACCGGGATCTTGCCGACCTGGAGCAGCAGCTGAAGGCCAGTGATGCCCGCCTCAAGCTGATTGCCACCGATGGTGTCTTCTCCATGGACGGCAACATTGCTCCCCTGGCCCGCATCGTGGAACTGGCCAAGAAGTACAATGCTCTTGTGTTTGTCGACGAGTGCCATGCCACTGGGTTCTTTGGAGACACTGGAAGGGGCACTGAGGAGTACGACAATGTTATGGGTGAGGTGGATATCATCAATTCCACGTTGGGCAAGGCTTTGGGTGGAGCATCTGGTGGTTACACTACCGGACCCTCCGAGTTAATCACATTCCTGCGCCAAAAGTCCAGGCCGTATCTGTTCTCGAACACGCTGCCGCCCGCGGTGGTGGCGGTGGGTCTGAAGGTGATGGACATGCTCCTCACCTCCAGTGAGCTCACCCAGCGTGTCCAGAGCAACACTCAGCGTTTCAGGAAGGCCATGACCAAGGCCGGATTCACCATTGCCGGGGAGAATCATCCCATCTGTCCAGTGATGTTGGGCGATGCTCGTCTTGCTTCCAAGTTTGCCGACGAGATGTTGAGTATGTTTTGCCTCCCATTATCCTGTGACTCCTTATTAAAGCTAGTACCTTTACAGCTCGAGGTATTTATGTCATTGGCTTCAGTTACCCAGTGGTTCCCCAGGGCAAGGCCCGCATCCGCGTTCAAATCTCTGCCGCCCATACTGAGGCGGAAATCGATCGGGCTATTTCCGCCTTCATCGAAGTGGGTCGTTCCCTGAAAGTAATCCAGTAATTCGTGGACATAGCTACTGGATCTAGTATTGAATGTGGCATTTATATTAAAGGAAATTGCATTTATAAACCATATCTTAAAATGAGTGTAAGAAAACAGCCCTTTTAGCAATAGCTCTGTGTGTATGAAGTTGCTTTATTTGGTTCGTAAGATTAACTAAAAAATAATCATTTACTAGGTAAACAATAGTCTGTTGCAGTTGGGGTTTAATCCATTAAACTTAAGCTTAAATTGCACGTAAATGAAGGACTGGCCCAAGTCGGTAAATGCACGCGCCAACTTATTTGAGCACAATAACACAATTACACTTAAAAATCAATAACAAATAATTGGGTTCAGGTAACAAAAAAGAATAAAACAAATAAGGAGAGTGTGTCTGGGTTTGGTCGGCTGGTTGAATCCTTAAAAACCTATGGCTTTAGCTAAAAAAAATGGGAAATTTAAAATGTAGTTCTCTATAAGTCGCGTAAAAAACTTTAAAATGTCTTAATGCCACGTAAGTTCAAGGACTCAAGCCGAAAGGAAACTTTTACAAAGCGCGAAATGTGAGTAGATTGGGCTAGGGTACTGAGGTGTACATATTGCAATGACTATAAATACTTTGGTTAGTTTTGTGTTCGCTTGAGATTGGTTAAATTCAATTTAATTCGATTCGATTCGAGTCTATTTCGACTACTTGTTGACCAGGCCGCGAGCCTTCGGATACGCAGAGGCGGGTTTCTTGGCCGGGACCCGGCCCGTGGGTGGACGGCGGTTGGAATCGATGGTGGAGCCGGCACTCGGCAGTCCCCGGCCGGATTTGATGTTCCGCACGGCGGGAACAGAAGCACCAACAGCTGTGGCCGTTCCCGTACCCGCTCCTCCGTTTGCATTGGCATTAATTATATTCTCCAGCCGGCTGCGCAGTGAATTGGTGTGCGAGTCCACGATGTCGATGTCGTCGCTACCCGTTTGCATAGCCTGGGCGAGGACCGCCTTCAGCGATGCGGATACCTTGGGTGTGCGGTATTCCTGGGTCGTACGGCAGGGCATTTCCAGCTCATAGCTAACAATATTCTCGCTTTTGAAACGTAGGGAGCTGGGGGCATTCGACTTTCCCTCCTGCAAAGCGTATTCGGATATGGGTCTTCTCCGCTGCGGATGGGACACCGGACGCTTGCTGCTGAATTTTCCATCGCCCCCCGGAGGCGTGGGCAACGTCATCGATGAAAACTTCCACTCTTCCTGCTCCTCGTCGTACTTGGCCTGGGTGTACAGACGCTGCTTCACCTCAATGGGCACAAAGTTGTCAATGATCAGCAGCTGCCGCTTCAGTTCCTTGACCAGCTCGTTCTGGGCCATCTCCAGTTCGCGCAGATCTTGGTTGTGATCGGACTTGCAGTCATTTAGCTCCTGCTGCAGGGCCAAATACTTGGCGTAGCACTTAGATAGCTTGCGCTTCTTTAGCTCCACTTCCTGTTCCAAGGACACGTTGCGCTCGCGTATCTCCAGAGTAGTCTCCTCCTGAAGCTCCAGCTGCTGCTGGATCTCAATCTCTCGCTTTTTGCGCTCTGCGATCTCCACAAGCTTCTTTTCCAATTCAATTTGCCGCTCGCTGTAGGTGTCCAGCAGATTCTTGCCACCGCGCACCAACTGACCCTCCAACTCAGCCAGCTTGGCTGCCAACTTGGCGTTTTCCACCCGTTCCCGCTCCAGTTCCTCATTGGATTTGGCCACTTCGGCCTCATTCTCCTTATCCGACTCGGGCTCATCGCCTTCCGGATCGCTCTCTTCCTCTACTTGCGGCTCCAGCGTAGATGTCTGCAAGGAACCAGAGATTTCTTTCGAAACGTGCTCCTTTTTGGGCTTCTTTACTCGCTGCTTCTTGGCCGTGGCCTGCTTTTCATTGCGCTGTTGCTGCTGTGGAGCAATGAGTCGCTTGAGCCGCTCGATCTCCGCCTGGTATTCCTTCAGCTTGGCATCCTGAGGATCCTCGTTCTTGACGGGCTGGTTCTGGATGGACTTAGCACGCGAGGCGTATCTCAAAGTGGTCAGTGTTTCGTTATAGTTGTAATTGGAGGGCCCGATGTTGGCGATCATTATGGTCTTTGAATTGCCTCCCAGGGAGTCTTGCAGCAAACGGGTGAGCTTGGAGTCGCGATATGGAACGTGGGGCGAGCTTTCTGCCAAGGCGGAGATCACATTTCCCAGCGAGGAGAGGGCCAGGTTGATTTTGCTGGCTTCCTTCAAGCGCTCTGCCGAGGCTCCAGTCTTCGACTGCCGCTCGCTGCCCGCCAGATCGATGAGGTTCAGCTTGCCCACCTTTATGGTGTTTGTTTCAGTGTCGCACATCTCAATCTTGATCATGAATATGGCATGCGATCTGGAAAACAAAGGGTTAGTGTAATTTTCTTGGATGAAATACAAAAACCCACCTGGAACTGTGCTCATTCATGTTGGTGAACCCCACAGTTCTATTTTTGTTGCCCAGCTGCATCACCCGTACCATGTCGTCCACGCTCTTGCAGTTAATCGCATGCAGATTGGGCACATAGACTCCCGATCCCCGCTCCCGCACTTCCAGCTGCTTAGAGTTCGGTTTCAGCAGATCACGCAGCTCCTCCATGTAGATCTCCAGGTATGAGACGTCAACCAGGAACTGAAAGTTCTCGGTGCGGTTGATATGCAGCCAGATCTGCTCGAAGGTACGCGGTATGATGCCCATTAGTTCGTCATTGCCGCGTACGCCCTCCATTGTAAAGGTTTTTCCAGTGCCCGTTTGTCCATAGGCGAAGATGCATCCATTGAAGCCTTCCAAGACGGAGCTTACGAGGGGAAAGACGACTTCATGGTACAATGTCGTCTGCGTAGCGGTGGCATCGTATGCAGCATCGTAGGTGAAGACCTTGCGCTGCTCCTTGTTCGCATCCACCACGTTTTGGAGCTCCACCACGCCCCGATTGGGATAAACGTTGACCACTTCCGGTGAGCCCTCGGTCCGCTCCCGGTTGCTCATCGGCCTGCACCGGACCACCACCTGGACACATTCGTTGGGTGTCTGGCTGCCGGCGGTGCCCGGGCGCCTACTCTTCGCACTCATTTCGCTGCTATGACTAAGGTTGCTCCTCCTCTGCTCCGCTCGTCTCTCCACCCCTCTCTTCGGCCAACAGAATTCGGGTAGCTGTAGCGACGGCAAACAAATGACGAATAAAATCAATAATCCACTCCTGACGCAATCGTAAGCGTTCAAAGTCTTTTTCTAAACTTTTCACGCATTGCCGAAATCGTGTTGTTAACTGGAGCAATTGGCAAACGAATTTGGCAATTTACTCTTATTACCTTTTATGTTGAAGCCAATTACTTCACCTTGAATTCGATTTTTTTGTCTCAGCTGCGAATAACAGTGGTTGGCTCAGATGCGCAGTGTGACCATATGCACAGGTGCAAATTTATCCATCGATACAAAATTAGTTACTTTTGTGCGAATTTTTAAAAAATACAAGTTTTTGAATATTATTTTAATTATTTTCCAGCTCAAAATTTCAAAACATCTAAATTAAATTTATTTGATTTTTTCCTATTTCTCTTGTTTTATAATTTTATTTAAAATATTGTCAATACCATTTACTTTTTTCGCGATTTGCTTGATGAGGATGAAGAGTTAACTCCTCGTTTTCGTTTGTTGAGGGGATTTCGAGGATCGTAGGCATCGTACCAATCATCTCCTTTACTGTTAGCATCCTTGGCCAAAACAGGGGCCGTGCTATTGAAATTCAAGGTATGAGATAACCAGTCGTCTCCGATTATTTCCTGTTCAACTGCTTTCTCGTCTAGTTCTTTGGGTTCGGGATCACAATCTTCAGAACCACTTTTTTGCTTCAGGTTGTCCAGTTTCGTACGGAATTTGGATAATAGGCCCAAAGTAAATTCCTCCCTAAAAAAGGATACAATTTATTTAGAAAATTTAAAGAGCTGAAAAGAAGGTAAGGCCCACCTTGACTGTCCTTTGGGTTGGAGTTTCACTTTGGCGGTATATTTCTCCTTGGACTGTATAAAATCTTTAATATAATGGTTATCGGTAGCTCCTTTGATTTCCTCCTTTGAGACCTTCTCCTGGGTACTTTCAAGTAGTTTGTCTTTGTTTTGCTTGTCCATTTGATATTGCTTTTTGAGCGACGCGATTTCCTCTCGAATCTTGGATCTGGAATGGCAAAATGTTAATAAATGTCAATGGGAAAAGTATTTAATTTCAGGAGCCTACTTTTCTTCGGATATTTTTCGACTTTGTTCCTTTTCTCGGGTCATCAAAACATCCTGGTCGTCGTCTGAATCACTTTCTTCTACGACTTCTTTTACTTTCTTATCTGAACGACTGCTTGAACCCTTTGATAGTTTTTTTTTGACGAGATCTGAGTAGGACTTTGATGAAGACTTCTCCATGTCTTTATCTTCTTTGCAATCGTCGGAAAGAGGTTCCTCGCTGTCGGCTTTTTCAACGTTCGGCACTCTTATTGGTTCTTTGCTCAGTTTGGGGTCATCCACATTATCGTGAAGAGATTTGGCCTTCCCGGCGTTTTTTTTAACGTAAACATTGGTTTCCTCCTCATCACCCTCGGCTTCTTCTCCAAAGGAAAGTAGTCCAAAGTTTCTGGTGGGATTAAAGAAATTATTATTATTTTTAGATGCAGGAATGCCAAAATATAAAATGGAAATGGGGCAAATAATGTCAAATGAAAAGCAGCAGTATTTCACATAATAACATTATTCATGGTTATCAGTTAGACATTTTAGATACGCTTATTAAATGCCTAGGACTCACTTAACTCCCTGGCGTTCCTTTTTGTTTTTCTTGCTTTTTGTGGGCTTAGCCAAAACGCGAGGAACGATGTCGTCGAAGGGATTGCTTAGTACCTCGGTGGCCACGATACGATGTGCGTGCATGGGTCGCTCCTGGTGGTCCACGATTCCCTCTTCCAGCTTGAGCATGTTGTAGATGGTGTCACCGGTGATCTTGCCGAACAAAGTGTTCTTATTCTGAAGCTCCGGCGTGGGAGCGAATGTGAAGAAGAACTGCGAGCCATTGTCGTCCTTGCCCGAGTTGGCCATTCCCACCAAGCCTCTTCGCGTGTACCGGAGTCGTGAATGAAACTCATCCTTAAACGGTTGTCCATAGATGGACTCGCCGCCAGTACCATCGCCATTGGGATCTCCTCCCTGGACAATGAATCCCTTGACCAGGCGGTGGAACTCGGTGTTCTTGTAGTAGCCTTCCAAGCAGAGCTGCACAAAGTTGCGGCAGGCTTTGGGGCACTCGCGTGCCCACAGCTCTATGTCGATGTCTCCAACGGTGGTCTTCAGAAGCACCTTGCCCGATGTGGGCGGCTCTTGGATGTAAATATTGCTCATCTTTCCCGGTCAATCAAAATCAAAACACTCTGGAAATTTGTAAATAATGAAAATATACTAACGCGTTTCCAATTAATCGATAAGTATTCAATAGTAATCGAATGTTTTAATCTTTTTGGAATTTAATACTGAAGTTCGTTATGGCGCGCTCTTAGTATTCAAATTTTTGATGAAAAATTATACGATTTCTTTATGTTTATAATTAAAAAAAATAAATATTGAATAAATAATGATAGCCTAGAACCTAGAATACGCACGAATACGCAGGCAGAACTTATCGATAGCTCTTTATTGATCATTATCCTTGGTAAAGTCCTAAAGTGGAACTTTCATATCGTTACTAAGCAACCTTTTGTTTTCAGTTACATTGTATTCTTTTATGTTGGGTGTTTTTTCACAGAATTTAATATGAATTTTAACGACGATCCGCTAGCAGATTTGCTAAGTGACAATAGCTTGGACAATGACAACTTTTTTGATGCTCCGGGAGGATTAAAAAAACAAGCCAAACCCGGAAAGCCAAAGGGAAAGCTTGAGGATTTATTTGGCATACAGGAGGAGACTGAGGCGGATGTCCAAGGACAGGGCCAGCGTGCCAGGAGCAGACCCATTGCTGCCAGTACTCCGAGGATTGTAAAGCAAAAGCCTTCCATCTCTTTGGATGACGATGTTGGCGAAGATGATGACTTGGGCTTTGATCCCAAGCGGCCAAAGAGTGGTGGTGCAAAAAGAAGCCTCTTTGACGATTTACTGGAGCCCAAGAAAAATATTTTCGATGATATACTGACTGGGGGTGAGTCCTCGAAACGTCCTTCCACTGCCAAGCCCTCAATGTCGCGGCAATCCACGGACACCACTACGGAGAACTCACAGGCGAGGCCTAAGACTTCCACAGGACGAAGAAGCTCCGCTCAGTCTGCTACAGTTAATGCTGATCCACTGGGACTCTTCGGCAAGGATACAAATGCAACAGTGTCGGGAATGTCCACACCAGTTTCCAGAAAACGAGGAACCACAGCGGATTGGTTGGGTCTCGAGGCAGCAGCAGCCTCCGCTGTAGCGATTGTAGACCAAGATAGGCCAAGTACACCGAAACCTCTAGTCTCCAAGGAGCCGACTGTAGCCACAACTCCTGCCAAAAACCCCACTGATATCCTACGATTGCCGGATTCTGATGAGAATGAACAGGATCAGGAGGCGGACATCCCTGTAGTAGCTCCTGCAAATACTGCTACGCAGAATATTCTGATGCTTAGCAATCTCAATATGGAGAGCAGTCACAAATTCAATGCCCTTCAGCAGCAGGAAGCTCAGCTGGTAATTGCTGCCCAGATGAAGAACCAGGAGCGCACTTTAATAGAGATGCAGCGGCGCCAGGAGACTCAGGATCGAAAGTTCCAGGCCTTAATCCAGCAGCAACTACAGCGCCAGCAACAAATGGAGGAGCATATCAAGGGCCAGCAGGAGCGCATCAATATGCACATCCAGCTTATGATGGCGCAGCCTGTCCATGTCCAAGAGGTTCCTGCAGCCTTAGCCGAAAAGCCAGAACAGGATATCAAGGATAATGCAAGGGAGGTTAGCAAGGATCAGGAGCAATTACTGCAGCTGGAAACGGAGGTAAAGAGGAATTTGCTGGAAAAGCAGCGGCTTGAGGAGCTGGTGGCCAACATGAAGGTCAACTACGAACAGGAAATTGAAATGATTGATACATCCTACAAGTAAGTACAATGAAAGGGGCTTACAAATAATTTAATAGCTATGAAATTATGGAATATTTAACATTTCTTTACTCAGAAAACAAATTAAAGTCCTGGAGGAGCACTTGGCTGCCGTCGAGGAGCGCCTGAAACTGGAGAACTCCGAATTACGCCAATATTACACTGAAAAGCTGGAGAAGCTTAAGGAAGACTATGTAGAACAAATCTCCAACTTGAAGCAGGACCATGAAGATGAGATGCGAAAACTGCGCCATTCACACGAATTGGATCTGGAAGGCATAAGACAGGCCAAGTCTCTAGAGCTATCGGCCGTGCAGGATCACGGGAACTATCTAGAGACCTTGCGACTGGCTTCGGACAATCTTCAGGAGCTGCGAGACGGGATGAGTGGGAGTCAGGAACGAGAGCGACAACTGGATATCCGCGAGCGCCGCCTGGCCGATCAGGAGAGGCGCCTCAAGATCGACGAGGAAACAGCCGATCAGGAGAAACGACGCCTTATGGAACTGGTGAGCACATTGGAACTACAGTTGGGACGCCTTTCCAAGGAGTCCGCCGAGGAGAACTGGCAGCTTCGGCAGCGCATGGCCAGTTTGGAAGCGGAACGGAAGGCCTTTGAACGCGAGAAGGAGTTCCATCGCGAGCAGATGGAGCGGGATGAGAAGCGAGTGGAGGAACTAAAGACCCTCCAGTTGGCAGAAACCGAACGATTGCACAACGACCTGCAGCAGGAGCGTACCCAGTTGGCAGTGGAACGGCAGAAACTCGAGTTGCAGCACAAGTTGCACGAGCACGGTGACTTGGACAAGGATCGGTTGGAGCTGGAGGCTCAGCTTAAGGTCGCTCGCGATGCCATTCGGCGGGCGGATGAGGAGCGGGATCGGTGCCACAAGCTGCAACGGGAAGTGGAGCAACGTAAACGCAACCTCATGGACAAGGAGAATGCCCTGAACCTAAAGGAGGACGAGCTGGGACAGGCAACTAGTGCATATCGTATGGCCACCAGCCGCACTCACATGGCGGAGCATAAGGCTCGCGAGGCAGACCAGTTTCTCCAAGCGAAGCTGCAGCTCTTGGGAAAAAGGGCTAACGAGCTCGGCGAGAAGGAGGCGCAGCTAGCCCAGGAGCGAATGCTTCTTGCCCAGGATCGCATCGCCATCCATAATCTGAAAAAGAAAATCGGAAAAAGTAGATGTGCGCTCTGCAGGATGGGAGCAGATAGTGCCGAGTTGGCGCTGCGTACTGATCGGAGGGGAAATCTCCAAAACTTCACCGATCCTCAGGGTCCACTGCCTTCCATGCCACCCAGCAATGCCGAGCTGCTTCTCAAAATGGCTGCCACCGAGCCAGGGCAGGTTCAAAGCGACATTGTCGATCGGCTGTTGGACGAGAATATTGAAGCTTCGTATCGTAGGATGTATAATGTGGCACCTAGCAGTTCCTTGGATGAACCAGAGTATGGTTTGGTTGGTGGATTAGATGATGACTCGAAAGCAGCCAGGAATTTGGATCTTGATGAAGCTTTTTTGGCTACACTGAAATAGAGATCACTTTCTTGCACCAAAAACTATCAATGGTTTAAAATAAACTTGCTGAATTTTAAAAATAAATGTATAAAATGAATAGGATAATATGACAATTTAAAAAAATATTTTTTTTTGGCTTTAGGAATCCGCTATTTATTAGCAGAGATGTTAATGTAAAACATATTCAGATTCAGATCAGACACATTCAGATTTGAATGTAGATTGAAAGAGGATCGATATACAAATCGTTTAAGGTATTCCCCAGAAAAGCCGATCCCCCAGAAAATTTAACAAAAAATCGAAAAAATAATTCGTTTCCAGATTTGAATGAAGATTGAAAGAGAATCGATGTACAAATCGTTTAAGATATTCCGCTCAAGAATCTGATGATTTTTGGCCAAGATATGGCCTTCGAAGTGGCCCATATTGGGTCTCCATGCAGTCTGCACCACTATTGAAGGGGATCCCCCAGAAAATTTAACAAAAAATCGAAAAAATAATTCGTTTACAGATTTGAATGCAGATTAAAAGAGAATCGATGTACAAATCGTTTAAGGTACTCCGCTCAAGAATCTGATGATTTTTGGCAGAGATATGGCCTTCGAAGTGGCCCATATTGGGTTCATATGCGTTCTTTACCATTTTTGAAGGGGATCCCCCAGAAAATTTAACAAAAATTCGAAAAAATAATTCGATTTTAGATTTAAATGCAGATTGAAAGAGGATTGATGTACAAATCGTTTAAGATATTCCGCTCAAGAATCTGATAATTTTTGGCAGAGATATGGCCTTCGAAGTGGCCCATATTGGGTCTCCATGCAGTCTGCACAACTATTGAAGGGGATCCCCCAGAAAATTTAACAAAAAATCTAAAAAATTATTCCTTTCTAGATTTGAATGCTGATTGAAAGAAAATCGATGTAAAAATCGTTTAAGGTACTCCGCTCAAGAATCTGATGATTTTTGGCAGAGATGTGGCCTTCGAAGTGGCCCATATTGGGTCCCCATGCGTTCTTTACCATTTTTGAAGGGGATCCCCCAGAAAATTTAACAAAAAATCGAAAAAATAATTCGTTTCCAGATTTGAATGCAGATTAAAAGAGAATCGATGTACAAATCGTTTAAGGTACTCCGCTCAAGAATCTGATGATTTTTGGCAGAGATATGGCCTTCGAAGTGGCCCATATTGGGTCCCCATGCGTTCTTTACCATTTTTGAAGGGGATCCCCCAGAAAATTTAACAAAAATTCGAAAAAATAATTCGATTTTAGATTTAAATGCAGATTGAAAGAGGATCGATGTACAAATCGTTTAAGATATTCCGCTCAAGAATCTGATAATTTTTGAGAGATATGGCCTTCGAAGTGGCCCATATTGGGTCCCCATGCGTTCTTAACCACTTTTGAAGAGGATCCCCCAGAAAATTTAATAAAAAATCGAAAAAATAATTCGTTTTTAGATTTAAATGCGCCACTTTTGAAAGGGATCCCCAGAAAATGTAACAAAAAATTTAAAAAATTATTCCTTTCTAGATTTAAATGCAGATTGAAAGAGAATCGATGTACAAATCGTTTAAAGAATTTCGTTTAAAAATCCGATGTTTGTCGACTGAGATAAAGCCTTCTGAGTAGCTTTTTCAGAAAGCCTTCTCACAGTGTCATAAAATATTTAAAATTTTGGACAGATCCATATAAAGTAGAGACTTTAATTTGTACAGAAGCAAAAGGATACATATTAAGTGTAGAATCAATTATATATAAAGTGTAATCCATGATTTAAAATATCAAGTTTCATATTCCTGACAACCATAAAAGCCCGACTTGTTGCTTTTGAACAGGGTTGCCTAACTCATGCTTCGATAAGTTATCGTAGTATTTTTGTAGTAACTGGCCACACACTTGCATTATTCCCAAAAAGAAGCGACTATTTTATTGTTAATTTGAACAGAATGTAAATAGTGCAGAATAGTGCGAAAAGCATATTTAAGTTTAAGCTCGTTAATCAGTATTTCGCGTCTCCTGTTTTTGTATTCCGTTTTTGTCCCTGCTTTTGTTGTGTTGTGTGTCGTGTTTTGTGTGTCAGCATATGTGTGTGGGTGTGTAGGAGGAGAGCACCTTACCTTCTTCTCGAAATAACATTTGAAAAACTGAAAACTTCACCTGTTTTCGGTCGACAGCGTAGATGTCAACGAGGGAATAAATAAAAGAAGCATCGTAAAGTACTGGGTAAATGGAACTGGAAGCTCCCAGATAGATATCTCCACCCGATACCAGTAGAAAGAGCGGTGGCGACACCTTAAAAAGCAAGTAAGTTGGCAATAATGGAGACGAGCACGAGAAACACACCTACCTACCTATATATTTATGTTAATCTCCATTATCGTTCACCCTCCTCCTCCTCCACCTCCAATCTTTGCTGTTTTTTAAGTTTCGCATTTCCATTTCTCCCTCTTATCCCACTCTCCCTATCAAAATGTTAATTAATTTATTTAATGGCTGTTGATGAATAGTTAAAGTCGAACCATATGCACTATATATATGTATATAGTATATTGATTTACCTTAACCTTTGCGTCTAACCCCGCTCTCTTCATGTTTTTCCCTCGCCGGTCATGTTTTCTTATCTGCTCTTCCGTTTCCTTTCGCACTATGGTGCTCCTGCCTACGAGCGTGCATCTGTGTGGGTGAGTGCCTCTCTGTTTATGTCGAACAGCTGTTTCCTATCTCCAAGAGAGATTGATTTTCGCATTTGAACTGTTTCCTCCACAGATTGTTTATATTATTTTGTATACTATATATTTTTCTTTTTTATTAAAGCTAATTGAAGCTGCCTTATTGAATCTTAATTGTTCATTTTTTGTTTATTTTTTAGTACTGCCTGCTCTATTTTTTGTTCTTTTCTTTCATTTTTGATAAAAACAAAGGGTATTTTGTGGCAATGCCGGAAATTTAGAAACTATCTCATACATCCGTTCCCCAGCTATGGGAATTTTGTGTTATATTTGTCATTAAAATAATGAATTAAGATTTAAATCATTCTGAAATAATAGCTGAAAAGTAATTTCTGTCAAGTCTGATTGCTGGAGGTAGAAAAAAAGTGACGTTTTAGTTTTTAATCTTGTTTTTGAGTCACCCGATTGGTGATTACCCCTTTTTTCCCAACCGATTGCAACCCTCCCTCCTTATCGTAGCATTTCACCTGTTCAGGTACTCACAATCTACCATACTTTACACCGCCTAATCGCCATTATCGCCGCTTTCCTGTTATCGCATAGATAAGGAACAGCCTTTGCCTTTGTTCGGGTAGAAAATATGAAGTTGACAAAATTCTAAAGCTCACTCTGCGTTCTGGTTGGCATTTTTAGAACAACGGATTGGATCGAAACGATCGAAGCGAACGGACGACGCTGCTGTGGGGAGAATGTCAAACCAGGCCCAGATCGACTACGACAAGCAGTTCCAGGATGACTTGGCCAAGGCGACGGCGCTGAGTTTGGAGCAGCAGGCCCTCGACGACTACCGACGTCACAAGAAGTACGGAACTGGCTACCGCCCGAGCAGTTCAACGGCTACTCCTGCGGCTGCATCGGCCCGAGAGTACCATGTGGCCCAGCGTAGCCAGAGCGTCAATCAGGGACGCCGGCACTCGGAGGTCCATCCCACTCTGGCAGCGCCGGTCAGCTTGGAACGATCGCGAACACCACCGGCCCAGGGGACGGACAATGACCTGATCTGCTTCGCCAGTCCCACCAGCAAGCAGCCGGAAAACGACAGTCCCTTTGGGCGACTCATCGAGGATCTGCAGCGAATTCAAACGACCAATCCGCAGTCGGCAATGGTGCCCGTGGGTCCGGTGGCAGCTGCCTCAGTTCCCGCCCCATATGGATTTGTACCGCCATCGCCCCACGTCCAGCCGCCTCCCTACGGAATGGTCGGCGCACCGGCTGGGGGAATGCAGCTGGTGCCCTACCAGGCACCTGGCGCCCAACAGCAGAGGCCCCTGAACAACGAGGAGCTGCAACGCCTGTACAGTTTGCCAGCTCAGATGGCGCAGATGCAGGTGGTGCCGGTGGCCCAGCCCAACACTATTTATTACTATCCGGGAGCTGTCGTTACGCCTCCAGTAGTACCCGGATCGGCGGCCTACATGCCGCCACAATATCCTGCCCAGTCGTACAGATACGGAGGGGGCTTCACGCATATGGACTTGTCCCAGCCGCGTCCGTCCCCAGCTCCGTCTGTTAGCAGTCAGCCGTCCAGTCATGTCGCTCCACCCCAGAATTCCCAGAATCCAGCCAACGGAGTGGCCCTCAAGGCACGTCGCCAAGTACCCTCGACTGCCAGTATTAGCTCCAGCTCCAATGGCCAACGGAGTGGCAGCGATTTAATCGACCTAAACCAGGATGAATAGTATGTAGTATGATATTGTTACATGATTATGATTAAAAACTGTCCAATTCCAGCTCCCGAGTGAGTGTTTTGGAGGCATTCGATCCGTTGCTAAATGAGAATACCGGTAAGCTGGCACAATGTTGTATTTAGAGTATGTCACCCCCTGGAATAGCGCAAGATCCTTAGCTCCATCAAGACCAAAACACATTAGTCCAATCAAATTTCAAATATAGTTGCGATTGTCTGGCAGGAAATCCGAATAAAAACACCATAATTTTTTAGCTTTTATCTTGTAAGAGATATGGGAGGAAACGCCTTAAAAATGGTTTTGGAGGGAAGACTAACCAGCTTTCTTTATTTTTAATCATTACTAATGCATATTAACCATTTAGTTCGCCACTATTATTTTTTTTTTCAACTAAAATAAGACTAGATCTGTGTAGCCGTTTGTAGAAGTCGTTTCTCGCCTTAGTTAAGAATTAAACCGAATGTTTTTTGTTTCTCTTGCAGTGTCGAAAAAGTAAACCATTTTAATTGAAAGTCCTCTACTACTATCAGTTCTACTTCTACTACCAAAACTGCATAAAAAACTGCAAAAATATAAAAAAAAAACTACTTTACACCCACAACAACTATACACCATCTAACGGGTTGAGGGTCGGTCTGGTTCGTTTCGGAAGCAAAAAGACCATTTCGTGTCTATAGATGCACACAATTAGAAAACCACCTACCTACTTACTATACACCAATATTAACACTAATGCGAAGACCATGTACTGTATGCCCCAAAAAAGGTTTATGCGAAATTTGTGCCTTCCGCCTTCCAGCAGTCCATCGTCATCGGAAACAAGTTTTAAAAACCTAACTAATCGATGGCCAAAATATCATTTAAAATATTATTATAATCATATTTGGCATTTTTGGCTTGTACCCATAATCATTCCAATAATTTTGGATATTTTTTCAACAATTTTAACCAATGATAACATTTTTTTTTGTCAACTGTAGTCATCTTTCAAAAAAAAAAATGTATTACGAAATGAACATATTGTGATTGGCAGCTACATATATACATATATCCATTAATAACACATATATACAAGAATAAATACATACATATGTTTAAAACTATAGTGTACCACATTGTGAGAGAACAAATAAATAATTTCTATAAAAACTTTCAGTCTCTTGTTGTTTTATTAAATGTTTACAGTCGTACTGTCGATCCCAATTCCTCCAAAAAAAGCCAGCTACATTAATATTTTTTTAAATTTTTAAATAATTGTTGAGCATATGTATGTATTTATGTACGTTTTTCATTATTTCTAATTTTGGGATTCAATTAACACGAAGCTTTCCATTAATACTTTAACGTTTAGTTGTAATTTATTACAATTTTTTGAAAAGTAATTCGAAGTGATGAGAAACAGAATGCCCATCAGGGGATGGGATTTTAAAAAAAAAGGGCTAATGGGGTAAATGAAACATATGGAAGATTACTCGAAACATCAAGTGGGAATGACGATTTAGGAACTCAAAGCTACAGTGGATCTGATCTGGGGATGAAGTAATAATGACCTCTGTAATATTTTTACATAAAATAATCAGAATATGACCCACTGTGCTGGGCCAGCGTGGGCGGCATTTCACAGCAATCAGAATTAGCTATTAGCGAGGGCAGCCCCAGTCGCAGACAAGCGGATTTGTTAGCGTTCTCGCACTATACACACTATATACACTAAACACCAGTCCGTCCGATTGCGATTCCGTTCCGGATTCGTTTGGGGATACCACCGACCGATTCGAGTCGCTTTGGGGCCGTGCCGGACCGTCTGTCTCATTTATTTTTGGCCACACGGCAGTGATGTGCCCAGACTCTCACCGCAGTAGGCCATGGGTCTCGAGCATATTTTTGCATAACTTCTCTGGCGACATTCGGACACGGGGAACCGGATTTCTCGATCAATCCGCCACTGACCATGCACTCGCTACTTGCAGGAAACGACAGCGCCTCCGACTGCACTTCCTACTACGCGGAATACGACCCCTTCGACTTCCTCTACAGCGGCGATGCTGGAACCCAATACTCGGATCCCATGTACGAGGCGGTCAACAGGTGGGACAAATCTGCAGCCACCGTGAGTCCAAATGTGAACGTTATTGGCTGGCGCCAGGACTTCCTCAGCCAGCCGTCCACGTCGTCGGCCGCATATCAGACGGATAATGTTGCCCAGCCGTTGGAAGAGGAACTGCGTCTGTCGGAGAATGGATCTGGGAGTATGTCGCCCCCGCCACCGCTGCCGCCAAGGAATCAGCACTCCCTCGAGTATCCCGGAGTCCCCTCGAAACCTAACCAGTCCACCCCATTCACGGACAGCTATACGTCGAGCATTCCGGCCCATGTGGTGCTGGATCGACGGAAAACATGCACTCGTCTCTACGAAGTGATCAGTGAACAGCGCAGCGATGACCCCGAACTACTGGAGTTCTACCACATGGTCAAGCAGCTGAGGGCTCGCTATCCGCACGACGATGCTCCCACCAATGTGGGCCATGTGGTGGCCACGGAGTTCGACTACCACTACATGATGAACACTAGCATTAAGGTGATTGTGCATCCAGCACTGAACACTCTGCAGCCACATGCCCTGTCCGCCTCAATGGCCAAAGAACAGGTGAAGGGATACGGGATGCCAGTCACCTTTACCTGCGACAGTGAGTCTTTATTTTCTAATATAAAAAAATATAAATATAAATTTATTTTTTCGCTAATTAGTTGACTCCGTGGTGGCTCAGGTGGTGGCCCAGGCATTGGCCTCTTTGGAGGGTCAGGTTAGGGGCACTGTCACGGATTATGCAGTCAAGGTTTGTAAAAAAAACTCAGCAAGACGAAGGAAAGCATCTTATGTCTTTCTTTTAAACCCACAGCCCATCGGCCTCCTGGAGTGGCTGGCTCCCACCTCGAAGCTAAGCCAGCTGGAGTGCGTCCACAACAGCTTCCAGTTGGAAAAGGATGTGCACCTGGGCCTCTGTCTGAGCACGACGGCCAACATGCAGGCCATAGCTCGAACGGAACGCGATGACGAGCACGACGCGGATCTTCTCCCAGAGCAGCTACTCCCTAACGAAGTGGTCCAGACCATAACCTACGACAGCATGATGATCCTCATTGAAACTCTAGAGACGGAGATCGACAAATTGGAGTCGGCAGCCGACGGAGCACCCAGTCGAAGCGTCCTTAGTTGCTCGGGAGTGGTGCAGGCCGTAAAGGCTATTTGCGCCCTGCTCGGCTCCATCGATACTCTGGACATAGCCCGTTGCGTGGCCGATTTGAAACGCATCTGTGAGGAAGCTCAGACCAAGTACTTGGCGGGGGCTAGCAATCCGGAGATTGTCAGCGATTATGGGGACTACGCACAGGTCACATTGCGGCCTAGATCCCTCCTAGAACAGATTAAGGTTAAGTGCAATGGATTACGCGATGCCGTGCAGGAGCTGGTGGAGTTGTACGCCAATGTTTTCCGAGTGGCCTTCTCCGTAAAGACACCTGACTATTCCACGAGTGAGTTTGAGCTTTTTCTTAGGAAGGAAGGAACACTACTATAACTCTCTACATTGCAGCTCCCATTCCCATCTCCTGCGTGTCTAAGCCCATAGTGGTTAGTATCAACTGCCTCCACAGGCCGCCACCCAACTGGAAGTACGAGGATTACTCGCTTTGCGTTCAGCTTGTTTACGGAACTCGCCTCCTGTCCAAACCCCATGTCTTGAGCTGCTCTAACGATACCAGTGGCGGTCTTTTCCCTCGTCTCAACTTCAGTGCGTGGCTCACTTTTGAGCAGCATCCCATTTGCACTCTGCCCCGGGAAGCCAGGCTCACGATCGTCCTGTACGGAAAGCAGGCGGCCAGCGAAGGTGAACCGAATACGGATCAGAACGGTGAGAGGCGGCAGGTGACCACGGAGCTGGGCTGGTGCTCTATTCAGCTCTTTGATTTCAAGCGGGTCATGATTTGTGGGCCGTATCTGTTGTCAGTGTGGCCTCCGACCACGGACAAAATGCTGGGACCAGCTCCGGCCAGGGGCTGCCATCCGCATCCCGATTATTGTCCTGTTCTGAGCATTGAAGTGCCGCCCTATGGGGGTCGCATTGAGTTCCCCGAGCATCAGGAGATACCAAAGCCAGCACCACAGTAAGTATTCCCAAACTAAGCGAGATTAGGAACGTATTTAAACACATTTTGGATCTTTAGCTATGACTTCGCCTCGCTGGACGCTAATCTGCAAGAGGAACTGCTTGATACCGCCGAGCTGGGCTACTCTGGAGCCACGGACCGACGCGAGGTGTTCTGGGAGAAGCGGTTGTACCTTCAAAAGTACCCCAATGCTCTGCCCAAGGTGCTGCATGCCGCCCACAGCTGGGACTATGCCAACTTGATTGATCTTCATGCCCTGCTTCACTCGTGGGCCCCGCTGTCGCCGCTGCAGGCTCTGGAGCTGCTCTTGCCCCGCTACCCGGATGCCAAGGTGCGCGAGAAGGCTGTCGAGTGGATCTCCAAAATGCCAAATGACCAGCTGGTGGACTTCTTGCCCCAGCTAGTCCAGAGTCTGAAGCATGACACCTATGAGGGCTCTGCCATGGCTCGGTTTTTGCTAGCCAAGTGCCTGGAGTCGCCGCGTTTCGCCCATCACATGTACTGGCTGCTGGTGCACAGTCTGCCCGACGATCCGCACAACTCCATTGGGGCGGCCATGGTGGACCAGGAGTACGATGAGTCCCAGGTGACCCAGGCCCGCTACTACCGCCGCAACAAAATGATGCTGCGCGCCCTAATGGCCATATGCGGGGAGAAGATGCTACAGCGCTTCATGTACCAGCACCGCATGTGTCAGAAGCTCACCAAAATAGCCGAGTCCGTGAAGGAGGCCAAGGAGTCGATGCGTCAAAAGTGTTTGGCTGCGGGCATGGACGAGGTACACCAGGATCTGCTGGAGAAGCCCACCTGCCTGCCACTGGGACCTGAGCTGGAGGTAACCGGAGTGAGTGTGCGCAACTGCAGCTACTTCAACTCCAACACGCTGCCGCTTAAAATCAACTTTGTGGGACCTGATGCCGAGTCGCTGCCAGCTATCTTCAAGGTAGTTGTAGATGTACTTTATCCTTCCAATTGTAGTAATTCCATTAATCGTCCTTTGCAGTGCGGTGATGACCTGCAGCAGGATCAGTTGACCATTCAGCTGATTCGCATCATGAACAAAATGTGGCTTGCCGAGCGCCTGGACCTGAAAATGGTCACCTTCAACTGTGTGCCCACGGGATACAAGAGCGGCATGATAGAGCTCGTCAACGAGGCGGAAACTCTGCGAAAGATCCAGGTGGAGTACGGGCTGACTGGTTCCTTCAAGGATCGTCCCATTGCTGAATGGCTGGGAAAACAGAATCCCAGTCCACTGGAGTACCAAAGTGCCGTGAGAAATTTCACGCTATCCTGCGCCGGCTACAGCGTAGCCACCTATGTTCTGGGCATTTGCGATCGGCATAATGACAACATTATGCTCAAGACATCGGGTCACCTGTTTCACATTGATTTTGGCAAGTTCCTGGGCGACGCTCAGATGTTTGGCAACTTCAAGAGGTAAGTAAGGTTATAGAATTGGTTGTACTTCATTTTCATCATCTTTTTTCTTGCAGAGATCGCACTCCGTTTGTCCTGACCTCCGACATGGCCTATGTTATAAATGGCGGCGACAAGCCCACCATAGACTTCCACTACTTTGTGGACTACTGCTGTCGCGCTTTCAATATTGTGCGGAAGAATGCCGATCTGCTGCTGCACACCTTGGCGCACATGGCCACCGCCGGCATGCCCGGAGTGAACTCCAATGCAGTGACCTATGTCAGGCGCGCTCTGCTTCCATCGCAGTCGAATCCCGAAGCGGCAGCCACCTTTGCCAAGATGATTCAGTCGTCGCTGAAGAGCTGGTTCACCCAATTCAACTTCTTCCTGCACAATCTGGCCCAGATTCGATTTACGCCGGAAGAAGGAAGCGGAGAGCTGCTATCCTTTGTGCCTCGAAAATATACGTAGGTTTATAAATATTTTCCAGGAGGAAATGTTAGTAATTTCTTGTTCTTTAGCATGCAGCAGGATGGACGCTTAAAGATTGTGAAGGTAGTTTGCTTCCAAAAACACTACAGCATGGAGAAGTTCTACATGTACATTTTGGAAGTGACCCGACATGGACAGCCGGTTCCGACGCACTTGTTCCGGTCCTACCGCGAGTTCACCGAGTTCCATGAGAAGCTGTGCCTTCATTTTCCGCTGGTTAAACTTCACAGGTGAGTGAGTTGAGGTGTCATGTTAAAATCTTATCAGAAAGGTTGCCATTTCTTCAAGGTTTCTGAACTTTAATCTAATAATTTTGTTAACTAGTCATGCAAAGTTTTGTTTTCCATAATTTTCTATTGATTGTCTGAGTTTTTGTTTACGTTTTTATTATCTTTTCGATATGGAAGACCTTCTTCTATAAATTCAATATAATTTTGAAGAACATAAGCTTACTTTATTGACTCACTTGCACCTCTGAGCATTCCCAGAAATATATATTTTTCTTTATCTTTAATGGCTTTCCTGCTATAACTTTATTATAATATATAGTTAACGTGATATGGCAACTTATCTGCGAAACATATGTACATGAATAGGTCATAGCCATTCGGCGATAATTAACACATAAAATACTGTATTTGCTAAGGAAGTTTTGGGAATGGTGGCGGCCATCTAGGCCTCCGTGTCGCCCCTGACGGCTACAGTTCTCAGTGCTGCCGTCATGGACCGGTGCTGGCTGATGGCCCGGCCGAAGCCATCGTCGTCATCATCACTGTTCGCCTGGGAGACTTGCGCCCCAAAAAGACTTGGCACTCCATGGTCGTCTGTCCGAGAGTCGAACACAATGCAGCGCTGCATGGGTGTAGGACGTGGTCGCTCCACTTCCTCCTCGGATTCGTCACTGGAGGTTACCACTTCGGCGGATTGGTAGTATTGCAGGTTTTCCACATCGAATCGAACCCGCTTGGCAGGCTCAGGAGCTGATCGAGTGACTTCAGCCACCTCCCCGTCGGCATCACTGGAACTGGAGCTGGGCAGCTCTTCTGGGTGATAGCAAGCGAGGGGAGGAGCATCACCGCGGGCGTTGAGAGTCGACGATCTCAGGGATCTTGGAGCGGGCTGGGGTGGCAGACGCGTCGGTGGTGCCGGCACCACTGTCACGGACATTTCCTGGCACAGCTCCTCGAAAGTGTCGATGCCATTGTTCTGGGGTACTCCAGGTCCCAGCACTTCCGTTTCGTTTACTTCCAGTTCGGCATACAGGTCCTCTATGCTACTTACATAATTGGCTTTCTTGGATCTTTGTTCCATGACCTCGGTGTAGTTGGGCAAGTTTTGAGAGCTCCGAGAAACGTCCAGCTGCATCAGGGACTCGTAGTCGGGCAGGTAGGGAAGACCCGGGTCGTAGGGCGGTGGCGGCGGCATAATCGGTACCGGAGGTTCATGTTCCGGTTCGAAGATCTCTAATCTGGGTTCCATCAGCTCCAGCCGATGGAAAAGATTCTCCGTCTGCTCGACATTGTCCAGGGTGATCGTTGCCTCCCTCAGCGTAGTCTCTACCGTGGGCACTTGCTCCAGGCTGTTGGGATGCAGTGCCCAGTTGGGCTCTGGAACTGCCACAACGGTATCGAGGTTCTCAAAGTTCTCCCAGTCCTCGTCGATGTCTTTGCCGAATCCAGGCGGGCTGCTGGACGAAGGCATCTGCTGTTGATCCACGTCCAGGATGTCGGCTTCGTTCATAATGAAGGAGGAGCGTATTCGCTGAAAATCCGTATCCAGCTCACCTTGTGGTAGTTCCAGGTCGGCGAAGAGGTTTCGTTCAATTTGTGGCGTAACTTCTGCCTCCGGACTACCAGCTATTATTTCCACCACAAAAGCTGAGTCCGTATCTCGGGGTGGCTCCTCTCGGAGTTCTGTTTCTGTTGGAGTTTCCGGTTCGGATTTCGGTATAGCTCCTTGGTGCACCACAGCAATTACGGAGAGTGGTCCTCCCAGCCCGTCATCGGGCGACAGTAGCTCTGGCACCTGGTCCTCAGGCGTCAGAATCTCCGGGACATCGTCCACCGGCTCGAACTTGACATACCGACCACTGCTCTTGCACCTCAAGTTTGTGGGCCGGCTGACTTCTTTGGCGGGTTGTACGCTGATTAGCTCGTACTTTTCCGCAAAGTGATTGAAATTGGGCATTCCCAGTTCGATGGGTGGCTCTGGAGCTGTTTCCGGCACGGATGGCTTTGCGGGAGCAGCTGCTGTTGCCTCATTTGATTCTGAAGTCGCTGTTTCCTGGACAGGATCTGTTTGCGTGGGCGGTGAAGGCGGCTGGCGTGTGGGCGGGGCTGTGTAGTACTCATAGTGCTCACTGTGCACCTGCTGACGTCGTACCCGTTGCGACTGGGTCTGTCCTCGGTAGGAGACTTTGGAGTGTTCGGTGGCCCTCGTCTCCTTGGGACTGGCGGCGCCAATCAAGCGCAGATTTGGAACGCTTCCAGTTATGTAGCTACTGCCTGTAATATGGATAATAAATTGTTAAGTTTCCGATTCAATAAATACGTTCATTTCCTATCATTACCTGGCGTTGCTGCCGAAACCGATGGCCATGGACTTTCGAATTCCTCGAGATTGCGACGCCGAAAGACTCCATGGACGGCGGTGTCGGTGCCGTTTACCTGTGGAGTAATTGAAATTGCACTTTTTGATTATTGCTTCATGGTGAATAGGTTTTTGAAGCTCGGCTTCCATCAGCTGGTGGTGCGTCACAGGTGTGAAGGTATTGCACCTGACCACAGACACGCGAACCGAGACACGTCCCAGCGATAAGGTGCGAGATTTTATAGAGAGGGTCAGATTATGAATTCAAGAATCGTTTCTGGCTTCTGTGTATTGTTGACCTATATTCTTGTAGTTTTGTTTTCATATTCGGCTCTCGAGCTAGTTATAAAGGAACGCCATCAATATCTTCACTTCTCCCAATCGACTATGATAATAATCTCCGATAATATGCAAGTGGAATTTAAATGAGCCCCGATTCAAATTAGTGAAAGTTGAATGGGTCTTCGATTTGCATTCCTCACGCCCCCATCGCTAGAACCAAAACACCCAGACCCAGACCCATACCCAAACCGAGCCCAACACCTGCGAATACCTAGTTGTATGTGCCGGGGTAGAGGCCTTATCAGAGCCACTCATGTCTGGGATCTCTGTGTGGGTATGAATATTATTGGCCCAGCGCTGGTGTGGGTAGTAATGGATGGGTATATGGGGTAGTATCGGTATCGGTATCACATTAACCTTTTATTTAGTTCCCTGCATCGGTTGTTAATATCTGTTGTTGTGGTTGTTTCTGGATTTGCATACGCACCTGCGATTCATAAGCTGCGTAACGTGGCGGCTGTCGCTGTTGTGGCTGCTGCTGTTGTTGGGGCTGTTGCACCTGGGTTCTGTCGAAAGTCAGTCGTCGCCGGAAGCCAAAGAACTTAATTCCCAAAAGTGTAAACACCAATCCTGTCAGCAGCAGTACTGAAGCCAATGTTGAACCAACCACAGCCTGATGATCTGGAATATTTTCGAATTGAAAACTATATTGGAGTTAGTGTCTTAAGAACTTACCCTGGCCCACATTCTGTAGCTGGGCCATGTCTTTATTTTCTCAACAACAAATCTGTTGGCTTGGCATTCTGGCTAAAGTTTGGTGATTTTTGCAATGCCCCCCTTTGTTTTGGCCAGCAAGAACTTATATGTATATACTATATATCCGCTTGAAAAAAAAAAACTTCACCACGTCGCTAATCGAACCACTTTCGACTGTCGGGTGTTCCGGCGTTTCAGCTTGTAGCGTTCCGGAGCTCCGCTCTCCAGCTTGCTCGCCAACTGATTGAGCGCTGACGTTGCCGTCGAGCGTCGAGCGGTCGCTTATCGGTGCGATTCGAACCGATATCACATTTGCACTTCTCTCCCACACTAACCGCTCTCCGGAGCTGTGAAATCAGACCCGGCCAGTCACCGATTTATCAGCTATTAGCGGTGTTACCTCAAACCCCCAGGCTTTCGGTTAGACGCTCTGCCCCGGACTCTGTCTGATAAGCAATCGCAAATTTTGTGCCATGATTTGTCAGTCCACCTTGATGGAACTTCCAGGTCCTGACTATACAAACAAACTGAAAAATAATGGGTTTCCAAAGATAACATGTAGAAAACTTTAAAAGCCATATCATGGGCGCAAAATTAGAAAATTAGAGTGTAATTGTAGTTAATATTTATTGATATGTATTATATTTCCCATATTTTTAGCCTTCCTGCTGGCGTTCATGTGGGTCGTTCCAATATCAAATCCGTGGCCGAGAAACGTCTACCTCTTATTCAGCGTTTTCTGAAATCGCTGTTTGATGCCTCCGAGGAAATAGCCCACTCGGAGCTAGTTTATACCTTCTTCCATCCGCTGCTGCGCGATCAGCAAGAAGCCAAGCTGGAAATGCCAAAAATAAAGGGTATTCTATACAATAATAATAATGAAATTTAAAGAATGGGTTGACTAACAATTATTATTTTATCCTTTTAGAGGTAAAGCGACAACCGTCGCGAGACAATCCCAACGAGATTGGCCAAATTCGACTATCGCTGCAATACCAACGCGGCGTACTTACTGTGATGGTGTGTAGTTCTTCAAAAGGCATATTTCCAGAAAAACAATAATTATCTTATTCCAGATACACCACGCCAAAGGGCTGCCCATGCTACAGGGCGGTCAGGAGCCAAACACCTATGTGAAGTGCTACCTAAAACCGGATCCCAAAAAGGAGACCAAACGCAAGACCAAAGTAGTGCGCAAGACCTGCGTGCCCAGTTTTATGGAAACGGTTAGTAGCTCAACAATAATTGAGTTGAATAAAGGGTTGATTCAAGTGTATCCTTTTCATAGTTGGAGTACCGCATGCCACTAAATATTATCCAGGAGCGGCGACTGCAGGTCACCGTCTGGTCACACGACACCCTGCAGGAGAACGAACTGCTCGGAGGCTTCGAGCTGGATCTATCCAAGCACGATTTGCGCCAGGAGCTCTGCGATTGGCATCGCCTGGGAACGGTGCCAAGAAACTGACAGGATCAGAGCCAAATGGGACACTCTGCCTACCGACAATCAGGCCTAGGATTATAGCAATACTAATATATGTTTGTGCCTGTCTTCTTTCTAAACGCAATAATACTTACATACTCGAAGTGATTGTACATTCCGTATCTATATACATAATGATAAATAACTTAACTGACGGTAAAAGTGTTATTTCTCTTAATTATTTGTTCCTTAATTGTACATATTTATCATCAATCATGAACATTATACTCTCTAACACTTATACTTTGGCATGGCACATATATGTTCTATTCTGTTTTAAGATTTGAAATTATATAAGATATAAAATCAAACACACTTGTACACTTGGGAAAAGGAGCAAATTAAAATATATATTTATAGTTATTAGATCAAAAAATTCTTTCCAAGTAGGAAGTACTGTTCTCCCGAAGTAGATTATTATTATTCAGTATTATTGCAAAGAATCTACTTTCATGTTAGAACTGTTAGAGATAAAAATCACCATCTATTCTTTATTTCTATTCAGTTTACTGAGAACGATTCATTTATACACTATTTTGTTTTAAAATGTGGAGATTAGGAGGAAATTTATTTAGAAATATTAGCACAGATAGAAATTTTATGCACATTCTTCCTGTAATCGTCATTCAACAATTTTAAATCTCGCGATGAGATTGCGCCTTTGGCAAGCCTCTGTGTTTGGGTCTAACTTAATGCAATTCAACTATTATTTAAAACAAATTTACAAACAAACGTAGCAACTAGCTATCAGAGAGAACAAAATACTAAAAGTGTCTTAAAGAATTAAACGAATATTGTAAATTATGTCTAAGAGCATAAGCCGCAATGGAAAGATTATATTTTTATAGATATATCGATCGAGAACCTAATAAAAAGCATTTTAAGCTACATCTGCCTGAGGATTTTAAACAAGATTTCTATACTGACTAAACACTATAACTTAGGTCTTTTGTAGAAGTGATTAACAAAGCTTATTGCAAAACTAAAATGAAGCAAACCATTGTACAATTGAATAACTTTCGGCACAAATATATGGCATAACAAAATATATACTCTTGGAGTTTTATTTCTTTTCCGAATCCCAGTGAGCTGGGTCTATTCAATTAGAATCAAAGATTCCTGGCAGTAACATAGATTTCAGGATCAAGTAAAATTAAAATTTAATATCAAGTAACGACCAGAATGGCGGCTGGAAACATGGAGAAGGGGGAGCTAATGAGCCAGGTGAAGCAACAGATCGCTCTGGCCAATGCCCAGGAGATGCTCTCGAAGATGACCGAGAAGTGTTTCAAGAAGTGCATCCAGAAGCCGGGCAAGGCCCTGGACAACACCGAGCAGAGGTGCATCTCCCAGTGTATGGATCGATTCATGGACGCCTGGAACTTGGTATCTCGCACCTACGGAAATCGCTTGCAGCGGGAGCAGTACAGGAGCATGCAAGCAGTGGATATGACAAATTAATGGGGAACCCATCTCGATATTTTTTGGACGATTTATTAAATCTAGTTATGTTTTCGTCGTTATATTGTTTGTGAGTTTGAATGGACGATCTAGGGGCTAGGGTTCCCCCAGTTCGACATCATCCTCCGTCGCTTATCGCTGGGGAAAAAATGATAACTACCTGATTATATGGCCTGAAAGTGCAACGGAAGACACATCGAAGGGTTTAGGGGGGTATCTTAGCTATATCCCCTTGCATTTCTACTTGATATGTGCACTTTTCTAGATCGTTATCGCGTTTGGAATGGTCTCGTTAGCTAACGAATGGACTAAAATGCAATTTGCAATTCGGCGCCAATTATCCAGGCGCCAAAAAGTTTAGTTTCGAGACCACTCTAATCCATTGCATGATCTTCACTTGTATGCAAATTTTACATCTATTTTTTGTTTTGATTTTTATAATATTTTTTTAGCTTTTAAAATTAACTATAAACCAAGTATTGCAAAAAATTGGCTAACCAAGAAGGGCTATAGAATCTCTATAGAAAGGCTACACTTTTTTTCTTATTTTAAATGTCCTAAAATTTCTAATAAATCATAATTACTAAAGATATAGTTCTGTATATATTTTGCCAAAATAAAATACAATTTCTTTTTCTAAATACTCAACAATTTAAAAAAAAAATCACTTTACTTTTGAAAGCATAGCTTATAAGATTAAAAAATTGCATTGAATAGTACCTTTTGGGTGTCCCAAACTTAAAGTACTGATAGGGAAACCGCTTTAATAACACTTAAATCAAAATTAATATGATCGCATGCATTTTTGTTGGTGTCTCGACCACATGCTGGGCTATCAAAAAATTGCTGATACCAAGAAACGGACTTGGCCAATTACTGTACGAACATTTTTAGTGGGTGCAGGTGACCCTGTGCACTGGCCAAAAAATTGTTGCAAGTAATTCAAATATCAATTTAAGACAAAAGAAAAAAAAAAGAAAAATTGAAAATATAATAATAAAAAAAAATGCAAAAGATAAAATGCGAATTCGTGGCCGAACTTATTGGCTCGAATACCAGAGGTAACAAAATCCAAACTGATTTTTCCTCAACTAGGTACATTCGAAGCCACACAAGTTACGATAAGAGTGCGGGCCAAAACCCAGTCATATAGTGGAGTCCGTAGCTTCCCGCCGAAAGCTTTCTATGTTACTAAAAATAGACCCATCCGCCCATCCGCCCATGCCCCGCCCCACAAAAAGCGACAACAGCAACAACAACCAAGGTGTTCCAAGGTTTGAGTAATCATTGCAAGAATACGGGCACGATAAGTGCTGAGACGGTTTCCCTTATCTGGACAACTAATCGGTACAGTTCGGCCCGGCGAACGGGCATGTGAGAGAGACAGGTGGGCGGCGGAGGTGGGACCAGGGGTGGGCTATGGCACTACCGTTACACTATCACCTGCGGGACATTGGCGTCAGCGCAAGGTGAGTCGAGATAAAAGCCTGCTGACAGCCCCATTACGGCTGTAGATTAGGCAGATTAGGAACGCCGTAGAAGAAGCTCCGGATAGTCAAAAGACAATCACTTATCAATCCTACCTTGGGAAGTCTCTTAAACTTTAACTTTTAAATTTTAAAGCTTATAATAATGTATTAATTCATTATATAATACAAATTTTTTTTATCCCAAATGTTAACTAAATTTAAAGAAAAATAATCTTTGAAGCCTACCTTGGGAAGTCTTTTAAACTTTAAATTTGAAAGCTTATAATAGTTTTACTTTAAATATTAATATTTCATTATAAAATAACATGTTTTTTATCCCAAATGTAAATTATTTCATAGAAATATACATTTTTTTACATGTTTTCTAAATAGCTCTTTATTATTTTAGACCATACTACGTTGTACGTTCTATACTTTCCTTAAAAACTCTTTTTAAGTTCTCTAAAAATAAAATGTTTTTCCTAAAACTTGTTTATGATAAGGTTGCTCTTGTGAAGTATTGTTAACAGGAAAATGTTTTCCCCAAGACGTACATTTGTTTTTAATAATTATACAATTTTTAACCAAGTATTATTTAAAATACACTCTGTAACTGATAATATTCAGTTTGGTCATAAAACCTACGTTAGTTTGAATGAAAAATACTCTTAATTTATTTAAAATTCTTTCCGTGTCCATGTTTTGTAAAATATTCCACTCGAGATAGTGCCTTTGTTTTTCAGACAAAAATTGAAAATATAAAAGGAGCCATGGGGTCTTGGCCGGTTGCATTTGGTCGGATGTGCTACCAAAATGCAAATTGGTAAGTGAAGTATTTGTTTGTTATTATTTGAACAATTTTTATAGTTTTCCTCATTATTGCTTTCCAGTTTTTGTTCTTTTGGCAATCGTTTGGATCGTTCCCCAGACCCTCGCAAAGGATTCGTGTGCAGGACAGCCATTTGGATCTAGAGCTGTCGACCCGCAGGATCCTTACTCGTATGTCCTTTGTCTGGGTCTGCTGGGCCAGATAAGGATCACATGCCACGAAGGGCTTAAGTTCGATGCTGCTTCTCAAGCCTGTGTTGTTGAAAAGAAAGAACTGCAGACTCCCAAGAAAGAAACCAAAAATGAACTAAAAATTGAACAGGAAATCAAGGTCGACAGGCCTGTGATCTTCAACATTTTTGGTAATTTAAATTTCTTCGGAAGCTTATGGGGCTCTTCTCAAGAAGCCACACCATCGCCTCTAACTGGGGATTCCATACCACATCTGCAGTTTTCCAATTTAGCAGCCGAAGTTCAACCCCAATCTACCATAATTACTATCCAAAATGTCGATAATACTTCCAAGGACCAAGCTATTGGGTCTGAGAAGTTATCATCTTCCGGGTCACTCTTAGAGGAAAATGGTTCCACCACGGAAAGCCCAGATTCGGAAATATCTACAGAGGATAACCTTTCCTCTGAAAGTACAACTGAAGAGAATGGAAACTCCGAAATATCAACAACTGAAGCAGCACTGGAAAGTTCAACTGAGGATGGCATTCTTGGGTCTGAAAACCTATTGATTGGAGGACTATCCCTAGAAATTCCCAGCACACCTCAAGAGGATAATGGCAGCTTGGAGAATCCAACAACAGACCCATCTCCAGAAAGTACAACTGAGGACAGTATTTCTAGTTCGGTAAACCCATTGGAACTTGATAGATTTCTAGAGAAATTGGCAGAAAGCTCTACTGAAGAGAATTTGTCTTCTGAACCTAGTGAAGAGAATCCAACAACTGAATCATCATCTGAAGGTACAACTGAAGACAGCATTTCTAGTTCGGTAAACCCATTGGAACTTGATAGATTTCTAGAAAAATTGGCAGAAAGTTCTACTGAAGAGAATGTGGCGTCATCCGAGAATCCATCCACTGACTCAACTTCGGAAGACAATGGGAGCTCTGAAACAACTGAACCATCGTCGGAAAGTACTGAAGCTGGCAACGAAGGAAGCATTTCAAGTTCAGAGAATCCATTGGTAACTGAGCCATCTGAAGAAAGTACAACATTGGCGGATAGTGGCAGCTCTGAAAGTTCCGTAACTGAACCGTCTCAGGAAAGTTCTACCCAGGAAGATAATGTTAGTTCTGAATGGCCACCTCTTGAAAGTACAACCCAGGAGGATAATAGTAGCTCTGAAAGTCCAGTAACCGAAGTATCTCTTGCAAGTACATCAGAAGAAGGCATTTCTAGTTCAGAGCCGCCATTGGTCACCGACCCATCTCAAGAAAGTACAATCCAGGATAATAGGAGCTCCGAAAGTCCAGTAACTGAACCTTTTCGTGAAAGTACTACTGAAGAAAGCATTTCTAGTTCAGAGCCATCTCAAGAAACTACAATCCAGGATAATAGGAGCTCGGAAAGTCCAGTAACTGAACCCTCTCGGGAAAGTACAACAGAAGATGGCATTTCTAGTTCGGAGAACCCCTCGCCCACTGAACCGTCTCTTGAAAGTACTACCCAGGAAGATAATGTTAGTTCTCAAAGTCCAGCTCTTGAAAGTACAACCCAGGGGGATAATAGTAGCCCTGAAAGTCCAGTGACTAACCCTCCACTTGAAAGTACTACTGAAGAAAGCCTTTCTAGTTCGGAGAACCCAGTTTCTACTGAATCGTCTGTTGAAACTACAACCCAGGATAATAGAAGCTCCGAATGTCCAGTAACTAGCCCGTCTCTTGAAAGTACAACAAAGGAGGACAGTGTCAGCTCTGAAAGTCCCGTAACCGAACCGTCTCAAGAAAGTACAACACAGAACGATAATGGTAGCGATCCAGTCACTGAACCGTCTCTTACAACTACAAGCGAAAAGGATAATGGCAGTTCTGAAAGTCCGGTAACTAAACCATCGCCTGAAAGTTCAACTGAAGAAAGCATTTCGAGCTCGGAGAAACCTGCTGTCACTGAACCATCTCAAGAACGTACAACTAAGAAGGATAATGGAAGCGCTGGAAATCCAGCAACTGCACCACCGAAGGAATCTACGGAATGTCCGGATGTAAAGCCAAAAGAAGATGGTGCATTGGTAACATATCTGAAGGAGAGTGGGTTAAGTCAGCTGAGCGGCTTGATGTCACAGAAATGGGCTGGAAAGAAACCAAAAGATGTGAATGCCACAATCTGTACCAACCTGCCCAATGGAGTCTTTTTGCGAGATCCCACCTCTTGCAACAAGTTCTATATCTGCCTGAACGGAAAGCCCAGGCCCGGCAATTGTCCCAGTAACCTGAACTTCGACATCAAGAACAAGGTGTGCAATTATCCCAGCTTGGTGGACTGCTCCATCGACGAAAAACCAGAGGTAGTGACCAAGAAACCATCTGAAGATAATAACACACTCGACTGCCGGTCCCTGCATAATGGTGCCTACATAAGAGATCCCACTTCTTGTAGCAAGTTCTACGTTTGCGCCAACGGTCGTGCCATAGCCCGAGAATGTCCTCGAGGACTATACTTTGACTTTACGTTCAATTTCTGCAACTATCCCGGCCAGGTTAAGTGCTCCATTGGCGAGAGTTCGGCGGGTTCTCATCGACCCCCAAATAGAGCCAGTGTTCCGGATTGCAGTAAAGCCGCTGATGGGACTAGGTTTGGAGACATCAAAATGCGCAATAAATACTACTCCTGTCGGAAGGGAAAGGCAGTCCTCAACTACTGCAGTGCAGGAATGTGGTTCGACGCCGAGAAACAGAAGTGCATCGATCAGAGGTTGATGATTGGAACCAAGGAGTAGCCTTACTCTGAGCTCAACTATAAGAGCTATAATCTAGTTGTAGGAAAATGGTGATGGGGTATACATATAAAAATGGGTAAATGGGTAACATGAAGTCTATTATTTTAATATGGTTACTGGAAAATACAAAAATTGCAAGTAGATTCGATCGGACTAAGAAACGAATAAAGAACTTACACACGATAATTTCTTGCAACTCCATTCTTAACTCAAAGGAAAGTTTAACAAACGATATCCTCGTCCTATTTTATCACTATTTTTTTATGACAAAATAATTGAACTATCACAAACTGGAATCGGACTAAAGTTTTATGAAAAAAGTAAGTCAAAAGAGTAAGAGCCAAGCAGGCCGCATGTCCATTATAATTCTGGCCAGCTATCTGAGATGGCTTTTCGCGACGCTAATTTCTTTGTGGCGCGGAAACGAGGCTCTGGCCACAAAGTTATCCCATTTAAATTTAATTACGAGATAAACGCATGTTCCTGATGTTTCTGACGCGGCCAGGGCTTAGGCTTCAATGCGTTACCAAGTAGGGAGCGTGCTCCGGTTACCTTAAAGCCGGCGATGTCTTCGTCGGCGTCTCTGTCTCCGGCTATAATTAAATTGTCCAAGAGTTTGGGAGGTGGGAGTGTTTAAGGACTGGAAAGTGGAAGGGAGAAGGTCCTTCCGTGGCAGACTGACAGGCACTTTGCGTCACTGTCGTGCGGCGGCGACAAATTACAGGACACGGCTCCGTTTGCGCGCCAACTCATCGATAGCAGGTCCTGGCAGGGGGTGGTGCACGAAATCGATTTGATTCCAAGGCAAGTCCAGACACCAGACGCACAAGTCTCATGTTACGCTTGCCATCTGATAAGAGCTCACGACACCACCCATCCCACCCATAGCACTTCTTTTTTTTAAAGTGTAGTGAAAAAATAACCCCCCAAGCTAATAAATAAAGGCAGAGTGTTGGCTAAGTAGACAGTTAAGTTATCTAAGGACGTTACAGGAACAAGGAGATGTCCTGGAACAGTGATCCAAAAATGATATTCAATTAAAATTCCCATAAAATCATCAACTATGTAATGGTGGGTATCTTTGATTCCTCAAATAATAGAAAAGTTATAATAGTAATGCTACCATTAAGCCATTGAGGCGCCAAAATTTGACTACAGTAGTCTATGCCTAACAGTGCCAGGGAGATGTATTCAGAGCTGCGAGAGAGAACAGTAAAAACAAGGCAATGGGGTGGTTTCGTTAGGGGGCAGGTTTTCTACCCCCAAAGGCACCGGCTTCAGTTCGCCCTCAACTTTGAATCGCTACGGTTGCCGCAATGATTCGTCTCAAATAAATACGTGTGCCGAGTGCATAAAATATAAACAAATACTTATTAATATTAAAAAATACTATTAAGTGAGTGGAGTGCTTCAAAGTCCTTTTTTTTAAGCTGTTATAGAGAATAGAGTCCACCTCTTGGGGAGTCTCCGTGGAGCCTCTCACACGGCTTGCCAATCGATAAGCTTAACAGTTCGAACCAACGAGTCGCCACTCGTCGCATTCGAAATTGAATTCGTGGGGAAAGTGGGATTTTTTAGGGGGTTTTCAGGGCCTGTGGAGAGCGTTTGCGCGAAAATCCGATTCGGATCCACAGTCGCAATCGAAACGTTGAGTCGGAGACTTTCTCCCGCGCCGTCACATCAGCCGATTCACTGAAATGTTCAAAGTCTAATAATATTTGTGTTTGGAAATCCCAATAAATAATTTTAACATTTCTTGGTTTCTTGCTTTTAAATATTATATATTTCGATTAAATTAGTGACAAAGACTTTCAAGTGTGTGAGTAGCTTATACATAATGGAGTATCTCCCAAAAATGCATTCGGTTCGAATCAAATGATAGCTGCCAAGGGCGTCTGATTGGCATTTTAATGAATATTAAATGAATATTATTATCAATAAAGAGTCAGAGCAAAGTGCATTATAAATTCTCAGTCACAGTGTCCTTAAAAAGAACAAAAATGTACAAAAATAACGAGTAAAATACGGCGGATAGGCACCGCTTTAAAAAAAAAAAAATGGAGCTAAAAAGTAGCGGGAATGGGAACAGGAGCAGCAAGACGAAGATGAAGAGGAAGAGAACAGGAGCGGGAAAAAAGGAGCAAGTGGCAAGCAAGGCGGCTCGGGGGTTGCTGCTCCCGTATCCTTGTTCCGTATCCCGTGCTCCCTCGCTGAGGTCATTTGCACTCATTTGTCCCAAAAAGAGGGTGGATTTTTCCTTGGTCCGGCCACGCCGGCAACCGCCTGTCCCTGTGTGTGTTTCTGTGTGTCCTGTGTCCTGTGCGAGTGTGTGTGTGTGTGTGTGCGAGTGTGTAACGGTTAATCTCATTCATCAGAGAGCCGCAAAAGGAGCCGTCAAGTTGAGTTTTACACATTTTACGCCTGCGAGTACTACGAGCGAGTCGCCCGCTCTCTTTCTCTCTCTGTCTACACCCCTCCCTCTCTGTCGCAGTCTCTCACTAGCAGAGTCCTGTCACAGGACCTGCCTCTTCTCTCTTGGCTGAGAGTCTACTGTTAAAGCTGTTGTCTCGCTCACATGACGAAGGTCCTTCACGCATATCCTTCGCATCGCATGTGTGTGGGCACAGGAGTACACACAACCCACGAGCCTGCGAATGTGTGAAAGTAGTGCCACACACACACACACACTCACACACATCCAGGGTCAGGTCAGGAAGTGTGGTAATGGGGGATTATTCTGTTGCGTTTTAACCCCCTCCATCACCAACACCATCATCACCACCACCACCCCTTCCTGTCGCCCACTTTGAAAACCCACTCGTCCCACAGTTTTGGATTTTCTAATTTATATTTTTTGTTCGACCAGGTCTTAGCCCAGGGCTACCGGACAGGTGATTTATTTGCGTCCGCACTCCACAAAGTCCAGTGTTTCTCGCAGCCAGACCCTAATACCCTGCCGCCTTTCCAGAGACCCATATAAATACCAGGGTTCTAGTCCAAATCAAACTAGTATTCCTAATATATAACAAGGGATTTTGGAGGATACAACTTTTTGACTTTTAAAGGATTCTAATTCTTAAACTAGTTCTTAATGGTATTTGTTGAAAATGGGAGAAAACAAAAAGTTAGACTGTACATATGGATAAGCCTCCAACCTACAACCTCCTAAATACAACCTCCAACTGCTACTGGGCTCTGGACACGCCACTTGGAGTCGCCGGGGCAGCCAGGCGTATTAATCATTAGCCTGACCTCGACCCTTTCGCGTCGCCCCACCATTCGGCCAACAGATCCTTGAAATCCCAATCCGGAAGGGGGGAAAAAAAACCAACCACTTGATGGGGCTGTCAGCTTATGTGCTGCGCTGGGCACAAATGAGAAAACTGCCAACGGCTAAACATAAAAATAAATAAATAAATTTGATTGCGATTGCGGTTTCTTGTCTGGACTTGGTCCTGGAATTGGTCGGTATCGGTGCTTGTGGTTGTGGTGGGTGTGGGCTGAGTAGTCTAGGTTTGGCTCTGGCTCTGAGTCTGTGGATATGGGTAGCCTATTTGGCCCCGCCATTAATCTGCCAGTGGGATTGGGATTTGGCCGAAAGGCAAATCGAGGGCTTTGATTTTTGTGTACTTCGGCTTCCGATTGCTCTTGTCATCGTTGCGGCCGCTTTTTGCGTCTTGGGATTGTCTCAGCTGTCACTCGTCTGGGTGTCCTGTCAACACCCATCTGCCATCTCGTCCCAAGTCCCCCATCTCCCCAAATCCAATCCCTGCCAGGATACTCCATAGTCCAACACTTTCACGGTTTGTCATCGAAATCGTCATGGTTTCCATGATTGGGCATTTTTTTCTCAGTCTTCATGAAATCGGGGACTTGAGAGGTTCTTCTTCTGTAAAGGACTCGATGAATGACAATGGGTTATTTGAGAAATTTTACTTAAAAGGAGTAAAAAAAAGGCCACAAATGATTTCACATTAGTTTAGAAAAGAAGACATTTTTGTTTAAATCTTTTCATCTCATGTGATTCAAGCTCTCTTCAAAATATTGTAAAATGATCCTGAACCAATATTTATTGACCTCAGTGACCGCAAACAATATTCGCACAAAAGGACTAAGCCAAAGATGTGGCCCAAACATTGCGGTCAGCTCCTTCATCTTGCCCTTGTCGCTGAAATTACTCATACGCCGTGTGGCCCGACGTTTTTTATGATATTGTTCTCTGGTTTTTTTGTTTCGGTTTCTGTCTCTGTTTCTGTTTGGGTTGTAGTTGTTTCAGGTTTCTGTCGGCAGTTCAGTTCCGTTTTCAACAGACAAATAGACATGCCCCATGCAGACGTGAGTCAGACACAACTTGCGGACATGGCGAACATGATTTCTGCACTGAAAAAAAATTACGAGAACTATACAAAGACTGTAAATTAAATATGAAAGACTTCCATAAATATTTCTCCCTGTGTAGGTGTTAAAAAAATGCAAAAACCGTTAGCATACGCCAAAAAAAGGGTGCTGGCGAAGTGTTGCCAACATAAAACACTCCGCTGCCATAACGTAATTTCTTTTGTTTATAACGTCCTGCAGTTAATACATTTGCATTGTGTGTGAGTGTGAGTGTGCGAGGTGTTGGCACCCACCCTACCCCTCCCCCGCCACACGGACAACAAAGCATATCCTTTTGGAAACTCCCCCGTTTGTGGCATTGTTGCCACTGCCATTACTGCCCCTTACTTCTGGCCTGGCCATAACGAAGGCAACCATTGAAAGCCAAAGTGAGTGTTGTTTTTTTTTTTTTGTTCAGGACGGTGTGTGTGTGTGCATGTCCTTTTAACGCACTGCCCGAAAATGATTCAGGTGTGCGGAGCAAACTGAATTTAATGCCATCCATTGTATATAAATATTTATAATGTACTCGTATGCACAGGTCTGACCATTATTTTCTGGAAATCACTAAAATGTGTTCGAAATACAATGGCTGGGAGGGGGTTTTTGGGTGATGAGGGCTTCAAACATCACAAAAGGATATGCTTCCGATGTGGTGGAGAGTGCATGTCAGAAATTTTGGTCTTGACAGTCATCAGGACTTATAAAATGGAAAGAACAAGGACCTTTTCTATACACGTTTTTAGATCAATTGCCAAACAATAACTTAAAGATGAAAGTATAGATTGAAAATGGGAACATTAGGCCTTATCCTGGCTATCGAAAATTTAAAACAATAGAAGGAGTACAACGTCAGGAACGTTGTGACAAAAAATGCCCACAAATGTGGCTCGAAAGCGATACGACAGGGAAACCCCACAGGGCCCATTAATTGTATGTCGCCTAATTTTTTTTTGTTCACTTTTACGTTGTGCCGGCCATTTCATAGTCGTCCATAGTTTCAGTTGTTATTGTTCCTGTGACTGCTCTCCGATACTGTTGGCCATGTTTCTATGGAGCGAGGAAGGCGGCCGAAAGCGGCTTTTGTTGCGTTTGCTGCCAGCCTTCTTTGTGTTGAAATGCTAGTTCTGGGTAATTTATGCGGCTTCCTGTTCCCCCGCTCCAGCTCACACCTCACCGACCATTTTCCAGCCATTTTCCACGCCCCATTTTATGCTGTGGAACAAATTGGGGAACCGAATTGGCCGAATTTTGCATCCAGCCAAGTCAAAATTATTCGCTTTGATTTGTATTTTGTGAATTTTTAAATTAGAGGGCAATGTATTTCGACGAAAAAAAATAAGTAAAAGCAGGACCAACAGGGCGAACATATCCTCTAATGTCCTTTCAAAAGCGATTTTCTCAAACTGCCCAGAAAATTGGTTGCCATGGCGGCCAGGACAATAACAAAAAAATAACTCACAAAAAACCAACAACCATGGAAATATACAACAAATGCATGCCCTCCTTGGCACACACACACGTTCGTATGTCCTTTATGTGTGCATGTCCTTTTTGAACATCCAAATGTATATACATGCACGGATTTGTGGCCAAGTGTGAATATTAGGTCATAGACGTGGATATGTTTTGGGCAGAAAGAAAATTGCTGTAGCATGCTTTCCTCCGGTGTTTATTAATTGTGTATTTAATCCGGTGTAGTTTTCCTATCCCAACATTTTGTTGCTTGTCTTTGAATAGCTGAGGATTTTAGGGCTCAGGACTTTTATTGGCACAGGACAAAGTATGAATTTCCCTAAAAGTTGGACAAATACTTCACTTGTAAATTGTAATTTATCTGTAATTTTTTTTTGCTTTTGAAGGAGATTGCTTACTGCTCTCGGAGCAATTCCTTTTAACAAGATTTGATGTCCTGAGGGCTTGGAATTTATAAAAAATTAAATCTATCTCGCTGCTTTAGAGTAAAACAGGATTTTGCTCATCCTGGGCATCCTTGGCTATCCGGGACTCCCATGGGGAGAGATGCCAGGCACAGAAAAATTCCCTCACAAAGGAGGACAAAGTGAAAAGCTATAATCAGATTTAATTAAACACGAAATTGGAACGCTCGCTGGTTGGCAGTTCAGAATGTGATTTCAGAATGTGTGTGACACGGTCGCTGGTCATGTCCTGGTTCCTAGTTTCTGATGCCCCACAGATATATGTATACACATACACGTGTGTATGTCGTATGTGTGGTGCATTTTTAGCCTGCCTGCTTCTGATTTCTCATTATTATTTCGCTTTATGTGGCACACGGAGAGCCAGAATGGAGCAGATGGCATATAAAAAAATATATGGTACTTGGAAATCAAAGCCAGCTTTCTTATTGCAGTTGAAGCTCATTACTTTTTTAACGCCCACCCCTCAGGACATGCAGATACTATATACTACATACATATATGTATGTATGTAGCCACACAATGCATTCATGGTGGCCTGCCTGGCCTGCCACTGGCCACCATGATAAACCGATCCACACTGCGTATGCGTAATATTTCATTCTGCATGCACTTTTAAGTGCAAACTGTGTCGGCACTTCGAGGGGCTAAAATTTATGCATTGATTGCCTCGATTTATGAGATATTCTGCCATATCCAAACATTGACTTGAGTCAGTGCTATGGAAATTAAATTGAATACAAATTGGCTTATGCTATTTAATGACTTGATTGGCAGGATTGCAGGACTCTAAAATCCTCTAACGATTATCCATTATTTTTCACTGCAAGCTGTTGCCAGATTTTTTCAACCGTCGAAACTCTATTTTTTTTTTGTATTTGCAGAAGCGAAATTGGATCCAATGAGGCGACACATCCGGCGTGGAGGAGGAAATTCATAAATGAAAGCTTCTAATTGTCGGAGAATGACAAACGCGACAAGAAATCATCGGGAACAATAGCCGCAAAAATTGCGCCACCAAACCGGGCGAGATGCTGTTGATGCCCACATCGTGTGGGCCGGGTCCTCCGGGTCCACCTCCATCGCCCACCACCACCGACCACGCCCCATTTCCCAGAACCATAACCTCCACTACCACCTCCAGTTCCAGCTGCACACACAGCCACACCCACTCTGCTGCCGAGTACTGCCCGTCCCCGCTCCGACAGGAAAGTGATGGCGAAAAGGATCTGCGGTCAGAGAGCCCCAGGAGTTCGAGGAACATTTCGGGTCCGGGACTTTCCCGTTGGCTGCTAATGCTGCTGATGCTGTTCGCCATTTTGGCCCAGACTCCAGGGAGCCAGGTGGCAGCCGAGAAGAGTAAACACTGTGAGTACAACTTATCGAGAGCCTCCTGTCCATGGGGATTAAATGAGAAGGGTTTAGAGATATGTATAATTTAAATTTAAACAGAAAAAAAACATATTTTAGAATCCTCATATTCTAAATAAAAATAGGGCCTCGCCCTGCAGAAAGGCAATATGTGACCTTCCTGCCACCATTAACTTTGACATTCTTGTTCAATAAAATCTGCCAACAGCTTAGTTTTATGTTTTTCCGCAGTTTTTCGATTTCCCCCTGGTCCGGAGACAATAAAAATTTGTTTGAGTCAATGTTATAATAAAAGTGCATTAAAATGTTGCCAAAAAAGAACATAAATTCGGAGTCCACATCCAATCCACAGAAAATGTAAATGCCCAAACTATAAACACCACGGGTATAAGTACCATATGTATGAGTGTACACTGTACAGTATATGTTTGTGCAATAAAATAAGTGTGTGGCAAAGCTCTTGTGGTAATTCATCAACTTTCCGCATATTGTTTATGCGGCGAATAAACAACAAATAAATACATTTTATGATGCAATGTCAATAAAAGCACGTGCAGGGGAATTCAGTTGGTAACCTTGTAGTTGAAATACTATTCTACGTTTGTGGTATAAATTTCCATAAAACAATTACTACCTAACATGTAATATTCTTCGAAAAAATTGTGACTTTAAACCTCTTATAATAATATTTCTTGTGGAGCATCTTGAGGAAAGTAATCTGCTGGCAAACAAGCCGGTGTGTCGGAAATAGTCCGATTATAAACTGGTTACGGAACTCGTACTCCAGCCCGCAATGTAGGTATATGGTTTCCCCGATATGTCTAAACGCGGGAATAGCGGTCGCAATTGCCGACCCATGAAATGGAATTACTCAGGCGGAGCGACGCGTCGTTGGCTCTTCTCGGCGGCTACCCCGGTTCCCTACTCCGGTTTTACTCCGCTTCGCCGTTCCGGCGACGAAAGTTGTTGCCGCAAATTATTTCCGTATTTTAGCATTAAATCATAATTAAAATTTGAAGTAAAACAACTTACATGCCAGCAATTGGGGGGAGGCGAAGTACGGCGGCTGCCACTGCCTCTCGTAGTCGTGGCAAAAGTTTGCTTGTCGAGGGCGCAGAAAAAGTTCATTGCATACTTATTTGGGCTTGTTTCCGGTTTGCTGCTGACGCGGCCTCCATTCCCTTTTCCTCTCCAGCCTTTCCACCTCTCGTCCTTTTCCTGGGCTTAGCAGGATTCCATTGCAGCCTAATTGCAGCCTCCCCAGGAACCGAGTCGGGTGACGAGTGCCGATGGTGACTGAGATTTTTTTTATTAGCACATTGATTTTGGTTTTAAGTTTATAGTTTTATAGTTTTTGAATAATTATTAAGTCTAAAAATATTTGTAGGGAATAATTTGATGTATAAAATATTGGGTCAGTTAGAATTTATATTTAAATTTATAGTTATAACAATTTATTATTGTTTTAAGATACTTTTAGGTTATTTGTGCGATTTTTTTATAGTTATTTGAATTTAAATACAAAAATGAAGTATTTTTTAAAGATTTTTGAAACACTTTCTAACCAAAAACCACAGTGCCTCGGTATGATTTCGCTTTTCTTGCTCATTTCCGGGCGACAAGAACGACAACGCTTAGCTGCACTCGCTGCTGCTCCTGTTCCTGTTTCTAGGCCTCCTGCCTCATGGCTCCTTGCAGCTCCTTGTTTGTGTTGGTCACACACACACACACACACTCCAGCACACACTCAGACAGAAACGCAAACCACAGAGGCACCCCCCTCTCTTTAGCCCCTCCCTGGTCGGCTGTCCCCGGCAGACTTGCGGCCCACGTGGCGTGTACTTAATTTCCCATGCTCATTGCCGGGCGCGTTAACTTTTTTACCGGCCACATACTTACTGCCTTTTTCCTTCTTCTTTCCTACCTCCGGTTCGGCCCTTTCCCACGAATCTCCCTCAACATTCTCCTCGTCCTCACAGCATTGAAGACTTCTCAACTCGTTCAACAAAATTTTGCACAAAAGTTTCATAATTAATTTCATGTTAAGTGGCAATGCGAGCGGGGCGTGGTCCTGCCAGCCCTGCCATCGTCCCTATCTTTTCATCCATCCTCTGCCCCCTGGTCCCCTCCCCCTCCGCTTTTTCCAAGGGAGTCCTTTGCCACTTTTCTCCCCCCCCGGAAAATTCTCCTGGACTGGTTGGTGTCTTTAATTTGAATTGTCATTTCCTTTCTTTAGTTCTCGATGCTTGCCACAGCCGCAGCCACTCCGGTGTCGTCTGCCAGGCATCCGCTTCCCTGGCACACAGCCACGCCCCCTTTGCCAGCCACCTTCTGCCGCCCCCGGGGCTGTGGTCGCACGTTCAACTTGATTAGCGCAACTTATAATGAGTGGCACGAGCCGGGGAGCTGGGAGCTGCGAGCTGGGGGACAAAATTGTTGGGTCTTACTCAAATTCTATTCCGGCTCTCAGTCCCCATTGCCGAAACACTTGCCAAACAGTCACCTACAAAAGTAAATGTATATGTGCATATGTCTGCAGTGAGAGAAATATTATTTAAAATTTTAAAACTATATTTTGAGGAGATAGGGGAATGAAATATATCGTTACTAAAACCTTTTGTTCTAGAAGTAGTCAACTTTTCCGTTCAGTGATCTGCAAGTGTAATTTTATTAAATATAATAACATTTTACTGAAAGAGTGGCTTTCATAATTACTGTCTCTTGGCCCAAAAACCCGGCCCGGACGTGCCAATGCAAATATGCGAGTTGGTAGGCACATTTCAGGTGATATTTGCCCATAATTATATTTCCCTTCAAGTACGAGTCTATTAAGGACTATCATTCTCGTAATTGGATTGAGTTTGATTTAGTTAAATTGGGTATGAATTAATTTATTTACCTCTAAAGAGTCTGTGGAATAATTAATTGATGGTATTTGATTAAGAATGATTGAAGAAATTCCATGGCTCGAATCTGGAATTTCAAAGGACCTACTTTGATTGCAGGATACTCGGAATAAATCCTTTGAGGCTTTGCTGTTTTATTTTAAATATGGACATTTTATTGGATATTCGTTTATAATGGCAGAAATGCGTATGTTTTGACAAGGGGTCCTGACAGCTGGGATGGCAAAGGACACAATCCTTGCCCCTCTCACCGGTCTCCCGTTCTTTGGGGCGATTCTTGGCAATAATGCGAACATTATACAATTTTGAAAAATATGTCACGTTGCTGGAATCCTGCCTCCTGCCACCTCCTTCGTCCTGGCCTGCGTCTGGCTCCCCAACTCAAACAGAAGCCTGATGACCGCCTGCCAATAAATTTGTGAGAAAAACAACTGTCGACGAGAACGAACGAAGAGGTGGCATAAAACTTGTGCTCTTTGTGTGGCATAAATATGAATGAATGGATTTGGCCATAGAAATGAGTATGGGTGGGCACAACTGGTCCACTGCGGTATATACTCCGGAATGAGCCCGAGCCAGAGCCAGAGCCAGAGTCCGATGCGGTCTTCCCACGTCAACGGTTGAGTTCACAAAGGGCTGGGACTGAGAGAGAGAGCCGAGGGCCACAGGACTTTCCATGGGCAATAAATTTTAATTTTCTTTAAATCCTTCCGCATACGAAATGAGATTTGAAACAAGCCGCAGCAATCATGTGCCACAGTGTTAGCCTTCTTTTCACAGGCCAGATTCCCGACCAGATCTTGATTAATTGTGAGTGGCTTGAATTTGAATTAAGTAAGGTCTTTGAAAACTGGAATTTAAGATGCCATAACACCAGGTGACTGGGGTGTAGTGGGTATAGAACTTTTCGTCCTCGGATCACCAATAATAAATCTTTGCCAAAGTGACGATGATTCAGCTGCTTGGAGATCCCTGGAGAGAGCCAGCAGCAGGAACCTTGGAGCAGGTCACAGTCAAATGCGCAGATAAATGTTTATGGAAGATAAATTGCAGTTAGCGGATAGACATCCAAAATCCGAAAACCGAAATCCGCCAGCAACGCATAATAAATTCCATTTGTAGTTCGCAACTTTTGGCCAAACAAACCGTTTCTGGGCAGAAGGCTATCAAATCGATGAAATCGAGGGAGTAATGCCAAATCGACTATTGATGCGTTGGCATCCCGTGGCACGGTGTCATTGCCAAAAAAAAAAAAAAAAAGAAATAAAACGGGAGGATACCCCTCCTGTACATCGTCCTGGTTTGGGCAACCAAACCGAACAATGAATTCGTTCGCTTTGAATTGGTTTTGTGAAATTGTCCACGAACGCGGGCGGATCATTTATCAATATTTCCTTGCTGGGGGAGTCCTGGAAAACTGGTACAGTAATAGCTTATTATTCAAAAAAAAAATCAATCGGTCGATAAATACATGTTCTGGCCCACTTACAGAGGCTGTGGACTGGACTTTTTGGGGTTTCAGTCCAAAAATTGTTCCCATTTTATTCGTTGTGTTGTGTCCAAAAACCAGAATTTATTTAATGGTTTATTGAGCTAAGAAATCAATGAATTATTTCACAGAGAGAGAGAGATTTATTTGAATAATCCTTTTTAATTGGCAGCAATTGAAAACTATTTCATTTCTGTTTGCAACCTTAAAGCCAGAAGCTGAGGCCTTAAGAAGCCTGAATGCATTGATGAATTCCACAAAATCCCGCCCAGAGATGGGAAATAAAATATTAAAAGAAAAGTGGAAGAGAAAGTGTAAGGAGCTGGCCACAAAGGGGCATAAAATGAGTTGAACATTCCGGGCATTGTGCCTTCACTTAAGCACATGAATCCCTTTTGTAATCAAATGCACAGAAAATTGTATTCTATTCAACCAGAATCCTGTCCAAGTCCCAAACCTCTTTCGTGTCCTTGCTCCTGATGGGCTTTGTATCGGTCTGCAAGGATAGCGAGGAGGGGTAGTAGGTGGTTTTCTGGGATGTATCTGATCCACGCGGCTTCCGCAAAACAAAACAGCAAAATTATCTGTCGGAGCTCTAAGACTCTTGGTCCGAGTGGGCGTGGCTGTGCCAGGAGGGCTGAAGGAAAAATATTACAAGAAGCGCCTAGACAATAGCACCAAAATAAGTAAATAATAAAAAGCAAAGGAAAAAAACTATGATAATAGAAAAGAAAACACTCCACCAACAATAGCGTAATAAACTAACGCGAAAGCTAAACTCTCTGGAAAAACTATGCAGAAAGTTTTCTCTTTGTTTCGCAGCACCAGCAAAAATGGAATTAATAAAATAAAAACAAAAACACCAGCAAAAAAAGGGAAATTTTCGAAAAATATTTAACCCCTCCCGCCCCTCTTTATAGGCCAGATAAAACCAAGCAGAGTCCTTCCAGGACACTCCGCCGACGCGAGGGCAGCGCGAAAATTTAATTAACAATTTGTGAAGGGGAAATAAACAAAAGCCCCCTGGACGGATATCCCGGGGGCTCAACCGGGATTACCTCCTCGTCCTGCTGCTGCTCCTGTAGCTGCTCCTCCTCCTGCTGCCCCTCTTCGATGGACATTTCCAGCGGAGTCCTGATCTAGCCTGGGATCGAAGTGCCTTCGATGGGTGCATGACAAGTTGAGAGCTCCTTGACAAGTTCTTAATGAAAAGTTGAAAAGCTTGCAAGCATAATTAAACTGGCATTTTTAAGTCCTTTTTTATGGCAAGGACAATTGCTAAAGTTTATTCAATCAAAATATATAAAGTTCTAGGAGGACATAGTGGGAACAATATTCACAGGTCCAGGGTTTTTATAAACAACTATTTGAAGGGAAAACATGATAATAATTTTTCGATGAAGTTGAAGTGCTTAAAAGTTATATATACCATTTTCTTAAAAATACTATATATATTACTGAATAAAGTACTTAATTTTTTTATCTGTACCACCTCCAGAAGGAAACAGAAAAGAATTATACTCGTAAATTTTCAAACTTTTGACTATTCAAACATTTTGACAAGCGACAATTCGCTTGATTATTTCCACAGAAATGGGAAATGGAAAGGAACCGAAAGCGACGGACAAACTTCGATGAATCTTATCGTTGCAGGTCCTTTGTTCCCTTCGTCCTGTTGCCATGCCTCCTTGGTCCTGGTCTCCTGGTCTCCTGGCGGTGGCCCCCTTTCTAGTTCCTTCATTAGTTTGCCACTTCATCTTTGCCGCACGCTCGAGTGACTTCGCTTCTGAGGTTGCCACATGAAAAGTGACAAAAGTTTAATGATGCGTTTAAGTTGCACGTGGCATGCCCTTTGGCACCGCTGTGATTTGATGAGCTTTACGCATTGCAATTCATGTTTGCCCCCCTCCGAAATTGGAGGGTATATTTACCCCCAAGGGGTTCCCCCAATCGGAAGAAATTGCAGCTGTCGGAGTGTTATTGATTGCTATCACGAAGCTCTCAGACAAATTATGGTGTAGGTTTTCGAAACCTCTTTCATTTATTGTAAAGTATACAACATTTATTTAAAAAAGTGTCCCAGCAATACGAACTTAACTGTTCGTAGAAATATCCTCCACTTTGGAGTCCTCCAGTTGCTTGAATTGGATGAGAATCACCAAGTAAGTGGTAACCGCCGAGAAGATCTTGAAGAGCGTGGAGTTATCAATGGAGAAGAATCCGTAGGCGGTGAACTCCAGGTCCTGCTTGATGCTCTTGGTGAGGAACTTGTCGATTAGGTTCTGCAAGTTCTTGTTCTTGCCATACACTCTGGCCAGGATCTGGGCGGTGGCATTCGTCTCGGAGGCCAGGCAGTCGCAGGCATTGCAGATTACGGCCATGGTAATGGTCTCGGCCAAGACCCAGGTACACGACAAGCCCATCGTATTGGGCGACTCCAGCGTACTGCCTACACTTCCTTCAATGGACGTCAAGGTGGCAAAGGCCAGGTAACTCTGATTGGTTACAGTGTAGAACGAGAATCCAAAGTAGAAAAGGAGCGCCACTCCCGCCACGGCGTTTAGGTTCTCGGTGATGTAGCGGAACTTGCACAGGACCTCCATCATGTTGCTCAGCTCCCGCCAGTTATCCCGCTCGCAGGCTCCCGCCGTTTCCGTCAGCGAGAACTCATCCAGTCGCTGGTTCAGGAATCCGATCCTTTGGGCCAAATTCATGAACATTGTGTTGAGATACAGTGAGAAAATGGTTGAGTAGAGCAGCTGGAGGGAGTATAAGAACATGAGATGGACCTGCCGCTTTGGCCTAATGTTACTCCGGTAGTGAATGTAGTAGAAGGCCACTCCAAGGACTCCCAGGGAGACCAAAGTGACCACGATTGCCACCCAGCGGCAACTGTACTTCCGCCGATAGCCATACGCCTCCAGGTAGTCGTCAATGCAGGCCGAATCCTTTAGGATACGGCAGTGGCGAGAGGAATTCTGGACACTGGACACGGCCATCATCGTGTAGCTGAACATGCAGAGAAGCGTCTCGATGGTCCGGTTGATCTCCTCGGTGTCGCCCTGGGCGCTAGATACCAGTCTGTATTGTCCCGAATCGAAGACGACGCCTACGGCCAGCTGGATGGTGCTCACGAGCAGAGCCAGAGCCACCAATCGTCCGTACCAGCGTCCTATTCGGCTCACCTGGAAGGTATCCTCATCATGGCCAGAGTAGAAGGGCACCAGGGCACAAAGCTGGGCCGGTTTGGCTACCGACCGGATGTCCAACAGGATCTTCATCTCTCGCTCGACTGAGAAAATTTAACTCCATTTCCATTCTATTTAATATTTGTTTTGGGTTATCAACTCTAATTGTCGGGAATTTTGATTAATTTGATAGTTTATGAGAGGCATTAAGTAGAGGGATATCCCTAATATCTTCTAGTATTCAAATGATTAAAAAATATTACATAGCCAACTTCTAAACTTGGCTCTGTTTGGGCCATTAACCGCCACCCACACATGCTGTTGCCAATTTCCAAATGTCATAACCCAATTAACAGTCCTGCCAGCCATTAGCCCCTGTGCATATCCTGGCAAATTATGAATGATGAGTGGGCCGGACCGTGGGCTACCGTGGGAGAATTACAGTTATTGGGTAATTGCCAGCTAATGCGACCTGTCATAATTGCGCGGAACTTAAAAGCCCTGTCCGGTGCGTCCTTGTCCACAAATTGCCCAATTACTTTGACAAACCGCCAATGGCGTCCGTTCTCCGGACAACGATGAACATCCACGTGGTTGGATGGAGGATGGAAGTCTATGGAATACCCCCTCGGGGTTGGTGGCCAAAAAGTGGGAGCAAGTGCCGCCACTATGGAGATTAAGCTCATTATGCAAAACGCCAGGGAACTGGATGAACCGAATGGACTATGGAATCGTTCAGGCGCAAGGCATTTACTTCAATTATTTCATTAAAACGGGAAAGATGATGGGGCAGAAACAGCAGAAATGGCGACAAAAGTCCAGAGGCGACATCTGCGACTCCTTGCGGGTGCTGTGAGCCATCGCAGTCCCTCAAAGATGGCGCCATCGAATTTTCGGTGGCGCTAATGGAGCGTGTGAGTCCGGCAGCAGCTGTCGAAGTCAGGGAGCTCCTGCGGGTAGGTCGCAGGATGTGGCATGTTGCACAGAGAGAAAAAGTAGAGGAAGATGTGGGAATTGGAGAAATCTAAATAAATAATCCTTATTCAAACTTCGTCTTAAAAAAGTCTTTAAAGAAGCCTCTAAAGAATCAAAGTAGTATGTTATTTTTATAGTTTCTTTATAGTTTTTTTCTCACAGTGCTTTGCTGTGCAGGCGATGACAACACACGAACCCTGAGGTCATTCGGGGGTCCAGTAAAATTCAATATCGAAGCCCAGGAAATTCATTGTTTAACCTTTGTTGCTTAAATTGCTCAAATTCCTGCCATTAGTTTGACAAACGAGGCAGCGAAATTATTTTGTTGCAACCAAGTTGTTGCCCCGGCACATCCGGAGCTGGGAGCTGGAGCTGGAGCAGAAGCACAAGGATCTATGGCAGGAGGAGTAGCCAACTGGAGCTTGAGGGTATGGGATGATCGAAAAAGCAACCAGATTTTCAGGCCAAAGTTTTTGCCACAGCACCGAGTAAACCAACTTCAACCCCACTCAGCTCCGGCTCTTTACCGTGAAACTTTCCTTCAATCGACTCGCTTTGGGGCACGCACTAAGCTTGCCCCCTTTTTGTGGTTTCGTTACCGTTTGCCCCATCCATTGTTGCCACAGCCAGTGCTCCACAGGATGGAGGATGTGCCGGGTCGGTTATTCCATTGCTGCAGATTTATTTGCGGTTTTGCATAATCACTGAAAATTAGTTTAAAATATTTACATTAAATTTGCATCCCGATGTCTGGGGCTTTCAGCTTGGAGCTCTGAGCAGCCGGAAAGGCTAAGTCTAAGCCCTTAAATGGGCATTAGCCTGTTGGCCATGTTCACAGGACCTTTCGGATATTTTCCGGGGCTAATTAGAAACATTATAGTCCTTGTGCCACCGAAAAATAATTAATATTTCTTCAGATTCCTGAATTTATTTTGCTTTTCCATTTATTTTGAGGCACATGCACCAAAAGGACTCTCAGGAATAAAAGTTTTAAAGTTCTTAAACTACTTGCAGCAGGATCAAAAGTCAATAAATGTGAGAAAGTTGTATTTTTGTTTTTCTTTCAAAACTTTGCGTAAGAATATTTGCCAAAGCCTCCTGCCGAACTTCCTCTAATCATGGCCGGCTTCGGCTCCCAAAAGTTAAGTTCATCAGACACAGGTCCTCAAGGAATCATTTAGGCTGCCAGGTGGCAATATGACAGACTGTATATTTGCCAAGCTCAATGATTATCCTTGGACTGAATCCTTTGAGACTGGCTTGTTTACGTGTGTCAACGAATATAATAATTTTCAGCAGCGACTGCTCTCACTGCATTCAATATTTGTCCAGTCGGAGCTCTCAAGGTGCCAGGAGAGCCAAGGATTCAAGGACTAAGTGCACTGGATGAAAATATTTGTGACTTAAGTAACTATCACTTTAATACTACTTTTATGAAATAAAATATTGGGTTGCATTCTATTTTAAAATACTTTTTAGAAACCTTTTCTTAAGTCTTATTATTTATATTTAAAGTTTGGATAATTTTTTTTCAGTGTATTCCTGAATCGCTTTATTTGCAAAGGTCGTTTCATGCGTGTGGCTCTGGGAAATTGAAGGCAGATAGGCACAAAGTTAGACAGCAGAGTAAACATCATTTTCCTGGCAGGACTTCCAATGAGGACATCCAATGTCCATGAATCAGAAAAAAAAGTATGCACTTTTGAGCTTGAAGGAAAAAACGCATTTGAGGGCAAGAAACACTTCCGGTTTCCTTCCTGGACCGGAAGCATTATCCTTTTCCTTCATCTGCGGGTGTCGTTCTCAAATATTTGAATTTCTGGCCTCAAAAAAAGTCAATAATGAAAGGAAAATAGTACTCGTAGATGGATCTTATGTCGATTAATAACGCGGGGCAACAAAATCTCCCGAATTAATTATGCCATTTTTAATCCTTTTGGCAACTGGCTCAAGTCCTAGCAAATGGCATTGCCACCGAATAATCCTGGCCATTAACTGAAAAATTGGCTTTGAGTGGCAGATGAGTCTGAGTCCTTCTCCGACCTCCGTTGGCGACCAGATTGAGGATATACACTCACTTGGCTTTAAGCCGAGCATTATCCCTAATTTCGAAAATGTCCTTTTCCTGTGTTTTTCTGCTGTCCTGCCATCAGATTTAAGCCCTAAAAACCAGCCCGTAGTCCCTTACCAAATATACCGCCTCCTCCTTACACTCTTTATTACTTATTTCTGTCTATCGTTCTTATTCCTTCTCGCCTTTCCTTTTATCTTTATATTCCTTTGGAATATCCTCCCTCCCAGCGAGTGCATAAACAAATTGAAGATAAACATACTTATATCCGGATATATCCTATCCTGGAGGACACTGAAAATAAAGAGTGGTCTTGGTATTTAAATTTTTTTTCTAATCTTTGTTTTAGAAACATTATTTTATAAATCGGTTTTAAAACTAAGCTACTTAATTAATACTAATTGTTAGAAAAAAATTTATATTTTTTTTGAGTATATCCTGCTGCCACATAGACTGATGAAGGAGCCTGAACTTGAAGCATGTTGCAATTTCAGCTGCCAGATCCGCGGCGCCTCCGCCAGTGCAAATGGAATTGTTTTCCCAGGCGCTGCCAACATTTGTGTCAGAAATGCCTTAATTTATAGAAAATGTATCCGAGCTCGGGGGTGGAAAGGACCCCGTTGTGTCCTGTGAGAAGGGGGCTGCCATGAATGTCACATGGGTCTCAACGTCCTGTGCGCGGCTTTCGTTTGTCTTTCGCCTCGCTCCGACAGCCCAAAGGCATGTCCTTCCCTGTTTTAACTCCAAATTCCCCCGTTCCCCATCCCCGGCATATCTATCTTTTCCCCAAGGGCTCAGTGCAGATGCATGATAATCCTGATATGTACATAGGGGTAAACACACCGCCTCCGTCTCCGTCTCCGACTCCGCCTCTATTTCCATTTCCCTTTCCGTTTTCTGCCCCAGAATCCTGTCCAGAAATGATTGAGGGATTTCTGTCCGCCTAAGAGCCAATGATAACGGCAACGGAGCACTTTGCTCTTCATTTTCACTCCACAGTGTAATTGATATTTTACAATTGTGTCTGCCGGTTCATTTTCGAGTCCTCATAGTCCTCCAAACCTCCGGATAGAGGCCCCCAAACCCATCCCTCTGGTGTCTGTGGCAAATTGTGCAGAAATTCTATTTCTCACTTGCCCCCAAAAACCCCGTCTTCGTCTTCGTGCTTGCCAGGATATGCGAGGATATGTAGATACAGATGCATGTGCAGGATCTGCGCTGCTCCGAGCAACTACATTTGTCCCTGTCGATGTTGCAACTGCCACACGAGTGAAATTATTCAAGCAGTGCCAGCTGCTGTGAATTTGTCAGAAGTTTTTCTCAAAAATAGAAAGCTTTAGGTTTAACTTTAGTGAGAGTTAGGATGTTAAATAAACTATTGATTTGTTTTATTTTTGGTTGGCCATATTTTCCGTGTCATGGTTATAGACCATTACTGGACTCTAATCGGTTAAGTCCTCGTTAAGGTCATGACTTGTGAATTATTTTCCTGTTACTTGGAGAGGCATAAAAATTTCCACCAACTGTACGGCCGTGGAAAATTACTCACCAAAGTGGCTTGCGGCCAATTTGGCAGGTGGCTTAGAAGTGGTGGGTGGGCCGATGTGGTGGTTCTTGCTGTGGCAAGACACGCCTCCTTCTACCACCTCCACGGCCGCCCATCTCTTTGGTTCTCTGTGCTATTTATTCTGCCGGAGATCAAAGCGAAATGTGTAACAAAATTGCCAATTACATATAAAGCATGAAAAACTGTCTACCTAGTCAGGCAGTAGGGATCCTTCTTGTATTTTTGGCGTAACTGCACAGAAAAAAAAATGAATAAGTAGAATATAAATTATAGGTCCCTGTACTAGAGAGTTCTGGTTAAAAGAAACTCTATAGAGTTTAAGAATTTTATTTCATTTTTTAGAAATACATATTTTCACATTTGAAAGCATATGTATATCACAAATTTAACAAATTATACCATGAAATTAAGCATTTATTCTTCACAGTATAAATGTGATGCACATTTCGAAATATATTTTAAAACAATCGATTTAACGGCTGAGATCGTTCACCCATCATGAAGTATTTATTCGTATTATTTGTTGGCATTTCTGTGATTTTGCCATTAATATTTGCCCAGGATGAACATTGTAAACTGGTTATTAAAGATCTGATGAAGAGTAAGTCTTATATGAAAGGTTTTATAATTTATTTAAACCTGAAATTATATATTTTGTAGAATGTGGAGCTGATATAAGATCAGCTGCTTGCAAGTCCATTTTTGAGACCGCAAAACATGCCCGTAAGTTAGAAATATTATAGACCGTATGATCAGGATTATGATGAGATTTTTTTTAGCTTGCTACGATGAAATGGTAAAGAAGGCCAAATAATATTTGTGTTGTTTAGTACTTCAATGATTTAAAAATAAAATTTTTGTACAATGTTTAAAATATTTGTAAAAAAGGAAACAAGTTTGAGATTTTCCAAATTTCTCTCTCTGCATTCAAAAGTTGGGTTCTAAAACAAAAGGGCAGCCCAAACTCTGTCTGGCAATTCAATCCAAATTGTGAATTCAATTTTGAAGTCGGCAACGCGTCGACGACGACAACATTTGTGACCGAAAATGAGGCATTTGCTACTGGGAGGCTGCTCCCTGAATCTCGCATGATGGCTCTTTCACCCCGATTCCCAGTCCCTCTCCGGATGTGTTCAGGGCGTAAAACGAATTTGTAGTAAATTCCTTGGGCGTCACCACCCTCACATCCCAGTCCAGCTCAGCCTCATCTCGTCAGGAGTTCGCCAGGATGCGGCGTCATCTTTTCGTGTGCGTTTTATTGGGGGGCGAAATTGAATTAGTGCGGCGGGAACGGAAGCGGTTTCTAGGCAGGAAATTGCCTGAAATCAGGCGCACATAAGCTCAGAGTCGAGGGACATGGGTCTTAAAGGACCTCGCCCTCTGCCCCCCATCGTACATTCTTTTGTTTCATTAAAAAAGTAGGAAAATTCCTGCCTCTTGTCCTGCCATTGGCATGCGTTGCCTTTATGGAAAGCTCATTTGCATGCCCCCGATGTCCACTTTTGCTGGAAATGACTATCGTTTTATGTTAATGCATTTGGCACTTAAGCGCTATAGTTTTCGCCATCAAAACTAATTAAAAGTTGCTTAAATAATGCGATATTATATTCACATTGCCGCTACCCGGTTGCAGCTGCCAACGTTGTGAGTTCGTTGAGGTCGTTTTGATTGAGCCGGGGAATGCGAAAAGTTAGTACAGAAACTATCCCTATGGACTATTCAAAGTTGTCACAAAAATACTTCACTGAGAGAAAAGGGTACAGGGAATGTTAGGGCTTGAAAAGAAAGTTCAATTCAGCAAACATTGCGTATACGTAATATTACGTAAAATTACGTATACGTACTATGAATCTGGCTTAGAACTGGCTTTTTCTTGCTTACAATTCTTGCTACACCGAAACAAATAATAAACTAAAATTTATTAATTTTACGCTGAACTTTAGCCATTCTCAGCTGCTATAACCTTTTTGCAAAACATTTTCTTTTATCAGGCTTACGAGTATATTAGGTATTAACGTGTGCGTTGAATTTGTGATCAGCTACTTGGTAGCTCCGCCTCCGAGTATTATGCAAATTCAGTTGCCAGTAGCCAGTTGCCAAACTGCAGTCGGGTAAGGCATAATAAACGCAACTAGTGAGCAGGGAAACATGTGCAAGTAATACGCGAAGCGAAGCGTAAATGAATTTTTCATCCTTCCATTAAAATTTAAGTGCACATTTTCCGGCGCAGCGCACGAGACGCCGCAACGCCATTAAGCCAAAAGGAAGTTGCCAACGGAGACGGTCCACACAGACGTGTAAGGGCAGAGGCGGGAATGGAGAAGGAGTTCCTGGCTCACTATAGAATTACACATATATACACTTATATCGGTTACGGAAATATTAAAAAAAAAACAAGACCGGAATGCTAAATTCAGGAAAAGAATAAGTTTTTATTCCCATGCGGTTATATGACGGTTTCTATTGTTAAGCTCTGTAGGAGATACAAAATGTATACATTGACTTTGATTAAGGTTGATGGAGAATCCAAAAATTAATTAGAACATTCCGAATTAAAATCGGATCAGTAAAGATATGGCCTTCGCTGTGGGCCATATTGTCCTTCCATGCATTTTACACACTTTCGAAAGGGATCTCCCAGAAATATTAACAAAAAATCTAAAAAATATTTCTTTCTCAGATTTTAATGCAGATATATGCGGAATCGATTCTCAAATCGATAAAGGTATTCCTCTTAGGAATCGGATCAGTATTGGCAAAGATATGACCATCGCTGTGGGCCAAATTGCCCCTCGATGCATTTTTAACACTTTTCGAAGGGGACCCCCCAGAAATTTTGACAAAAAATCTAAAAAATATTTCGTTCTCAGATTTTAATGCAGATTGATGGGGAATCAATTCGCAAATCGATAAAGGTATTCCGCTCAAGAATCGGATCAGTATTGCCAAAGATATGGCCATCGCTGTGGGCAATATTGCCCCTCCATGCATTTTCAAAACTTTCAAAGGGGACTCCCCAGAAATTTTGACAAAAATTCTAAAAAATATTTTGTTTTTAGATTTTGGCGTAGATTGTTAGAAAATGCACCCACCCTTCCGCCCAAGAATCGGATTAGTATTGGCAAAGATATGGGCTTCGCAGTGGGCCATATTGTCCTTCCCTGCATTTTTCTCAATTTTTTAACGAAAATAATTATCCTTAAATTGGAAACTAATTTGTGTTATTTATTTTCCAGACTACATGCAATCGCTGTGCAAGAACCACTTCCTGCAGCAGCTGTACCGGAAGATTGACGGCGCCGTACTCTGGTCCCAGAACGAACGCAACCTGGACTGCATCATCACCTTCCAGACGCACTCGGTGCTGCAGCGGTTCATGCTGCGCTTCGATATGCTGCAACTGGACTGCAACGATCACCTGCTGGTCTACGACGGGGCCCATGCCGTCTCTACGCCCAAGGTGAGTCAATGGGATTGATAGGAAATCCTTTGCAGTAATTATGGCAGAGGCTCCGGCGCATTGAAATCTGTCTTGGGTATATATAAAACACGCCCGTGGGAGAGCTACGTGCCACACATTTTTATTAGCCAGATAGCTGATTTGCATATGCAAATCGAAATGCCAGCGGGGAACTGGTTCAATGGATTCCATAACCGAGAAGCCAAAGGGGGCTTCACTTTGGGAAAAAGGTGAAGCTTAAGAAGTTTGATTTTATATTAAATTTTTAAGAACAAAAGGAGATGACTTAACCCATTAGCAATTTATATGGTAGAAGGTAAAGAGTCTCTAATAGAGTGTCTCTATTATCCTTTTATATTCCCAGTGTATCAGTTGAAACTGAATCATTGGAAATAGCTAATCACTTGAGTGACTCAACCAGTTCCGTGTGAACAATTAAATTGCAACTCGAAACGCATACGGAGCAATCTCCTGAAGGATTCCCGGCGAGAGTTCTTGGTGAGTGAGTGGGTGGTGGACGGGTGGTGTATGGGGAAGAGTCGACAGAAGTGTAATTATGTGCATTCGGAATGTGTGTGCACTGTATCTGTATCTGGGGAGTATCGAGAATATTGCTATACAGTAGATTGAATTATTACGAAGTGAACTGTGAAACGGGCAATTCAAATTAGAATCACTCATGGCAGAATGATATGTATGCAAATGTGCGCCCATATATGTATGCTATGCTAAGTGAATTAAGTGATGTTTCTTCTCCATTTTCGTAATCAAATAAAGCCATTTAATATTCACAAAAAAAAAGTCTATCAGTTCCACAAAAATATAAATATTTATTTATAGATTTTTGCTTTATTTATTTAGCCATTGAAGCCCACTGATAAGTTGCGCCTGCGGTGTGGGCTAATGTGTATTTAATTTGTCCCAGATGGGGGGCCAGGACATCAATGTACATATTCATTTATTTGCATACCTTCATTACGGAAACATTTGCCAACGTGCAGACCAAAAAAAATGAGCCTCCAGTCTAATATTCTCATATACACTACGGCAAAAAAAGAGTAAACACATTTAATTTCTATTTAATTTGTTTATGCAGCAATGTAATGTTACATAATATGGTTTTTTGGTTTAATGACTGATATCATTGCATTTTAGGGACATGTGTGTGCTGTTATAGCATCCTTAAATTGCCTCAATTCCCTTAACAATTCTCTCTGGAAAAATCTTAATACTGGGAATCGGTTGCAGACCCAGTGGCATATATGTATGTACATTCCCCTATCGATTACATGCCACATCCCTGGAGCTGTATCCCGGTTAAGTAACGTTTAAGGAATCCGATGACGAGACACATCCTTACATCCTCACATATATCCTCGTATGCAAATATGCACTAGCATCACATGTCGATAGTTAAGGCCAATCATTGCTTAGTTTGCGACAGTCGAAGGCGGTTGGGTGGGTAGTGGGTGGTTCAGTGGGTGCTTTGGCGATGGGACTGCACCACAATTTGTTGGCAGTGGGAAGGGAAGTGGTAGTGGTAGTGGCAGTGGCATAGTGGTAAAGTGGGAGTGACTGCCGCAGCTACCGCATTATCCAGATCACGTTGATGCTTCTGACATTTTAGGTTCAATCCCTGTGGGGCTTCCGTTCAGCCAACATGGGATGCTCCACATACTCCGCACTCACACACACACAAATACTCACATGCAGGCATAATTTTGTCGCTGCATTTGCAACGATGACAGCCAGTAAGGATGTCGTGCGGCAGGTGGGTGGTGGGTTCTGTGGGCGGTGGTTGCCACTGCGGCTGCAATGCGACGCCAGCTGCCAGTTGCCAGTTTGCCAGTTTTCCAACAGCTTCTGTTGCAGCTTCTTCTCCTGATAGCCTCCATCCTCACTCTTACTGTGATTTTATCAGCAACAATTTCCATTTTTCATTCGACCACCCCCAAAATAAAACCCCCAATCCCAACCTCCCACCCACACTACATTATTTAATGCGGTCTGCTATGTGAGCCAAGGAAAGTGGCCACAAATAGAGCGCGCATAAGCCAAATCCTTTATTTGCCAAAGGAAGCGACACAGCACAGCACAGCACAGGGACAGAGGCAGCGACAGCGACAGTGCCACTAAAAAAATATGCATAAAAAATGTTCAACTAGAAAATTAGAAAAATGCCAGCCAAGGCAGAGCTCCCGTCCGTCCGTCCCATCCCGCCCACTATTCACTCTCCCTCTCCAGGGTAAACCTTGAAACTGAATGTGCCAAAGCTGAAAAACAAAAATGTTTTAGCCGCTTTCTGTCGCCTGTGTGGCGCGACCCAATTCCTCCTCACTGGTGTTAGTTGTAGTGGTGTGGTGGCGGCTCTAGTGGTGCCTCTTGTGCGGAGGCTATGACACTGGGCCACTGCCAAAGTTCTGACATCTTCCCGGGAAAATCAAAGCGTCCGACTTTTGAGTGGAAGAGACAGTTCGCCTCGTTTAGATTTTGATACTATAAAATTAAAGGACTAAGAAATTATTAAATTAAAATTATAAAGAATCATAAATAAATAAAAAACACTTAATAATGAAAATATTCAATAAGAGTTAAGACTTTTTCTTTAAAAAAAGTACCCTCGTACATTCAAAACTCACATCATTACAAAGTTAATATAACTTTGACCCCATCTAAATTCAAAGTATGGCCATTAAAACGCTGGAATTGCAGTTCCAAACTGCTGAAATGAAAGCAAAGTTATAGCCACTTCATTGCCAGGACCTGTATGCAGGACCAGGAGCCTCGAGCCGCCGACCGAGACGAAATTGCACCTAAATTGTGCTCGTAAAGAAGTCATTGGCTTGGTTTTTGCATTTCTCTGACGAGAAGACAAAGAGCGGCACTTCTTTTTCCCAACGAGTCACGTCAATATCGATGGCAGGAAAATTAACCATAATTATGAGAGGTCCTTTGTACATGGGATGCGAAGTCGAATGACATTTATTAGCCAAAAAGGGAGCAGGACGACCCCCACATCGTAAATAAGTTGGGAGGTGACTGAAAGGGCCATAAAAGCGAAAGTATCGTAAAATCGACGTTCTGCCAAATCAGCGTCGACGATGGCGATATTAAGGACCAAAACAAGGACAACAGCCAAGCTCAACAGGCGCCATCATTCAATGGCCCTTGAAACAGAAGAGGGTGGCCCTGGTCCAATAGCCGGTGTCCTGTGCCCTGTAGCCTGTAGCCTGGCCCACAACCTTTAAATCAAACAAGGCCAGAACGCACGTACGCCCTCAAAAAACGAGAATGGATGAGGCACTGAATCACCGGAATCCACTTATTTCAGTCGAAGTCAATGGTGGCACCTCCGCCCGTCAAATTAAGACGCACTCATCGCCCGCCGGAAGCTGTAATTTGTGGATCATTTAATAGTGGCCAAAAAAAAAAATTGTTTTGATTAAATTAGGATTTTTTAGCTTCTTGTTTTTGAAGCATAATTAAACTAAAAGTGCTAGCAAATTTCATAATATTAAAGCCAAGAAGTTATTGCTTTTAATTCTTGAAAGTAACTACTGAGTAGAAACTCCAAAAGTCTAAGAAGCTTTCGGCTGTTATTTAGTTGACATCGTCATGATTTCTATAAGCATCTTAGCGGATACATATATCTGGTCGAGTGACTTGTTTTGCAGTCCTTTCCGAGATCCTTTCGAGACTCTCTCTGTGCATATTTGAAGATGCAAAAGTCGTCTTGCGGTATTTGCCACCTAAGCAGCTTTGTAAGTTTCAAAAACACTTTCTGCGGCAGGATTTATGAATTTGACTCCAGTTTCAAGTGGCCACCACAACACCAAGGCTTTAAAAAAAAATTAAATAAAGAAAAGTAAGGGTAAATACCATTTTACGAATGTATGTAAATAGTTTCGTCACAAAAGAAGTTGTCACTGCAGTAAAGTGAGTGGGCGGTGGGTTGGAGGACTGGAGTTTGGATGTTTTTTAGCCGCAAAAATCCAAAATTAAAATTTTCCAGCTCACATAGACGCCAGTCTGACAGGCTGCACACAAAGCGATGCCGGGAAAAGTTTGCATTTTGGGGCTGCAACAAAATTAAAATATATATGCCACAAAGCGCGGCACGTCGAAGGCGCAGACATACACTTACAACCACACATATGAGGCAGCCGCAGCCGCAGCAAAAGCCTACAACGATGACACGCACACAACTTGGGATGGGTGGTGCTGGGAGGACGTTGATGAACCCCCAGTGGAACTTTCATGAGCCAAAACCAACAACATTACAAATTTACACAGCCAGGGGGCAGTGGCAGAGACTCCAGTTTGGGTGATGAAGCGGGCGACGTGACGCATACACGTGCCAAAGGAGTGGGCCGCCAGGACCTCGGATGAGTGAGAGGTAGCGGAGGTGTAGACATCATCATCATTTTGCACTTTGCGGCAACGGCAACAGCAACGGCATCGACGTCGGTGGCAGTGGCAATGGCGGTGATGAGGATGACGATAACGTGACCAAACCATCAGACGACAGTGGAAAAAGTTCGCAATATTCTGAAAATTAAATGCAAAACTCAATTATGAATATGAATGCATCATGATGTTTTTTCAGCAGCACATTAATAGCGCGAATAATTGTAAACAAAAACAGGAAACTGGTATATATTATACAAGTGACAGTAAATCATGGGATAAAGTTTCAAATGAATACAAATATAAAATAAATAGAATACATGAAAGAGGAGCTCTCATCCTTAAAAATATAAAAATGTTCAGGAGCAAATGCTATATTTTTCTAAAGCATTTCCAGTTTATCCTTTTATAGTTCCCTTTTTAAAAACCACAAATTATAAAACAAAGTAGGACCCATTTGAAATATAGGTATAGTTACTTTGGGTTCTTTGTATTTTCACGGATGCAAATAGGCTTTAATTTCCATTATGCCATTCAGGCTGTTGCACATTTGCATGCGGGTGCGCCCCAGACTGCCCCACGGGAGTGAGGATCCGGGATGACCCAGTGAATCGCCTCACCTGTCCCGCCGTGTTACCTGAGATGAGTCTGTTTGAACAGTATGTACGTGGTACATGGTACACTGCACACTTTGCATACATAGGTTGATGTGAAATTAACCACAGAATCAGAGCTCTTCAGTTTAAGCGGGTTGGTTGCCAATTCATCGATGGGTCCCAGCTGAAAGGCGAAATGCGAAAAATTGCCACTCAGCCCCTTTTGGCTTTGCTCCGAAAAGCTTCTTTTGTATTTTCCGCTCTCATCCATCAAAGTGAGTTGCCACGTCTCCGTCTCCGCCTTCTACGCCACGCCCAGGAAGGGGCTTCAATTTCCTAGATTTAATTTGCAACTTGTGTGTGGCACGGCATTGTTTTCGGCTCAATGGCAGGCGCCATAATAACGGCTCATTAAGCACAATTTTAATATTATTTTTAAGGAATTGGGGCCATAATTTAGCTGGGCATTCAATGAAGAGAAATTAATTACTTATTTCGGATGTAATCCGATTTAAAAATCGAATCCTCGTTATGGTAATTGATGGTGGAAATACTAATTTGTGGTTATTCAACTTCCAGATTGACATCTCCTGTCGGAACACCAAGAACACCGTCAACGCGCTCCTGACGCGCACGAACTTTGTGACACTGAAGTACGTGACCGATGGCTGGGGAACGGATGCGAACGGTTTCAAGTTGGTGATTACGTCGGTGAAGGATCCCAGTAAGTGTAGACTCCCAGAGTGTCGGTAACCAGATCCCCATTACAAGCCAATTTCACTTACAGAGCACACCTGCAAGGACTTTACCTGCGCCACCCGCGAGTTCTGCATCCATCCGGACCTGCTGTGCGACGGCGTCAACCACTGTGGTGACAACTCCGATGAACTGGTCCAGAATCTTTGCCAGAGTAAGTTGAATCACTACATATTTATAGATTAAATCTCACCAATATTATCTTTTTAGGTGATACGAGTAGCACTGTCTTTGGCATGGACATGACCTGGTTCGTCTTGATTGTCGTTGGTGTCCTGCTCGTCCTGAGTGCTCTCATCGTGGCGGTGGCCATTTGCGTGTGCCGTCGCCAGGACGAGAATGCCACCAACCAGAACACCTCACTCCAGTGTAAGTAATTGGATCTAAACTCCAGTGCAAATAAGATCTAACCGAATTCTTATCGATTACAGTACACCACAATGCCGATACGAATGGTTCGTCGAAACATCTGCACTACCATGGCATCAGTGTCGGCGGGACACTGACGCGGGAGCACACACAACTGCCGACGTCGGGAAACTGGCATCACCCTGCGGGACCATCCGGGTACCACCGCACTCCACACAACTTCTTGAAGATGGCCACCAAAGTCCGTCCCATTTGGTGCTTGGCAAATTCCGTCAATTAGGTCAAGATCTTTCGCAAAACTCCGCCGGGCTCAGTCAGACGAATCTCGCCGGAGCTGGAGGACACCCCAACAATGCCAACGCCGCCGGCGCTGCGCAGAAGGACGAATGGTTCGTCTAGACCGGGGGATCACTGTGAAAGAACATATTTGACTTGAGCACAATAATCTGTACTTTATTAAGTAAATTTATGGATATTTGCAGAGCATTAAATGAAGTGAGTAAATCTTAATGTTAATCAACTACTGGTATTAAGTGTAATATTTAATTTCAGGACTGTATGACTATATTTAACAACAATTAGTGTGGACATCACCGCGCAGGGTGTATTATATAGAGATTTCTCCTCGTACCCAAGCAGAATCTCGAAGGCATTGGGCAGAATGTGCCAGTTCTGTCGGATAACCAATGCACTTGTAAATAGTTTATAAATATATAATTTAACTGATTAATACTGCAAGCTGGCTAACAACAAACTTTTCCCCAAAATCCCCGAAACAGTAGAAAAGAGTCACCTCCCCTAATTTCTTAATTCTTTGGCAATTGTTTAGGGTAATTTAGAATGCAATTAGAGTTCAATTAATGATCCTCGATTAAATAATACTTAGTTTGCATTGCGGGTTGCGATCAATATCCCCAAAATTATTGTATAACGATTCAAGGATAGTAAACTAACAACTAACATTTGAAAGAAACAATCGTAAGCATTTAAATGAATTGTGAACAGAAACCGTAAAAAGTATTAAAGCTCAACAGAAGATGATTAACCGTATACTGTCGTTAAAATAAAACTTCCGAATCTTAACAAATTTTTACCACAATAACAAAAATAATGAAAATTAAGCTGAATTCTAATCTGAATCACAAAATGGACACAAGAAGATCAACAAAAACAAGGGATGTACATATGTAGTCGACAATATACTTACATAGAACAACAAAATAATAAAAAACAAAAACCAACAAAAATATTAAAAAAAAACCAAAATGTCATTCTAAAGTTACTGTCACCTCTATACGATTTCACCTCCCACTTCCCATTGTCCAGCTGGAAGTCTGCATTTGCCTGATGGATCGGATGGCTGATCATCCAGAGACTAGACAGGAGACTCATTCCTCATCAATGAAAACCGAAAATGGAAATATTCTGAGACATTAAGGACAATACAGTGAGAACTTTTTGCTTTTGATACGACTAAATTGATAATGGGACGTGGCGTACATTTTAACCTACAAAGAATATGTGTCCGAATACAAATTTCTACAATCAACCAAAATAACAAGAAATTCTACACAAAATTAACAAATTAAAAATACATTAAAGTGAAAAGAAAAAGTTGAAACATTTTGCTACAAAATCGATTGATAACGATCATATATACATTAATGTATTGACGACGACGATGTTTGTAAGGAAACATTATATACTTGAGAAAACCAAAACTAAAATGCTTCAAAATGATTGTAGTACTTCCCGCCGTTAATATTTTTTTAAATACATATATCGTACATACTACAAAAATACAGATGCGAATCTAAATAATAATACTTATAGTAAGAAGCTGAAAAAAAAATATAAGAAATTGTCTTTCAAAATACTTCCATAGACCCGGTTAGTTCTCTAATTTCTTTTTCCCAAATAACTAAAAATAAACTAAAACTCAAAACTGTTTGTTTGCTAAGCCAGAAATTATAAACTAAATATATATATAAAAAATATGAATATGAAAATTAAGTGCAAAATTGAGCACTGAGCATGTGTTCAGCCCGATCAATGCGATTAAGTCAAATTAAATTAGTTTTGTACTTAGCGGTAATAAAATGTCCCTTTTAGTCCCGATAACCGATAACCCCGATAACTAAATTTTCAAATCTACTAGCCATAATTTCTGCTGAAAGTAATTCCCTCTATTTAACCTTCTTTCGCCCCTCCTTTGATTTGTAAAACAACAAGCGTCTTATACTATATCGTAAATTATAGGAAAATGGTATGATATATTGAATTTTTAACCGAAAATTATAAGTAAATTGTATTAGGCGTCAAATTTTAGAAGTGAATGGCGAAGACCAGCCACAAAAACACATTGATTAGATATACGTATGTTTTGTGTGATGTTTTGGCCAAAAACCACTCTCACACACGGCAAAAAATTAAACTTAATTACTTAAAAAAAAACAGAATAAAGAAAAAAAAAAAGACGATAATAAATGATACTAAAGAAAGAAAAAAGAAACCGAATAACCACAAAGCTAATTTATGCAATACAGGAATATTGAATACTGAAAATTATGCGTCAAGTAACAAGTTTAGGCAAGATTGTATTGTAATATCTAATCGTAATTGTACTCATAATCGCATGCCTACTCCCCCACTGGTGAAAATCGGTTAGATCATATCGTTATCGTTCAGTACGGTGTCGTATATGAGTATAGTTAAAATATACATATATATATATATATTTATCTAAATACAATTCAATCGGCATGGGAACTGAATTCGATCATCCTGCTTTCCCAGTTGTTTTGTACCAGAGATGATTTAAGGATTCGAATATGGATATGAATATGGATGTGGGATAGTGGGATAGTGGGTGGGGAGAGCTTTTCGTTTCCGAGTGTAAGTGTTACAATGTGTTAAGGTTAATTTTTTTACCTTCTACAGTCTCTAACTCTCAAAAGACTTTGCCGCAAAATAGTCTAACTCTAATTATTATATATATTATATATATATATGTGTATGGTACATGTGTCTATGTACTTAATAATAGCAACAAAATATTCTGATCAAATCTCCTGTGCTTACCAACATCTCTTGAGTTAAATGCCAGAATCTCCAGTAACAAAGTAGGAAGCCATTATATTTTTGGTTTATAGAACGCAAAGCCCTCGATTGAAAACTATGGGTGTGAAAGGTATTTAAGTACAGATCGACTAGGTAAACCCCCAAAAAGGAGCCATGAAAAAGTAAAATCGTAGTGCAAAAAATGTTAGAAGAAATTGTGGCCATAGGTACGACCTTGGATTGGTACTCCTCTAGGGAGTATCCCTTGACTTATATCCTTATTTCGTTTAGAGCACGCCCTTGTTTGAAGATTAAACTCAAAATAATGGAAATTTTACGTATGATGTGCCACAAACACATCCCAACAGAACCCAACAAAAAATATAACATTGAGACATACTAATCGAAAATCGAAGGAATAAACCTAAAACCTAAAACTAGGGGATCGCGTAAAGTAATGCTTAGCTTTGTGTTAAATTGCTGTTGAATATAAATGTACTTGTACAATGATAATAATTACGATGGCAATGAACTCACAAAAATCCACACAGATCGACATAAAAACCGAACACGAACAACAATAATGCAAACAAAAACAGAACCCAAATCCAATGAAACTAATTATAATAAAATAAAGAATATAAAACGTTAAATTCACTTTTAATTGAGGTAATGGGAAGGCAAGATGGTGGTAATCTTTTAATTTTTGAACAATTTTTAACACCGATTTCGTTAATGGAAACTTATTAGAAACATAAAAAAAGATCCATAAGAAATCTAAAGAACACTTCAACATCGAAAGCTTCTCATAAAAGTTAAGTAAGAAATTTAAATTCCATTGCGGAACTACAAAATATATTGATTCCGTAACGGTAGGCCGACTTCTAAACGGTCATCGCCTCCGTGGCCAAGTTGTCGGCATACAGCAGCAGCTCCAAGTTCCGCATACTTCGCTCCTTATCCTGACGACGCTTGAAGTTGATTTGGGCGAGGGAGTTTATCAAGGATACTACGAAAGCGGCCACCATGAGGAAGGCACACAGCTCAAAGGCTCGAACCACGAGGCTGAAGCTTAATACGACATCGGATTTGTTGGGGCTGTGCATTTGCTGTTTAGTGCTCTTGAGGACATCCTTGATAATCCCCTGAATCGGTGGACCTATCCACGGCAGCCCTCCCAGGCCTGTCACCAGCTTGTTGACCAGATCCTCGCTGAAAGCCACAATAACAAACAGTTGCTGGAATGTGGCCTTCACGAGGGCCTTGCCAATAATGGTGGCCCCGAAAAACTTCCAGAATGGCACCAGAAAATGACCGCAGGTGATACCGGCCAGGTCGAAAAGGGGATTCGGAACACTGGCACACAGTAGAATCCCCATGAAGCCGATGCGTCGCACAACTCGCTCCATAAACACTTTAGCGCCATCCAGGAAATTTTTGCTTCCGCTCACTTCTACCTCTTCTTCATCTTCCAACTCCTGCCCAGATAGTCGAGCACTCCGGGCCATAAAGTACGGCGGCAACTCGCCCAGGGCCGTTCCCAAGCCCCATAGAAATGCCTCGGGCCGGACCTTGCTTAGTATGCTCCAAACATTTGGCAGCGTATGAGTATAAGGCACTGGCGGACAGATCTTTTTATCCGGGTAAGGTGGCGTCGGAAAGTCCAAAGTCTGGCACTCGTATGCGGCCAGGGTTACGGATGCTATGTGGGGTCCCAGATAGAGCAGGAATGTGTGCAGTCCGGTGCCGAAGCCGACGGATGAGAGTACTCCGAGGCCCAGCCAGTAGATGGAAAACGCCATGTTCTTCTCACAGAATCTAACAAGACTCTCATGTGGTCCGGGCAAAAAATACAGGATGGTCAAGAACAGGAGACTGCCCAAGAGCCACCTATTGAGAAGCTTCATCGCAAAGGATAGAAGCAACTGACCGGCTTCCAATGATCCGTATTTTAAGGTTGTTACAGGTCGACGCCACAACACAAGAGATTTTCGCTCCTTCAGCTCCTCAGCAGTCGCAGTAAAGAGGTCCTCCAGATCGAGGGGCGGGGAAGACTCTTTCGACTCGCTCGAAGCCATTGGAGATCTCATACTTCCGAAACCAGGTGAGAAGATGTATTGAGTTAAAATTTTTCCATCTATAAACTTCTGACGAGCAGATTTATTCATTATATCAACGCAACCTTGATGATCTTTTTAATGAAAAGGTTATTACACAACAGTGCAAGATAAAATAAAAACTGACACGTTTTCTTGTTAAGCGGTAAGCAATTGGTGTTTGGAGTTGCGGCGTCTCGATTAATTCTAAAGCACGTTTCTGCCAATAACTCAAAGGTCCAGGTGGCAACACCAAGAGCCTAACCTCAAAATTTTCACTGCAAGAAGCTTTCCAGTCTTCATCTTGGACTAAAATTACTGATATTTAATCCACATGCCTCAATCCTTATGCTAATCATAAAATCGGTTATAATTAACATTATTGTATTTAATAATAAAAATAACTTATGTGGAAAGTGTTATAGTTGCAGACGACAACACTCGCCATTTTGGATTAAGATCTTCCATAATCGATTATTTTAAAATTCAGTTTTACCATCTCTAGAATCTAAACTTTAGAATATAAAACACATTTTTGATTTTTGAGATTTCCAACAAACAGTTTATTAATAAATTTTCATATTTGTACATTCCGTATTTGGTAAAATCAGTGCACACATTTCTAAATGCATATATTTACAGCAATGTTGCACATGCTACACGAATCTTTTGAAAAAAAAAGATTCGCTTGGAACTAACCAAATCAACGTATGAAACAAACTCACATAAATATTTTATCGTGAACTAATTCATTAAGTAATTAAATTAAAAGCTTAGGAAAAATGCAATATAATTAAATGGTGGCCCAATGGGGCGAAAAGGATTCGCAAGAAAAATAGTATACTAAGGGATGAAAATTCGCCGAAAAAGCAAATACTTGAATACTTCAACATCTGAAGTGTGATCAATGGTTGTCCCTGAAGCCTAGGGCAAAATGGCACTGGACCAGGTTTCCGGCTATTGAATAGCCGCATTATGAGGCAGACTGCAGTGAGGCCCCTGCGTCATATAGGATCCAATGGTTACGCCAGATGTGGCCGTAGCGCAGATCTTTTTGGTTTGAATGCTAAAATACATCTTGTACTTGGATTCCCTCGGCGTTCCATTCGCCGCTGCTAGTACTTCTTGAGTTGTTCGTACGTAATGAAGAATATTATATTCCAGGGTCCCATCCTCACCCACGTGGGTATGAAGCCTTTGTAAAGAGCGAATAGTCCCTCGTTCCTAATAGTCTGTATGGCGCAGTCGAGGCTGCCGTTATACAGCTTTGGAGTAGCTGCCGCCGTGGCCACTCCATTAATGGCCATGCTCACGTGTCGTTGGTTCATTAGGCGGGTCTGCAGTGACGTAAACTTTGATTAGTCCGGAATAGTTCAGGTCTCTAATTCTACTCACCCGTATAACGTCGATGGGGGTCGAGGCAATTGCGCTACCCAGGCTGGCAATAAAACTTGAGCTGCAATTTGCAAAAATAGCGATTAAATTACTCGTGTCTTGATTGTAAGCCGGCATGGGACTTACATGAAATGATTCGCCACGTGATCGCCGAACGCGTTCATCAGCTGCAGTTTGCAAAAATCGTAGACGGGAAGCTCCACGGAGGCAATGACCACTGCTCGCTGGGCGGTGGGCCCGACGCCCCGCCACAGCCCTCTCACACCCTCGTACCTGTAAATCTCGCCAAAGCAGCCCAATAGACTCTTATGCTGGCCTTTCCCGTGCACTTGCATCCGCACTTTCAGTACGTCCGTGGGATTGGCAATCGCCGAGGAGATGGCACCGGCAGCAGCAGCGCACATTATATTGCTCCATACGCGCTCGCTGCCATCCTCGTTGATTAGCAGACCCCGCTCGTTGGCCAGCTTCTTGAGAGTGTAGTAGGTTCCAAACTTGATCGTTCCGTAGGTGGCCTGGCGTAGAACGGCTGGCCAAATGCTGTGGGAGGTATATGGATGCCTTATTATCAGTGTTATCGGAGACAAAGTCTAATGGGTTAGCGGCCGGGCAAAGTTTGCTGACCAAACGTCTGATTAAAAGTGCCGCCATCCAGGTTTTTATTTTTGGATTGCCGTGAGTAAGCATTATCAATGGATGTCTGTTTGTACAGTCAAAGTTCCATAAGTCGAAACGGCAATAAAATTTTCGATTCGGGAATCAAAATATAATATATTTTATCAAAACAAAGCTAATCCTCCTCAAGAACTTTGGAGTTCTATTTTGGTAATTTTTGTATTTGATTTATGGATGCCTGACTGTATGCTTTTTTAATTATGCTCCCCAGCGAATGAACATGTGACTGGCACGTTTCCCAGACCGAGTAAGATAAGCATTTCATGATGAGCCCATGCTCTGGCAACGTGAATGCGAATGGCTGAAGATACACCAGATTCTTACCCGGAATACAGGGCCCGTAATCCCTCTTCGCGAGATATTTTGACAAAGGCGTCCGTCATTCCGCGATACCTCAGTTGCGAGAATGTTTGATCAATTTTCTGACCTTGAATTTGGAGGCGCGTCTTCGTTGTGTCGATGGGAAAAGTGCCTACAATAAACAATCTGTTTACAAAGATTCGATCGCCGATTGGAGCTATCTGGTGACGCTGTCGCACAGGGCCCCTTATCCCCTTACCGAATTCAGCCGTGATTGATGCCACTCCGCCGTAAACAAACGGCCGCCAGTCCTTAACCTCGGCCATGGTTACTGACCGCACCTGTTGATGTCCGAATTGCGAATTAAATTCCACCCGCTTCTCAACCAATTTCCCACTAGGCACTCGGTTGCAACTCTCTGCAAGTCCGTTCGCAGCCTTACGTCTGTAAATGCATTTGCAGCCGGAAAATTTGACGAAATATTACGGAAAAATCACGCAACGCTGTTTTCGCCTGGACAAGCTTTTTAGTGCTGGCTAGCGTGCGACTATCAGCTGGTTAGCAGCTGTTATGGTACAGTGCGTATCGGCCATATAATATGTATATAATGGAGAGCTTTCCAACACTTTTTTCTGCAGAGCTTTTTCAAAAAATAGAAAATGGAGGACTTTTTTCTGTTTTACCATTATTTTATTAAAATTATTTATAATGGGGGTATTAAAAATACGTTATTTTACATTTTAGTTATCATATTATGTCATTAAGTTTGAATTCGACTAGTATAAGAGGTAAATTATGATGACGATTAATCATTTCTTGTGGTTTGTTCACTTCTTAATTAATTTGAATAAAATATTAAATAACAGTAACGACCCAATTAACGTTTTTATTTCATAGATATATTTGATAACGGTCAAGCAACATCAAAACAAATCGTTTTAAAAGTGGACCAAAAAACTGCGCCGAACAATCAACTTTAAATGAATATTTTATTCGGCTTTGAAAACAACACGAATTAAAAAACAACAATCTGGGAATTCCTAGTCATGGTACAGCCCTGGCCCCGTGGTCCATCTGGAAATCAACGGTGGAGGTGCAGGTTCTTCTGCTTCGACCTTAGCTGGTATTTCATATTTTTTATTTTGTTTATTTTTGTTTTCGTTTGCTTTTGCTTTTGTTTTGTTTGTTTCACTGGCAAATTCGCATTAATTAAAAGTTGTTTTGGGCCAGCAAAAAAAAATCGCCAGATCTTACTACGATTTTTCTATGTATTATTCACGTCACTCCACTCCGCTCTGAACCGGATCGTGAAAGTCGACGGCGTCAGACGGTCGCCGGACTCTGGACCAGTTTAATGCCGGCAGATCGACCTGATCCAGTGGGTTTAACCCGCAAATAGGCAAAACAAAAGGGGAGAGATGGAGACGTCTGGCAAAGAATTCGGCAAATCAATTCAATCCCTCGAACCTATTGTTAGTCGCCGCCACCAAAAATGTAATATAATCATTTAACAGTTTATTTCACTTGGCTTGGTTTCCCAGCTAAGTGATTTCTGCCAGCGAAGCGTTTACGTTTCGGTACTACGCCGGATCATAAATCCGGAATGCGGAGGCGTGCGCGTAAATTAACCGTTTCAGCTTCTGTGGCCAAAACGAATTAGCGGATTAAATCAAGCGATCACCTAAAGGCGCACTGCTCCGTAGGGAAATAAACATAATGGGATATAAACTTAAAAATGTACATTTAGGATTGTGAAAATCTAAAAGTTACTTCTTCAAAAATTTATGTTTGATAGATTAAAATCAAACTTGAAACTCGAATATTAAATGGGCAATCGCGTGCCGGTCACAGACTTGGCATAGATACTGAATTTTAAATTGTTTTTGGGTTAAACACATATGGCGTTATATCAGTTATGTTTTTTGGATCGATCAGGGTGCCTTGTTAGTCACATGAGTGGCATGCGGAAATTCCCCAAAATTAGCCGTTGCCATATATGATTTCGTTTGTTCAACCCAATATCTTTGAAATGTAATCCGACAAGCTTTCCTTTACAGACTTTGACTTCTCAGCACGTGTAAGCGTTTTCAATTCGTCATATCAGGTGACCCTTTTTCAAAATGAGGTAAAAAATTAATTAGAATTAAAACGCATTTTTAAAATCTAAGCACAAGTTTGGAAGATCCAATTAACTTGCTAAAACTATAATTAAATCGGTCGGAAATGCTTCCTTATGGCTTTTATGGCATTTTTTTTTAGAAGAAGTACCATGAAAACTACAAAATTAAAAAAGTTTTGAGCATCAATAGAGATACGCCTGTTTTAAAGCCATAAAATTAGATTTAAATTAATTTTCAAATCAAAGTTAATGGCTGAGTTGAAAATTGAATTTCATTCTGGTTATGAAAAACAGAAACAAGTTCAAAAACTTAAAATACTATTTCATAAAAATACTCATATAGTAGAATAAATAATACTTAGTGTGGAGAAATATAAGAATTCCTGTGAACTTTTATTTAATTTAATGGGAGCTATGGGAGGCATTTCAGGCGGGAAAAGTTATCCCAAATCAATCAGCTAATGGCTCAATCAGGTATTCCCCAGAATCGTGGGCGAGCGAGGGAAAAGGGAGTGAAATTTCTTTAATCCCGTCTGGCTGCAGACTCGATAAATTAATTTGTGGCAAATTTGCATATTTAACATGCTGCCTTTTGTTTACCGTTTGGGGAGTAAAAACCCCAGATCATCCGCCTGCCAAATCCGCCTGGGAGCAGAAGCCAAATCCGCAGCCACCGTCTGGCGCCAAAGAAATTGCCAACTATCCATCAAGTTATTCGAGCTCCATGTGCTAATCACCGATGGCTGATGGGGAATGCTATGATGTTTACTATTTATTTTTTTTTTTTTTGATCGGTTGCTTGGCGTGAAGATTTTATTACACACCATCGTCGCTACTGTCGACCGGTCCCAAGACCCGGTCCCCCAAACCGGGGGATTCGATTCTATTTCCCGATCGGAGTCCAACTTGACGCCGAAACTGCGCTCATTATGCAGGAATTTTGGACGTTCGTCGCGTCTCCAAGTCGCCACAGTAAATTCTGAGAATCTGACAGTTTTTATGGTATATGAATATAACGATCTAATATACTCGTACCATAAATTCATTTATTATAATTCCCTTTTAGAACTATGCAAAAGAGGCTGGAAATGAGCTGGCATGTGATTAACGAACAGACAATGGACAAATTGGAAATTTTTGTTTATATGGAAAATAAAAGGTAAGTTAGAAAATTGATTCTACAGTTTTAAATATACATACGTAGTAACCTTTGATCTAAAATTTGTAGAGCTGTGTATGATCCAAAGGAACACATTTCAATTGCTTCGGATTCGTTGAACCAAAAACACATAAAATTCTAGTTCATATATATTACTTTTGCATATTATTTTGGTGAGTTTTTTTAATATAACATTTTTATTTATAATATTTGGTATTTTTTGTAAGATTGAAAAATGGATTCGAAAATAAACGGTAAGAAACTGATAACGCTGATGAAGTCGATTAATGAGCCAGCCACCTTCGAGACGCTGGTCAAGGGTTTTAACTTTAGGTCTATTCGCGGTGAGGCTCTTCGGGAAGCCAAGCACAAGGTGAGGAATCTATTGAGTGCTGCGGTTCGTCTAGGATTCGTCAAGGAGTATAATGGGCACTACTTTACCTCCACCCATGTCGACGAGATGTTTGAGTTTATGGAACCCGAATTCCAGCAGAACGAGAATGATCCCAAAAAGAGATGTATGGATTCTGAAACTAACTATTATGATATTTCCGACTCTGACGACTATGAAGAGCCACCGAAGCCAGCGAAGGCTCCACCACGAAGACGCCGCTCTTAGAAATGATTTTAGGAATATTTTTGTTATAAATGTATTTTTTCAAATATAAGTTCAATTAAAATTTGACTACCATTTAGTAGCTTCTGTAATTATAGCTTATCAATTATTAAGGCCATAACATAAGCCTATTTTTAATGGTCAAGAACTGAGCTCCATCACAGCCTTTTAAGGTCCGCCAAGTTGGAGCCAGCAAAGTGAATGTCGACGATGGCCTGGCCTGCTCCGAGGGCCTCCTGCTCATCCATAATGCATCACACCCGAGCGGCAATTAATCAACAATTAATTTTTCATAAATTGATCGTTTATTGGCTGAAGGCAGAAATTACCTGCTCGCTACCGTGTGAGCTGCTAGGTGGACGGGGGATGGTTTGGGGAACTGACTGTCCATATTAATTACTAATTATGCGCGGCGTCAAAACAACAAAACTAAGGCACATAAATATTTATCAATTTGTCTCTAGCCTTAGTCACAAGCCATACAGAATGGTAGGTTGATCTACAGGTTGTAGGGTTTTGTGGAATTGGCCCGTAGGCCAAAAAAGAAGTTACAATAAAATGAAAATGAATAAACAATAAATCAACCGCAAATCGGTCGCTACGAGTGGAATTTTTAGCATAGTTCAAGATTGCGAGATGCGAGAGCCCTGTGTCAGAAAAAAAAAATCCAGGAGGAATGCCTGCCAGTCCGGCCATAATTAATAAATTCCAGCGTACGCCGTCGATCTCGGATCTCGAATCTCAAACCCCGGCAAACAAAACAACAAATTGACGTCACACTGTCGAGCCTCAGAGATTGCGATTCAGATTGCTCCTCCTCGGCAAGTGCGACATGCGTATCAAGGCTTGCTGGTGGAAATGGAAATGGAAACGGGTTAAACGAGTAGGCCAAGATCCCATCCCCGCCAGCAGCATCAGCAGCAGCAGCAAACACAAACAACGGGGCCTTAATCAAAAATGTTCGCTGGCTCGAAAACAACTTGAATACAATTGGGAATATGGAGGGAGTTAAGATGGATCTCAGGGGTATACCTAATACTCATACGCCATGTTGTCTTTACTAAAAAAAAGGTGACACATTTCCTAGAATATTATGTAATATTTGTTTTAAAATTCTCGTCCAGTTACAAGACCCTTGTACGAAAACTTACTGCCAGCACTGTGCACTGGAACCTGGCCTGTAATAAAAACACTAAAAAGTCGGGAAGCGACTAGTTTTCATTAAGCGTTACGCCTTCTGTTGGCCAAAAGGTGGCGGACGGCGACAAGTTGGCGTCAGCCAAATGGGATAATAAGCACGGCGAGCAGTAATTTAAATTTTCATGCCACACCAGGTTCATCAACCTTCAGAGTCCATATGCCAAATCAGAATTTGTTTCAGTGTAGCACTAAATAATCCAGATGGCGATATCAGTATCAAACATTCAGAATTCAGGTAAAATGCTGTTGACACCAAAACTTTTACGAGTTTTTTATGAAGCACATTTGTTGGCAAATGTTTATTGAACAGAGTATTATTTCAAAATAAAATGGTTTTTGGTAAACAATTCTCCGACGTTTATTTCAAGTGTTGATTTTAAATAATGCAACATCTTATTAGGTACGGGTTTTTTGTATAATTTTAGGAATTGTATGAACTTTAGAGCTTTTGTACTTGTACTTGGAAAATCTATAAACTTCAAGTTCTTTTTATTTTCCCACACTATTATATTTTTTACCCATAATATTTAATATGTGCTTTGAACTCCTACTCTTTGAAGTGAGACATCTTCCATGCCATTTAAGGAACTCAATTGTATGACGAGCACTTTAGCCATCTTCAAAGCACCGCTCCTCTTACCTGGGCGTTGTTGCAACCAAATTTGGGGCGATCTCTTAGCCGCATTTAACTGAGATTCGCTCGGTTAGCAGGCCATTGGATGCGCCAGCTAAATGGCCTAAATGGGCTCTCAGGGAATACCATTTATGAAGATCAGGGGTGGGCGACCTAACATTCCGATGGATAGGCACTCCCAGGTACCCGGCCCATTATCCGAGCCATTTGAGGAGGCCGGGCAATTAATTACGCAAAACTGCAAAATAATGCAGAACAATGGCCGTCCATCGAACTGGGGGGGTAAAAGCATTTCGCCAATTCACGAAGATAGCGCTCCAAATATCTGAATCCGAATATCTGAATAGATGAAGAGGCGAAGGCGAAGGCGAGGGCCGCAGGGGACCGTGAGATTTATGGCGATCGGTCGAGTCCGGAATATCCCAAGCCCCACCAAGACCAAAAAGAAACCATGTGCTTCGTCTTCCCAAATCGTGAGAGTCTCGGCGGGAGAATATGATATGTCTCTCGCGGTTTCTCGATTTCGTTTCGACTTAAATATGGGTGCTCCGCAGTGGTAGACTCAGTTGGTGACTGAAACTCAGCCCGCAAACAGCTCTGAAAATAAGCTAAAACCTACAAAGTTCAAGACAAACGCGTAAATACTCGCCAGTGAAGAAAAATACGAGAGTGTTTTTGAAAAAATATCTGCAAATTATAAACGGAAAATATCTAAAGAAACTATACAAAATGCAAGTGGATAAAGTTTGTGCCGCCATCGCGCTTGTTGCCATTTTCTCCTGCGTTGTGGATGCAGCCATTTATAGTCAGCCTGCTATCTTTCATCCTGGTTAGTATTTTGAAAATTAAAAATATTGAAGGCTTTTAAATTCAAGCTTAAAGTCTAAAGTTTATATGCCATATTTTGTTTGCTTTTTTTTATTTTTGTATTGGAATTTTCTAATTAAGTTTCCAATTAATCGACGACCTTTGGCAGCCATGAAAAACAATGAAAATAAAAAACAAAACAAAGCATTGATAGAGTTTGTCAGGGGATTTCGTGATTGATTTACGATTCAGACAATGATTTTTGCGAGGCCTCACATTAGCTCATACTCTGTGAGATTTTCTTCGACCAAAATATAGTAGATTTTCAGAACATGCAGAACTTTGACGTCAAATGATTACGTTTCTGGTCATCTGAATTATAGATTGATTTTTTGTGTGATATTTTGGCAGCTTTCGCTGACGTCAACAAACACAATACGAAATAAAAATATAAACAAAAGAAATCAATGAATTGAATTCAAACAACGCAAAAAGCAAAAACGAAACAGAAACAGAAACGAAAACAACAAATGACTGAAATCAGACGAAATTTGTCATGTTATTGGCCCCCTTTTTGGTTGTGTAGCAGATTGAGCATCATATACCAGATACACAGATACAGATCAAGATACAAATAGAGATGGATATGAATTTGGATTTTTTGGGTTTTTCGCATTCGCCAAAAATTAGCATAAGAAATGTGCTGATGTGGTTATTATTCAAGAGATCGACTAATTTGCATCGCTATGCGGATTTAAGTTAGAAAAATTATCGATTATCCCGCGTCCAGATCGCCAGATATTTTCCTTCTACTGAATTATTCATGCGTGAAGGTCGTCCAACGTCTTTGGATGGCTGGGAATTTCTGGCATCGCGTCGACTGGCTCACTAATCTATAAGAAATTAGCGCCAACTGCTTAAAAATAGGCGATGAGTTCACACGGGCATTGAATTAATTGCACAATTGGGCGGAATGTATGTTTGCTCTTTTGGGGTCTTCGGGTACCACCGCAATGCGAATGGAAAATTAATGGCGAGAGTCATTAATCAAACTTACCTTTCTATTCGGCAATTTATTTTTGAGCCCGACATCTCAGCAATTCCACGCCGCAGGCCGTTCGTTATAAATAAAAGCACGAGTACGCTCCATCGCACATCTGTCAGTTGGGCTCAGTGCTTGGGGTTTAAAAATAAATGGCAATCCCGGCTTAAACCACAATCTCAGGCTGCCCATAGCTCTTATTTCTGATGTATTTATAACTCTAGTGTGGGGTGAGTACTTCGGCTTTATTTTTGTGCCAATTTTCTTGTCGAATGACTGTCAAGTTCGTGCCTTAAGTCTTTTGTTTTATGCGCTTTTGCAAGTCATGGATAGTTACAGAAATAGGTCCCGTGTGGGATTTCCGAGAGTTTACTTTTAATTTAGCGAAAACCAAAATATTCCATTAACTAATAATATCTTGAATATATATAGAAAAAGTAGGTTTCATTTGTATAATGTTTTGCCAAGGATAGCAAGTAGATTTTCTTTTCCTCGCAAGCCAGACTGCAAAATACGAGTACATATTTAAATTTCGCTCGGTTCACAATCACGATTTATAGCCACTTCCTCATAAGCGGGCATAAATAAAATTCTGTAACTACGACAGCATGGGGGAAGCAACAAAGAAGTCTCTGCCAGCACTTCCGCTTGCAGCATAGCACTCAGAAAATAATTTCCATACATTTTGCGATAAAATGGCATAAGAATATCTTTATTTTCCACTGTGTATTAAATCGTGCATCTTCCTTTCGTATCTTTACAGCTCACCCCGGCAAGTGCTTCGACAAGTTCACCAGAAAGGCCTTGCTGCCGGACAAGGAATACAAGCCGAAGGGCATCTGCGCCTCGATGACTTGCAGCCTGGAGGCCCGCGAAATCAGCATCGAGACCTGTCCCTACGTCGAGGCACCTGGCTGCGAGGAGCTGCCCACTGACCCCAACTGGAGCTTCCCCAAGTGCTGTCCGCAGTTCAAGTGCGTCGATTTCAAGACCGGCAAGGAGTTCATCGTCTCGCTGTAGATCGATAGTCCCAGTTCCGCAGATATTGTATCTGTATCTGCAACTGCAACGTGATTTTACAAGAAATGTATTCGTAGTTCTGTAGTCCTGGTGTGATTGAATGAAGGAATGATTGAGAAAATGAGCGACTGTGTGTGTGTCTGATTCATTTTTAATTTATTTATTGTAATTTGTAAATAACACATAAACAGCATAACTCCCCCCGTTTCCCCCGTCATGTTATCACGTGTGAAAATAATGCAATTTGTTTTGATTTATTCAAAAGTCCCTGTATGCGATATTTGCAAATATGACTAACTATAAACAAACTATGTTTAGTCTGTAAGATTTAAGCGCAAAAAATAAAAAAGAATGTGAAATATGCAAATGTTTACTTTTGGCGGATTGACTGGCGATACGTGATTATCTTTTTGGGCAACGTCATGTCCAAATTTGAACGTTTTCCTCCCGCCTCCCAGCTTATTTGCGTAGTCAACACATCCACACGTCTGTCGTCCACCGTCCACCGGATTACGCGCTCTTCTTTTTTTGGATTTTGTCAATAAGCCAGAAGATTACGGCCAGACTCGTGGCTGACTCACCTGCGCCTCTTCCTTCGTTTGGCAAACATCGCACATGCCGCAGCTGAAACGATCCGTAGCAGAGTTCCAAATACGAGCAAAGCAAAAGTTTATTGCTCGTTGAGGCCAACGGTTTACCGACTTTGTACCTGGCTCGAATGATAAGTTTATAGCTCGGTTTATTAGACCTAACAGGAAATGCTTAAAGCCTGAGTGCCTTCTTTGAAAGGCCAGCTGTGGATGTTACAAAAATAGAAATTGAAAGCGTACTTAAAATTCGAATAAAGAAAATCTTAATTCCCACAGTGCTTTAAGTTCTTTGGCAACAAACCTCTAAATTTCTTTTGAACTTTACCGATTAATATACAACAAAAAATATTGCCAATAAACAAAGCAAAGTATTACTAAAAGGCTAGAGCGATTGGGTCTAATATTTTTTTTCAAACCCTTTTTAAATGTTTCGCCAAATCCCATAGCAAATGTTGGCACTTACCAACACTGGCTTTGCACACGGTATATTTTCTGGTTTTAAGCCGAGCTATCGAATAAACATTCGATAAGGGCCTGTTATCGTTATCGCCAGCTTGGGCGTTGCTTATTTTTGTTCCAATAAACAAAATATTGTTTTAATTAAAGTTTTTATCAATTTATAAGTAAAACTTTTACCAAGTTTCCCAAAACTCCGACAAAATGCAGGCCCAGACTTTCATGGCGGTGTTGCTGCTGGCAGCTTTAATAAATAAAGGTAAGAAGGGACTTAATTGGCCTGAGCAAGTGCGCCCACATTCTAATCTAAATTGACTTGTTTGGTAACAGGTGCGGCCATTTGGTGCTACCGCTGCACCTCGGCCACCCCCGGATGCGGTGAGACGTTTAACTGGCGGGGCATAGGATTCCTGGGCGAGCAGTGCCCTGAGCCGGATGACATCTGCGTCAAAGTTACTGAGCGAAGAGGAGGTAAGTGGATGGGGTGGGGGCTGTATTAGACAGATCTTTCACGTGGCTTTGTCTCAAACCCTTCCAGCTCGGGAGACCATCACGCGCGAATGCTTGAGCGCCCTCAACTTCCGCACCGACATTCCCGCCGACAAGTACGAGGGTTGCCGTCCCGCCGCCCAGGATGTACGACTGGCGCACTATGTAAACCACACCATCAAGGAGCACGACGTCAAGAGGGACTACTTCACGGACACCACGTTCTGCTTCTGCTTCCTTGACCATCGCTGCAATGCAGCCAGCGGGATGCAAATATCTGCAGTCCTGGGACTGATTGCAGTTGCCTCTGCGCTCCTTCGCTAAAATATTCAGACACGCATTCCAAAAGTGCCTTAGAAACACACCAATGACGCTCGAATCTCGTCTAACATTCCGTCCGCACTATTTGTACAATTTTTTTCGTACCGTTTACACTTTTAAGAGTCTTGTGTTTACTCAACTAATTAAATACATTTTACAATATTTATAAACAGGTGTGAAAATCGTTGCCCTACAGGATTTCAGCATTTTTAGGCGCCCGGTAATCGTACTTCTCCACCTCCGGATGTGACGCAATATGCTCCGAGTAAACCTCCGCCAATCGCAGGCATTGCTCCACGGACAGTTCGAAGGAGCGCAGCGTGTCCTGTACCTCAGCCCGCTGGAACAGATTTTGGGTGACCTCTTCACGACCCTCCTGTGGAAAGAGGGTTCCATAACCCCGTCTGCAGTATTTTTGACGCATGCTGAAAATATGCCGCACAACACGCTCGACAAGAGGAAATGGCAGCTGCGTTTTGGGCTGCTTTAGTGGGATTAGCTTGACAACGCCCACGTCCACCTGTGGCTTGGGAACAAACGCTTTGCCAGGTATGATGAACTTCATCACGGGCTCCGTCCAGATCTGAGACATGACGGACAACCGGCAACGTTGCTCTCCTCCGACAGGTGCACAAATCCGTTCAGCCACCTCCTTCTGAAAAGTGAGTGTCATGCAAGTATCGTTTCGACGGAAGGCTCCCCTCCTCGCAGCCAGGTCCTCGTACCAGTTGATTAGCAGCCTTGTGGAAATGGCAAACGGCAGGTTTCCAATCAGATGGAGGCGCTGCGTCGTGTCCGGAACATGGTGCTCTATATTAAACCGCAAAATGTCGTCGTAGTAAGTGTCCAATTGGATGTTCAGAGGCTTGGCGCACTCTCGCAACAATTGCAGTGTCTCGCCAAACCGCTCATCCTTCTCCACAAGTATCAGACGTTGGGGCTGCCTGCGCAGGATAGAGCGAGTGATGCCTCCCGGCCCGGGGCCCACCTCCAGCACAATATCACTGTGATCAATGCGACCCGCTGACTTTACAATCTTGTCCGTCAATCTCTCGTCCATCAGGAAGTTCTGGCTGAGCTGCTTCATGGCCTGCAGCTTGTAGAGCTTCACCAGCTCGCGAATGGTGGGCAGTGGTGGCAAGCGCATGCCACTCTGCAGGACACGGGCAGCGGCTTGTGACATCTGTGGGCATAAGATATTCATAAAGAAACAGTTCCAATACTATTCAATATCACACTTACATTGTTGTGCAACGACTTTCAAAGTGTTTTTGGTGTAAAGGAAGAAAACGCTTACAAACTAGATGGGTAACTAAATCTGTTGGACTGCTAGTTGGTGGTGATCTTCTTGGGTTCCTCGAAGTCGTCGAGGAACTTCTCCTGCTGCACCGAGAAGATAGAGTAGCCGTAAATGGCCAGCACGGAGACACCCAGGGCGCCGGCGGTCAGCAGATTGTTGCGACGAATGCGTTTTAGTTTTTGCACGCGGTCCAGATTCTGCTCTTCGATCAGCTTCATGAACTGAAGCTGCGCCTTGTCCAGCTTTGGAGCGCTTTCCCCGTACTTGATCTTAGGTCCTTGCTCCGCGCCCGACATTATAAGCTCCGACAAAAAGGTAATTTTCCGCTTGCTGAGAAATTATGAAATCGTCCGATTTTACAAAAGCAAAGTGTTTTGGTATTTTTAAATTGTTGGTATTTTGATACTGAACGTTTCGTAAGTAATCGATAAATTACCAGGGCTACCATTAAATCGATAACCAGCTTTGAAATTCAAAATGCCCGGTGGTATTTTTTGGCGGGCTCGCTGCATTCACACTAAAACAAGCTGCTTGTTTTCGGCCGTTACATCGGGTGCTTAGTTTTCCTTCTATTTCGGGCCCTGCGCCACTGACAGTTCACTTTAGTTGGTGGCTCGAGTGCAACGTGCGGCAGTGGAAAACGGAAAAGCGCTTTCCAGGCAGAGTGCTTTAGTATTTGCCTGCAAGTAAGCCAAAGCAATTACGCGATATAATTGCGTTTCAGAATGCGTAAAAAGAGCTCAAGAGGGAAAACGTCCATGGAAATTGCGTTTTCCGCAATTCCCTAATACGTGTTCCATATTTTTAAAGCTCGGCTGTGTCTTCGTGTCAAGTACTGTGCAAAACTATTCAAAAATAATACAATGTTTTGAAGCCATTGTGATGGCTTTTAGATGCGGAAATGAAAGTAAAAATTCGGTTGCGTGCTGGGGAAACTGAAAATGCTCTGAAAATTTTACAACCAATAACAACAAAGGCAAAACAAACGCGTAATTGCAGAAATCAGCTGTGTACCCACGGAATAGCCAGAGCTTCAGAAAGAGAGGGAGCCAAACAACAGCAAAACACTCCCCCCGGCCCCAAGCGCCCCACTGGCCCCCCATCGACAACGAGCGAGCCCAACAGCTGGTCGAAGTGCTCTCTTTCTCACTTGCCCCAATCGTGTTTTCCTTATTTGGACAGACTTTTTTATTTTGTTTTGTTTTGGTTTTTTTTTTATTAAACGCTTGTTGCGAGATTCTTTTTTTTGGGGTCTAAAAAGTGGGGGCTTTCGTATACCCTATGGATAGATTTTATTTATTTTTTTTTATAGTAATTTAAAGAATAAAAATATGTTGTTAATTTCAAGATTAGTTTCTGGATTTAATATTTTTCATAAATTTAAGCCTAAAACTGTCAGGTAGCATGTATGAAAGAGTCCTCTTAGGTAAAAAGCATCTCTATTTAAATTGCATCTAAGCTTACCTTTGAATTTAATAATAATTTTTGATATTGTACAATGGCCTGATTAAAATTACATTAAATTATGAAATTCCCTGTTGCAGCTAAAATAAACGTGTATCTTCAACCGCCGTCCGCTCATACAATAAAAAAAAAAAGTAAATACAATAAAAAGAAAAACAATACAAATCTACAAAAACGCGCAAAGAAAACAATACAGAGATCGTTCAGCAATTAGTGCAATAAACCACACAAAGGCGAATCCGAATCCGAATCCGACCAAAGATGGCGTTCATTTCAAAAGATTTTCGCTCGCCGGGGGAGGCATGGGTGAAGACCGACGAGGGCTGGGAGCGATTGAAGGTGCTGGAGTGCGGCGGCAAGCGGAAGCGGTAAGTTACGCATATTTCTTTGATAGTCAGTCCCTCAAAGTCGGGCCAACGGTGCGAATACGCAACTTTCCACAATAGACCTTTGATTGACGGGCGTCCCAATTATGAAACTGTCGCCAGTTACTGATGAAACTGGTCTCTCCAATGCACAATTTGCATTTGTGAATGTTGATATATCCAATAAGCATTTATGGGTGTTGCGGTGCATCAAAGTTTATGACCACAAATGGCTAATATATTGAAAGTATTACTCTATTCAAAATTGCGTCGTTTTTAGTGTTATCTGGGAAAAGCAATGTACTCCAGTTCTTGATCGATTTATTTGCCAAATCTAATCATTATTCTGCTATCAAATTGGAAAAAGTAAATAAAAATAAACAGAATTCGTTGAACTGATTTCTTTGAGGGGAATAATGAGTCAGTGACAATTACCAGACTAGTTGCCCACTTCCGTGAGTGGAATGAGTGCCAACTTTCATTTTATTTAATCTCAGTAAACAGCACCTCATTGCAAAAATGAGAATCTTATCGGTGGGAAAACAAAGGCTAGATAAGCTACAGCCTTGAACCAGTTCTATCTTGAGGTCGTCAAATCAAAGCCTTTCGAAAGGCGAAAGAAATTCAAATGATTTGTATGAGCTACCTGTGGTAAAGTCTACCGAAATATTTAAATCATTCGCTTTAATGGTCGTGCCATTGAACACTGAGACCATGTTGGCCAAAGCAGAACGACGGATAATTGTTTTGAGCTCCAACAATGGCCCAAACAAAGCCCCAGGCGGTAAACCATCATCGATGGTGTCTGCGACAATAGCTCCGTTTTATGCCCATGGAAGCCGTGTTAGATCCACAAGTCATGTTTGAATTTCCTTAAAATTGCTTTTCAACCAAAAATCAACCATCATGTGAGGCTAATAATTTCTGGTCTGGCCGCAATCGAGGTTCTCCTCAATGAGTCACTTCAAGTGGCTGTGAAAGCAACAGAAGCTCCAACGATATCCGAGGAGATCTGATCGATTGTTCATTTGATTGATTGCCATTGTGCCGTCAAATGCAATTGGAAATTGCAATTGCAAGTGGAACAAAAAGTTTCTGCCAACATTAAGACAATCGATGGTGAGAGTGGAAATGGGGCCTTTTTTGTGCCCTAGTTTAGTTTCACACAAAAGTCTATACAAGTCCGTCTAATGTAAAAAGTTTAGCCGCTAAAAATCAATCAAAGTGACTAATCCCTTAGAGATCTCTCAATAAATCATTGTAAAATAAAAAGTAAAAAGTAAAAGCATAAATAATTTAGTTTTAACCTTCATGTAGTCCCTTTTTTATTTATCTTCCCTTTCACTGAAATTAGTTGATTTATTAAATTTGAATTTTTAATGTTGACTTTGATGGATTTCCAATATACTTTTTACTGACGAGAAGTGGATCGATTTGGGAGTTGGGTGTTTGCCGATGGGCGGTGGGTGGTTGGGTGGTGCTGATTGGGCGGTGCGGAACCTTGAGCTTTTGGTGTCGTTGCAAGCTCTGCCAGCCCAAACTCACTCACACCCCTTCCATTTGGCCTAAACTTGACCGAGTTTTACGCCTACGGATAATATGCATGTATGAACTATACGGTGAGTGTATATGTTGGCAAGGTTTCCCAGTCTGGCTGCCACATAAAGTTGGTCAAAAGTAAAGGGACTTGATGGGTTTTTTTGGGTGTCCACCTTTAAAGACTATACAGCACTCTATTTTCAGAAATCTCTTAACATTATAAGACACAAAGTAAAGTATTTTGAAACACGCCCCTATATAGCTATTATTTCGACCTCTATTGTTTATATGTATCCCCCAAACGACTAGATCACGACTCGAAGCTACTCTATTTCCGCATTTTTCCCATTTACGACTGCTCCCTCTGAATGCCAAAAATAAACGCCCCCTCCCTGGGGTTCGATGCGTTCTTTATGAGTTGTCAGAAGTGCACTTCAAGTTCTCCGCCGACATCTTCCGCGTGTGCATGTTTTTCGTGCCTTTTTATGCGGCTCTGGGTTATGTAACTCCACGGCTTATCTCTGTCTATAAAAAACATAACACAAATAATTTATGTAACACGCACTTTCGAGAGGTCAGATTCGTTAGACATTATAATATTGTAATGCTTTGCAATCAACTCATGTTCAGGGCTTAGTTTTGTCACTTTTCCAGAATGTATTTGAAGCTGCGAAATATGGGAAATGGAGCATAGATTGGTATTTGTCTAACACACATGACTTGAGCTTTAAAATAATAAAATATATACTTATTTTTCACTTGCGTGAGCATTTCATAACCGTGTTAAGCTCTCATTTCGAGCATTACCCAACTTTCTTTCTGGTTAATTAAAAATTGAAATGGACGCCAGCCGTCGGCCTACGGCACTGAACCCATTAGATAATGCCTCAAAAAAAGTAATAATTAGAAATTCGAAATTGCATGGAAAAGCGAATCCAAAGTGCACACGCGGACGTGGCGACGGGACGTTCCGACAGACGATCCGACAGAAAAGCGGAGTCGTTGGAATCGGAATCGCAGTGGGAATCGCAACCCACTTTCACTGCACTCTTCACTGAACATCTGCGGACCGGCGATCGACCGTTCGCTTTTTGATCAATTTTCCTCCGATTTTCCTCTATTTTTTGCCACATTTTCAAGACTCATGAAGGCGACACATTCAGTGGCTTGATTATTGAAGATTAATGAATTTTGCGCCTGAAATGTGCCTTATGGAAGTGATTTATTGATTCAGTATCTCAAATATTACCATTTTTAATTAGAAAATAGAAAAGAAAAATGTTTTTCCTTACTTTTAGGCCATAAAAGTATCTCCACAAGCTTCAAAACAATTTCCATTCCCAAATCTCGTATAATGATCTCTTCCAATTTGTGGTTCTAAAATTAGAGGAAACTGTATGCACTGAAAGTGCTGGCTCCTTAGCCAGTCCTCAACTCCATTTCCAATTATATATTTATGTCGAAAAAGGTCACAAGGCATAAAAATAGAAAAGCGATTTGCAGTGAGTCCCGCCCTCCGTCCAATTTTCCCCGCTTTTCATGGCTGTTTTCCCGCCCTGCCCTGCACTGCATTTCATTTGTTTAATTCGCTTGGAGAAAGGTAAATGAACGCTTGATGGTGACGTCGGTGAGTGATTTATGTGAATCACGTGGTCGTCGGCCTGGTCTGCGGCATGGTCTGATGATCTCATGGCCGGAGTTTGGATACGGATGCCAGAGAAACCGGAGAGTGGAGAGACAGAAGAGATAGAAGCGAAGCCATGCCATGGGCCACTGAAAGCGCAACAATTTTCATTGTTCGTTCGCTATTTTTATACGGATCTACGGATATGTAATTGCACATTTATCTGAGACACAATCACGAATTTCGAGCGAGAAAATTGACTAAAAAAAAATGTAATCAAAAGACAATAATTGGGCTGGCAAATAACAATAATAAAGTGTTGGCTTTCTTGTCTATATCTTGGGTTATTTCAGAAAAAGAGTTTCAAAAGCGCTTCTAAATTGTTTCTTTTTAATAAAAACATTTAAATTGTCAACATCCGCTATTGTCGCTCAGTGAAATGCAAAAATTCTGTGCCAAAACTAGAAAACTAGAAAAGGAAACAATAACAATAACAGATCATGGCAGCAACACATGGATGCAGTCTGGTACCATACTTTTTAGCCCATCACGTATACGCAGGGTGGGCCAATAAAAGCGGTGACCTACTTAGGACCTGGCCAACAAAGATTCACCCTCCTCCAGCTGGTCCCAAGAGCTTTTGTACGTTTTCTGCTCCTTGGCCTCCTAGTTCCACATTCGTCCTGTCGCCGATTGTTGCTCTCGGCGGGGGGATGGTGCTCCTTTTGGGACTGTAAGTGGATTACTACTGATTAGGGGCCTTAATCTAGCTGCCTGCAGGTTGCAGTTGATGCAGAATTAAACTAACTCTCATTTTTTAAGAAGCAGAAGGACACTAAGGGCTTGCCCTCCTCCAATGGATCGATGCGCCTTGACCATTTGCGGTTGTGGATTCTCCGGTGAGGACATGTCCTGTCCTTGGGTGCGATGAAAATTGTTTTTGATTTCGGGGCGAAACTGGGTCAAAGTGTGCTGTGTGCTCGTCTCTTATGCCTGCACTTTGTCTAATTGAAGTTTTTCCCTCTTATTTCCCGGTAATTACATTTTTTATTTATCTCTCTCTTCGCCAAACCGATGCTCAAGGTCATTAATGAGGCTTATTTTTTTACTAAAAGGCAGTACAAGGGGGCAGTCATCAACCAGTTTTTTGCATGAAAAAGTGTGGATAAAATCCATAAATAAAGCCAGAGATGAGTATCTTTTAAACGCTTCCATTTCCTACTATTTTTCAATAGTGTGACACTTAATTTTGTTCAAATTGAATTGCAAACGTGTACAATCGCCACAAATTACACGACCCAGAGCTTGTAATTGCATTAAACAAACGCTGGAAAAAAAAACGAGACAGTCGCTTGGATTTCCATTTGCCAAATCGCTTAATTTAATAACCGGACTTTTTGGTGGGAATCGGACAGCTTCCGCCTCTTGAAAGGCGCCTTTTGAAAAGCGTTTAACACTTGTAAGCCACCAAATCCGAATGGTAGTTGCATTTTCCGTCCACATCATAGCCTGGCCATAAGGCCGTAACTGGCTAGACTGGTTTCGACCTACTGTTTTGGGGGGAGTTTGGATCGGAATCACTTCCGAAATGTTGCATTGACAATGGATTATCTCATGGTAGCACGACACTAAGAGAAATTTATAACTTCTTTGGACATATTACTCTTATCCTTCTATCCCAAGTCATACTTTACTATGCTACTATGCTATACTTACTATAAATATTTATTTTTCTCTTTTCTCTTGGTGTAGACACCACTCGGAGGGAAGCAGTAGCTGCCAGGATGCCGAGGATGCTGTTACAGAGGAGGAGGGTACTGTCATGCCACCCCACTACCATATCACGATCCGCTGCACCCGCGAAATCGCCGGCTTTAATGGCCTGACCGAGGCGGTGAAGCGACTGGACTTCCGTCGTTCAGTTCGGGACCGGAAGCGCTTCCACTACATCTGTGCGGTCCTTCTGCTGGTCTCCAACAAGGGCATTGCCAGTCTGCCGGGCAGCGCTCAGCGCCAGCTGCTCCAAATGGTCGAGGAAGTGGCCTCTCATGGTAAGTGATACGGATTTTAGTCCAAAAACCTTCTAAATATCAATGTCTGCTTCCCAAACAGTCAACGACAGTCAGCAGCATCCGAATGTCTTGCGTGGCCTGGCCTTGAAGCTGGAGCACATCGTCCACCAGGAGAACCAGAAGTGCTGGGGCAAGCCTCTGGGCAGTCCCTACCTGTGGAAGGAGCACCTGGCCACTATCAAGCGTATCCAGCGCGTGGCCAGCCAGATTGAGATCCGTGAGCCGGATCCGGAGGCCAAGCCGAAGCTGCATGAGCTGCCGGAGGAGTGCGTTCGTGAGATCATTTTGTGCATTGCGGACCATCGGGATCTGGAGTCCGCCGCCGAGGCCTGGGACACCATGGCCAAGCTAGTCTCGGAGCAGCGCATCTGGCGCGAACTGACACGCTTCCACTTCAACCAGCGACAGATCCACACCATCCTCGACCTGGAGAAGTTCAAGAAGATGGGAGACATCAAAGACTGGAAGCAGATCTACCACCAGCTCCGGCGCACCTATGGCGTCAACGATGACTACCAGTTCGCCGAGGTGCTGGCCCTGTGCCGCTCCTGCTGCTGTCTCTTCTGGCCGTCGGACGGACATCCGTGCATCGTCGACCAGAGCCCGGACTACAAGCAGCGCCTGGAGGAGGCGGGCCACCAGCTAGCGTTGGCCCAGCCCGTGCCGCCTGCTCAGTTTCTCAAGTACTTCTCGTTGTAAGCCGTCGTAGACGGAGATGGAGACGGTGACGGAGTGGCGACCAAGGGAGAGAGATAGAGATAGATCGATATGTATTTTTGCGGAGGATGAGGAGGATGCGAAGGTGGATCTGGATGTGGATGTGGAGTGCAGTCCCAGTGCAGTCGGTGGATAAGTTGTTCGGCTGCGAATGAAAGTCTTTATGTACGTGTTAAAGTTTTACCCTTGGAGTGGAATGGAGTTTAGGAGTTACGGAGCGGATCAAAGGATCGGAGGATCTGAAAAAGCAAAGTGATAAAGAAATCCCTAATCTATAAATGTGTATGTGTGTGTACGGGAATCGCCAAAATCATTTCGATTGGTTTGCAGTCTGTCCAGATTGAGGTTCAGATTCTAGTTGAGCGTGGCTTTCGTTGAGTTAATTGCCAACATTTTTGTATTATTAGCCGGTCCATGACCAGGATCTGGAGCGGTGATTACTATTAATTGTCTAGACATATTGATCGACTTGCGTGTCCGTTTCCAGGATACAAATATTCTGGTCAGGTTTATTGTTTTTTTGTATTTTTTTTTTTTAATTTTTGAATCGGACGCGCTAAACGAACTGCCACAAACAAACAAACAAAAAACGAGAATAAGCGATAATTCTTTTCGTCAAACTGATTACTGCAAAACTTGTATCGAAAAACTATTTTTAAAACTACCAGTTTATAATATATTATTACCGATTTGTTCATTTTAAGACAAACCATGCGGAATACACTTTTATGCATGACTTTTGAGCGATCTATTATAGTATCTAAGTGTAGTTTCTTTTACGTATAGCTGTTTTTGGTGCTAAATCTTATTTTAAGTTCCAATCCAAATCCAAACAAAAATAAATCAAATTATAGTAAACTATAGTTTCCCGACCCCCAACTCAGTTCGAGCTATAGTTCCATCTTGAAGACATATTATATGTAGAGGAGTGGAAGGAAATCATGTGATGTTGCAGGAAGCAAATCTAGAAACGAATACACCTACCTAACGATAACAAATCTTCAAGCGATTTGCCGCCAAGCAATGCTATATACAAATTATTAGAGATTGTCGCCAGTCGCCAGAGTTTAAGATGATAATTTTATGGATTGAAGACCCAGGAAGCGGATAATCCCAAGAGCACAACACAACAAAAATCCCCATCAAGGACATCATAAGTCTTCGATTGCTCAGTGCTTGAAAAAAGTGAAACAAAAAAACAAACAGAAATAATATTTAAATAAAATGTTAATGTGTATAGACATTTTCTTAAGTAGATCCCTAGACCCAGTCTTCATTTCCGCCGATTTCCCTGTAAAATATCTGTTCGATCGCTTTAATATTACAACTACAACTACTACTATTGTAAGTGCGAAAGTTTTAGCATTATCGACTATTTGTTTGCTACCATTTCTACGCGAAATAAAACTCTCATTTATGTTTAAAATAAATTTGCAAATCTGTGGATCAATTGGAGAGTTTTGAATGGAAATACTGTGGGATTCGGAGTATGTAGCTTGTTGTTATTGTGTTTGAGGCCAGATTATTGACCAAACAGTCAGTTGCCATGGCCAAAATCAATCACCAATAAGCCCGTCATTTTCTCTTCAACGCTCGTGACGACCAAACTGAAACAAAAGCATATTTTGGTTTTAGATTTTTGTGAAAAAAAAAAAATGGAGTATATTTTTAAGAAGGAGCGCCGTTCCTTTGGAGCCCGCGTTAACTTCGAGGACAAGGATGAGGTGGTCTTTAGCGAGAACAGCAACCCGGAGCTGGTGAAGAACTTCATCCTGAAAAATCCCGTGGACAGGGTGACGCAATACGCCGGCCAGACGTCTCTGAGCGTGGCCAATACGGAAAGGGCCACGTACAAGAGCACCGGAATAACCCACAATGAGGGTGGCTGGCCGAAGGACATCAACATGCACGATCCGGAGCAGACGGTGCGCTACAAGCGTAAAATCGAAAAGGACGAGAACTACATCACCCAGGTGATGAACCTGACCAAGCCCATGGAGCACTATATACACCAGAACAACGCGGTCAACATTTACGAGAACTACTTTGAGAATCTGGACCCGGCTCCGTTGCCCGAACCCTGCAAGTCTCGAACCGTCAATGTGTACAGAGATCCCAATCCTATCAAGGTGCCGGTGAAGCATTTGTCCTGGTCCCCAGACGGTGGCATCAAAATGGCCGTCAGCCACTGTGACATGCGATTCCAGGGCGATAAGTCTGGGCAGAAATGCAACTCGTACATCTGGGAGGTGGAGAACCCCAACGAGCCCTTCCTTACCTTAGAGCCAAAGGTTCCGTGTGTCTGTCTGGAATACAACCAGAAGGATCCCACAAGTCTGGTGAGTGGTATGTACAATGGCCAGGTTGCCGCCTGGGACACCCGACATGGCAAGCATCCGGTGATGATCAGCGAAAGGGAAGTGTGCCATCGGGATCCCGTCAACTCGGTGCTGTGGAATAACTCCAAGAGTGGCACAGAGTTCTTCTCCGGCGGCTCTGATGGTCAGGTTCTATGGTGGGATACCCGGAAGCTAACCGAGCCCCTAGACCGCCTCCTCATGGATCCGGTGAAGAGCGACGACCAGGAGCTATCCCGATCCTACGGAATTTCGGTGCTGGAGTATGAGACAACAATTCCAACGCGATTCATGGCGGGTACTGAGATGGGTATGCTCTTTTCTTGCAATCGGAAGGGCAAAACCCCTACAGAAAAGATCCAGATACGGGTGAAAAAACATCCTCTTATTTATAGTTGCACTTTTTTACTGAAAATCGAATTTTGACAGATGATGTGCCACTTGGGACCGGTGTACGCCATCACCCGAAATCCGGCCTTTGTGAAGAACTTTCTTACCGTGGGCGACTGGTGTGCCAGGATCTGGTCGGAGGATTGCCGGGAGAGCTCCATTATCTGGACCAAGAGCAGCAGCTCCATGCTTACAGATGGGGCTTGGAGCTATACAAAGTCTGAAAATTAATGACATTTTAAACAATTATCTAAGAATATTTTTCATTCCAGAGTATCCCAGTTTTTTATCACACGAATGGATGGAGTTCTGGACACCTGGGACTTGTTGCAACAACAAAACGAACCCGTGCTTACGGTCAAGGTGTGTGATGAGCCCCTGTACTGCGTCCGCACTAATGAGAATGGAAAGTTCGTAAGCTGTGGCAGCCAATTAGGTGCCACCTTTCTCATCGAAGTCTCCGACAACATGGTTATGTCGGCCAAGAACGACAAACCATTACTCACTGCTGTAGGTTTTAAATTTTCATTAAAAAATCCGAAAAGCCTCAATATATACTTTACATATCCCTTGCAGATGTTTGAGCGTGAGAACCGGCGTGAAAAGATCCTGGAGGCCAAGTCGAGGGAGAGCAAACTGAAGGTGAAGGCAAATCATGGCCAGGATCAGACCGACATAACCATGGTCAATGGAAAGGTGAACATGGCGCCCTTCGTTGGAGCCTGCGAGCAGGCAGCCTCCGAGTATTTTGCAGCCGTGGAACAGGAACGTCAAAGGCGTCTTCCCGGCGGAAAGCGTAGGTGAACAATAATGCAATAATCTTCCAAATGATACAGATATTTTTTATCACCTGATTTTTAATTTTTTTTCAGAGGATGCGGAGGAGGCTGATGTGTCTGAAGCAGAGAGCTCAAAGCAGTAGAAACAAAGAGAACCTTCAGTTGTTATATTTATATAAATATTTATATTTATAGAAAAAAAAAAAAAAAATATATATATATATATATATATATATATATATATAATATATATATTATATTATATATATATATATAATATAGAAAAAAATGTTTGGGTAATATTCAGAATTAGTAATTACATAAAGATTTCGATAGCACTCAACTTCAACAGCTTTTTGTGTTTTTATACTTGAGGGTATATTTGTTCGACCAAGCCATTGTTAAATAACTTGTTTGACAATTTTTTTGGAAACTCAACTTAAAAATAGGGTATACATGGAATGGTAGTTTTTTTTTTGTAACCTTTAAGTAGTTTATTTAGTTTATTTTTGTCCAAAAAGTTCCATCAATTCTTGCATTTCCACAGAGTTCGCTTCTTTGAACTGCAGTAGTTTTCCATAAATAGAAGTAAGACGTCCTGGAGATTTTGATAAGCGAATACCATATTCGATAGCCTTTATATAAAAAAGATATATGTTTATATAAAAAAGATATATATATCAGATTTTTTTCTTACCTGAAGCAAATTTGAGGGTATTATAAATCTCATACAGAGGATGATGATTAACTCATTTTCTATTTTCAAGTTAAATAAGAGATTTTGCAAGTCGAGAAAATTCTTCCTAGTCTCATCATTTTTGGCATCAGGATTCATCGGTAAAAAGGAATTTTTATAAGGGGTCATCATCATGCCCAGTTTAGAATTAGTGGAAAATTTGAATATTGGATGGAACTGAATAATTAAATTTGGTATTGACAGTTCATCTATATCATTGGATTCATCTCTGGCAGTAATGCTAACAAAATAACCATTACTTTCGTCAAATTCAGATATATAGCGCAACTTAAAAGTTTCTCCTTTGCTACCATAAAACTTCTGAATCTTCTCCACTGCCCTATTCAGATCCAAGTCGAATAGCGTCCGTAATCGTTGACTGCTTACATAGCCATTTTCAACAACGGGATGTTTTTTAGATGTTTTTAGCTTATATAAACGGCCATTTTCAACCAAAATGTCGCTCCCCGTGCGTTGAACATTAAAAGGCATGTTTACAACAACATACGGATTATGAGCTTCAGGAAACATTTTATTAATTATACCTATTTAAAGAAGAATTAAAAAAAAGGATTATACATTTTTTAAATATACAAATTTTTAATGAATTACAAGAATTAACGTAAAAAAAATAACTTTTACTTATATACTTTCGCGGAAATGCTTAGAAGTGGAAATGAAGGAACTGCGCAACTAAAACTGCAAAACTGCGAGAAAATCGTAAAATTACTGGAATTCTGCTGATAAAGCATGTTTAGGGCCTCTATGTAATTAATGTGATTAACCTCCCTCATCCTGCGATCCATCGTCCTCGTTATTATCGCCATCGCTGATCGCTGGCTTTTCCGCCACGGCATTGGCCTTGGATTAATGAAATTTATATTAATATGCAATTTGTTTTTTACAGATTAGACTGATATTAATCAGGAGGCGGTGTAATTTTAAAATTTTTTAAATAAAATTATTATTTTTTTTTATTATGTATTATTTTAATTATTTTTATTATTATTAAATTATTATTCAATTATTTAAATTAGTATTTTAAATGTTTAAAATAAAAATGTTTAATTTTCCAAATTTGTTTTTCAAAGTATTTTTTAATTGCTAATAATTCAAAATTTTAAATGTTCATTTTTACATTTCTGCGCGGCAAAATATTACGGAATACGTAATATTCTCGTTACGATTTTCCAGAGCTTCATTTTTGCAGCGTTACGATTTTCCGGAGCTTCATTTCAATCGTTACGATTTTCATTTTTGCATCGTGGCAACCATATTTGTGGATAGTGGCAACCCTGCTCATCACATGAAGTTCAGAAAAATATCGATATATATCTGCAAAGAAAATTGTCAGTCGAACAGCTGTTTGACAAATAAGTTGCCTGACACGCGGTTGGATCAGCAACAATTTTTAAAGTTTAAATCAAAATATTGCAATATTAATACTGTAAGTAAATTGATTTTTTGTATTTGATAGTTTCTTAAAACTGTAAGAAAAGTGATAAATAGTGATAAAGAAAGTGTAGTACAAAAACAACATTGCATCAGCTGTGCGTAGGAAACGTGCCAAAATCACACTCGCCTACAGAGTACTGGTTTTTGGGAAAATCAGTGACTAAAAATATAAAACAATTTATTTTAAAGGTGCCAGCTAGAGAAAAATACAATTCAAGGCAATCCAAATCAAGTTATTATGGAATTAAAGAGGTTCTTAGCCAGGTAACTGTCGAGGCCAGGTAGAGAAAAGAAGGCGATGCACCCGTTTCGTGTTGCATGGTGTGCGGCCTACGTGACTCACAGACAGTTATCAATGGCGCAACACATCGGAAAGTTCAGTGACCAATTTCTGTGCAGCAGCCAAATCGCAACCCCCGAAGTCAGAAGGCGTCTAACGTCCAACTGATAAAGGTGTCGAACGATCCGAAAACAACAGCTCTCATTAAATAATTTATTTTGGGAATTTAACAAAAACCCCCGGTAAGACAAAGGCAGTTAATGGTAGCTGAGATAATTTCTTGAATTAATTTCTAAAAACAAATCATTAAAATAAACAGTGCTTAGTTTTCAAAATATTTAGTTTTCGAATAATATGATTTAGTATTTAAAACAAAGGTTTCACTTTAAAGTTTCGAATTAAAAATAAATCATTAAATAAAAAATCTACAAATAGCAAGTTTTCTAATCCAATCACTTTGAAAATAAAAAAAATATGTATTCATGGCTCATTGCCATTTTCTGATTGCATTTTAATTGCAAAACAGAACTCTAATTGGTTCTGGGTTGAGTTTATTGCCAATAGAGACCTTGGCGCCGCTCCAAATTGAAAGTGCCTCCCCACAACAAAGCGAAGTCCCACACCTGTGCTTCTCACCCACCTGGCCTGTGCTAATTATACGACTTGGGGTTTACTTTTCCGGTTAACCGAAATGCAGGGGGCCGGTCCTTGCCGGTTCCATTCCAGTTCTTCCGCCAGTCACGTACACCATTCGAGTCATCACTCACTTTGGTGGTGTATCTTTGTTTATTTACTAAAAGTGAAATAAATAAATTATCCTAAGTACAGTTGAAGTGGTTTAAAATACGGAAAAAATCACCTATGATTTTGACACATGAAAGTATTTTATTTATTACCTGTTTTAATAAAAATAAAAAACATTACCTGTTCGTATCTTGCAGCACCATGTTGGACGTGATCCAACCCAATAGCAACATTCCGGCTTCCACAGTCGATAGCAGTGATGTGGTCGTGGTACGAGCCAGGCCCAAGAAAGTATTTAAGCCGAAGGCACGGATCAACCGGATTCCCCAGGAGCTGCTCGATGATCCGTTGCTGCAACAGGCCATAGACCGCCTGCCCTCGAATTATAACTTTGAGCTGCACAAGACCATCTGGCGGATACGGGAAATGAAGGCCAAGCGAGTGGCTCTACAGTTGCCGGAGGGCTTGCTGATGTACGCCATGGTTATAAGCGATATCGTGGAGCGCTTTACCAGCGCCGACACTGTCATTATGGGCGACGTCACTTACGGAGCTTGTTGTGTAGATGACTACACGGCCCAGGCCCTGGGAGCTGACCTTCTGGTGCATTACGGGCATAGCTGTCTCATTCCTGTTGATCAGACATGCGGCATCAAGGTGCTCTACATCTTTGTGGACATCAAGATTGACCCGCTGCATTTCCTTGACTCGGTGAAGCTAAACTTTCGGCAGGATGTGGGCCAGATAGCACTGGTCAGCACAATCCAGTTTGTGACCACTCTTCAGGCTGCATCCACGGAGCTTAAGGCAGCCGGCTATGATGTGATAGTTCCTCAGGCCAAGCCATTGAGTCCGGGTGAGATACTCGGCTGCACCTCGCCCCAGCTACCCGAGACGACCAAAATGATCATTTATCTAGGAGACGGGCGGTTTCATCTTGAGTCCGCCATGATTGCGAACCCGCTTCTAAAGGTATGTTACCTTAAGATGATTTTTTAAGATGATACTTATGATTTTAATATATTCTCTTGCAGGCCTACAAGTACGACCCGTATGAAAAGAAATTCACCATTGAAGAGTATGACCACAGAGCTATGCAGGACCTGCGCTTGGATGCCGTCCAGCGAGCCAAGAAGGCGCGCCGCATTGGAATCATTTTGGGCACATTGGGTCGTCAAGGCAGCTCACGGGTTCATCGGTTTTTAGAGAAACGGCTGCATGCCAAGGGCATTGAAACGACTACTATTTTGCTATCGGAGATCTTCCCACAGAAACTGGCTCTGTTCGCAGACATTGACGCCTTTGTGCAGATCGCATGCCCCAGACTTTCGATTGACTGGGGCTCCGCCTTCACTCAGCCGCTCCTTAATCCCTACGAGCTTTCTGTGGTTTTGGGAGATGTTGAATGGACGCCTCACAACACATCGCCCCGCACCAATGCCTACCCGATGGACTTTTACGCCAGCGGTAGCCTGGGTCCCTGGACCCCCAACTTTAAGCCACCAGCGCTCGGAGAATGCGAGAACAAGCCGTCGGCGGATTGCTGTGGACGTTGTACCCGTGCTGAATTGGAAAAGGACGATACCGGCAAGGCGGCGGCACTGGCGGATCTTCTGGACTTCAAAAAGGGATAAGAGAACTGTTAGCTATGCTCCACTTGTCCACAATGCCCTCCATCTCAAACGATCAGCCACGTGACAATGATTATATGTATTGATCGTCGGCCCAAATATAATGCCTATCTACTAATTTAGTTAGTACAAATCTGGTATTTAAGTTTTATGTTTAGGTCATCTTTTGTGTTAATCACAGATAGGTTCATAATTTTCTCTTTCGCAATATCATTTAGTATAAGTTACTAGTTTTATTTTCAACAGAGATATGCAATTGTTATATTAACTGCAACAATGTAAACAAGTTTTAACATTAAAATAATGTTTAAAACAAACATTTTTTAAACAGTTATTTGTGGTGTTTTTTGAAAAGGTTTTTTTGATGGGAGGTGTTGAGCTACAAGACATTTTATAGTTTTGGAAGGTTTTCTAATTTATAGATATTGTATTCTGCATTTGTCGGTGCTTGAAAATATACAACAAATAAACCTGTTAGGTCCTAAAACAAATACATTTAAAAATTTTCTTAAAAATATATTACTCAGAGTCTTGGTCGCAAGACATTATGATTTTTCGAAATACATAGTATTTAAAGTAATGGAAAAATTTTAAGAAGACAGCAGAGTTAATATCTGACTGATTGGACTGTAACATGGATTTTTTAAACATTTTCCAATGTTGAAAAATATAAAAATACTTTTTTTGAGGTTTGGTAAATTGAATTTTATTGCAAAAATATCACGTACATTTAAAATATACATAATTTTCCATTTTGTTAAATAAATATTAGCTAGATATATTATGTACATTTGAATTAAAAAATTTGACTAAAAATTTGGCTAAATAATTGGCTAGAAATTCTATACAATTGACTAATTTAAATTGGCTAACTATTTATATACAATTATGATATGTATATGTACAATTGATTAACTAAAATGTACAGTTGAACTATAGATTTAACTAGAATTTACAATTGCCTAAATTCGCTATGGTGCTGACACTGCTGCAGTCGATTGTTCGATTTGTGATCTCCGGAGTTGGTTCCATGATGTGGTCAATGGTCCTCGACATCTGATTCTCTGGTTCCGTAGGACCTCAGTCGGTCCCCAGTTGGCAGTAACTGCCGTCGCCCGGAGATAGATGTTGTCCATCGGAGAACTCGGCTAGCAGTGCAGATCGATTGTGGGCCGACGGATGGTTTTTATAGTAACCCAGGTAAACGAGATTTTCCATATCTCTTGCGTGTCCCTTTTCCTCGTCTAATGACTTTGACCTTGGCAAAAATGACCGCACCGCGATTACCCAAAATTTTCCTGGAAAGATAGCCGCGGGACTTATGAAAAAATCGGCAGGGATCGTCGTTTTTCATGGAAAGTACTTAAGTTGATAGGCGGCAGGGAAAGGTGAGGATAAGAAGGTAACAAAAGAAATTTCCGGAATTTTACCTAAGCTGTAATGTCTGCACGGCATATGTAAGAAGTTTCTTCCATATTTTGTTTTACTTGAATTGACTAACTTTAGTTTTATTTTAAAAGGGATAATTTAACGGTATTTTCGTTTTATTTGAAATTTAAAAGTTGTATTATTAATAAAACTGTAAGTTTCTGTAATAAAAGCGCTTTTCAACACTTTTTAGTCAGCTGTTTCTGCATAAACATTATTGTTTATTTTATTTTCCCTTATCATTTTGTGTTATTATGTTGAAAAGCAGCAATATTGATAGGTAAATACATTTTCAATAGAATGGCAATATATAAAGGATCTCATTTTTCTTCCCAGTGTCCTCAATGAACTGCCTGAACAGGCAGAAACAAAAGTGGATCCTCCAACCACCAACTCTCCAAAGTCATCACCGAAACCAAACACCGAAACTACAAGTTCCTCCAAGCACCAGGATATAGATTGCGGTCTAGCCTCTTTGCAACTGTCTGCCGGCATTTTGCAAATCGCAGAACCACCGCTGGACCATGTGCGATCACAGCTCAGAGAACTTATGTACGTAATTTGATTCATCCCGAGATCGTGCCGCTTGAAAATATCCATTTATTTCAGTGGAAGGCAAAACAAGATATACATTGACTTGTCCAAGGAGAAGTACAAATTGGATTGCAGCGAAGTGGCAAAGCTAAATGACATGGTTAGTATTAGTACATGATTAGGAGAGGATCTTCAATGGAGACATTTTCTTTCTGTGAGAAGTCTATTTCCTTCATTTAATACAACATGAAATATTCATTTTTCGTTAGGTTTTTTAATAAGGAGTGTTTATTAAGTAAAAAGACTTAAAAAATGTACAAAAATCTCCAGACTGAAGGAGAGTTTGACCTGAAATCAAATCCATTATCTATGTTCTTAATAAACCATTTCACGACAATCAATAATTTGGACCAATTAGGGCCATTCTATAAGGCACAATACCACAGCAAGCTTAAATTGAAAAGCGTTAAGCTAATTAAGTTGGCCTACTTGAGGCCTCTTATCAGTGACTGTAGGCAAATGGTCTAGTGTACTAATCTAATCTGCTGTTAAACAGCTATACAGCAATACAAAGTTACTTAAGGTTGTAAAATACAAAGTAAGACTGACATCAAAATTGGTTGTTTCAGATGAACGATGTGAGGCGATACAAAGATAAGCTGATAAAAATCAAAAAGGAAATGCAGAGCATCTACCAGCGCACCAAAGATTTGAAGGTAAGAGAAAAATAGTATTTGATTATGGAGCACAGTCATAAAAGCACAGAAGAGGTGTAGTAAAAACATTTAAAGCAAAAAAACCCATGCATGCTTGATTTAAACATTTATTATCTTTTAATTGCTGATTACAGAAACGAGCCGCAAACGTGGCGGCCTGCAAGCAGCGCGATTACCAACGGAAACTTGACAGGCAACACCACGAGGAGTCGCTCATCGGCGGCCAGTAGCTGCAGTGGAGCAGTGGAGGACTGCATTTACATTGGGATTCCCGTTAACAACTAGCTAACAACTTAATACAAACAATAGTTGAACAATATAGTAATAATACAATAATAATATTTAAGAGTTGAGTATCGTATGCCTGCGATAGGTTGGAAAACATTGTTACATTGTATATTTTTTATATAATTAAGTAAAATACTTTAGAGATTTTTCAGAGAAGGATACATGCACCCAGCAACAGGAAGTCAATAGCCAATCGAATACAATTATCTACCAATAAATGCATTAAAAATATGGCATTAAAATAATGAGAAGAACAAAACAAAAAATATTATATCAAGGCAACACGGCTTGTTTAAACTGAAATTCATCGTAAAAATTGTTTGTAAATATATAAAGCATGCAAACAGCCGGTTGCACTTGAGATTCTACAAATATTTAGGCTGCCGAATAAAATTTAAAGGTAAGTGAGGAACAGGTAAACATGCATGAAGAATGCACGATATATGGTGTGTATGAGAGATTGTGTGTGGGATACTAAGTTAAAGACTACTACTAAATTAAAGCACATTTACAAATACGGGTACTAAAATCGTTCGAATCGTCATGCAGCGTCGAGTTGGGGAAAGATGCTGAAGAGCCGCGATCGTTCGAAGAGCAGAAGCGTGGTCTCAGGTTCATTGGTGTTTGGTTACTTGGTTGGTTGTTTGGTTACTTGATTGTTGGTGGTGTGGGTGGTGGATGTGGTCAAGCATCGCTTAGCTAACTCTACTATATTCCTGATCATTCAGCATGTGCATTGCATCTGTCGGTGCGAAATACTTGACAGTGCCTAAAAATATTCAGAACAGTTAGTCAAACATTTGGAGATAATTCAATAACCAATTAAAATAAATGATAAAATAAAACTTAGATATAAATAATAGTAATGAAATGTTTCATAGTTTCTATTTTTATTCGTTGAACAAGAGATTTCGCCTCATATTATTCAATATCAGTATCATATACACACAAAATGATTAGATTATCAGCGTTTCCGTTTATTTATTACAAAACTCGATAGGGTTCAGTGGATTATTTTTAAAATCATTTCCATTCTATGTCAGTGGAGGTCATTCTTTAAAGGAACCTATATTCTAAATAGTTTCTTTCGCTTTCAATATCTGTTGGATACTAATATCTACTTGTTTCTGGCAACCATTCATTGTGGTAAGCACAAATGCCTGTCTATATATTGTAGTATAGAGGATTCCACAGTGATTGGAACTTAATACTTCATTAAATGCTGGTTCTAACGACTTCATTAGGTTGTTATTTAATTAAAAAAGAAAAAAATTCAGGATGAGGAATTTTTTTCTGCATCAACTCAAATCAACATCGCGGAACCCGTCAGCATCTTTATTGGCAATTTCTTTTGGTTTAGCTGACTCCACGGACGAAGGTGTGGGGGCTGTGCCTGAGACGGAAGCGGAGGCCGAAGAGACCCTACCCTTACCGTTTTCATCGGTGCTGCCGTTCCGCTGCAGATACATTTGGACGCACACGTGCACCACAAACAGGATGAACGCTCCGATTCCGAAGATCTCGAAGGTGGTGCGTGCGGAAACCGACTCGAAGAGCAGTCCTCCGATCAGGCTGCCCATGGAGACGCCAACGCCCTCAAAAATGGCACCCACCAGACTCTATTGGGATTAAAATTTACAAATTCACTATGAGACATTACGATTTGTAGAAATTTACCCACCTGCATGGTGGCCTCTGTGCCCGGTGGAGCCACAATGCTCGCATAGGAGGCCATGGTGGCGTAGAAGATGCCAAAAGTCACTCCATTGAGCAGCTCGATGGGCAGGATGTACCACGGGTTCTGCAGCATCGAGTACAGAATAAAACGCACACCGAACCCAAAGAGCACCATGCTCATGGCATTGACATGACCAATCCGCTTAAGGATCCATCCAGACAGGAAGAAGAATGGTAGTTCCCCGCCGAAGCACTGAATGCCCATAACCAGACCCTCAAGGGTTTTCATAGAGCTGTCACATCCCTCCAGCTCCTTGTCCAACTGCTCCAGGTAAATGAAGAGGAAGTTCCAAATCAGGGCCGTTCCCAGTCCAATGGCCACGCACCAAAGGAAGAAGATGACGCAGCGCAGCGAGAGGAACATTTGGCCCACATCTTTCAGGATATTGGAAGACAAATGAGTCTGAACATGCTGTGGAAGTCAATGGGAGTCTTTAGCAAGGATTTGTTATTTTAAAGAAGATTTAGAGATGGATTTACCTTTAGCTTGGAGGAGGCAAACACGTCGAAGCCCATGATGATGAGAGCCATCCAGAATACAACCGTGTAGTTCTTGTTCACTTCTCCCCGCGACATGTTATCCACAAGAACCCCAGCCAGCAGGGCGAACACTCCCCAGCCGAGGGATCCGCACAAGCGCTGCTTTCCGTACAGATGATGACGATCCCCGAGGATGCCGAAACAGATGGCGTCGCCAATACTGACCACCACTGCCATCCCGATCCAGCTGAATATGAGCATGCCGAAGAAGAACCAGAACTGTGGCATTCCCATGGCGCTGCGAGTATTAATCACTGCGTTCTCGGCAAGCTGTTCCTTGACATAATCCTCCCGACAGTCCATGGTGCAGTTTGTTTTCAGGTAAGCCGGGCAATTCATCGTCACATTCTGCCCCGCCACCTGACCGCGATCGTGGGGTATCATGAAGAACAGGCAGCTACTCTCCTCCATTATGTGATTCATGTTGATACTAGTGCCGATATCCAGGAAAGGATTCGTGCGATTGCTGGCACAGTTTTCCGTCTTGTTCTGCAACCAATTCTGGCACACTGTATCCCAAATGGTGGGCTGGGCTTCGCAATGCAGCTCACATTCCAGTGTCCTATTTCCATAGTATTGCTCTAGATTTTTCTCGACACAATCCCCATACTGGGAGCAGAAGCGTATTTCCGAGACACCGGCATGGCAGTGGAACTCCACCTTGGGCAGGGGCTTCTCCAAAGCTGGCACAAACATGATTAGAAAGAAGGCGATGCCCGTAAGGACTTGTCCACCCATGAATAGGGATCGATGGCGGTGGAATCTGAATTCAAAAAATATTCAAATGAATCATTAAAAAACTATAATAGATAAGATAGATCCTCACCTATCTGCAAGGTAGCCGAATAGGGGCTTCGCCATCATTCCGATGATGGGCAGTATCATGTACATGGTGCCCACCACTGCGGGGGAGTAGCCCAGCTGGCCGGCGAGGGTGGGCATGAAGGGTACGACTGGAGCAGTGCCTGGAAAATGAAAGCAATACGAATGTACACAATATTATCTGGGAAATCCATTGGATTCATGGGCTAGCGGGTATAGATAGTGTCAGAACACGATACTCCACATTTGAGTGGGTGTTCTCTCGCTCTCCGATAAGCAAATTGGATAGCCCTGGACAGAACCTAACCTAGCCTAGTAACTGAAACAAGAGCACATTTAATTGCTAAAAGTGGCGGGGCTGTCGGCACGTCTTAACTTTTGATGGGTTTAGACGGCCTGGAGTCAGGGGAGGAGTGGGTCACTAGACGGTTGGAGCTGTCGCTCTGTTGTTGGGCCTAACCTTTGGCCATTTCTGACACAAGCTGTCTTACTGGTTTGCCCATTTTTTGAGGAAAAAATCGTTTAGTCACGGAGCTTTATTAACTATTTTGAGAGAACCTTATCAACAGACTCTGCCAGCAGCTAAACAACTTCTTAAGTTTATGCTTTTATTGCTGTCTTTTAATGGTAATCTTAGTCACATATTTTTCTCATGAATAACTATAATTTTTTGAGATTTCAATTCTGTCCAATTGAGTTCTTATTGGGAAGTTTGAAAGAAATTAAGTCTCAGACATATCATGTTTATAATTAAATTGATTGTTTCCCCACCAGGAAAGAGCTCAGAGTTAATTGAATGGAAATCTTAGCACAGAACGATTCATAAGGGAATTAAATGGTCAATTAATTAGACCCCAAAGATTTTTCCATGCATCCTCAGCGTCTATATATAGATTTCAGTTAAATTAATGGTTTTATTACTAATCTTTATTATAACAAAGTTTATCACTAGCTTAAGTAACTGACAATTCATTGATAGCCTTTAGTTAATGGTTTTTCGATTACGGCTTATAGATTTCATTTAATTGCTGTAATCGTAACAATTGAGAACGAAATGCTCCATCGTTCAGTGGGAGAAGCACAACCCAGAACGGGTTGTATTAGCTTATCTCTAGTTTATTGAACATCTATGTACATAGCTCGAATATTAGCCTCTCTTATCTGGCTCTTTGTCCGTCCGGAGTTCAGTTTAACGCACTACGGAATCCAAAATCGAAACACTGCAATTTTCAGCAAGGTAGAATGTGGGGCAAATGGCTTTTAACCTCCGCCGGCACGTGCGTGTGCCACCTTGGCTTTAGCGCTTATCGGCTGATGTAAGCGATGCCCGGTACTTACATTAATGACTTTCTTCGGGCGGGTGGGAAAAATGAGCAGGTGTTGGACGTTGGGTGGTTGGGCAGGTGTTGTTTTAACGGGGGTAAGCTTACCGGCATTAAACAGAAAGTAGTGCGCCTTCATCGGCAGCAGCTCCTTATCGATAGTGGGCTTCATTTTCCTATTAGTCGCAAGGATCAATTCTATAGCTTTTAAACTTTCTCACGTAACTATACCCTCTGGAAATTCATTCACAAAAAATGCTGAGACAAGCGGAAAACGTGTGTTTATAACTTCGGAGTAACAGGAGCAGCGCCGACAAGCTGCTTTAGATCGTAGCAGCTCACAAACCCGAATGACTGCGACTGGACTGGACTGGCGACCGACTAAAAGCTGTGTGTCAGCATGTTGGTTTGTTTGTCCCGTTCCGTCGTTTGTTTACAAATTTTTATCTGCCGGAGAGAGGCGCACCAATTAACTAGTGAACTGTGTACGCCCACTGACTATTATTATATTCAGGCGCCAGTCCGGTCGGATTAAGGCGATAAGAACAGAAATAAACTTAAAAATAAGCTTAATTGGATGAACAGCTGTTTGGGGGGCTAGAGATGGGGTGGTGTTCTGCACGAGAAGCTCGTGCTAAGTCACGACTTCCCGCGTGCGTATTTGAATTCATTGCAAAAACTTAAATATTTTATGAACAGAAGTTCTCATTGATTTAGATATTCACGCTTTAGTATATGCTCACTTTTATATGAAATTATTTTGTACAAAATTTCTGAACCTATGGGATAACTTACAATTAAAATGAATCTAATTGTTAGATGAGGGGGAGAAACGACAGCAAAACGAATCCAACAGAATGCCCTCAATCGTATATGTGGCTGTAATGCTGCTGGTAGACATGTATATAGTTCTCTTTTTCCTGGGGAGTCATCTGAGCTATCAGGTTGTCGTCTAGCTGGTCGAGGGGATGTGGTCGTCCAGCCACCAGCACAGTGGGCACATCGTCGTCGTCCTCCCCGGATTCCGAATTAATGTAATTATCAAAATCGACGTCAGCTAGAGAAAAAGTGTTTATTAATAAGTAAGTCGAAACTGGAATAATAAACCAATGCGCTTACGAATCTTGGCGTTGTCGATATCCTTTTCATCATCACTGGAATCGCTAGAGTTTGCGTTCGAAGAGCCCACACGCATGCCCTTCATGTGTGACTCCTTCTGGCCTGGTTGCTTTTCGTGCTGCAGCAGCACTGACATGATGTCCTCATTCTCTTTTCGGTTCCTATGTCCGGATCCGCTGGATTGCGCCGTGTCCTGAGTTCCGCCATCGGTGGCATCCGTGTCGGTTATCACAGTGCTCTCCGTCATCCAGATCGGACGAGATTTGCGTTCTACCACATTGTCCGCCGCATCGTCGCCACCGATGGTGACATCCACGCGAGTTTCCTCCACGGCAAAGCCTTGGTTTCGTGTTGCCTCTCCCGACCACTGCATGCTATCCGGCCGCATGGAATTGGGCTTGGTCAGCCCTCTAATCGTATCGATGTCCACGGGCTCCGGCTCAAGCACTTCAGGCGCCAACTTGATGCCCTCCACTTCACGGAGTAGGTCGTAAAGGGGCTGCAGCTGCTCGTTAAAATGGGCCAGCAAAAGTCGCGAGTCTTTCTTGGGCATGGCAGCACTGTCCTCCTCCACGGAGCTACCGCAGTATGTGCATCGAAACTCCTGCGTGGCCATGTCGAAGAGCTGATCTGCTTCGAGGTCTGTAAACGTCTTGGAGCACATGGAACACTTAAAGCTGGCGCGACTGGTGGCGTCTCGCTCCTCCGTCTCCATGCGCTTTCGCATCAGATCCAGCTTGTACTTCACCACGTTCACAAAGGTCTTGTAGTTGATAAAGTAGTAGTTAACCTTCTGAGCCTTACCATCTGGCCCTGTCTCCATTTTCAAACGAATCTGGATGAACTTGTCGGTCCGCAGAGTAGTGATCCTTGCTCGGAGCTGCTTCTTTTCGAAACGCAGCAGCTCTCCAATGTCGTCTTCCTTCATACAGGGATTCCGCACCAGCATATCAATAATGAGGGCATCCTCCTGGGAGTAGAAACCTCTCACCACGAGGCGCGCCAGTTGCTTCAGGCTGCTGGGGACCTCGGTCAGGTAGCGAACCTCTGGTTTTGCAGGAGCTGTATTGGTAGCAGCCGCCGACGTCGACGACATCGTGAACCGATCTACAGGATATACATAGTTGAAGAATTAGCAAGATCCACTAAGGTGATAGCCACGCGACTTACCAGTTTTTCCAAATGATGCGGGGCACAGCAACCCTTGGCCTTAATTAAATTTCTTTAGAGCCTATATCACCTCATATGTTTTTTGTAGCTCAACTGCCTTCTATTGCAGTAGTTTTTCCAATTTTCCAAGGAGAAACTAAAAATTTGCGCCGCCACCGCGTATGTTTTTATTGGTGTTAGTGATGACAATAATACCACAGCCTAGTAGTGTTAGAAAGCGTACGTTTTTTTAATTTTCATGTGGAATTGATAGGAAATTATTATTATTTCTTTATTAATAATGGTTTCAAATTCATTATGTTTTATTTTATTTAAAACGAAGGGCTGACACACAACAGGGATTATAAAAAAAATCCTCTCCTAACTTCAGAGGATCCTTTGGTTTTTGGCGGTTAAAAGAGTGTTCCCACACCATATTCGGTACATATTTTCTATTTGGCGGTTTATTTGAAAGTTGTATATGTTATATAGATAAAAAGTTGGAATATTTGACTGTTTAAAACAAATCATCCTTCTTAAAGTCATTTTAAACAATAACTTAATCTCTCTGAGTTCATTTTATCCTTTTATATAGGATTCGTAATCCAAAACCAGCTGACTCCCATATGTAACCAACTTGGCATTGTGTTCTTAATTATGTAAAGGCCCGAAAAACAAGTCAGCTGCCAAATAAACACACAAGGAGTCCTGTCTGCACTCCAACTGCCCTCTGATCCCTGACCCCAGCACCACCCCCAACCCCACAGCTTTTGTCTGTGTTTGCGACACTGTGGGGGCGAGTGTCGTTCTGGGGGATTACAGCGGAATGCACTCGAACGTAAGGAGAGGTTCGTATTAAAAAATAGACGACCGTAGACAGCGGAGCATGAAATATTAAGTACTTCGCCCGGATAAACAAAGAAAACGGCGGCCAGAGACAACGACTTGTTGGATTATTTTCACTTATTTGTGCGGCCAAAGCCATTTCAAAGCAAACACCGCTCAAAGTGCTCATATGCAAAGCCCTCAATAAAGCTGCAAAGCAAATATAAATTCAAATTAAATGCACACAATTTAAGTAAATAGAATATAAGGCTTTATACTAGTATACTAGTTAGCAAGTTTATAAAATGAATATTTTCATAATGTTGGTTGGTTTTAAAGATACTTTATACAAAGTAAAATAAAAGATGTATACTAATTACTTAATTATCTGACTAATAACAAGGTTAAAATTAATTTGTATCTCTAAAAAATGTTTAAATAAAATATATTTTTCAGTGCTCCATGCCGCACGTGAACACCCACGGGCGATCAGAAGAGACGCTTTGGGAAACTCCAATCCAGGCTGGGTGGGTTTTCACCTGAGCTTGTTTACCTTGCAGAAACCCGAAGGGCGCAGAATCCGGGAGAGAAATTCTTAATGGTCACGGGAGTAGCACGAAATAGTGGGACGCTTTTCCATAAAACAAAGCAAAAACGCCCCCCCAAGAACCACGTCCATGGAGGAAAAGCTTTCACACGAGAGAGTGAAAGAGTGTATGGCAATGCGCAGGCTCTCTCACCCCCGCTCGGTAACTTTCTCGGCGTTCTGCAATGCTTTCGAGGAAAACAGGCTTTCCCACTTTCGCTGGTGGCATCCGCCTGCAATTTGAATTTTGAGTCGTGCCCGCTAACGCTCGGTTTTCTCGCTTTTCCGCTCAACCATTTTCCTCGGCGGCCACAAAAACAATTACAGGCGACAAAAGCGACGGGCTGCCAGGCAGCAGCGCACTGCGTTTTTGTTTTGTTCAGTTTGTGGGGAACGTTTATACTGCAATTTTCCACCTCGAGCTGCTGCAAGACGGGCCAGTTTCCTTGCGGCTTTGGTTTTCCGTTCGCGTGTGTTTTCTTTCGGCGGTTCAGTGTTTTCCGTGCGTTTGTTTTTCCACAGCGGGGGAAAGCCACGGGAAACACAAAGAGAAATTGGTAGAACGCGGCGCCGCAACTTTTGCCAAATTGATTTTTATTGTGCTAGACACAGAGTTCAAGCATTATATAAAGAAACAAGTACCAAAAAAAGGTTCGTTTTAAAAGGATTTTTCTCCTTTTTTTTTAATAACTAAATTCAAAGAAAAAATAACAAAAAAATTACTGGAAATAATGGCTTTTTCCGATGGTTGCACGTGATTTAATGTTAGCTTGCTTCACCCTCTAATTTGAAAATTCAACGGCTCACCCCCGAATGTTGAGAGCCGGTCGCTAACCGCCCCCAGGGGGTGGACGGGTCCTGGGTCCAGTGGTTGTCTGTGATGTCATACCACCCCCAACTAGCGACATGGACATAATCACAATAATGGTCTTAGACATCCTGGCGCGTCCTCTCGCTGGAGCTTGATTGGGCTCATTGATTTGCGGATTTCTTTACGGACCACTTTGCATAAACCCTCCAGCACTGCGAAAACTGTTTAATATTGTCGTTAAATATGTGCTTGTGGCGCACTATATAGTGCGAATGTACATATATATGCAATATGGGGCGGCCTACTCCACAAATCAGGTCAAAGTTGCATAGTGACCCAGAAACGAGCACTGACGTACTGCAAGGATACAAGATGGGATTCGTGACTGGGTTTGGGAATGACCTGGACATTCTATGGGGTTCCATTGCATATGGTTCTTATTGTTGGATGAAGGAATATTCATTGGATTCTTTGGAAATGAAGCATCTACCATATGGGTCAGCTGAGATCGAAATAATTAGTTTATATCTGAAGTGGGACTGGGACATTTTAGTTCTTTGCTTTAAGATTGTAGAACTTAAGCTTTCTTAGTTGTAATATTCGAAAATATTATAGTCCACTTTGTAATGGATTTTTAGTATCTCAAAGATTTTTAAGCTCATGAACTCACCATCAAAATTTCATAGATAAATATAAAGACTATACAATTTGTTTGTAAGAAAATAAAAATCACTTCAAAGCCTCAACTTCAAGGTGACATTTAAGCTTCAATTACACATCTTTTGTGAAACGGAAACAATTTAATGATGATTTAATTTCAGTTTAATGGAACCCCCAAGGGTCGGTAACTGTTCTGATAATTATTCCGGGTAAACTTTCAGCTCCCCCCATGAGCACTATGCAACATTATTGCAGTCCTCGTGTTTTGTTCGCCACATTCTGTTGGCCGCCCCGGCGAGGTGTTACACATTTTCCCTTCCAGCTGATAGGGAAACAACAGACAGAAGTGAACTTGGGCGGGAAACAGAGGAAAAATATTGACATTCGCTATCCGGGATGGTTACTATTTTCATTTTAGTCTCCGTCTCTGGTATCCGTCTCCGATTTTTGTTTTGTTTTGAATGGACGGAGAAACAAGAGCGGAGTGCTAAACGGGCATGAAAACAAAACGGGGACGAAAATCGATACTGTTACACGAATATACGGACTTGGGCTTTAACCCGGACTGAGACCCGGACCCGGACCCGGACCCTGTGTACCCGGGCTTCAGGGCTTCTGGGCGGAGTGGTATGTGGGACAGGCCCTGACACAGAGCCCGTACAGAGTTAGGGTAGGTGGTTGGCTGGAAAAATCCAATAAGCACGCGAACTCGAACTCGAACTCAAACCAACTCCAAAAATAGACACGGAGCCAAGCTGCGGAAAATGCGCATAAAGCGGAGGGCGAACAAAAGCGAAATACACTAGCAGACACGCTCCATGCTCCACCACCAACCACTCGACCTAAGCAGTTGTAGCAACCACCCAACCGCCCACAGAACCCAACCCTCCAACCACGCACACTCTCTCATAAAAAGACCCATATTTACAGCCAGCTGCGCCTCCCAGTATGCTACATATTTTATTTTAGTAAACACTAAAAAGTTTATTAACAATTTAAAAACAAATCCTCAATAAGAAATAGAATTATATATTTATAAAATATATTTTAGAGTTAGTATTATAATCTTCTAATTCTTATAGTTAAAGTAGTCTTCAACTTTTCTCTCTGTGTAGCTGGCCAAAGTAAAGTTTTGCCAAAATTCTAGTTGCATGCCCCAGGAGGGAGTGGCATGGGGTGGGGGAAAATGCACTTTCCGGAATATTAATCAAATTACTTAGCTTTTAATTAAACATTTTAGGAAAGAGCAAAAATGTTGCTGCACTTTGCTTGCCAAACTTAATTGCTCTTGAATGCTCTGGAAATTTGTGAAATATTGGGGTTAACTATCTTAGAGTTTCATGATAGTTTCAAGATAGTTTTAGATAGTTTAGTAATACTATATTTCTATAAATTGGCTTTACATTTTCACAGGAGAGTGAGTTAGAACCTTCTTGTAATCACAAAAATTAAAGGTTGGCGTTCGCAGAGACCGTGATTTATGAAATTATCAAGCCAATTTTCACTCAACCGTCGAGACACTCGCTTCCACTTCAAGTAATCCAATTGACAACCCACCAGGACCTGCCCACTTTCGGTAAAGTCAACGGGGATTGTGTAACTCTGGGAAGGCAGTCGGAAGGGTCTGAGGAAATCTGGCAGGATAATGCCAACATTCGGCCATGTCGTGCACAAAATTTGTATTTGCATTTGTCGCACAATCAAATCTCGACAATAAAAGGCAGCGGAAAAGAGTCTGAGTCCTGCCACAAGTCGGTTTGTGGCATACTCTCTACGAAAAAATATAATTTACTTAATAATATAAATACATTATCCTTTAAGTTATTATATCTTTTCCAACCAATTATCTTCCCCTCAAAATGGATTATTCATATAAACTATCTGTATCTAGACAGTACATCTTTTATGGATAGTGTCCTTTGGCAGTAAGATTCCCCTTTCGTATCAAGCGGAAATGACAGACAAAGCCAGCTTGGAGACAATCGGCCACGTCCCTGGGCGCCCCTTTTGTTTGGGCGCACGTCCAAGCGGAAGGCCTCCGGCGAAAGACAGCGACGAATGCGATATTTAAGTCTGAGATTGAGGCACTCAGCCTGCTCAGTCAGCGGCAAGGATAAGGCCAAAGGATATGATGCAGCCGGGCGGAGCAGAGATAACAGCCTGCAAAGGGTTACCTTGAGATCCAAGTCCGTTTCCTTCGCAAATATGCTCTGACGCATTCGTGTAGTTATGGCAATTAAATTCTGACCTCCCACAATTGACCAATTATTCATTTAATTGAGCTTTTAAGTTTTCGGTTATTTGCCTAAGGATAAAGGACTAGAATTTATCCTTGACATAATTTAAGTAAAATGGACTGTTCTTTCATCTACCAACTGTAATTTAAAGTCTTAAAAGGCAACTCCACGTCAGCCTGAAGTGTAGTAATCCAATTGGGAACCTTTGAGTAACAAGCACCCCAAGGACCAATGGCTCCGCCCAACATTCGCAGGACTTACAACTTCCGGACTAAAATTGCAAACCAAAAAGCCAATGCACCGGTTGGCGGCGCATTACCTTGGCTTAGTTCGGCACCATTTTTCAGCCAGTACATACATTGTTTTGGCTTATCGGTGAACTTTTTGCAAATACAACAAGTCACAGTAGGAAATAAAATCGAGGTCGGAGGTTACGGCCGGCACGCCAGTCCTACGAAAGTGTGCCATAAATCTGCCCGTTTTTGGCCACTTTTTTGTTTTTGTTTCTTTTTCCGTTTATATGACGAGCCATGCGAATGTTGCAAGTTTTTGGAAATGGGGCAGGATCCAAAGAAATCGTTGACATGAAGTGACAAACTCGGCAAAAACTACGCTCGGCAATTTCCCACAAATCATGTAATTGCAGTTATCCTTGTGGAAAACGTTGAGTGCTTTTTGATGGCTTTTTGTTTAAAAAAAAAAAGAAATACGTATATGATGGAAAAACTTGAGACTTTATGAAAAAGACTATTTAGTTTTCTTTATTATCCTGGATATTATATAGTTTAGTTTATAGATCTCTATTCCTAAAAATATTCTTAAAGCCCCTACTGTTTCAAGCTGTTTAGTATAAGATACTCCAATATAATTTCTAATAACTTACAAACCTTTTTATTAAACCATTTTTCAAAACATTTTATCCTTACAGTTAAACCTCGCTAATTAGCAATTAAAAAAAGGACAACAATGTTCAGCGCCACACGGAATGTAAAGGATAAGTGAAGAGCCACTACAAAATACCAAACATTACGTCAACATTAGAGGGAGAGACGAGTAGAAGAAAGCTTTTCCCGAGGGCCTATCCACCTGGGCGGGCAAGGTGAATCTGTTCCAGCACACCATGTCATCGATCTCGGCGCAGGGCGTGGTCGAGCGGGCCTCCGCCGAACTGTCCAAGCGCATCAACGGGCTGGGACTGCGCTCGAAACACCACCACAGCGGGAGTGGGTCCGGTGACGCGGCCTCCACCCCCGGAACAACCGCCGCTGCTCCCGCGTCCAGTGGCAAGACGTCGGTAATGGAGCGGGTGACGAACGCGCTGTGCGGCGGTGGCAACAATTCCAACTCCAACTCCGGATCGGGTTCCAATAGTTCCGCCAATTCCACAGCGTCGGCAGGCGCTTCTGCTGCCACATCGCCCGCCAGCAATGCGAATCCTCCCCAGACACCCGACAAACCCTCCCGGGGCAGCAGTCCTAGTCCAGGCGGCATGTCCTTGTCCAGTGGCCAGACACAAGTACCCAACTCCACTCACCATCTCCTGCAACAACAGCAGCAACAGCAACAACAGCAGCAGCAGCAGCAACAACAGTTGCAACAGCAACACCACCAACTACAGGCCTCCACGCTGATCAACTCCAACCACCATGTAATGGTGGGTCCAGCCCCGCCCACGGGCATGCCCCTGGGAGCACCGCCCACTCCCACGGTCAAGTCGATTGCCAAGCAGATGAATATAACCATACCGGGCGGCGGAGTCGGCCCAGGATCTCCCACATTCAGCACAATGGGCATGGTGGCGGCGCAAAAGGCTGCCGGTGGAGGCACTGGAGGAACGCCACTGCAGTTGCGGAAACAACTGCCCAATCCTCACCTGCATCACCCGTACGGCAGCATGGGCGTCAACCAGTCCGCGCTTATCCTGCAGCACCAACTCCACCCGCCGCCCATCCACAGCATCGAGTCCCTGATGCTGGACGATCGTTTTCTGAGCCGCTTCTTCCAGTACTTCTCGCCGTACGAGCGTCGAGTCCTGGCCCAGGTGTGCGTCAAGTGGCGGGACACACTGTACCGCAGTCCACGCTACTGGAGCGGCCTGCTGCCGACCCTCCAGTGCCGCGAGCTCCGACAGATGCCCAGTTGCGATCGCAGCAAGCTCTACAACTCGCTCATCCGGCGCGGCTTCCACGCCCTCGGGCTGGTGGGCGCCTCCGACGAGGATGCCCTGGACGTGGTCCACTCGTTCCCGCTCGCCTCCAAGCACGTCCATTCGCTCAGCCTGCGCTGCTCCTCAATCAGTGATCGGGGTCTCGAGACTCTGTTGGATCATCTTCAGGTGAGATTAATAATTATTATGCAAAGAGTTTAGAGTTATGGAGTTAAGAGAGGGTATGGTCTATGGAGAGTACAGAGTTTAAATACTAAAATATATATAAAGGCTTTTAAGCAGTAATAATAATTAATATATTTTTATATTCTATTAATATCTAGATATAAAAATACAAAAGAAAATCTAACAAAACTTGAAATCTTACACGTAGCTCATGAATATTTAAACCACTTTTAAAGCCAGACTTTGTTAGTTTCTGTTGAAAATATTTTCCAAAATGCCTCTGTCAATCTCCAGAATAAATAACCATTAAGATAAATCTTTGCGAAAATTCATCCTAGCAGACTGAAAAAAAATTTTTGGCAAGAATCGTCCTCAGTCCTCAAGACCCTACAGCCCTCCAACCCTACGCCCTTGAGATACGAGTGTATAAGAAAAGTTCTCGTCTACCCGTAAGCCCGAATAATGGAATGTCGTTTGTTTAAAATGCAAGACAACTTTGCCCCAGGGCTGAGGCGGCAATGTCCGGAAATCTGGCCCTAAAGGCCATCCCTGGGCATCCCAGGGTGTTTGGATCTGGGGACTCAGCTGTCCCATGCAAACGACTTTCATTTGGCTTAATGTCTGACTTGGTTTTTTTTCCCTGTTCTGTCGGATATCGCATAGCCCCCCTTGTGGAGGAGTGGAGAGACTGGAGATATTTTTGCCGAAACATTTCGAAGAGGATGTGTGGACGTGTGGGCGTGTATGTGTGGCAAGTTGACAGTGGTCAGTCCCCCTCAGTTCGGGGCATCGCTCAACCAAAATAAATTCGCACACAAATCTGTGCTCTGGTTAACGCTAAACTATTTTCATTTTTATTTCGGGACCTGTGCCGCGCGCCAGAGAAATGAAACGTGTCAGAGCTGAAAAGTGTGTCATCGGATGGTCGGCGAGTGCCCGAATTTGCACCCTCTCGAACTTGTCTGGCGGCATAATGAATTGATGCGATCAATTTCAGATGCAAATCACATCAAAGCCTTCATAAATTTCATTTAATTTAGCCAAATATTTGTGTGAGCCAAGTTGTGTGTTCGAATCACTCGCACTCAGCATTCATAATTTCTACGCTCTGCCAGGTGAATATTTTATGAGGTGGGCTAGAGTATCGGCCAATTAGCTTTTGTTTAGAGGAATATGAATTGCTTGTGTTGGCTGAAAATATATATTCCCAAACTAATTTGTGCGGAAACAGTAGTGGTGTGATAATAGCGTCTTTCTATAAGCAGAAATCTAGAAAATCAGCTTACCCAAGGTCCTGAAAATTACCTTCATTAAGGCCACAGCAATCCATAATTCTATGGCTTTCCCATTTGTTTCTCGATAGACATCCCTGTAATTTCATATTTTTTTGTCGGACTGCCTCAATAATCCCCAGCAACCCCAATCGAATTTCGACGAACAAGTGGAGACCTTAATTGATGGCCAACTGTGGTGAGGGCCCTGGGCAAACTAATCCATTCATTTCATGGACCAATCCCAAGCAATCTGCGAGCCTAATCCACCAGGGACCCAGCATGGGGCACCGGAAACGAAGCAAACACATACACAGTTAGTGGCATATATGTACACTCCCGAGTCCGAGTCTCTAGTCTCGAGTCCGTAAAGTGGATAATGTTTTGGTGAACTGGCTGTGGCCAAGTTGGCAGAAGCGTTTTCCATGATTTTGCGGTCCTGTCAGCTCAGTCCATCACACACTCAATGAGTTGACTCCCATCTCCTCTATTCTCCTCTTCTCTGCGTAGCCAGAGTCCTTCTGTGAGGATATATAATTGAGTTTCTAGGGTGAACTTTAGGAAAGACAGAAGCCACAGGGCGGATGAGTGATGAGACAAGATAGCAAATGATGTTGATCTTTGGATGGCAGTCTCTTTTATATACACATTTAAAAAAAATATTAAAATTATCTAAAGCAAACTTTAAACCGTAAATAAATAAAATTAAATAAGTAATCCGGTTTTAGCCACATTTTTCCAACTAAAATGCTTAAAAACCAAAACGCGCCTACATTGCGTATGAGTAATATTGGTGACTGGGTTTACGGCTCGCCTTATGGCCAACTTTAATGGCTGAAACAATTCCACCCCGGTCACACGTCACACAGGACTGCTGATGTCAGAATTAATCCAGTGTGAATGCATGTCATGTTTATGAGCCAGGTTCCACGGTCAGGACCTAAAACTTGGGCCCTGAGAGGACGGAGGGCCCGACAAGCGGTTTGATTGCAAATTGTTGTCGCTGACAATGTCAACAACAATGACACACCGGGGACAAACGGAGCCCAGCAATGATGCCCAGAAAGGATCAACCGCACCGGGCTTAGGAATTCGACCTTGGGGACTATGCATGTGTGAATTTTTCAATCCCATTTCCCATGTAAAATGCGGAAATAAAAAGCTAACCAACATGCAAGGCTAAATTAATGCCTAGTTACTGAATGCGACGGAAATGCGGTGACTTTCCTGCATTCCCATACATATTTAATGCCAAGAGTGTGCTGCAGTCGCTTTGGCTTTACTTTATATGCAATTTCCGCATCGCAATTCCAAAGTTTCCACTCCAGACTTTAGGCCCCGGAGCACGTTGAACTCGATACCGCTGACCCATAAAATTATGCTACGCTCTTGCACCTCCGGCCGTATATAATGCGGATTAAATTGAAACTGCAATTGCGGCATTAAATTGGCCAATTTATTAAAGTATACCAAGGAATTGCATTTAATTTGCTATGAAAATATACGTAGTGTTTACTGTTTCATAAATATTGATTGATGGTCCTTTCCAACTAAAGTTTTGAGCCTCTACGTACGGGAAACTAAGTAAAGAGAACCATACTTCAGCAGAAACCTCAGAAGCCGGAGGGAAAAACTTTATCCAGCCAAATAGTTACACATTCGTGGATGTGTTTTTTGCCTCCATTAGCATTTCATTGTTGGGATTCTTGTTGGCGTGGCTCGGTGACTTTTCCCCATCGATTTTGGCTTCCCCATCGTCCTGACACATGGTGGCAGTAAAAAGTTTCCCTTGGCTGCCTTAGTCAGTGTAGTGTGTGGGCAAAAAAAGTTTCACAATTGTCCATAAAAACAAAAACAATACGAAAATACATATATAAGTACCAAGGCAAAATCCAAAACAACAGCCAAGCATTTACAATTCATAATGAAGTCATGCCAAAGGCTTGTATTTTCTCTTTTTTTTTTGTTCGCCTGATTGCTGGAAAAGTTAACCAATGTACAGAATCCAATTACTGGCCATGTATATTCAACATATCCTTAATTATACCATTTTATACGCTAATGAGTTGGGACTGGGCTTTTAATTTATGCAACGTTAATAATGTAAATAGTAGTCGGTCTTAAATGGCTTTAAATTTAATAAAATCTTTGAGCAGGCAAATCCTGGGGATACTTCCGCAAAAGATACGGATTTAATTCGTATCTTGCCGTGAGTTAAGCTGTTTACGTTTTATTATTTCTCGAATTCCTTTGCCTTTCTCGCTCATATAAAAATAATTGTTGTTTATCCTGGGGAGTGGATTTGATTCGCCTTTGAAAAAATGCGTTTTGTGTTCATGTGACCATCCGTTGATTTTCATTTTTATTTCACGCTTCCGGCTGCATTTGTTCTTTATTGTTTTTGTTTTGTTTGGTTTTATTTCCGGTTCCGGGGGACATTGTGAGGACACTGGTGGGATTATTCGACACAAAGTCTGCAACTCGAATGGGACTCCGATGTGATTTCCTCGCCATGTTTTGCACTTGAAAAGGTCAAAGTTTATCGAGTTATGGCATTCGAACTGCTTTTACAATAACACGTAGAGGAAGAGTTTATGAGAAGGCTTGGTTCATAAATCTATGCTCCTTAAACTGAGCTGGAGAAGTACAATTTAATTTATTGGGTGGTGACAGAGCCAACATATACATCATAATATAGTCGGAATTTAAATTCATCGTCACACTTAGTTTCCCTGCAATCTTCATGGTCTTGAAGTAATTTTTAAATAATTAACTGAACATTAAACATTTTCCGCAGCAGACATTTCACATTCACTGCATACTTACTTACCTGAGATTTTATATTTATTTATAATATATACCCACTCTTCTGATATATATTTATGTAAAATATATATACTTAATCACATACTTATTGAGATATTTTTGTTGAAATATTTTTCTCTTGCTTTCGTTTTCTGGTCGCCAAGTGTCAACATTTATGAAGGCTGTGAAATGTCCAAAAGTATTTTCGAATATCATCGGTGTGGCAGATCATAAAAACATTTGACGATCTGACAACAGACTTCACACTTTTAGACGGATATACCAAATTTCAGATTATTGAAATTTAAAAAGAAAAAACACAGGCTATTTAAAAGTTTTTAAACATTTTCCAAATAAGTAAAAAGTCTTTTGATGGAGCTTGTCCCTTGGGCCATTAGGTGATTCGATTCTTAAATACTATTCATAATAAAAAGTAATTTAATTTAATAAAAAACCAAAAATTGAAGTGTAGAACATTTATCATTCAATTATGAAATAAATCTTATTACTTTCCTGTATTTTTCAGAGTCTCTTCGAACTGGAGCTAGCAGGATGCAATGAGGTGACCGAGGCAGGACTGTGGGCGTGCCTGACGCCCCGAATCGTGTCCTTGTCGCTGGCGGACTGCATCAATATCGCCGACGAGGCAGTGGGGGCGGTGGCCCAGCTGCTGCCCTCCCTCTACGAGTTCTCATTGCAGGCAAGTACAAAGTGGACAACACAAAAAAAAAGAAGGATTCTGCGGTTTCCGGACTCAAACTAATTGAATCTTCTCCTCGTTCCCCATCAGGCTTACCATGTCACGGATGCGGCTCTGGGCTATTTTTCACCAAAACAGAGCCACAGCCTCAGCATATTGCGATTGCAGTCGTGCTGGGAACTAACCAACCATGGCATCGTTAATATTGGTAAGTGAATCGCCTCTCCAGTCCTGGAATTAATCAAATAACATGTGAAGCGAATGTGTAGGAGAGAGCTTCAATTTGTCACAGATAAAAAATGGTAGCAGTTGGCAATATCACTGAAAAAACTATAACAAATTTTATGCAGTCTCCATAAAAAGCAAATCATCAGAGAAATATCCAGTGAATTATTTTATTCTCAGTGGAAGCTATAATTCCACCGTACAATCAGAATTGTTAAGCGCTGCTAAAAGGCCGTTTCCATCGACTGTAATGTTTAATTCAGAAATGTGGACCTACAACTGGGCTACTACCATCCTCATGTATCTCACAACCGTGTTGAGAATATTCCAGAAAAACTGTGCCGGATATCTACCGGGAGTGTGCCATGTTTGGGGTTCCGAGTCGCAGTCGGAGTTGTGAAAGGAATTTTCGAACATAACATTGTAATTGAAATGCCCAGGCTAGTTGCTGTGTCCTTACCCGTATTCCTTACGGGTTTGTCCTGCTTCCGAATGCCCAAAAAGCGGGTATCCTTCGGCCCTCGTCATCATTTCAAAACACTGCCACTGCACTCAACTAATTGAAACTTTTTGTGGGACACACTTTTTGTGCCAGCCTGTTTCCTGGCCCCACAAAATAAGCAGCCATTCCAACATCCTTTGACATCACATAGAAAAAAGGACCCTTTTTACACAAAAATTGACAGGGTCCAACCTAAAAAGAGCCCTGCCCTCGGACGTCCTCTGATTTCCTTTCTAAACAAATCCAAAAAGCAAAAAATTGTTTACGAATAAACTTTTAATTAAATTAGATTCAAATGAAATTAGAATTTAAAGCTTGTATAATATTTTGGAAAAGTAAACAAAACTCTTTTATGATAAAAACAAAACTTTGTGTAGATTTCTAAAATCAGTATCTGAAATCTAAGAATATTTTTAAATTATGTGTGATAGTTTTATATGAAATTAGACTTACTTCTGTGGTATTCAGTTGCCATGCTTTTTCCATTAAAGGGTTAAAAATATCGTAACACTCTAAAACAGTGGAAGTTCAAAATTATTTTACGTCAAAGGATATGTCTGTGGTACATACCCTTGTGCTTTTTTTCAAAAGAAAGCGACTGACAAGGCGGCTTTTGAAAACGTAATGGCTTATTATCGAAACACTCAACTAAAAAATATTTTATTCAATATGGTTTCATTTGATTTTTGATCAACTTACAAGTCACAATAGCCTGAATGAATTCTTTGCAGAGCTCGTGGATGCCTGCTTTGGATTTAAAAATCATTAACAAAATAATTAAGGGAATAACAAATTTCATTTTAAAAGTTTTGAAGTTGAGTTTATTATTAAATATGGGTTCTACATGATTTTCATTTAAGTCCTCGATATAATTAGCTTTTCATTTTAAAAGCCACCGTATATAATTCATTTTCTTAAAGCTATTCACTATAAAATTTTATATCAACATTTTAAAACATCTCCTAGTCAAAAAATTCGTTTATTTAAGCTATTAAGTTTTCGATTATGGCCACGAGTGTTAACCCTTTACTTGGCCTTTGAACACATTCAGGATAAACATGGTCGTAAAACACTTTAATTGACGTGCAGCTCAGCAATTTTAAAGCGTGCTTAGGGGGCTTTTTCAGCTGCCTGTTCGTAAACTCATTTAATATGCGATCGACAGCGCTGGAAAGCATAAACCTGGCACTTCTTCCCCTTTACTACTTTACTATTGGCAGGGTTATGGGTCGGTCTGGAGGTGCAGGGAGTCGGCAGGTGGAAGGTTAGACTCTTTTTCACTTTGCCTATGCCAGGTTATGCCCGGTGACCTTTGATGCCACCCACCCACCACCACCACCTGAGTCCACAGTCGGGAGCCTCGACGAAACTTTGCAATCAATTTCATGGCACGTCATTTTCTTTTCTCCCCATCACCATCATTCCCCGGTTGCAATCAACAAAGGCAAAGGGCTGCCACTGCCGCAAATTAAGCTGCCGGTTGCTGCAGGCGCCCAGGTAGATGGCTTACCTGGCTCCTATATCCTCCGCAGCCACAATCACAAGCACACCAAGCCTTTTCCCGTGCAGTGTGTCCTGAGTGTCCTCAGTTAACCAGCCAGATTTTAGTTTTCAGGCGGAAAAGTCGCGCTTCGCAATCGAATTATTACAGTTCAATGATCAGCGACGCAGGTCCTTATTAAATATTCAACGATATTGCACTGTAATGTTTTACATAAAAATACTGAAAAATACCACAAATATTCTAGACTGCCAACATCTACATATTATAAATATTAAACTTTATGCCAAAAAAAATATTAAATCCCACTTGTACACACACTTTTTCAAGCATATTTTATGCCTCTATTGAATTTTGATGGATGGAAAGCCAACAAAACAGCATCAAAAGCCGAAAAATTCCAATAACAAAAGTATGAAAAGCATATTACACATCCGCCCCGTATAACAAGGATTTCCAGCCTTCTGTATGTCGGCCTGTGTTTTATTTGTATTTATGTTGGGCTGGGGGTTCCTGGGCTGTGAGTGTAGTGGGCGGTGGGCGGTGTACTATGTACCCGCCCATAAGCAAATAGGCGCCATATTTAATGATGGCATTTTGTATAAATTGCCGCCCAATCATAAACTGTTTGCCCATCGAGCGTAAACAAGTCAACAAAGGAATAAAAATCAAATTCGTTGAAGGAACAGATAAATGACAACATCCGTTGGTATTTATTTATTTTTCGTTTTATTTCGAATGACCGCAGAACGGAAATTCGTATTTAATTAATGGTCCTCCTCGAATATTTAGTCCTCGAAGGAATTTGGCATTGATTTCCGCCATAAGCCAACCACATAATTAATGCAATGGATGAATTGCTTTTTATATTAAACTAATTGATGTTGAATTTTTAATTGATTCAATTTATGTGGAAAATACATATGAATTGTTAAAACATCTCTTCGGATACTTTTGCGTTTAAACCCAAGCATATTTTTGAAAAAAGTTTAGACCAAACACTTAAAGCATAACCTTGTCTAAACCGTTGTCAGAAGTTGGCTAAAACCCGTTCGCACAGCTAACATTCACAGTTGCCCTGTCAGTTGTTGCGTTGCCTGGTGTTGAACTTTTAGCCCCGACGGTGGCAAAACTTTTAATAACAACTCGCAGGGGCTGCCACTGCCCGGCGGCCATGAAAATGGTAGTGACAGTGGCAGTGGCGCTGGGTCCTTATCACAACATCGAGAAGCCATTTAGCTAATTGCATTTGGCATCTAATTGAATTGGGCCAAGCTTCAGGTTCGGAGTGATGGCTCCGCTCAGCTGGCCAATTGCCAGGAGGCATGTCCTTGGGTACAGAATAAAAAAATATGCGAAAAACTGGATTAGGATTATGTAACAGAAAAATCAGGTTATTTAGATACTTTTTTTCTTTATAGTAATAGTGGAGGCTTATTAAAATATTAAGCAAAGTATTAAACCTCTAAAAAATACTGTTGTAAATCATAAGCTGTATTGTAGCGAATGTCGTAAGTAAGCTTACTATCGATAATTACATAGGGATGAGAACAATGGTTCCTTACGATATACATAAATTATTTGGTATTTATGCTATTTGGTATATTTCACCAAATTTGTAAACTTTTTTTGACTGGAATACCCCTCAGACCAACATATTTTTGGCATGGCTTATGTGTGGCTATGGTGGCTTCGGTTTCTACTTTGGGGATTTGATTGCCAGGTGGCACATCATTTGGCACGCAATCCTCCTGGCTGGCGGAAACGGAAACGGAAGAAAGAAAGTCCGCTCGACGCTCGACTCTCGAAAGGCTGACACATTGACAGGACGCCCTTGCGGGCCGCAATGCTAATTGCTAATGGCGAGGTCGTTCAACCGGGCGTATGCGTGATTTATGAGTTCGCACGTGAATGGGGCCTCCTGACAACTGGCAATGCGAATGCGAATGCGAAACAATGAACAAGTTAATCTCTCATTAATTAACAGTGTCAACAGACTTGCCGCCTTTCATTTAGCCATACGCTCGACCAAAGGAATAATGGATAGAAAGAACTACAAATAATGTCGGGCGACAAATCAAATTTTTCTACCTGTCGCCACGATTCCTTTCTTCAATCTTTTCGATGAGCAGCTGCAGAAAAGGCCAGAGGCGTAGTCTATTTTTTTTTTTTTTAAATGAAAAGAGGAGAATGTCTATCCATCAGAGGAAAGAGTTAAGTTTGTGAGCAATTAGAAATTTTTCTAAATACCCCTTTTTCTACGTCTGTGGAATAATAAAAATCTTGGACGTAGGAGGTTGTGGGAATGGGTGGTGCTTGAGTGGATTGGTGGGGGTACTTTGCTAATGAAGTGGTTGCGGTTCGTTTCGCGTCTGAACAATTGCACTTGTCGAGACGAGAGAGAAATGCTCATCAATTTAACCGCCAAGTACGCCAGAGGCAACCACATTCATTCATTCTGAATCAAGAATTGTGTGTTTATAATATCCCGATGTGGGGATATAAAATAAGGAAATAAATTGAGTAAATTTTCTATCTTTTATTTAATTTCTATAGATGTAAATTAATATAATTTTTTGACTTGTATTTTAAAGATATTTAAGTTTTGGGAGCAGGACCTTCAAATGATTTTTATTCCCAAAATCTCTTAAATTAAATTATTAACCACTTTAATTATAATTATATTTGAATTTACTTTTTATTTATCTTTTCTATATTCCTTTCCAAGTCTTTTGTTTAAAGAGCCAAAAAAGAAAAGAATTCCTCCTCGTTGAGACATCGAATTCATCTTCTTCATTTGGGTGGCAGACAGTCTTCAGTTCCCCTCGCAGTCCTGAAATTGATAAATCTAACCAACTTGCAGCTGGCTGTGGCAGGCACTGTAAAAAATAAATAAATGCTAGGATATTTTACAAAAAGGATTAAAAAAGAAAATATTAAACAAAGTAAAGATAAAGTTTGATGGTTAAACTCGTATTTAATTCTCTTATTTGGTGTTTAAAATTATTTTTGGTTTTGAGTAGTGCAATTTTGAAACCCCCAGCTCTCCCTGGCCTATTGGATTCTATCCGCGGATGATCCACCCAGTCCGCCACTGATGGGCGCCCGTCGGGTGTCGTGTTTATTTAATTACATTTGCATTTTCAAGGTGCTCGATGTTGCTCCTGAGCTTGTGGTTGTTCCTGTTCGCATTTCTCTTGTCATTTGTGTGTTTGGGCTCTTTTTTTTGTTTTTGCTTTTCTTTTTGGTGCTTTCTTGCTGAGCAATTTTTAATTAACTTTATTTTTATAAAAGCTCTTTGGGGGGCGATGCCATCGCTTCCCCGGCACGCATCCATTCCGCCCCTGCCCCCGACGAGCATTCGGCCAAGTTGTCAATCAATTGTCAGCTGTTGGCCGTTTTGTGCTTGGTTTTGACCATGAACTTAACTTAATTCGCACAAACTAGCCACTCATTTAGTTGGGTTTAAGGTAAATAAAAATAGCCTTAAGAAAATGGTCAAATTTATGGTTTTTGAGGCAGTATCTGAAGTCTCTTTATGGCTTAAGTTACAATTCGTCCTTTGATTGTCCTGAAATAATGAAATTCCTTTAAACTGAATAAGTTATAAAACTGACAAAATTTATTCTCGAATAAATACGCACTCTGGCAGATGTCCTTTGAATGGAAACTCGAAATGACACCAAGATGCAGAGCAAGGACACAAATTGTTCTATGCCTCTAGAAAGTTTTCCGGCACAAAATGTCAATGTAAACATGCAAGTTCAAAGTTGAGGGCCATGCCGCAAAGAACATAATTGCTGGCTTATATAATACAATTTGAAAGGCTGCTGCCACATGCAGGACAAGTCCCTTTTACGAAGGGGTTCCTTGGGAACGCAAAGGCATGTTGTGTGGGCGAAGTGCAATCCTGTTTTAATTGCATTTGTCAGAGACAGGACATGCATAGGGAAAAGGGAAAGGCCAGGGACTGGTGCACGCACACGGCATTACGGCGGAAATAAATAGTTGCACGCAATGACGCACGCTCGAAAATCGAGGAAAAAAAAATGAAAATCAAACAGCGGGCGGCGCATTAAAGCCCACGCAAAGAAAAACCTCACGGGAGGGCTCAGTTGCCAGGATGGCCATGCTGTAATGATAATGATAATGATGTTGATGATGTTCCATGATGACAGCTGTGCCCCCAAATGGGCTACCGCGTCATCAGATACCAGGCGCCCACGTGCAGCCTAGTATTATAGAGTAGTTCCCATCCACATACCCTTCCAGGGAAAGTGACATCTGCAGGGACTTTCTGTCACTTTCGCCAAATAGACAGGATGGGGGCGGTTATGGGCTGGCACTGGGGCTGGGGCTGGAGAAAGTGCCAAGTGAAATTATACACAAAAGTCAAACTGGGCCAGGACATAAGCCATGTTGCTAACTGGATGGTGATGCGACATCTTTTAGTTTTCTCTTGGAGAAACTCAAAACAAAGTTACAAAATAACTACCTATCTCTGTCTTACGTAAGCCTAGTCTCAATTACTATAAAATATTAAAGGAAATAGTTGCAAACTAGCCAAAACAAAACCGCTGCTAAAATTCTCAGCAATTAAAAAGAAATCCTCGAGCCGAGAGCCAGGCCAATTGAAGTCTAAACGAGGGTACGAGTAATTGACGTCATTAGAGTCTTTACTGTGAATCGGGCCAAGAAGCGAGGCGAAAGGATTCGCCAGACATCAGGACACGAAACTGGGTTAACAGTTGGCTGCTTTTGAAAGGCAAAGAAAGGATGTGAGTGAATAGTGTAGAGACTCCGGCCAACTGCCAATCAAATTCGCACACAGGAGCCAGTGACCCGCGTCATGTAGAGACTGTTTCGCTTTCAAGAAGTCCTAGGATGAGAAGGATACCCGGGGACTATTAGCCCACATCCTAGCCAAAGCGTTATTAATGAATTTTTAATTCAACACCCACACGCTGTACACTGTGGGGCAGTTGGGTATTTAGCAATTAATTATTAAGCAATGTAAGCACTATTTCGCAATCCTTTTCTGTCCAACAAGTAAACTGAAATAAAACAAACAATGTGTTGGATATATAGTAATCTCAATTACCAATTTGACAAGCAAAACGTTGCCGAAAGCACAAAAACACAATTAATTCTGATTGAAATCGTTCGCTTGCAGTGATTTCTGTCATTCTGCCAAAGAAATTGTAATTGTATCTAAATTATTTCATTTCCTCTCTATTTCTTTGTGGCACGCTTTTTTTTTTTGGCGAATTTGTTGGAATGGTTTGCATAATTTAGAGGACGATTTAGTGGCATAAACGAGATGATGTTTAAACCATTTCCCCACCTTTAAGAGCTCTAGTTTGTGTAACTCTATCAACATGCCATTGGCAAAGTTGGCCCCTGAAATTGACATGACCTCTAGCCCGAACTTGGTCCCCTACCCCCATTCAGGAGCTAATCTGCCATTGCGCAACCTCACCGCATTTCGCGGTGGGGTCAACTTTCCCGCCCATCGCCATGGCAACTGTAATGAGATGGGGGGAGACCTAATGAGGCCTGCACGTTTCGAACATTATTTGCCTATGCCATGGGGACCCGGGTCCCGGGTCGCATTCCTTCCCCCGACTACTGACATTTTGCTCATTTGCGCATTCATTGTTTTGGCCTCAAAGTTTGCCGTTAATTGACAGGCCACTTAAACCCCGAAGCGGTTAAGCCACTGCCTGGAAAATTGGTTGGGATTTGTGCCAACACTGCAACATCAGCCAAGTAACTGAAGATCTTAAACTACAAAGAGAATTTCAAGGGATTCTAGGAATTTAATACAAAGGCTTTAAAGACGTTTTTATTCTAAATCTTTGTTTCATCTGACATGCTTCATCGGGAGCTGATTAAACTGAAATACTTTTATGCTGCCACTGTCACTGGCAGAGCTGCTTTGCTTAATATTCTCGTAAAAGTTTTGTTGCCTCTGTGAAATTTCATGGCATTTTCCAGCGAAACCCTGGCAGTACTTCCGAGTAATTGGCATAATGACTCCCCACCACGTCCACTGCTACTGCCAGTGGCAGCAAATTGAACTTAAACTTTAAGCAGCTTTGCACGGGTTTGCATGAATGAGTTTTAATTTTCTTGGGAAAAGTCGGAGAAGCAGATTTAATTATTGATTCAACTTTGACGGGCTTTGGTCGTAAAATGATTTAATATTTATTTGTATAAACACCAGGTGAAATACTTTACAAGTACTTGAATAAGTAGGCAACCAATGCGTATACGTAATAATCACATCACGCATACGCTCCGTATGCTCATGGAAGTATCAGCAAATGCAATTTGCCTCATTGACCCCAAAAGCGACTTGTCGGGCCCCAAACGAGGCAATTTGGAAAATCAGCAATCATCAAATGAATGTCATAAACAAATGCTGAAATGCGAACATAAATTCGAATGGCAAAAAATGGCAAGACATGCCCAGAAAATCAATAAAAATCGTTGACACGACAAAGGAGGTGAATGATAAAGTCATAGAATATACCATTTTTTTGCCAATAAAAAGGGAAAAGTTGAAAAGTTTGAAATGAAAATAATATTATTGGTCATTGGGACAGCGTGTGCTTGAAACTTTTGCTAATGAGCCAATCAAATTCACAGATGTCAGCCACGATAGACTAAATATTTTCTGACAGCTGATGGAGAAGTGGGTGGGAAAGCGTATCCTTGAATGTGACATCCAGGAACTTGCTGAGTGTGCAGAGGTGGGGAAGCAAAAATAGCAAAAAAAGCGGAGAAAACAGAAACTGAATGCCAAACGAGCCTCACATAAACGTCGCTAGTTGTTATGGGAAATGTAAATGTATCTCATAGATACACAAGTTACAAGTTGTTTGCCTGACATGTTTATGTTACCCACCCATCCCAGGAGCAGGATCTCATCCCTCTATTGACACTTGTCCCTGTCTCAACGAGTGCGTATGTGCGTGCGTGCGAATGAGAAGTAAATATGTTTCGAATATAAACCAGCTTTTATTTCATGTTTTCGGGACACTATTTTTGATGTCCTGCCACAGCCGCCGCCGTTGCCGCTGTCCTGCCAAGCGCAAATTTTCATTTCCATATCAAGCAGCCTACCTGACTTTTCTCTCCCTCGGCTCATAATCCCTCGCAAATTCCCAGAAAATGAAACCAATTTATTCATAGAACGAGTGATTCATTTCCAACTTTTTCGACAAGTAATTTTTATTTTCCCTCGAGTCCCAAAAACAAAAAATGAATATAAAGGACACTTTTTAAATTGACCAATATTAATTTAATTAAAATATGAAGAGAAACATGAAATACTTCAAGGTCTAATGATTGTAAAAATATTCTATAAATATTCCCAATCGGTTGTACTGATTATATGAATAGTCTGTTCAGGGTAACCCTTTCAAGATTGCGTTGTATTTTCTATTTGGCATTCAATTTTCTTATCAATACTAATTAGGTTGAGATTTCCCTAGGTTATGAGACCTTAGTCTCTTTTAAAAATAATGTTTGTAGACATTCACAAATTATTTTAAGAAATTTAATCACTTTTCCAATAAACCTACTCATTCTCCAAAAGGAATAATAAATTTAATAAAAATAATTCACACCAAATACAATGTTTTCTTTGCTGTTTTTTGCTGCAATTTCAGGATTTGTGATCGCAAAAACGAGTAATCCTGTATGTCCTGTAAAATACCCGTTAGTGTCGGTCACAAAACGAAACTGCAACATTTCTGTTTTTTAAAAAAAGGCACTTCACTCCGAAACAATAAAAGTATAAATTTCGTATTGGGATTTGGATCGAGATTGAATTTGAATTAGAAACTGAGAATCACGAGATGGCTGCGCATCGATTGAGCTCTGATAATAAAATGAATTGCAGCGGCGATCGCTGGGCTGATAAATAAGCGGCGACTCATCGGTGCCGTACTTGGATGCCATGTGAGGGGCTTCTAATGCACAATCCCTGCACTGAATTCGCTCCGAGTGAAATTCAATAGATGTCACTCTGGCCGCGATCGATTATCTATCGCCTATCCTCCGTCCTCCGTCCTCCATTCCGGCATAACCTTTCGCCCGCTTGCCCCTCCTGTTGTGGTCTGGTTGTGTCGCCGCCGGCGCTTAATAACCAATACGAGCACTCTGCTTGGTAGTGCATCGTAACTGTATCTACGTTTGTGCAACATCTATCTACAGTCAAGACTGCTGCTATAAACTTTGATTTTTCAGGATGAAAAATAAATAATTGGTTTTAAAGGATAAATGGTATAGTTGGAATAGGCAGATGTGAAAATTCTAGCAGGTTCTGAAGGATAAAAGTTGGAGATGAAGGAGGCAGTTGATAAAATTCCTTTTTCTTAGCATTTTCCCTTCATTGAATTAAATTCTTTATAAAAGAATATAGACTGTATGTGCACTAGATGTTTGTTTGCACAGAGACGCCTTTGTCGCTGCTTATTTTCTTATTTTTTTGCGGTTTTTAGCTTTTGGGGCGACATATCTAGTGCTGCTGCTGCCTCTCTGCTCCCGTAGATACAATTACAGTTAGCTCCTTGAGGAGCTGCCATCGCCTAGCAACACTGGTCGTCAACGTTACGGTTATTGTCACTGCTGTGGCTTCTCGCTGAGTCTGCCCCCTGAAGAGCCCCCCTCAATTACTGGCTTGAATATGCATAAGCCATGGATTTGCAATTCCTTTGCCAATTTGAAGATATCCAGCTGAAAAGGGAATCTCTTGAATGTATTCAATATTTTAAATGGAATGGCTTTGTGGCTCCAAGTATTCATTCCCTAAAAGATACACCACCAGTTCCATTCAATTGATTTTTATTCAATAAAATGGGAATAATTTAATACTTATTTTCCTCGTTTTGATAGAAAATAGCTAAATATTTCTTCCCTCTAAAAACACTCTTTAAAACAAGCAACTCTTTATGAGTTCCAAGTAGGTTAGTCAATAGACAAGATGGTTGTGTTAATTTTTCATAGCCCTTTTCATTCAGCTCGCTGTTTGCTTTCCAGCTCGGCCGTTAGTTTTCCATTTTGGCCCAGAAGTCGGCTAGGCGGCAGTATCGCGGTTATCTTCATGTGGATTCGCTCGTTTGCCCATATTTTGTAATTCAAATCGCTTTTCGTAAGCCTTGTGGTTTTTTTGGTCAGAAGCCAAACAAGGAGAGCACCCAAGTAGTGTAGTTTGCTCTAACCAAGTACTGCTGAGTTCGAGTATCTGAGTATCTGTCGGTAACCAAAGTGGGCCACACACCCACCCACATACATCCATACTTGCATATGTGAGTGCACTAATAGATACAGAAATACTTGGTTCTATTATAAAATATAAATAGTAACTGATACTATTTAATACTACTAAGTATTAGGTATTTAGTACATGGAATGTATTCATTAAATTAATAAAAAAAAGTATATATATTTATTATTTTCTATAATATTTTTTTGCTCTGTGTGAGCATGTTGTGATAAATATGAAGTCGCTCTAAATGAAAACAAAGCGGCTTACAAGACCGGACCCTGCATTTTTCGACTTCCTTTGATACTGGGTAAGTGGGAAGTGGTTGTTGGGCGGAATATTCCAGCAAAGATACACACACACTGTCTATCTCCTTGGAGTTTGTTTTCCCTGGGCCCTTTATCTCTGTTTACGCAGCCGCCGCACGTGTTCTCCTGCCTCCTGGACCTCCTTTGGTGGCCACCCCGTCCTCCGATAAGAGGAATATGCCTAATTCCCATTAGCCAAAGTCTAAGCGGCTTACGAATGGTAATTGCAGCCGTATATGCATAATGGCCATAAGTTATCCATTATCGGTTACATATTATCGGACAGCGCAGACAACCCTTTCAGTTTTCTTATATTTTTTTTAACAAAAAAATAACTTTATTAAACTTATCATGGATTTTGTTCCATTTCTGTCTTAAATCCAAGCTGAGTAAACGCAGAACATTGTGCCTCAATCCACAGAAAGGACACATAATTCGTAATTCAGAACAAGAACAGAACAAACAGAACCAGATTGTGACACTGCAGAATGTGGCACAGAACAAACTGCAGTCGACATAAATGGAACGGGCCGAGACAAGATGTCTTAACCAAAGTGGAACAGTAGTTGGGCCTTAAATAGACACCGTAATTAAATACACCGCACATTAAGATAGTCTATCTAAGAGTAGAACAGAGCTTAAATTTACGAAACAAATGCGGCTTACCCCATAACCTAATTAACACACAAATTGCATTAATTTTATCTCAAACTTACGATAAGAAAATTATTTGAATTGCATGTCAGCACTTCTCATAAGTTAATTCAAGCGTTTCATAAAATTTGAAAGTAAACTTTTTGTGACAAAGGCTTTCAAGTTAGTTTCTTATCCTCGATTCCGCGGCTGATGCCGCTGCAGCCTACGTGCTACCCGGAAGTGGAGCAGCTGCAGCGAACTTTGCTACGTGAGGTGAATGAATGCAATTGCCGGTTGAATATTTCACGTCTCCCCTCTACAAATTCCTAAAAAACTAATGCCAAACTTTTGAATCTCCCCTCTGATTTCAGTGCACTCCCTGCCGCATCTTACGGTCCTCAGCCTTTCCGGTTGCAGCAAACTGACGGACGACGGAGTGGAGCTCATTGCCGAGAATCTGCAGAAGCTGCGCGCCCTGGACCTGTCCTGGTGTCCACGAATTACTGACGCCTCGCTCGAATATATCGCCTGTGATCTGAACCAGCTAGAGGAGCTAACGCTGGATAGGTAAGTTTCTACTGCCAACCAACTGCAAGGTCAACTGACCCGCCCCTTCCTCGTTTCGTAATTATTCATGAGTAAAATTCAATTTCCGGTGGAGAGTGGCGGCGCCTCATCTCCGGCGGCAGCCACTAGTACGTAGTCTCCGTAGGGTTGGGCGGAAGCTGCAGGCAGGTGTGCTGGAAAAAAGTGAATGTGAAGTGAGGGGACCTAGCTTTAGCTTTTTCTTATTTTTTAAGGAAATCCACCGCAATTTTTGGACAAAAAATATAAAATATATTTTGATCCCAGATTTTAATGCAGATTGATGGGAAATCGATCTACAAATCGATTAAGGTATTCCGCTCAATAATCAGATCAATATTGGCAAAGATATGGCCTTCGCTGGGGGCAATTTGTCCTTCCATGCATATTCGAAGGGGGCCCCCAGAATTTTTGGACAAAAAATCTAAAAAATATTTTGTTCCCAGATTTTAATGCAGATTGATGGGGAATCGATCTACAAATCGATTAAGGTATTCCGCTCAAGAATCGGATCAGTATTGGCAAAGATATGGCCTTCGCTGTGGGGCAAATTGTCCTTCCATGCATATTCGAAGGGGACCCACCAGAATTTTTGACAAAAAATCGAAAAAATATTTTGTTCCCAGATTTTAATGCAGATTGATGGGAAATCGATCTACAAATCGATTAAGGTATTCAACTTAAGAATTGGATTAATATTGACAAAGATATAGCCCTTGCTGGGGCTCATATTGTCCTCCCACTAGTTCGAAGTGGACCCTCCAGAAAATTAAAAAAGTCTTTAATTTGTTTGTGTTTTTTTCAGATGTGTGCACATTACGGACATTGGAGTGGGCTATATATCCACCATGCTGTCGCTGACCGCCCTCTTTCTGCGGTGGTGCTCCCAGGTGCGGGACTTCGGGCTGCAGCACCTCTGCTCGATGCGGAATCTGCAAGTGCTATCGCTGGCGGGGTGTCCTTTGCTGACGTCATCTGGACTGTCCAGCCTGATCCAACTGCGGCACCTACAGGAGCTGGAGCTGACCAACTGCCCGGGGGCCTCGCACGAGCTTTTCGACTACCTGAAGGAGCACCTGCCGCGCTGCCTAATCATTGAATAATCGATGAGTGGGCTGCCCTCGGACGCTGATTTAGAATTAAATTCGGTGTTTATTTCGTTTTGGGATGAAGATGCCCGTTTAAGTATGCTAATTTTCCGGCAAGTTCCTCGCGTGCTATGTGACTTTAACTTTCCGTCAACACTCTACTCTACCCCTTATAGTTTTAGACTTTTTATGATTTCTGCTGTGATTTGATACGGAACATAGTTAAGTTGATCTGTTTAAGACGATGAAGTACCACAAAAGACCCGAAGATGATATTTATTTACATGCAATACAATGTGTCTAATATACATATACATAAATATATATATATTTCTATTTATAAATATACATTATTTATATTATTACATTATTGTAGTCTTTTAAAAACGTTTTATTTACTTCTCTTGCTGTAACTAAGCATGCAGCTTACATGTAAATTATGAAACAAATAAAAAACCAATCAACACAAGCGATAACCAAACATTGCGCCCAGAAACGACAAACCAAAATTGAAATTTAAACAAAAAACCCAGAATACAAAGCGAATCAAAATATGCAATTAACCTAACATTAGTTCAAATATAAACAAGAAAACAAAGCAGAATATTTGAAAATATTTACAAGTTGAGCGAAAACATGCAAAAGTTGCCGGAAGCTTTAAATGAAAATTGCAATTAGAAATTAAAAAACGGAAAACCTAGACTTTTGCAATCCCCTGACCAGAAAAACTTTACTTCGATTGTACCATATGACTAATCTGTAATTAAAACTTATGGCTAATGAAAATATTTTAAGCAGGAAATGGGAAGAGATTAAATGCACGCTACCAATTGAAGTCAATATTTAACACAGTGTTTAGCAAATTGTTGTCGAGTTTTTGCGGATCGCAGTCTACTTTTGGCCGTCAAAGATACTCAATACATACATTTATCTAGCTTGCATTAAAGCTGAGCCCCTCATTTAGTAAAGCCCTCAACCACACCTATTGTAAATGCTTTGTTTTTAAATCAGGTGAGAGGGCCATTCATCATGAACCACATTAAGAAAATAAAGATTGCAAATTGCAATCCTTAAACCAACAAAAAATCTCTAAAATAAATGAATGATAAAATAAATAAATGGAAAATCTTTACGCCACTAACTTTTACTTTTGGGAGATATTCTTGGGGCTTAGGTGATCTAATTTCATCGTTGACGTTTAAAAATATAGATTCTAATTCAACGATTAATGTGGAATCTGTTTCGGAAATATGTATGTAAGAAATGTAAGAAAAAAGAGTTTTACAGGTTTTGATTCATTTTCTATTGCTTATATGAACTTAAAAAAAGTATACAAACTTATTTATGGTAACCCCTTCTAACCCACCCACTTAATTATTAAACAAAAACTGGTATTCTGTGGTTCGAGAATATCCTCCTCGAGAAGTGTCACTCCTCGCAAGCACCTTCTCCATCTTCGTCGTTTTCATAATCAATGTTGTCCTCGCCGTCCTCATCGTCCTGATCTTCTTCTTTGCCCTGCTGATCCCACCAGGAGAGCACGCCCAAGCCGGACTCATTAATAGCGCCCTAGGAATCGGCAAATAAATGTAATTTCTTAAAATGGTCAGGTGAAAGCGAACTCACAATAATTTTATAGGGTGTTTTGACCTCCTGAGACGTAGTGGATGCTGCAGCCGAGGAAGTGCTGGCTCCCTGCTGAGACTGGGTCTCCGCCTTGGGTGGTCCGATAGGCGAAGTCTCCTCGAATATCTCTCTTGAGACGCGGAACTTAATGGGCTCACCTACATCCATGAAAAGATCGTGCTTGGCCCCGTCCTCCAGCGGGTACTCCCATACCCATGCCTGCTCCGCCTCGTCGAATCGCGAGGGATGCTGTAAGGCGGCGTGTGGGATAAGTATGTCATCGAAAAATCCGAGGGTTACATGGACGCCCTCTCTGCTGCAGTTTCGGATTTTGCCGGTCAACACCGTGCCCACCATCGGCCTAAAGACGACGTACCGGAAGAGGACCTCTGTGTGCGAGGCTCCATCTCCGGGCAGGATTATAGAGTCCTTTAGTGAGACAATTTCCTTAAGGGCAATGCATAGGCCCACATTGAGTAGAACCTTCAAAGAAACCAGGTAAACAATTAGATGGTAAACGTTTCACTCCAAAAATTTAACCCACCTTGTTGGCTAGCTTGCGGTCGATTTCGTCGCGCACAGCGTCCACCAGCTGGAGATTAAACTGGTCTGGAGCAATTCGCACGTTATCCTTTAGCTCGGCTAGCACAAACATTGCGCCAAGTAGTTAAAATCCTCGAATTTACACTACAGTTCGTTCATTATATTCAAAACCAAAACACCATGTGTTCAGGGCTGACGAGTTATCGATAACCTCATATTCTTAAGATTGGACTATCGATAGGCAACTTCTGGCAATCGGTATCCCTGGAAAATACCAAAACAAACCCCAACACGTGCAAGTCTTGCGATTGTGTAAATTTTTGAAACAGATTTTGTGAAATCCGAAGCTTTTGCATTATAAATATCACAGAATTACTGATTTCCTGCATTCCATATAATGAGCGACGATCCGCACAAGTTCAGTGACGCCGAGGAGGACGATGACGACCTTCATAATGTGAGGAATAAAAACAAAACTATAGCTTTACAATTTCTAACTATTGGGAAATTCCACAGTCCGAGTGGGTAAACGATTTCAAATCGCTTACGGTGAAGCATGAACTCTTCAAGGATATCAAACTAACAGCCAAGGAAGCCAGCGACGACCTCGTTCAAGTCCTTGAAGCCAACAGCGATGGTGAGGATGCAGATGAGGACGACAATGTCGAAGGCTATGACTACGAGGAGGATGACTATGAGGATGGCGATGACTATGATGCATATGAAGAGTCCTATACCGGCTTCAACAAAATGAACGTCCAGCCTCAGATAACAACTAACGCAGCCGGCAGAGCAGGATCTGGCAGTGGCTCTGGAGTGGGACCACAGCGTGTGAGCAGCTATCAGCCCAATGATAAGCTTCTTCGCCGGTATTCCGCCCGCATCAATGTGGAGAAGTACGATCCGACGACGAACATGAGCGCCCAGGCGGCCAACAGGCTAGTGAACTTCGATCGGCGGGAAAGGACACAGGTGCGTGATAAACACGACCGAGCCACAGCTGAGCAGGTGATGGACCCAAGGACGCGTATGATCCTATTCAAGCTACTCAATCGCGGCATGATTCAGGAGATCAACGGCTGTATCTCGACAGGAAAAGAGGCGAATGTCTACCATGCGGTTTCCAAGGACGGAAATGACGAGTTCGCCATTAAAATCTACAAGACCTCCATTCTGGTGTTCAAGGATCGCGACAAGTATGTCTCGGGAGAGTTTAGGTTTCGGCACGGTTACTGCAAGCACAATCCCCGCAAGATGGTGCGCACCTGGGCGGAAAAAGAGATGCGAAACTATTTGCGAATGCGTAATGCCGGTGTCCCTGTTCCAGAGCCGATACTTTTGCGTTCGCACGTCCTGGTCATGCGTTTCTGTGGTCGCGATGGCTGGCCGGCTCCCAAGCTGAAGGACGTCGAAGTGAGCACGTCCAAAGCGCGCGAGTTGTACCGCGACTGTGTTGTTATTATGTGGCGTATATACAATCAGTGCCGTTTGGTGCACGCCGATCTCTCTGAGTTTAATATCTTGCTGCAGGACGGGCAGTTGGTTATTATCGATGTCAGTCAGGCGGTGGAGCATGACCATCCGCACTCGTTCGACTTCCTTCGCAAAGATTGCACCAATATTTCGGAGTTCTTCCGAAAGAAAGCGGTGGCCACAATGACCGTAAAAGAGCTGTTCGACTTCATAACAGACCAAACCATCACCGAGTCGAATATGGAGGAGTGCCTGGAACGCATCTCGGAACGGATAAAGGACAGAGACTTTGATGCCATCACGGCGCAGGAGCAGATTGACGAGGCCGTTTGGCAAAACACTTATATTCCAAAGCGGTTGGACGAGGTAGAATCATTTGTATACTACATTTTATTTTTATACTAAAAGAAATGCATATTTTTAGGTTCATCACTACGAGCGCGATGTGGCCAAGGCCAAGCAAGGAGTGCAACAAAATCTCATTTACGGCAAGATCACCGGACTTAAATCCGATCTAGATGTCCAACAGCAGCCCGATGTCTTAGAACCCAAGGAAGGTTCACAGCTAGACGGAAGTGGTGGTGGTAGCGAGGAGGAGGACTCCCAGGATGAAGAGGAAAATGAGGAAGATGGTTCACGGTTTAAGAATTCGGCTCGACCCCGGGACGAGTCGCCGGAGAGTAAAAAGGCCCGAAAGAAAGCCGTGAAGGATGCCAAGGCAGAGCAGCGCAAGGTGAAGGTGAAAAAGCATGTGAAGAAACGGAAGGAAAAAATGGGAAGCACGAAAAATTAAACACTTTGTAATTTAACTTGGTTTAAGTTTAAGGTTTTTAGAGGAAATCCCATGAAAAGTAGCATATTTATAATTGTAAAATGTAAAAAGTGTATATTCTATTACAAGTGAAAAACTACAGAACTACAAACATTTCGATCCTTGGAACACCCTTTCAGCGTAAAATTGGCCATTACTAGATTCATTCTGAAATTTAACAAGCTTTGCTTAGTTCAGTTGGTGTCTGTTTCTTGAATAGCAATGTTGTGCATTTTTTTGATCGCTTTCGTCCATTCTCTATCGATTGGAGTGGCCGACTTGAATGTGGATCCCATCTACTACAATGTTTCCATCCTAACCCGCCTGGATGGCGGGTCGGCCCAGAACCGATACGAAGGATTCGTGGGCATCGATGTGATGGTGAAGAACTCCACCAAAAAGATAACCATTTTCGCCTCCGATCTGAACTTATTCGCGCAAAGATCGTGGTTGCTTCGAAAAACCACGGGTCGTCGCATTTCTGTGGTCAAGGCTACTCGGAATAAAAAATCTTCTACTCCCGACGAACTGACCATCTTCTTAACGCACACCCTCTGGCTGGGCGAGGTGTACACGCTGTACATGTACTTTCAGGGGGCTCTGAACAGGCCTCAGAAGTTTGGATACTTCTCGGTTCGTTACAATACACCAGTGCCCCATTTCTATGCCATAACGCACATGGAACCGGTCTACGCCCGCTACGTTTTTCCCTGCTTTGACCAGCCGCATTTCCGGACCAAATTTCATCTCCAGATGATCCATAACAAGCAATATGTGGCCCTAAGCAACATGCCTGTTGCGGAGAAGAAGGCTTAGTATGATAATAGAAACTATCCACTTCCTTGTCATCCTTATTTCCATCTTACAGCCCACTTCTCGAAAACTACGAAATGACCATCTTCGAGGACTCTCCCCCGCTGCCCACACACATGATGATGTGGGCACTTCACTCATTGGAGAATGTATTAAATGGGAGTACCAATGGCAGCGAGGGTGCAGAGATCGCCGTTTGGGCGCGTCCCAATCTGACGGACCAGCTGCATTATGTGCTGGAGGTGACACCGGAATTATTTAGCACTTGCGAGAGCCGGTTCGGCCAGCCTTTGCTCTCTGGCAAAAGTGGTAAGTTTGACATTGTGGTGTTGCCAGAGTACTCGGATCAGAGGAGCAGCTTGGGCTTGTTGTTCATTGGGGAGGATGAAATGGGTCCGAGCTATGCATCACAGGAGATCCTGCACGAGAATCTCGCGACATTGGTGGTCCGCCAGTGGTTTGGTCGACTGGTGAGCCTCGAAGACTTGAGCTCAGCATGGGTGCGCAATGGCATTAACTACTACCTGGCCATCCAGGTGGTTGCCATGGGTCACCAAGACCTGCGTCACAACATGTCCCGTTTGTTGAGCATCCGTTTGAAACTGATGGAGAGGGACTCCTTGCCCAAGACGCGGGAGCTAACGGCACATCTGCGTGGCCATGTACACCGGGAGCTGCGACACTCCAAGATGTGCCTGCTCACCCATATGCTGTGCATGGCCATTGGCGAGAAGGCGTTCTACGACGGAATCAAGAACTTCTTCAAGCATTATGCTAACATGACTGTTAGTCCAAAGATCTTGTGGCAGGAGATTCAGCAGGCTGGACGGAGGGCACTCCACCTGCCGCTCAGCTTACAACTGGGCACGGTTATGCAGTCGTGGTTCCAACAGCCCGGCTACCCCCTGATAACCGTGCTCCGCGACGACCTAAATAAGACGGTGACCCTCAGACAACAACGATACATCCAGACATCGGGCATGGGAATGGAATCGAAGTCATGTTGGTGGCTACCAATCATGTATATCACCAAGACGCATCGGGTGCCCCAGACCGAGTGGCTGGGTTGTCACAAGAATAGCCCAGAGCTGCGAATGTTGGAGTTGCGAAACATTTTCGAGGCTCCGGACGAATGGTTCCTGGTTAATACCGAGGTGGCGGCGCCGATACGCGTCTACTACGACCTGCAGAACTGGCGTCTTCTCACTGTGGCTCTGCGGGAGAACTTCACCCAGGTGCCGGAGGTGAGTCGGGCCGCCCTTTTGGACGACGCCCTTCATTTGTCGTGGGCCGGATACCTTCCCTATGGTGTCACCTTAGATCTGATGCGGTATCTTCAAAACGAGACAAGCCACCTCGTCTGGCAGACGGCCACATCGAGTCTCGAGAAACTACACAGTATTATGCACCTGACCACAGGCTATCGCATCTTCAAGGTGCGTTTATAATGACTATATAATACTGTTCCTAAGACTATTCCTCTTTTAGTTGTACATGAAACAGTTGGTGGGTCCACCGTTCAAGGAAGTACTGAAAACGATGTCATCATTAGACAATAGACCCCTTCTTAAGCCAAAATCGCTCGGAACTGAGTCCATTAGTTCCCTGGGAGCAATGCTCTATCGGCTGGCATGCCAGTTCGACATCCAAGAGTGCATGACGGATGCCCTGAACAAGTTTAAAGAGGCTATGACTAGCGGCTCCACGGCCACCATACCCGAGGGACTCCGGGGTACGGTGCTGTGCATTGGCATCCGGCACGGTGCCGAGGAGTTCTGGCTGATGGTGCGGGACATGTATCGACAGACGCATGAGGAGACCGAGAAACGTGTCCTCCTGAACTCATTGAGCTGCACCACCGAGTACTGGGCTCTGAGGAAACTGCTCCTCTGGGCTCTCGATCGAAAAGTGGTTCCTCGTTCCCTAACCGTTGGGCTCCTGGCAAGTGTGCTGAAGGGATATCTGGGCTACTATCTTGGAAAACAGTTCCTAGTGGAGAGCATGGACCAGATCCTGAGACGGTAAGTAGAACACTTTAATGAATTAAAGTTCTAAACTTTCCTAATCTTTGCAGATTCAACAGCATGGCCATTTTTTCAATTTTAAAGCCATTTGTTGAAACAGTCACCTCGACCGAAGAACTCAACACGTTGGAGGAGCTGTTCCGCGAGAAGCTCTCCGAATCGTTGCAGTCCCATATTGGCGATCTAATGGAGAGTGCCTATGACCAGGTCAACTGGCGGAAGTACCAGTACTATGAGCTCCTGTTGGCCATCAGAAATTACACAATCGATAATCTCGAATAGACGAGTTTTGGCTTTATTTTTTATAGATATTATTCGAATTAAATCACTTTTACCACGAAAACTTTATAAAATGTGCTGGCTCCTTAAGGAAGATTATCGATTCCATTTCGGAATTTTGAATTTTGAAATACTTTTCTCTAGAAATGGGGTTTATCCAAAGGGGGGTGCCCTGATATGTCCTGGACTGGAGCTCGTTGATGGTTTGTGCCTTGAACTTAATCCTAACTTAGATCCTAGCCTTAGATCTATTTTAACGGAGTTCCTGTACTGCCAGGGGAATGATGCTTATGTACACGGGGAGTATCCATACATACGTCTGATAAAAAATAGAACATCACAGCATTGCCTAAAACTATGGAGAGTAAGATTCATTTGGAGTATCTGCGGGACAGATGTTGCTCATGTATAGCATCGTTTCCGCAGGCTGATGTACATTATCACCCGGAAGAAGAGCATCAGCATGGCCAGCAGACCGAACTGGTGCAGCATGGACACCTTTTCCACGTCCAGGAATTTGAGCAGCACTCGTGGATCACTGAAATGGCAGTAGATCTCGTCGCAATCCAGCTCTTCCCGCTGGAATCCGAAAACGGTCAAGACCAGCGACACCACGCCCACCCGGATGTAGCTGAACTTCATCAGGATCTGCATGCCGGCGGTGATCTGTGGCGCAAAATCGAAACCATACACCGCCAGACCCATCAGTGGTGCTATAATCATCGGACCCACCACACTGCCATTCTGTTGGAAAACAAATTTCCTTTTAGCCAAAAAGTATGCATTACCAGGTGGGATCTGGTACTCACCGTTATGCTGAATGTGGCACCAATGGCCAGGCCCATACCCTCGGCCACCAGGGAGATCATCAGGCCGACAGCCACAAAGATACCAAAGCGCCAGAGCTGGTCCGGCAGGCCGGACATCCAGTAGGTGACCGCCATGAAGGTGATGTTCAGCAGGACTTGTACCGGCAGCCGGGACACGGTCAGAGCCATGTAGTAGGGTGTAAGGGTGTACCAGCGGTTGAAGGTCTCCTTCTTGACCACCTTAACCTCAGCGGGATCTACATAGAAAGTGAAACCATTAGAACCTTAACCCTTAAAATCTTTAGAAGACTTACAGCTCAGAATAGGCACCATCACCTGGGTGTAAACGATCATGAGAACGGCGCCAATGCAGAACTTGAGATGGTCGAACATGCGGCTTCCCTGGTTTCCCAGCTTGTAGAAGATCATGCCAAAGAAGAGGCCGCACAACAGGTGGTGGAAGAACTGGATGGTCAGAGCCAGACGAGCTCTCATTATCCGCAGAAGCATCACCCGCATCAGGACCACAAACTGCCGCACTCCGGAAATGCCACGTCGATCCGTGTGAAGGCGCCGCGAAAAGGCCTTCACCTGCTCCAATAGGGCACTGGTGCCTCCGATCAGGGTGCCGTCCGTGGAGGCGGCACTTCCGGCAAAGAAGGCTGGCAAGAACGGACGCTTCGGCTGCTCCACAAACATGGTGGTAACCGCTTGCTGAGTCTCCAGAGGTGCCTCCAAATAATCGGATTGTGTGGCCATATAGAAGAGCTTGCCATTCTCGGTTAGATCACTGAGAGTCGGCACCAAATGCCCCTCCTCCGCGTCTACCAGCTCGATGACTATGGAGATCGGGATTAAGGGTTAAGGAAATCCAACAAACTGGGTGTGTTACTTACTGTAATCCGAGGGGCTGTAGTGTCTGGGGCAGTCAATCCTGGCCAGACGCAGGAAGGGAATGGTGGCCTTCGGACTGCCCTGATAGACGCAGTTACCCTTGGCCAGGACATAGATGCTATCGAAGTAGTTGTATATGGTGGCCGAGGGCTGGTGGATGGTGCAGACTATGGTGCGTCCTTCGTGGGCCATTTCCCTCAGCAGCCGGATGCACTGGGCCGCCGTCACCTCGTCCAGTCCGCTGGTCGGTTCGTCCAAAAAGAATATGTTCGGGTTGTCGATCAATTCCAGAGCAATCGACAGTCGCTTCCGTTCCCCGCCACTCAGTTTCTCCGCGGTAACATTGCGCCTGTGGTTGAGATGAAGATTCTCGAGGATGTCTGTGACGACTTCGGCCTTTTTGTGGCGATGTTTGAGCTTGAGATCGGCGGCCAGGTTCATCAGCTCCTCGACGGTGAGGAGGGTCTGGTGGTGATCGTCCTGCGTTATATAGCAGGCATTGTCCCGCTTGATCTTGATGCTTCCAGTAACCCCTTCTCGCCTGGAATAGAGATGTCATATATAGATTTTATAAATATATGATACGAAAATAGCCAAATCCAATAACAATATCATTGCTTCTACAATGATCTGTGGCCTAATGACTTGCAACTCTATTTAAAACTTGGTAAATTTCCAAAACCCATTGTATCCCATTTCTTTGTAGGGGCATTAGTGTCAGAAAAACTTTAAAGATGTAGCTCGTTACGATCCAGAACCTCAGCTGTTTTTGAAGAAACCCCGCAGTACCTTTCAGAATCCATCTGACATTTCGCATTTCGTCAACGGGTGAGAATGAAACTGGTTTAACACATTTTTTTTCTACCCAAATGTATTTAAAAAATGTTATTCTCTTTTTCGTATTTTTTTTGTTTTTTTTTTAGAGGCCTTCTTTTGTTTTTGTTAGAATCCGATGTTGGAATGACTTCGACACCTTTTGTTGAGTGCAGTCGGATCTGGTTTTTTGGATTTGATTTGCTCACCTGAATCCCGAAATCGCGTTCAGCAAACTGCTTTTTCCGGCTCCCGAGGGTCCCATGATGGCCGAGAGTTGTCCGTTCCGGAAACTGCCGCTGACTCCCTTCAGTATTTGACGTTCTCCGGTGACGCGAACTGAAAATAATTTAATCATAAATTAATATGCTAAATACTTTCAGCAAAATAAAAAATAAAATATAAACAAATTTGTGAATCATAAAAAATAGCAAGCATCTGGAAATAATATATTCTTCTATTGACGTATAGCTATTTTTTTTTTTTTTGTTAACTGGTTATTTTAGCAGATTTTTCAGATCGGCTATAAGGTTCATTATAATCTAGTTCTATACAATTTTTTAGACATACAAAAAATTTTACTTTTCTTTGGAGTTATTTGAGAAAAAGTAACTATTATCGGGTATTTGGATATTTATTTCCGCAGAACAAATAATTACAGAGTCATGCTGGTCTGGAGAAGATTGCATGACCCGGCACTTTTGCGAGAAACCAGCTTCCAAATTGTCTGGCCCCAACACCTGAACTGAAGCCACACCGGAAACCCTATCCCACGTGTATAATTTATTCGTATTCATAGCTCCATAATGGGGTGGAAAAATTCAACGAAACATAGTCGAAAATCTGCTTGTTTTTTTCCAGAGAATACAATACTATGATTTTGTTTTTTTTTAAGGTACTATACACAGATCGAACCTGACCTGCATTCCGAATAGGCAGCAAACTGTTGAGTCTCAATGTGCAAATGAGTAAAAATATGTGTCAATGCCACCACCACCGTTCTTATCAGTGGTGCAGCTGTGATCAGCACCACTTTGAACGGCTCGAAGGTCTCGTGCAATAATTGATACCTCCTATTTTTGTTGTGGCTTCTCCCACCAGACGGATGATTCAATTTATAATTTTATTAATTAATACTTTGTTTGCAAAACTGAAACATATATGTAGTTGCTGCTATGCTGGAAGAGCAACACATCCGCTTGGTGGCAAAGACATTGGGTTATCTACAGGTTCATTTACGAATTTTTCAAGGCCCAATGGCTGTCTGGTGCCACATAATTCATGAACATTGACTGACATTGATAAGAGCGCATCGAATAGATTATTTTGCCAATCTATGAATGCGTGCCAATCTAAGGTTTACTGAATATGTTCCTTAAACATGTGTCTATAACACTTCATACATTTTTTTGACCTGCATTAGTGACCTAGTTCTTACAACCCCCACAGCTGCCAATTAACATTCATGCCACAACCAAAGCAATTTGGATTTTTTGCTACTGGCTCCTGAGTCTTGACAAAAAATTTGTCAGCTACCAAGCTACATATCAATTAGCCTGGCCGGTTTACAATCTTTAAAGTCTTCCGATCACCACGTTCTGAGCACGCGCAGCCCCTAAAAAAACATAAATTGTCAGCAAATTGCCAAACAATCGGTGGAACGTTGGTTCTGGCCAGGTTATCGAACCAACTTTATCCAACAATAAGCCATGTTTGATGGATGGCTTCTCCCACGATTCTACGTGGGTCACATACAGAGTCGTGACAATCTCAGCAGCTTTTTGTAACATTACCAGCCAGAAGATAATATGGGATGTGATTCAAAAAGCCTAAAAAATCCATAATCTTTAACAAATAGACCTAATTAAGAGGTGTGAAAATTTACACGTTTAACGTTAAAACAATAACACTTCACATCTCATCAAGAAACAATCTTGTGGCGTCTTAATTATACTTTTTAATTGGCAGAACAAATCTTTGACTTTAAACCGACATCTGGTTGAGTCACTACATTATCGGCCCCAAGACAAGATAATTGGATGAAAGTTAATCTTGAAGCAATCATTATTTAACTTAATTATAAAGTCAATTGCATTTGGTTTGCAATTTAACTTTCAAATGCAATTTCGCATCAAAATCAAATCAAAATTCATGGCTTAAAATCTACAACTACAATTATTTCTATTTAAAAAGTTATCTAAGCCCTTTTAAAACGTATAAATTTAAAAAAATTATAAATTCAAAATAGAAAAGCGATGCCTGCCCTTGAAAAAAAAGGGATAAGGTCCAATTATAAGCTGATGCAATTTATATCCCCATCTGGGCATTGATTATTTCAAGCCCTGTTTATAAAGCAACTTTTCAACTATTAGTACCAGATTTGTCTAGTCAATAATTAGAACCAATTGGCGAATAAGTACTGATATTATACATCTTCTCTGAAGATCACTGTCTCAAAGTCCCTGTATTGAAATCACAACTCAGGCAGCTCCAACGTGCATTCCATTTAATAGTCGAGTCTACCCCTTGGTCTGGGATAAACCCGGACATTGACTGTCTGACTAATCCCGATAATGCCCCAGGGAACTCAAAAGGGGTACTTTAAATTGAAAAAATAAAAATAAAAAATATCAAAAAAAAATAGTAGAAAACGTGTCTGAACGTCGTCGAGTTTTTGGAGGGGAAAATTATTCAATCAATGTTGGGCAATTTTCGCTTTTCACTCTCTGCCAACATAATATTGTAGCTGTTGTAGTTGCAATTGTTGCTGCTGCTGTTGCTGTTGCTGTTGCTGTTGCTGCTGCTGCCGATCATGATGATGATGTTGCTGGTGATGATGAGGTTAGCTAGTTGGTGATGTTTTTGTCGCTGCCACTAAACCGCACCAAAACCACCACAGTAGTTTCCATTGATGCGGGGCACATCGAGGAAGTCGCCATGTGCATAAATGTATATGTGTTTGGAGATAAATGTGTACACAAAATATTAAGCACATACTTATTTGTCCACATAAGCATATTTATTCGTACAGTGCCTACTGGTGATATAAGTGTACATTCCAACAATAACCAGCAACTGTGCAAACTAAACTTATTTAAATAAATTGATTTTGAACAACTCTAAATAAGAGTAGATGTGTATTCTTGCCATATATTTATGTCAATCACTGTCCCGCCATGCATTTTCGTGTTTATCATTCATCATTGTATTCCACATGGCGACCACATTTGGCGACATCTCGCACTCTGCTGCGAGTTGCACGTTGCACATGGCGTATGAGCAATAATTAATCATCAGGCGTACTTGAGTTTTGAATGAGGAACTAAAGTAGAGTTGCTTGTGAGCACATTTCGTAAACAGTTCCAGCCCATTTAACACACGATGAATGAAGTTCCTCTAAACACTAACAGCCCACAATGCCCGACTGCACTTCAGGGCCAGGGCATATCTAAATAATAAACTGTCGTGATATACTTTCTAAATGATTACATTCAAAACCAGACTTTTGAGCTACGATTATGCTAGATAGTTCTATTTCAAGATGGTTCTATTCTAGAAGATATATGTATGGAATTTAGTCTTTTAATTAAACTACTCTAGACTAAACTTGACTCTCTGCACTAATGCATTGCATTATCCAATTCAATTCCAATTACACCATACGTTCGATTCTGTGTCAATGGCGTTCATGGCGTTCGAAAAAAATCCGTGCCGGACTCCGTGTTTGACTCCGGACGTAGCCTCTACTTTAAGCTTTTTACGCAAACAAAACCCGGCACTGTCACAATTAGTTTCTTGTCTCTTTTAAAGTGGCAAAGGTTATGGCCATAAACGTGGACCAGAACGTAAAATGTGTTTCAACTGGGTGTATCAAGCTTTATATTTATTATACTACATACTCCGAAAGAAAAACGTAACAAGTTTTGCAATTGACACATTAGAAATATTAAAGTAAAAGGTCAAAACATCGTTTTGCTTTTTTGGCCCCATAATTATGGAGCAGTTAGCGCTTGGCCAGCCAGCCGCTTGGCCATTTCGGCCGGCGGGGAAACATTGCACAGAGCACATAGAGCCACATAACGCTGGTGGAAGCCAAATAACCAAAGTCAACTTTGAGGTATTGGAGTGCAAATAAAACCTCTGCCACTGAAACACATTTCATAAAAAAATACATATTTGGTTTTTTGCAGACACGTGAATTAAGCAATAGTGACGTGAAGGACTTGGTTATAAAAATATTAAAATGCCCTCAAGGAAATTAACCCAAAAAATTAATTCATTTTTTTTAAAGGCTTGTGGTTTAAATTATAGTTTAAATGACTCAACAAACATCACTTATTTTTTGTTTTGCTATAATTGTGATACTATATATTAACTGAATATAAGGGCTTATCATTTTTAATTGCAACAATCTGTTATTAAAACTACAAAGTAGAGCTACAATTTCTATACAATAAACTTGACTTATTTCAATATAATTGCTTGGTTTTTTAAGAAATTAAAATTACGTAAACTTACAAAAGTTTTTGCGTTCCTTGACGGTATAGAAGACGTCTTGAAACTCCACATCTTTGGATTGTTTTGACAGAAGATTCCTCGACTGTTCCATGACGGATTTGGAATGGCTCGTCTAATCGTTATTTAATGCCACTCTCAAAAACACATATATTATTATATATTCTAATTCGGCGTCGTTGGTGGCGGAGTGGGACTGGATGGGTGGGTCTGGACTCGGTTCTAGATAGATACTTATGCTGTCTAGATACGTGCCCCGATTTCCGAATGTGTCATTACCTACCGCACCAAAGTCGGAATTGGAATGGGGATGGTTGCTGTTATTTATTTATATATTTTTTACTCAGTTATTTTTTGTTTTTCTCTCGAATATTGTTGTTTATTTTTTGTTTTTGTTACAATCTACACAAACGCCTGGCGTGTGATTGCAGATATATTACCCGTTTTGTTTTGATCGCGTTGACTTCTTCCTCGACGACGCGCTGGAAATAAAAATTAATCATTATGGATTTTGACATGTGTGGGAGAGAAAGAAACGTGGCCAAGGGTATTCAAAAAAAAAAAAACAAAAATTGAATTCCATTTATCAACAATTTTTCGGATTATCTTGGCCTGGCCTTGAATTCTATACGTTTGCAAATCGAATTGATAAGGATTTTAAAGTACATTAACACTTCAAATATTGCATTCATTTAAATGAACTTTTTTAAGAAAAATAAGTGTATTTCGAATTTCAAAAACTTCATTATGCCTACTCCTATATGCCCTTTTAATTGAACTTTAATTCCGACCCCAAACGACATCATTAAATAATAAGTAAAAAATATATATAATATTATTCGTATAATTATTGTCTAAACGTGTGAGCTTTTGTGATTAAGAACAGCTGTTGGGAATGAATGGCTTTTGCATTTTTATTAGCCCATTATTGAGCAAGTCAATGAACTGGAACATACCAAGAACGTGTATAGTTATTAATCATAAAATTATGGCAGTTGAGCTTGAATCTAATTTGGAGAATCTTGAATATTATAGTCCAAAGAGCAGGGCAGTAATAGAAAAATAATTTTTCTATTTGATTGCGATGTTATCCTTCAAATCCATCATGCATTAGCAATAACTTGTTTACAAAGTATGTCTGGAAAGAACTGGCTTTATTCAGGATATATGTACATACTGCACAAAGATACATAAAACGTGAAAATAACATATAACCCATTTGCCTCAAGATACCATCGTAAAAAATCAGCAACAGGAACGTGCGAGTGTGCAGTTGAAAAACTTTCCGTTGCCTGACTTTGAGGGACTCCTTTTAAGTATATGGGTAAAAAAAAAGGGTAATAAAGACTAAACGAGTGACTAGGATTGTTTCGACTAGAAAATACCTAGGAAATATAGTACTAAAATCCTAAAATCCGGCTCATTTAATGCTAATCAACCACTAACGAGTCTGAAAACTACAAACATTAACAGACGGCGGAGGCTGTCTATTGTGATTTTTTTTTGTTTTTTTTTATATCACAGACTTATCACGTTTTCGTCATCAAAATTGCGGTTCGTTCGTTTCACCCACAGGCCATTACATTAAACGCTAGCTTACAACTTGCACTCGACTTGAAACAATGCTTTGACGATTTAATTTTATTAAAGCATTTCCGACTTGAAAGATACGAACTGCACGAGCCCCGAGATTCTTTTATGAATCACAGCTCCTAAAAACATAGACTTTGGACTTGGGTCCCCTAAGTGCTTACAAATGTAAACAAATATGTATATCACTTATAATATATTCCAAATACCTAAACTGTTCCCGAAATTATGCAAGTAAACAAGTCTTAAAAAAGAAGTATTATATTTGCTTTTTTAATGTTTTTGGCGTCGTCTGATTATTCGAAATCCCCTGGCGCCTGATGACGGGTCTGAAGAAAACCTGTTCTTGGTTCTAAAGAAGAAACCCTTCAGTTCCTTCGTTTTGGTTTTATTCTTTTTGTAGGGGAGCGTTCTTCCAGAATTGAAAGATACAAATGCATCCGAGAGTTCGTGTTGCTCGTCGCATCAAATCGCAATGAGGAAATAAGCATTGTGTTGATAATAGATTGGCTAATTGAAAGCTTAAATATGCATGCCAATCTGGCAGGCATGCTTCAACCAGCGACTTATGTTAATTTTTTCGTTTTCTGTCAGATTTATTTTCCATTCTCAGGCGTCTCTTTTCGTGACGTCAGGTGGCAACAGAGGCACAACAATTAAGCTAAACTCTTGACCCGAACCGACTAGTTTAGCATACCGAAAAATCAGCTTATTCCCCACCGGCAATTTGGACTCGAGTAAATCAATTATTTCTGACATAAAACTAATCATTTACCTTCTTTTTTTGTTAGCAAATTTTAAAATATTATTTCAATTGCTGGGTTAACCCAAAAATTCCCCGTCAGTCAATGACGTTCTTTCTAAAAATTAATGTCTTAAATTTGCATAAATTTAGATAAAAAACTGGATTTTAGAAGATAATTGGCAAACATTAAATTCAGATATTATAAATATATTCTTCAATTTAACTGCTTGACAGATTCTGGATAATATAGCGCCACAATAATTTTTAGAACAGTTTAATTTTGGTCTAAAGATGACGGGCGGTGCATTTAAATTATTAACTCTCGTCACATGGAAGTGCAATCCATAAAACTTGAACTGCGGCTGTCGATAAATTATACATTTAAAAATTTAACAAAGGGATCGAGTTTGGCGAACAAGTAGTTAATCACTTGTTTACTGTTTATTACCCACAAAAGTTATAGGTTAGTGACAGAAAATCAATGGTTTGGATCATTCTTCATAACCGAAATACACATGTTGCAAAAGCTCTATTAAAAAAATATTCGCAGCTCAGGTGTTTGAAGAATATGCAGTTTGGTTCAATTTGCATTTATACAATTGAATAGGTTTATTAATGATGAGAAAGAAGAGTTATTAACAAGCTTGATTAATTTCCATTTGATTAATGGGCAGCACGAGAGTTGTAGACACGAAATGTCATATTTTCATATTATTTCATTATCTATCATATGCAGGAATTCGCATTTTTTTAAAAGATAAGGCTTGTAAATCCATATAGCTACATTTATTGATAATTTGTTTAAATTTTATTCGCAGTACATAATTTTATGCAAGTGCATTTTTAGATTGTAGAATTTTGTTCTGTTCTAGTGACTCTGTTGAATAGCAAGCACAAAAACACAATGCAATAGCCTTCGTCTCCTTTGTGTATAGAGCCAAAACCCAAAACAAAGCGCCACACACGAAACCACATATATTTCGCCCTAATTCAAGTACTTTGAAAATATTGCGAAATTGATTTTATTGGCATATATGCATGTGTACACTTTATAGATTGATTTTCCGCTTTCACTTCTTACATTGGCTTTGGGGATTGCGATTTAATATTATTCCCGGCAACGAGGATAAGGCGACGCGAATTTTGTAGCTTCAGAAGCACTGGCGAAAACCGCGTCCACTCTCGGCGGCGGCGTGAAATCAACTGACCGCTCAATTCCGGCAGCCCAACGGCTTGTGTTCCGTCCGATTTTTTAACGATTCGTCACACATTACTTTTGATGGATCTTAGTTGCAATAAGTAAAGTTTATATAGGCTATATATACAATGAATACATTTATATCAAGATATAACAAATTAAGCAAGCTTAAAAACTGATATCTTTAAAAAAATTGCTACAGTTTTTCGAATAACAAATCCAACTTATAAATAAAAGTAAAACTCAAAACTCAAAAATTAAAAACAAGTCGTTTATTCATATTTAAAAGCGTAAATTCTTTTCTATTTGATTTCCTACTTTAAAAATATATACGTTTTTTAATTTAGGCGCCCATTTTATTTATCGATTGTCAAAGCTGCTCTTAATCAAAGCTTAAACAGTGCTTTTAAAATCACTAAAAAGCAGTAACACTTTACAACACTGGCCAACATATTTGAAAAATACAGCTTACACAGTTTAAAAAATACGTTTATATAACTATTAATATATTGGTAAAAAATGTAATGGAGGGCCCCGATTTATGATTAAGTATTTTTCTCATAAGTTTAAGAGCATCAAATAACTTTATTGGCAATTCGCTTTGGCGAACCAGTTTTCTTGTCACTTCACCAGGTGAAAGGAGACAGCCTTTTCATAGTACCAAGTCCATTTTGAGTGTGGTTTGTGAGTGTGTATATGTACAACGTAATTACTAAAATACAATTCTCGTGCGGCTCGAGACATCTTGACTAGGGTGAGGAGCTTTGATTTGTGGAAGGAACCTTCACTATTCTAGCACTGGCTGCTGCTGCTACTATGATATCCCGCAGCATTGTGCCCTTCTAGCCATGTTCTGGCCCTCCCAATGTGTCTGCAAATATATAGATGAAAGATGGTGAGTGGTGGCGGCTAGACAGCGGTCTGGGGGAGAAGGGTTAACAGGTGAGTACGTATTTAAAACATGGTCTGATATGTGCCCAGGATCTGGAGTTCTTAAGCTGAACAACAACCGGATTGTTTATTGCCATTGGTTTGAAACTACAAGTGAACGATGCGAATCTCAAAATGTAACCAGTGCACCCGCGGCTCTACAGATGATTGGTTTTCTGTTGCTGTTCGAAAAAAACAATAAACGAAAAATAAAAAAAAAACAAAGAGTCAATTGAAAATGGATAAAATACAAAAGATTTCAGTTAGCTAATTATAACAAATGGATTAAATTATGTTTCTTTCAGTTAAAAATCTGAAACAGCACCCGATGGCCAGTTAAAAATATAAAATCAATGAGAATCGAGCATTAATGGGATTAGTTATCCAAGGAAATCTAGGGAATTTGTCGGACCAATTTCAATTTTCTTTTTGCTGGATTATATAACTTTATTAATTTCAATTAAAATACGCACAAGACCGAAGTAAGTAAAACGAAATAACTAAGCAGCTAACCAATATCAAAGAGAGTCTTACACTCTAACACGTCTTCGCCCAGACGAATTTCCCTCGCAAATTGCTTGTATTTTGGCATTTCATTAAATTTTAGGTTTAGGTATAGCTACGTGTGTGTATAATTGATTGCTTTCGAATTGATTTTTAGTGATAATTTCCATAAGTGGGCTACGCGAGAGAGGACGAGTGGACTCGTACTCGATAATTTGCATATTTCTCTGTGTGTGGTACTCTCTTACTGCGCTTGGATTTTCAACGCTTTAATTATGTTCGTCTGCTCCATGGTATTTCGTGATCGTTGGAATGCAACGGGCTGGGTCGGGGGCTTTAGTACGTTCTAATAGAGTGCTAAGGTTCATTGGAAATTAGTTTACCCATTTACTGATTATGTCCTGTAATTGAAAAGAGCAAAGAAAGGGTAATGAAGTTCTTTAGCGTTTCATTAGCTTATTAAGTTCCAGCACTTTGCTGCAACACCCCCTCCACCACTTCTTACTCACCTTGACGTCGTCCATCTCGTCGTCGGACGACGAGTGCGATAGTCCACTATAGGTCTTGAACGTCACATTCTTCATGAACGACTTGAGCAGGCTGGCACTCAGCTGGCCGAATTTGTAGGGCACCACGGGATCGTAGTCGCCATGCGCCTGGAAGATGGGCACATCATCACTGTTGACCTTGGCGTCGGGGAACTGCTTGTGAAGCGGCAACCAACAGGACAGAGCCACCACACCGGCCAGCGGTTGGTCGTAGGTCAGCGCCGAATACAATGCCAGGGCACCACCCTGCGAAAAACCGCCCAGAACGATCCGGTTTGCGGGTATTCCAGCACTGACCTCCTTTTGAATCATCCCGTGTACGCTGTCGCGCGCCGCCTGAATGCCAGGCTCGTCCTCCGGTCCGCCAATGTCCAGGGTCTTCAGATCAAACCACGATGGCATCCTGAAGCCGGCATTTAACGAAACAGGCTGTGTGGGGGCCGTGGGGCAGATGACCTTCATGAAGGGTGGCCGGATGGCGGCAAGAGCGCTGCTCCACCCATGACTGAGTTGGTAAAGAAGTAAGTTTTTTGTAAGTTTGGGCTAATAAATGTATTTTGTAACACTTACCCCGTGTCTCCCAAGCCATGCATGAAAATCAGCTGAAAGTAGATGGTAGAATTGGAAAATCTGTTAGTTTGGTGCGGGGTCAGAGGGTCAGAGGAGCACCCACCGTGGCGGTCTGTTTGACCGTGGCCTCGACAATCACCGGCGCTGACATGTCTTCTCTTCGATTGCACTAAGGGGATGATTTCCAGGTACGTTGCTGCCGCTTTCTGAAAAACAAGACACCACACAAATTAGTTAGCTGCCTGGAGCCGCGATTTAGTTATGTCACGTTGTAAACGTAAAGCAAAATTAGTAATATTGATTTTACGATAGCGAGAGGTAACACCTCGCCGGCTGAGCTGGGTCTAACGACGCTCTCTCCAAAACATCGTTGACACAAAGGGCAAAATTAACCCAGCCAGTGGACACGTCCTTCACCTACCTTGTAAAACCCAGGTGAGTTTTGTTTAAATTTGTTAATTTCGCCCCTGACCGCTACGAAAATAGTAGAGGTGGAGAAACATCGATTTTGAAAATGTTTAGATACATCGATGTTACATGGCTATCGATATTTTTGTCACCTCATTTAAAAAATTGTTATATATCGATATATAGATCTGTGGGGATGCCACTTTAAAGTTTAAAATCACAAACTGCAAAATTTCATTTCATGTAAGAAATTAAATCATAAAAAAACAAATGTACATATATTTTCTGTTTTATTATTAAAATTAACAATAAATGCATTAAGTGGATAATAAAGGCGGGAATGGGATTTGCTTTGACACCACCAGTTTGTTGTGGGCATGTGAGATGTAGCCCTTAATCTTTCCCTCATAGATGAGGTTGGCGATGATGCAGTGCGTCTCGTCGAGCGATACATCCGTTACACCGACAAACTGCAGGGCGGAAAGGAAGTCACCCATGTCCAGTTGATGTGTCTGCCGGATGGCGAAAACTTTCTTGAACAGGTTCCTGTAAACTATGAACTTCAGTTTCTCCACCAGAAGATATATGCCGCTGCGAATCAGCACCAGTTCTTGCTCTCTGACTATCTCATCGAAGCGCTTTACATTTCCCGCCTTCAGTGCCAGTGCCAGGTCGTGGAACAGCAACAGGTCATAGCGCTGGAGTAGGGTTTTCCTGGGAAGATAACCGAGCAGCATCTTTACCGGCACCAGGTAGATGAGTATAAGCCGTTTGTTGCTGGCAAAACGATCCGGACAGTGGGTGAAGGCATACGATAGGTCCTCTACAGCCGCTTGGTAGTTGGAATCGAACATGGCTCGCCGGCCCACAAAGTATTTGTAGGTGACCTGTTCTGGCAACGGGAAGGATTCTTTAAAGGTGCAGTTTTCGATTGCCCGGATGAGGGGCTTGCAGAGATGCAGTTTGTTGATGCGGAAGTAGATCTTGAAGAGCTGATTGATCAGATTCATCATTCCCAGGCGCTTGGTGTCCTCCTCGGAAGCTCGTCCGTCGGCAGCGCACACCCGGAAACAGGCCATCATACAGTCGGCAGCCTTCTCCAGGATATGACCCGGGGTGAATCCACGGCAGTGTTTCTCGCATGCCTGTGCCAAGTACCTCAGATCCAAGCACACGCGGTACATCAGTGGCAGGCACCAATTCTCGTCTTTTAGCTGCTGGAGAAGACGCACCACCGCTCCACAGGCTGCCGCCTGCTGGTTGTAGGCCTCCATGTAGTCGGGAGGGTTCTGGGCCAGGTGGTACAGGACTTTCATGTGAGCGGTTACCACTTCATCCAGCGGAGGCTTCAAAAATCGCTCCACCAGCTTCTCCGGCTGGGCGATGTACAGGTTGTGGTTCTGCACATGGACATCCCGCAGGGACATGTACGTGCCAAGGGCTTCGCCATCGTAATCCTCAATAGCGTGTAGAACGCTGGACAAATAGTTATTTACGGTGGCAAACATTTTTCCAAACTATTTATTTTCCAAAAACATAAACACCCGGCAGCAGTGTGACCAGGCTTCAAAACTAGGAAAATCTTTTCGGTGCTCAAATCATTATAACTCTAACGGTTTTTTACCGATTCGAATAAAAATAAAAATTGAAAACTTCGGATTATCCGTTTATAATAAAACTTTTTCTCTTTTATTGTTTATATATTAAGAAAAAATTACAAAACACTAATAAAAAATAATATAAGGAACAGATACACGATGTTTAAACTCTATTGGTCCTCAAAGGCATACAATTTCTTGTTCAAAAATAGTTTTCTGAAAACCTCTTTTCCATTTTGTGCAAAAAAAGATCGAATTATTTTAATTTAGCACTCTGTGAAATTAACGACAAAACTATTAAGATGTATTAAGATGGAAGTCTCTTAACTAAGGCTTATAAGATTTAATTAAACTTGGTTGACTATTTTATAAACTTTCGTTGTTGGCGAATCGATTATGTTTCGCGAAGGTCTTGTGCTGGCCCACAAGTGTCTAAATTTAAACTATTTACGTACATATAGACCGTGCTACCAAAGCTGTCACAACAAATTTCATTTGTAGTCAAATTTACAGGCCCCTGTGTTTAGTTTTTTCGGTAAATTATAAATTACAACTTTGAAAACACTTAGTTCCGCCAAAAATCAATTCATTTAATTCTGAAGGAGAAGCAGGACTTGCCGGCAAGGGAACTGAAACAAAAAAGATATGTCAAAATTTCTACTGAGCAATGGGAAAAATATGCCTATGGTGGGTCTAGGCACCTGGCGGGTGAGTTGGAGGTCCAAAAAAATAATGGAAATGCCATTAAATAATAACCATTAAAGAGGAATATGCAATTGCTTGATTTCATGGTCAATGTCAAAGCTCAAAGCGTTTTGCAAGTTCTCCGGATAGCTTTTGTTGCATTTAAGCTTTTAACGTGATTTTTTTGTTTAAAGAGTCCTCCGGAGGTCATAACACAGGCCGTCAAGGATGCCATTGACATTGGGTATCGTCACTTTGACTGCGCCCATATTTATGGAAACGAGAGCCAGGTGGGGGCAGCTCTACGCGACAAAATAGATGAGGGAGTCGTAACACGGTGAGAGAATGGTATATGCCCTATAACTGCTTAATATTCATCTGAAAATCCTTCCAGGGATGAACTATTTATCACAAGCAAACTCTGGAACACATACCACAAGCCGGAGCTAGTCCGTTCCGCCTGCGAGACAAGCATCAAGAATCTGGGTGTGGGATATTTGGATCTCTACCTAATGCACTGGCCCATGGCCTACAAGTCGGGGGACAACCTTTATCCCACCTGCCCGGATACAGGCAAGGCCGTGTTCGAGGACATCGACTACGTGGACACCTGGCGGGCAATGGAGGATCTGGTGGACGAGGGTCTGTGCCATGCCATCGGGGTGTCCAACTTCAATGAGCAACAAATCAACCGACTGCTGAGTGTGGCCAAGCTAAAGCCCGTAGTCCTCCAGATCGAATGCCATCCGTATCTTCGGCAGAAGGCTCTGATCACTTTGTGCTATGACAACGCCATCGCCGTTACAGCTTACAGCTCCTTGGGATCGGGCCACACACCGTACGAGAAGCCCGGTGCCTATCCGTTGCTCCAGCATCCTACCATCCTGGCCATTGCCGAGAAGTACGGCAGGACACCGGCCCAGGTCCTTCTCCGTTACCAGACACAATCAGGAATTATTGTTATACCGCGATCCGTGAGCAAACAGCATATGTACGACAATTTCAAGCGCATCTGGGACTTTGGACTGGCCATTGACGATATCAAGGCTATTGATGATTTGGACTGCAATGGCCGTTTCATGACCATGAAGGCGTAAGCTTAAATTAGAGCTTTAAATTGTAAATAGAACCAAACCACCATCTTTTTCAGGGCTTATGGACATCCTCATCATCCTTTCGAGCTTGGCCAGGGAAAATAATGCATTTCAAAGTATTAATTGTAAAGGTTCTGGATCAAGTGGCCAAAACCGAAACCAAAAGTCTCAATTATCCTGCATTGATCCTTTCATTTAATGTCCCAAAGAGGAAAATCGATTTATACCATTTACCAAATCGAAAAAAGAATATTTGTTACAAATTCACTTATGTTAGTAATACTTTAATAAATTTTAACATATTTACACGACAATAAAAGTTAAATAATAAGTTATTTGGAATGGAATTTAAATCCTTTATTAAACCAGGATGGGGGGATGAACCCGAGTTCTTACAGGATGTTTTGACAAACAAATTATTACATTTGATTCTCTTAGATTTATTTCTTTCGAAATATTACTTAGATTCGGTTGTCAAGATGTGGCTCTTCTTTCTAATATATCTATATTTTATATATTATTTATAAAATTATATATATTTTATATGTTATATTATATTATATAATATAATATATATTATATATAATATATATTATATTATATTATATTATATATATATTTTATATTATATATTTTATATGCTATTTTTTATATAGCAAGAATAAAATTGTGACAAATTTAGTAAGCATTGGTTTTTATAGCATTAAAGTCCAACATCACAAACAAAAAAAAAAACACTTCAACATGAACAAAATAATTACACCACACTTGTTTAGACCCATTTCTTTGGCGGTAGTTCGAAACTATGGAAAAGTGGAGAGGTTTATGTGGTATGGCATTAGAAATTAATTTCGAAAAGATCTATTTAAGGTGTCTTGATGATATTTAGGTGCCAGAAGGAGATCCCAGGGCGTCCGAAAGCGGTGTTCTTGAATGGCAAAGAAATTCCCATAATAGGACTTGGAACTTGGATGGTAAGTAACCTACGATTTTTAAATTGTTCTATTATTCTATTAACTCTTAGTTTCAACACACCATACATCAGAGAAATTTATAGTTTATATTCAAGTTTTATTTTCCTGAAATAAAAATGGTTAAATTACAATTGTGCGCGTACCGGGCTCTGAAGAGTTTTCCCATCAGTATGATTGAATTTTTACAATTAAAAGCCATCTTAAAACAAAGTGGATGGTAAAGTTGATCCTCTATTTTAAACACTTTTTTTTTAATTTAAAACTAACGCTTACGATCGCCCAGCTGTTGCGGATTTTCGCCTGTGCAGCCCTGGTTTGAAAACTTTCCAAAACTTTTGTAAAGCTTTCGAACCATATATAAGCGGCAATCAGCTGTGTGAGGGCGTTCAGTTTTTATTTGAGAAGTGCCCTATAAGTCGTAGGTGCTATATATAATATTTGATCCTTACCTAAGTAGTACCAAGAAAAGGACACTAACAAAATGGCTCCCAAAGTGCCAACGGTTAAATTCAACAACGGTCACGAAGTTCCCATCATTGGTCTGGGAACCTGGGGCGTAAGTACAATATAATATCGACTAACTGCATTAATTAATTTGTAAGAACTTGCAATTTGGTATCGTTAAGTGTGCTGTTGTGTGGGTGTACAGTCCCTCTAATCGGGTATTTTTCCGCTGCCCACAACTTCCCGTTTTGCCAAGTTCTTATCCCATTTAATTTTTGCACTGATGCTTGAAAAATAGGGGCGAAAAAATCACAACACGCGTGGCATTGCTGACAGATTTTTTTTTTTACCGGCAATTTATAAGCTCTACAGATATATATATATATATATTAATATGAACGTGTGGAAGTGTAGTTTTTAACAATACTTCACACTTAGAAAAAAAAAGTTTATTAGGTGACTTGTACGAACTTTTGGTGAAGGTGACCCTTACTTTCTTCCTTTAACTATGGAAATTTTTGTAAAATTATTTGCCACATCATCTCTTGATAGAACACACTCTTATACATATATTTTTTGGGTACATAGTTTCTCAACAAACATCAAAAACTTAACCTGATAAATGCTCTTATCTGAAGTGGAGGATTTCACAAAAAAAGATTGTTACACTTTCAAGGAGATTTTTATTAAATATGATCGTAATGGATCGTCTTGGGTTCAAGTATACATGAAAGACGCGCCCCTTAAAAGTACTCAAAATAAACAAATTACATTACACCTCGACTTTAAAGCTCACTGATAATTATTTTGCAAGGGTATTCAAAGGGTATTCACGTTATTTCTTCTGACAAGACTTATCAGATGTACTGAGACTAATTATAATAAATAATTCTTTGCAAAGTAATTAATTATAGGACTGGGGGTTGGTAATATATGTTTATTATGTCAGATCTTTCACCTAGACCTCTTTGAGATTAAATCTTACTTTCTGTATTCGTAGCTAAACTTAAAACCGATTTATAAATTCTTCCAGCCCCTTTTTTGCTTCCACGTTTCGACCCAATTCTGATCTGCCACTTAAGATGGGGGGTACTTAGTCTGGGGGCTACTTAGTCTGGGTCTGGGGGCTGATATGTGACGTCAAGTGCCTGATAGTGGAGCTTATAATTCGATTTCCTAATCACGCTCCTCCCAACTGAGAGTTTGGTAGAATCAATATTGCGAAATTCCGCTTAGAGATTCGAATGTTCCATGATGACGTTCGAGAAAGACCTTCCTTTCTTATTAAGAATATTACTTGCAATTATTAGGTGAAGAATATTTATGAACCCTGTCAAAGTCAATTAGCAATTGTTTATTACTTGGCTGGAGATTAGCTTCATAAACTTAAAATAACATTATCTTCATTTTTTCAGAGCCCCAAAGGTCAGGTCACCGAGGCTGTGAAAATCGCCATCGATGCTGGATACAGGCACATTGACTGTGCCCATGTCTACCAGAACGAGGATGAGGTCGGCGAGGGTATTGAAACCAAGATCAAGGAGGGAGTTGTCAAGCGGTTCGTTTTTCCCTTACATATCCTTTGAATGCCTCTAATTCCCACCGTTTCGCAGTGAGGACCTGTTCATTACCAGCAAACTGTGGAACACCTACCATCGCCCGGATCTGGTCAGGACTGCCGTTGACAATACGCTGTCTGCCCTGAAGCTGAAGTACCTGGATCTCTACCTGATCCACTGGCCCATGGCCTACAAGGAGGGCTGTGAACTCTTCCCGGTCGACAAGGAGGGCAAAGTACAGTTCTCACCGGTCGACTATGTGGACACCTGGAAGGCTATGGAGCAGCTGGTCGCGGATGGTCTGGTCAAGTCAATTGGTGTGTCCAACTTCAACAGGAAGCAGATCGAGCGTGTGCTGGCTGTGGCCAAAATTCCGCCGGCTACCAACCAGATCGAATGCCATCCGTATCTGACCCAGAAGAAACTGATTGACTTCTGCAAGTCGAAGGACATTGCGATCACCGCCTACAGTCCTCTGGGCTCGCCCAACCGTCCCTGGGCCAAGGAAGGTGATCCGGTCATCCTGGAGGAGCCAAAGGTAAAACTAATTTTAAATAGTGATTAGAAAAATCATAATTAAAATTTATATCCTCAGATCAAGGAGCTGGCTGCCAAGCTGAAGAAGACTCCTGGACAGGTCCTGATCCGTTACCAGATCCAGCGCACCAACATCGTTATTCCCAAGTCGGTGACCAAGGACCGCATCGAGTCCAACTTCCAGGTCTTTGATTTCGTACTTTCCCCCGAGGACATCGAGGTTATCGAGAGTTTTGAGCGCAACGGCCGTCTGGTGCCTCTGCTGAAGTAAGTCCAAGAAAGCACCTTAATTAATATTAATTAAGTCTGGGTACAAGGCCATTATGTCATTATAATTTTAAAATTGGGGACCTTATTTTAATCGATTTCACTCAAGTATCACATTTGTAATTGTATTTTTCGTTGTATGATCATTTAGGGAGGCTGGTGCCCACAAGTACTATCCCTTCCACGACGAGTATTAAAAATTTTCAAATCGATATATGCCAAACGAACAATTTCGAAGAACATTACTTAATGAGAAGCCATGCCTACTGAAAATTATACCTCTCAAGATTCCCAAGAACAACGACATATGTATAATGATAATGGTGTATATCATACGTATGTTTTTTTATTTTCTTTAAAGCGCCCAATTGTTTTCCTTGGATCGTTTATGTTTACCCTGGCTAGAGTTACTTAGTTCTTTTAGCTTAGTTTGCTTACCTTTGCTTACTTATCCACATTCCTTATGTTCTTTGCTAACTAATTTGAACCAATTTAAACAAAAATTGTTGCCTAAATATACCTTTAGCTGTTAAATGTTTTACTCTGTTCCAATATATGTTTACTAATTAATTTTTATTTAACTTTTTACAGCCAATACGGTCATCCCCATCATCCATTTGAGAACGACGAATACTAATAGGCCACAAAACTGTGAAAAGTTCAAATTATTGATTTGTTTCACAAACATTTAATCTTAAAAAGTATAAATAAATAAACAAAATTTAATTAATATTGTTTTTTTATTCTTGAGTATTTGAACTCGTGTCAAAATTGGGCAAATGCACCTCTGACGTATTTATGACTCTGCCACGAGCTCCCGATTTACGTAAAGTCTGTGGATCTAACAAGTGTTTAATCCGAGCTAGGAGCAAATATTTTGCACAGTTGTTTCTTAAATAGAAATTGAAAAGAGTTATTTGCTTTCACATATAGTATAGTTCAGACAGTTTACCCACCTTTTGTCTTTTTTCGGGGCAACAATTGAAGTACCAAATGTTTTAAACAATCAAAATTTGCAAGCCACACAAAAGCATCTACGCAAACAGCCGAAAGAAATAACAACCACCGAAGCCAGGGTATAAAAGCCTCCCAAATTTCAAATTTTGGCAACAGATCTACTTGATCCGACTCATAGAGGATCATGCGTGTCTATTTCGTCGCGGTTTTGGCCGGTATTCTGGCCCTCGCAGCGGCCCAATCTCAATCTTCGACGGTAACGGAAGTGGCTATCCAGGATACTAAGCCCCAGTCCAGCCCGTGTTGTGAAAGTGTTAGACAAACCCTAATCGAAATAAGAAAGGATATCCGCCTGTGGCTCCTCGACAGGCTTTTTGGAAAACTGATTCTCCTGCACGACGGTGAACTGCTAGGAAATCCAAACTATGTGAATTGTGCTAACGCGAAAGAACAGCATCAGCTAACCGACGAGAGCTCGACCATATTTGATCAATTGGATAATCATCACAGTCACTCCACCACTACTGGTAGCCACGAAACACAAAACGATGGTCTGCCGAGTCAGTCTACGACAATCTCTTCAGAAGAGATTCAATCGACCACCTCTTCTGATCCCGTTGAGGGCAGCTCCTCGAATGGTAATGAAAGCTCTAGCCAGTCATCCACTACCACAACAACCACCACAACTTCTTCGGATGATGGACAATCCACAACCGCTTCTGATCCCGTTGTAGAGGTAACCTCAGGCAGCTCCTCAAACGGAAATGGCAGCTCTAGCCAGTCATCCACTACCACGACTACCACCACAACTTCTTCAGATGATGGACAATCCACAACCGCTTCTGATCCTGTTGTGGAAGAGACTTCCGGCAGCTCCTCGAACGGAAATGGCAGCTCTAGCCAGTCATCCACTACCACGACTACCACCACAACTTCTTCGCATGATGGACAATCCACAACCGCTTCTGATCCTGTTGTTGAGGAGACTTCCGGCAGCTCCTCGAACGGAAATGGCACCTCTAGCCAGTCATCCACTACCACGACTACCACCACAACTTCTTCGGATGATGGACAATCCACAACCTCCTCTGATCCCGTTGTAGAGGTAACCTCCGGCAGCTCCTCAAACGGAAATGGTAGCTCTAGCCAGTCATCCACTACCACGACTACCACCACAACTTCTTCAGATGATGGACAATCCACAACCGCTTCTGATCCTGTTGTTGAGGAGACTTCCGGCAGCTCCTCGAACGGAAATGGCACCTCTAGCCAGTCATCCACTACCACGACTACCACCACAACTTCTTCGGATGATGGACAATCCACAACCTCCTCTGATCCCGTTGTAGAGGTAACCTCCGGCAGCTCCTCAAACGGAAATGGCAGCTCTAGCCAGTCATCCACTACCACGACTACCACCACAACTTCTTCGGATGATGGACAATCCACAACCTCCTCTGATCCCGTTGTAGAGGTAACCTTAGGCAGCTCCTCAAACGGAAATGGCAGCTCTAGCCAGTCATCCACTACCACGACTACCACCACAACTTCTTCAGATGATGGACAATCCACAACCGCTTCTGATCCTGTTGTGGAAGAGACTTCCGGCAGCTCCTCGAACGGAAATAGCAGCTCTAGCCAGTCATCCACTACCACGACTACCACCACAACTTCTTCGGATGATGGACAATCCACAACCGCTTCTGATCCTGTTGTGGAAGAGACTTCCGGCAGCTCCTCGAACGGAAATGGCACCTCTAGCCAGTCATCCACTACCACGACTACCACCACAAATTCTTCGGATGATGGACAATCCACAACCGCTTCTGATCCTGTTGTGGAAGAGACTTCCGGCAGCTCCTCGAACGGAAATGGCAGCTCTAGCCAGTCATCCACTACCACGACTACCACCACAACTTCTTCGGATGATGGACAATCCACAACCTCCTCTGATCCCGTTGTAGAGGTAACCTTAGGCAGCTCCTCAAACGGAAATGGCAGCTCTAGCCAGTCATCCACTACCACGACTACCACCACAACTTCTTCAGATGATGGACAATCCACAACCGCTTCTGATCCTGTTGTGGAAGAGACTTCCGGCAGCTCCTCGAACGGAAATAGCAGCTCTAGCCAGTCATCCACTACCACGACTACCACCACAACTTCTTCGGATGATGGACAATCCACAACCGCTTCTGATCCTGTTGTTGAGGAGACTTCCGGCAGCTCCTCGAACGGAAATGGTAGCTCTGGCCAGTCATCCACTACCACGACTACCACCACAACTTCTTCGGATGATGGACAATCCACAACCGCTTCTGATCCTGTTGTTGAGGAGACTTCCGGCAGCTCCTCGAACGGAAATGGCACCTCTAGCCAGTCATCCACTACCACGACTACCAACACAACTTCTTCGGATGATGGACAATCCACAACCTCCTCTGATCCCGTTGTAGAGGTAACCTCCGGCAGCTCCTCAAACGGAAATGGCAGCTCTAGCCAGTCATCCACTACCACGACTACCACCACAACTTCTTCGGATGATGGACAATCCACAACCTCCTCTGATCCCGTTGTAGAGGTAACCTTAGGCAGCTCCTCAAACGGAAATGGCAGCTCTAGCCAGTCATCCACTACCACGACTACCACCACAACTTCTTCAGATGATGGACAATCCACAACCGCTTCTGATCCTGTTGTGGAAGAGACTTCCGGCAGCTCCTCGAACGGAAATAGCAGCTCTAGCCAGTCATCCACTACCACGACTACCACCACAACTTCTTCGGATGATGGACAATCCACAACCGCTTCTGATCCTGTTGTGGAAGAGACTTCCGGCAGCTCCTCGAACGGAAATGGCACCTCTAGCCAGTCATCCACTACCACGACTACCACCACAACTTCTTCGGATGATGGACAATCCACAACCGCTTCTGATCCTGTTGTTGAGGAGACTTCCGGCAGCTCCTCGAACGGAAATGGTAGCTCTAGCCAGTCATCCACTACCACGACTACCACCACAACTTCTTCGGATGATGGACAATCCACAACCGCTTCTGATCCTGTTGTGGAAGAGACTTCCGGCAGCTCCTCGAACGGAAATGGCAGCTCTAGCCAGTCATCCACTACCACGACTACCACCACAACTTCTTCGGATGATGGACAATCCACAACCGCTTCTGATCCTGTTGTTGAGGAGACTTCCGGCAGCTCCTCGAACGGAAATGGCAGCTCTAGCCAGTCATCCACTACCACGACTACCACCACAACTTCTTCGGATGATGGACAATCCACAACCGCTTCTGATCCTGTTGTTGAGGAGACTTCCGGCAGCTCCTCGAACGGAAATGGCACCTCTAGCCAGTCATCCAGTACCACGACTACCACCACAACTTCTTCGGATGATGGACAATCCACAACCTCCTCTGATCCCGTTGTAGAGGTAACCTCAGGCAGCTCCTCAAACGGAAATGGCAGCTCTAGCCAGTCATCCACTACCACGACTACCACCACAACTTCTTCAGATGATGGACAATCCATAACATCCTCTGATCCCGTTGTAGAGGTAACCTCAGGCAGCTCCTCAAACGGAAATGGCAGCTCTAGCCAGTCATCCACTACCACGACTACCACCACAACTTCTTCGGATGATGGACAATCCACAACCTCCTCTGATCCCGTTGTAGAGGTAACCTCAGGCAGCTCCTCAAACGGAAATGGCAGCTCTAGCCAGTCATCCACTACCACGACTACCACCACAACTTCTTCGGATGATGGACAATCCACAACCGCTTCTGATCCTGTTGTGAATGAGACTTCCGGCAGCTCCTCGAACGGAAATGGCAGCTCTAGCCAGTCATCCACTACCACGACTACCACCACAACTTCTTCGGATGATGGACAATCCACAACCTCCTCTGATCCCGTTGTAGAGGTAACCTCCGGCAGCTCCTCAAACGGAAATGGCACCTCTAGCCAGTCATCCAGTACCACGACTACCACCACAACTTCTTCGGATGATGGACAATCCACAACCTCCTCTGATCCCGTTGTAGAGGTAACCTCAGGCAGCTCCTCAAACGGAAATGGCAGCTCTAGCCAGTCATCCACTACCACGACTACCACCACAACTTCTTCGGATGATGGACAATCCACAACCGCTTCTGATCCTGTTGTGAATGAGACTTCCGGCAGCTCCTCGAACGGAAATGGCACCTCTAGCCAGTCATCCACTACCACGACTACCACCACAACTTCTTCGGATGATGGACAATCCATAACATCCTCTGATCCCGTTGTAGAGGTAACCTCAGGCAGCTCCTCAAACGGAAATGGCAGCTCTAGCCAGTCATCCACTACCACGACTACCACCACAACTTCTTCGGATGATGGACAATCCATAACATCCTCTGATCCCGTTGTAGAGGTAACCTCAGGCAGCTCCTCAAACGGAAATGGCAGCTCTAGCCAGTCATCCACTACCACGACTACCACCACAACTTCTTCGGATGATGGACAATCCACAACCGCTTCTGATCCTGTTGTGAATGAGACTTCCGGCAGCTCCTCGAACGGAAATGGCACCTCTAGCCAGTCATCCACTACCACGACTACCACCACAACTTCTTCGGATGATGGACAATCCACAACCTCCTCTGATCCCGTTGTAGAGGTAACCTCCGGCAGCTCCTCAAACGGAAATGGCACCTCTAGCCAGTCATCCAGTACCACGACTACCACCACAACTTCTTCGGATGATGGACAATCCACAACCTCCTCTGATCCCGTTGTAGAGGTAACCTCAGGCAGCTCCTCAAACGGAAATGGCAGCTCTAGCCAGTCATCCACTACCACGACTACCACCACAACTTCTTCGGATGATGGACAATCCACAACCTCCTCTGATCCCGTTGTAGAGGTAACCTCAGGCAGCTCCTCAAACGGAAATGGCAGCTCTAGCCAGTCATCCACTACCACGACTACCACCACAACTTCTTCAGATGATGGACAATCCATAACATCCTCTGATCCCGTTGTAGAGGTAACCTCAGGCAGCTCCTCAAACGGAAATGGCAGCTCTAGCCAGTCATCCACTACCACGACTACCACCACAACTTCTTCGGATGATGGACAATCCACAACCTCCTCTGATCCCGTTGTAGAGGTAACCCCCGGCAGCTCCTCGAACGGAAATGGCAGCTCTAGCCAGTCATCCACTACCACGACTACCACCACAACTTCTTCGGATGATGGACAATCCACAACCGCTTCTGATCCTGTTGTTGAGGAGACTTCCGGCAGCTCCTCGAACGGAAATGGCACCTCTAGCCAGTCATCCAGTACCACGACTACCACCACAACTTCTTCGGATGATGGACAATCCACAACCTCCTCTGATCCCGTTGTAGAGGTAACCTCCGGCAGCTCCTCAAACGGAAATGGCAGCTCTAGCCAGTCATCCACTACCACGACTACCACCACAACTTCTTCGGATGATGGACAATCCACAACCGCTTCTGATCCTGTTGTTGAGGAGACTTCCGGCAGCTCCTCGAACGGAAATGGCAGCTCTAGCCAGTCATCCACTACCACGACTACCACCACAACTTCTTCGGATGATGGACAATCCACAACCGCTTCTGATCCTGTTGTTGAGGAGACTTCCGGCAGCTCCTCGAACGGAAATGGCAGCTCTAGCCAGTCTTCCACTACCACGACTACCACCACAACTTCTTCGGATGAGGGACAATCCACAATCTCCTCTAAACCCGTTGTAACTCAAGGTGGCTCTTCGAATAATGGAAAAACTATTAAGTCATCGAAAACTACAAAATATACCGTAACTAAGGGCGGTAAAACAACTTCAACGACTACGGAAACTACGACGTACATTTCGAATTCGACGTCCATCCCTTCTGTCAGTCAAACAAAAACGACCGTAACATCTTCAAATGATGGTCAGTCCACGGTTTCTTCTGATCCTGTTGTTGAAGTAACTCAGGGTAGCTCATCAAATGACAATGGAAGCTCGGGAAAATCGTCATCAACTTCGACAACAACGACAACCACCACTTCCTCCGATGAAGTCGATCCTATTTCTCAGGTAACTGTGGGTGGCTCTAAGAGTTCAGGCAAGAAAGTCAAGACATCGAAGACAACGAACACAAGCACGACCACTAAGGGAAGCAAAAAATCGCACTCTTCAAGAAAAGGAAGAAAATCGACTACTACCACCACGAAAGTCACAAAGACATACACTTCCAATTCGAACGGAAGCTCCGTCCCTTCTTCTAGTGAAACAACTACGACCGTAACATCTTCGAATGTTGGTCAGTCCACGGTTTCTTCTGATCCTGTTGTTGAAGTAACTCAGGGTAGCTCTTCAAATGACAATGGAAGCTCGGGAAAATCGTCATCAACTTCGACAACAACGACAACCACCACTTCCTCCGATGAAGTCGATCCTATTTCTCAGGTAACTGTGGGTGGCTCTAAGAGTTCAGGCAAGAAAGTCAAGACATCGAAGACAACGAACACAAGCACGACCACTAAGGGAAGCAAAAAATCGCACTCTTCAAGAAAAGGAAGAAAATCGACTACTACCACCACGAAAGTCACAAAGACATACACTTCCAATTCGAACGGAAGCTCCGTCCCTTCTTCTAGTGAAACAACTACGACCGTAACATCTTCGAATGTTGGTCAGTCCACGGTTTCTTCTGATCCTGTTGTTGAAGTAACTCAGGGTAGCTCTTCAAATGACAATGGAAGCTCGGGAAAATCGTCATCAACTTCGACAACATCGACAACCACCACTTCCTCCGATGAAGTCGATCCTATTTCTCAGGTAACTGTGGGTGGCTCTAAGAGTTCAGGAAAGAAAGTCAAGACATCGAAGACTACCAACACAAGCACAACCACTAAGGGAAGCAAAAAATCGCACTCTTCAAGAAAAGGAGGAAAATCGACTACTACCACCACGAAAACCATAAAGACATTCACTTCCAATTCGAACGGAAGTTCTGTCCCTTCTTCTAGTGAAACAACTACGATCGTAACATCTTCGAATGATGGTCAGTCCACGGTTTCTTCTGATCCTGTTGTTGAAGTAATTCAAGGTAGCTCTTCATTTGACAATGGAAGCTCGGGAAAATCGTCATCAACTTCGACAACAACGACAACCACATCTTCTTCTGACGGACAATCAACCATTTTGTCCGATCCTGTTGTTAAAGTTGATCTGAGTGGCTCTGTGGGTAATGGCCGAACTGTCAAGTCTTCAAAGACAACGACTACAAGCACAACCACTAGTGGAGGTGAAGGTTTGAATTCCGCATCCAAAAATGGAAAATCAAGCTCAACAACAACGAAAACCACAAAAACATACTCGACGGATGCCTTAGTCGTACCGAAATCGAACGGAAAATCTAGTTCTAGCTCCACTACAACAACTACAACTGTTACCTCGAGCTCTTTCTCTGCACCAAAAACTGAAACCACATACTCCAGTTCCAGCTCATCGCATCCTGGCTCCGGAAACTCTTGGACCAAGCGGACGACATCGACAACCACCACAAAAAGTGGCGACAACGGCAACAATGGAGCAGACTCATCTAGTTCCTGGTCGAAGCTGATCAAGGGATCCACTTCAGGTTCCTTGCAAGGTGGTGAGGCTAGTGGTAGTTTGTCTATTGTAGGTCCCGGTGGATCTGATGGCTCTCAGTCATGGTCCCAGCGATCGTCATTCTCCAGTGAAGGCTCCCAGGGACCTTCGGGCATCCAAATCCGCTTCGGCCAAGGCCAGAACAGCCAGGACGAACAGTCGCAGAACTCGCAATCCTGGACGGGTAGGTCCGCTGAAGGCAGTGATAATACTGACGGTGCTGCCGCCATCGAGAATGGACAGAATATTGGAGTCTCAGCTGGTTCCGGCGAAGCAGGTGCCGTGCAAGGAGGATCCGTGGGTGGCCAGTATCCCTACTGGGGATGGGGCAACCGTTGGATGGGCGTGGGAGCCAGGCCCAATTGGCGATATAGCTGGAGTCCCTATAGAACCACTTGGGGTGGCTGGACCAATCGTTATTAAAACTGGTCCATTAGGTTGAGGGTTGAGACCGCAATGATAGGATTTGAGTTGAAACGATTGTAAAATATATTCATTTGATTATTAAAAGCTCGTTGTTTTTCTTTGGCCCTATACTATTCTATAAGATGGTAAAGTACACAACGCATTTATGCCATCATTACACTCTTTATTAACAAATCATTGCGTTTTTTCACTTTAAAGATCTCATACAAAACATATTACCAGATTTTAGAAGCTTGAGTTCCTCCATAAAATCAAATTTAAGAGAAAAAGTAGAGCTTATTCTGATTGTTTCGCAAAGCCTTCAGAAAACTCTTCCAGGACCATTGTTGATCCAAAGGAGAATCGGACGACGAAGGATATTGATAATCGGTCCAGTACTGAGCATTAGCAACTGCAAAGGCAGTCAATGCCAAAGAAATGACAAATATCAAAACCTCCGGTTTCATGTTTCGTTGAAATGCCGACTAAAAAGCCAATTACGTTCTAGGGTATTTTATACTTTTCTTTTTGCAAACAAATAAATATTTTGCAGCGTTAACCATTTGTACAAGTGTTTCTGAATGGAGTCTCTAATAAAAGAAAAGTCAGCAACCGCAAAGAAATTCAAACACTGTTTGGCTAAGGGGAGCAGTTTGATGAAGTTTAAGCTTCAAGTTCAATGAGAAATATTAGGGGAAAGCCAAGAAACTCATATAAATAAGAAAGAAAGAGTTGAAATCGCTAAATATTTAATAGTAGCAGTTTTTTTTATCTTTTTTTTTAAAAGAAACTGGTAGGAGTTCTTCAAGATCATCTTTAGAAGTCTTTTCCAACTAAATATCTTAAAAATAACTACCTTACGCTTTAAATATTATATTTTTATCTTTAATTTACCTAAAAAAAAGAGTATCTTTTAAATTTTTTTAAGAAAAAAAAAAAACTTATATGATAAGTCGCACGTGTCGGTGTGGGTTCAGCTGAAAAGATGCCTTGTCTGTATTTGTCTATTTCTAATCTACGTAACATATTTCAAAAAGCCTATAATAAGAGACCGGGTCATATATTATGAAGAGTTATCAGCACCACACAGAACTCTTTCATTCGGGAAAATAGACCACAATTATCACAACGACGATTCCAAAATTTCAAACCAACCGCGCATTTAATACCGCCACCTATCGATAGTTTCCTGAACTGCCAGCAATCAGATGGTATCAGAACTAATAACAAAATACCAATATTTTTGGTCTCTTGCAGTATTTTTGACAGTGCTGGAAAGCGCGACAATATATCATCGCGACACACACATGCATACAAGCACAAAACAGAACAGATGAAAATCTGGAAATTTTATTTAATTTGTTAAAAAAACCAAGTAGTTTGTGTGTTTTTGAAATCATTTTCAGAAACGATAAACGTAGGACGAGCGGCCGAATAGAATCGGAAGTTCGGTGCGAATAGTGAAATCATCGCCAAGTGGGTGAAAGGAGCCCCATACGACGGACAAAGAAGAACACAAAACACAGGGCTCCCATAATTTCTCGATTCCATTCCCCAAGTTGTGAAAAACGCAAATCAAATCGCCTGAGAAGGAACAATCGAAACTAGTCGGAGTGGGTCAAAGCGCCGTTTATGACGCACGGTTAGTGGGGGAAAGTGTTGCTGAGCCAAGCATTTGCATTATTATTTCTTTTATTTTGCATCAATAACAATAACAACAAGGGCTGCTGCAGCAACAAACACAACCACCTTAACAAGAGGAATACCAGCGCAGTCGTCGAAGCACCACCATGACAATCAAGCCAGTTAGTGCACCACCGAGCGCCAAGCGTGTCCCAGCCAATGTCGATCCCGACAACAAGGAGGCCCAGGTGGTGGTTGTGGAGCAGTCGGTGGTCAGCCAGACGCACCGCAACGTCGTCATCGATGGTCACGGACAGGTGAGCAGGCGATGGCCCTTTTTTCAGTTTTTCCCCCCTTATTTAATTGCCACCTTTTCTCCGCCCCATCCGACCCGTTTCAGAGCCCCCAGAGGCGTGGCGAAGTCTACGACGAACTGGCACGCACCCATCGCTGCAGTCCCCACAAAAGGTGAGTGATGGTCGGTAGTTCCCTCCCACCCAGTGGCTCCTGTGGCAGCTGCATGTTAGAAAGTTAATCGCCATGAGCTTCTCCACGCATTCTTGCCATGCCGCGGTTTACAGCACTTCTTTGGCTTTTAGGATTCGCAGAAAAAAAGTGTTTTGAACTAGTTCTTGCATAATTTCACATCATTTATTTATAGAAAGACATCTCTTATTTAGAGAATAGATAGTTATAGATTAAGATAATGTACAAAATATGCATATTTTCAAAAGAATTCTACAAGCAAGATTATAATTTATCTTTTAATTTAGGAAAATTCCATTGATTTTAGAAGAAAAAGTAGAATTTCTTGCCATCACTCTGGCTGCTGCGTAGAAAGTTGATAAGGTCGCCCCATTTCCACTCAGAAGCTGTCGGGGATTCGGTTGTTATTGAACTTGGAGTCTCCGTGGTGGCGCTATAAGCCTCCGTAGTGGCGTAAGAAGAGGCGTTGGCAAAAGTGAATGCCATAAATGCCAACAAAAGAGCAAAAATTAAAGCCACCGACTTCATGTTTGGTTTAAAAGCAGACTAAAATGTTAATTACGTGTTTAGGGGTTTTATACGCCGTTTTTTTTAGGGGAACAAATATTTGCACAAGTGCTTTGGAATTGAATCTCTATTCTCCAAACAATGCTTGTATTTAGGCTGTAATATTGATAAACAATATTAATATTTAATTAGAAAACAGAGTAGCTCGTGTTCCATTTCTCAAACCCCCAAAAATGGACACTTTTATAGATATTCTATTGCTTTCCTAAATTTAAATCTAAATTGTTTTTAAAATGTCACCATGTTTCAACAGCACCCGTTCGAAGCGTCGCGACCACCACGACAGCCATGCTCACCACCACAAGCGCGATCGTCTGGAGCGAGAGAAGCTGAACCATACGGCCGGTGGCGTTGGCAGTGGCGCTATACCGGGAGTGGCTGGCAGCAAGTGCAATAGCCCGCCCCTGGCCTCCACATCGGGCAGCAGCAGTCCGTCGGCAGTGGGACGCAATTCGCCGGAGCATCTGGCAGTTCCAAAGGCCCAGAGCCAGTTGTCGCCGGCGACAGCAGCTGCCAATCTCTTGAAGTCCGTAGAGGAGACCTTCTCGGGCTATAACAGTGGCGACGAGCACCTGCAGCCCAAGGAGCGCAAGATCCCGGCCGAGGAGTGGCAGCGTCGCGATGTCGAATTCGCCAAGTGCATGGAGAAGCGCGGCTACGAACTGAAGCCGGTCGAAGAAGATGGTGCCTGTCTGTTTCGGTCCATTTCGTTGCAGATCTATGGCGATGAGGAGATGCATGATGTGATCCGTCAACACACCATGGACTATATTGTAATTATAGTCTTTTTTTGAAATCAAATAAGATGTATAACATGTTATCTTTATCCTTCAGCATGAGAACCGCGAATACTTTGGACAATTTGTGACCGAGGACATCAATAGCTACATCCAGCGCAAGCGTGCTCGCGATGCCCATGGCAACCACATCGAAATACAGGCCATATCCGAGATTTACAGTCGCACTGTTGAAGTTTATTGCTATCAGTCAAGTGAGTGCCTTTACTACAGGTTTTAAAATCAAAATTAATCCTTTTTCTTTGAATCTTTTGCAGATCCAATAAATATTTTCAACTCGGAGCAGTCACAGGCTGGTTATCCACCCTTGCGCTTATCCTATCAGCGTGGCTCTCATTACAATGCTATATTGGATCCATACAATGCCACCGTTGGTGTGGGCCTCGGCTTGGCTGGTTACAAGCCCGAGTTTCAGACCAAGGAGGCAGTGCGTCTCAGCGAGCAGTTGGAAATCGAACAGGTGAGAAAGACAATATATATCCAATATATATCCATAATCACATCTATTTCAGACCATGTTTGAAGACAAGCTGAAGACAACGGATTGGGAGGCCACCAACGAAGCCATCGAGGAGCAGATTGCTCGCGAGTCCTACCTGCAATGGTGCCGCGACAACATGCAACGTTCGCGCAGCAATAACACGGCCGCCGGCTCGGCCACGTCCTCGACCGTGACCTCAGCCGAAGCGCTCACCGACTCTGATGCCTCGCCCTCGAAGTATTCCACGTGTGGCGCCGTCACTGGCAGCAGTGGCAATTCGGCTGCCACTTTGCCGAGTGCCAGTGGTGGGGATGGCCCGACAGCCTCGTTTTCTTTGTCGCCGAAGACACTGAGCCAGTTCGCTCACAAACTTCCGCCGGAGGTCAATGATTTGCCTGGCTACGAAAGCGATGCCACGGATATGAGTAGCACCAGCTCGGTGGGACACTGCGGTGGCAACTCCTCGCCTAGCCAGCGTTCGGCCAAGAGTTCCAAGTCCCAGCGTCGTACCACGGCCTTGAGAAAGAAGCGTCGTCACGAGAATCGCGAGGTGCCCTTGTCCGGACAGAAGTAGGTCTATATATTGGTGGATTTTACGGAATTTTGAAATATATTTTTATTATCTACTATAGTAGTGCCGATTCTCTGGAAGCTCCACTTAGGAAGAGCCCCAAGCGTGATTCTGTGCCCGCAGCAACCCGTGCCGAGACGCCGGAGGCCGAGCAGCGCCCCTGCACCTCGAAGCAGTCTTCCAACTCTCCTCAAAAGCATGGGGACGCCCAGTCGACCAGCAAAGAAAACTACTCCAGCTTCTACCAAGAACTGCTTGAGGCCTCTTATGCTAATGATGGTAAGGATTAGATTGAATACTTTTAATAGAATTTCTAATCTAAAAATCGAATCAAACCCAATACAGGCATTAATGAAAGCGAAATGCTGCAGCAGGCTATCCAGATGTCCACTCGCGACTATATGGAGGATCAGAAGCGGAAGTATTATTGCGGACCGTAAACTGGCGGTGATCAGTCGCAGCTTTCTCTACAGTGTACAGTGATTAGGAAGTTCTTTTCGCAACGAAAACGAAACACAAAACTTACCAAAAAACCCAAAACAAAAAGCTACAAAAAAACGAGAAACAAAAAGAAAAAAACACGGCAAAAATTAAACAAGATCTAGAATGTTGATGAGTGGGAGTGCCGAGTTAAAAAAGAAAAAAAACGACTTCCTCTTTAATCCGAATGCAAATCAGTATCCACTGCTTTGCAAATACACATTTACACTCTCACATACTATTCTATACATTTATGTATATATATAAACATATATTTTATAATTAGGCCTCGTCGTTGTATCATTATGACCTGCATCCGAAAATCCAAAAACAACAGAGTTCATTTAATTGAATTTTCTGATCTGATTTGTATGCGATCTGTATGTGTGTGTGTGTGTATAGAAGCACAAATTTTTGATAAAGCCGGTGTCCTATTTTCCACCATCAATAAAATATAGAAAGACCCACTCACAAAAAGCCACGTTCCTTCTACCCCTTTATAATCCCCCCATAAAATTAATTATATTTTTAAATAAATCATAATGTTAAGCTTAGTTATGGTACGATCGCAATGGACAGTAATTGAAACCGGCACGTACACAAAGAATCGATATAAAAACTAACACCCAGACATATATATATATATATACGGATAATGCTAATTATTTAATTAAATACAATAAATGGTGCATAATAATCGTAATTTATGAGTAATCTAAATAAAGCAAGTAAATAGCCCCAAAATAAAAATATTTTTTATTTTACTTACCAGTTTCGTAAAATTAAAAACGAAATATGAATTTCTTTTTAGATCAAATGATGTAGTTTACTGCATATTTACAATGGTTCTGTGGTTCTTTTAGCAAAAAGATTCGATTCTAGATTGCATTTTCTTTATATGCTATATAAATATATAGTATTCATGTATTCGTCGTACTGGCGCATGTACATATGGACATACAACATTGAGTCTAATCGTACAAAAATACATTTCACTAAAATACATTGCATATAAAATTATTCCATTTGCATTACTCCATTTTTTCTTAAATTAGATTATGGAATATTGTGGCGGACAAATGGCCTGGGACCGAGCACATTGGGTAATTTATTTTTTTTTTTTGCTTTTTGCTTTCAAAATTAATATCTCATTTATGTATCTTAAATAATACGAATAGGAACTGAAATTTTATAATATTAAATCAAAGAAATGTTACCCTTAGTGTGCGTTCCCCTTCATTATCATGGACTTATGATTAAAATTGTACAACGTTGAGTATTCCACAATGGGAACATCCATGAAGACATTAGCTAACATCCTCCAGGCTTCAGTTTATTATCCGATTTGTGAGAGTCAATTAAATTGTGTGGACCGAGAGAGTTTCTGTTTTTGAAACAGACATCCTTAACAGATGGCTGCTACCTTGTGGCGAAATTGAATTTTGCTTTAACTGACTTTACAAAAATCATTTGGCTAATTTATCATTTGCTGATTTTGTTGCTGCTGCTGCGATGTCTGCTGCTGCTGCTGCTGCTGCTGTTGCGTTGTCTGTTGCTGCGTGATCACTATGTGATGTTGCTGCTGCTGCTGCTGTTGCTGTTGCTGCTGTTGTTGCTGCTGTTGCTGTTGCAATTGCTGTTGCTGGGTGGCCAGTTGATTGGCATGTTGCAGTGCCGCCGTAGTAGCCTCTGTGACCACTGGCTGCAACATACTGGTGCCGTTCTCCCGCCTCACATGACTGTTCAGCTCCGCCTTCACCCGCCGGGCGATGTGGGAACGGGTGTGCTTGCGCAGGTGATCCTTGCGGTAGAATCCCTTGCCGCACTCGGCGCACTGGTGCCGCTTCTCACCCGAGTGGATCACAAAGTGCAGGCTCAGCTGCTCCTTCCGCTTGAAGGCCTTCAGGCAGACGGTGCAGATGTACGGACGGTCCGGATTGTGCGACTGTTTGTGCCGCGTCAGGTGATCCTTCCGCTTCAGCGACGCCTGGCAGATGTCGCACACATACCGCTTCTCCAGGTTGTGCCCCACCAGATGCACCTCCAGCAGTTCCGGTTCCGGGTATGCCACATGGCATTCGGGGCACATGTACAGCGGGCTACCGTCCAGGGCCGTTCCCAGTCGTATCTCTCCGGGACGCAGCTTCGGCTTTCGGTCCTTGCTTCGCTTTTTCCGCTTCTTCTTCTTGCCCCCGCTCCCGCTGGCTCCTGTTGCTGTTGTTGCCGCCGTGGCAGTTGCCGTGACGGTGGCTGCCACCGCTGTCTGTGCCTGCAACTGCAGCGTCGCCTGCTGCTGGGGCTGCAGCGTCAACTGCTCCTGCTGAGGTATACTAATGGTTGTGGTGCCCAAGGTGTTGATCCCGATGGCAGGTCCCGTCTGCACTTGCAGGACCTTAAAGGAAGAACATTAGTGTCTAGTTTAGAGGTCACACTGCTCGAAAGCTTACCACATTCTGTTGGTTCTCCTTCTTGATCGTCTCGGCGGAGTATTTAAGGAAGTGGTGCAGGGACAAGGGTAACGTGTTGGCTGGAAGATGCGAGAGGTAGTCGGCGACGGTGGTGCCCGGCGTCAGTGTTTGCCACGAGGAATTTTGAAGAACTGAAAGGATGAGAGCAATCTTAGAACAATCTCCATAAGAAAGGCAAGAAAAACCCACCTTGCTGTTGTAGAATGGCGTTGCACAAGTCTTGGGTCAGCTCTTGGGGCGCCGTCACTTGTTGCTGTTGCATCTGCTGCTGCTGTTGTTGCTGCTGCTGCTGATTGGATGTCCCCGCCTGCATGGCATCCGCTGCAGAACTCGTTGTTGCCGCACTGGCATATGCCACCGTTGCATATTGCGTCTGTTGCTGTTGCTGCTGCTGCTGCTGTTGTTGCTGCTGCTGGGCGGATGCCACCAAATGGCCATTGTACTTGTCGCCCTGCAGAGTCTCATCCTGGCCGCCACGAAACTTATTGTTCCCAGATCCTGCCGCCATGTTGGCCTGGCCAAAGTGGGCGACCTGTTGCTGCTGCTGTTGCTGTTGGTAGCGATTGCTGCTGCCGGCGGCATCTTGCTGCTGTTGTTGCGGATTATTGGTGGCAGTGACCGTGACATCGGCCACGGCAGCGGTAACCGTAGAGATCAGGGGCGCCGTGCTGGTGGTGAACTGGGGCAGGCCGGGTATGTTGCCGGGAAATGTGTTGCCAAACGGAGTGAAGTTCATTGTGCGTTTTGTGGTTAGAGTTTAGATATTAGGGAGTTTTGGAAAGACTACAATCTGATACAGATTCTGTGCGTTTTAGATCAGGAAACTGTAAGAAAAATAATTAAAAATAAATTAAAATTTGATGAAAAATTTGTTTAAAATTTATCCATTCTTGCCCCATCAATAACCGATTGTAGTAACTTTTGAACAAATTTAAGCTTAGATGGCTTTTGTGATGGAAAGTGAAAACATTGGCGGCGTTGTTGTTATTTTAGATGACTTGCCGAGTCACACACACAGGCACATACACCCCACTAAACACCGCCCAAGACCACCCACCACCCACCACCCACTCTACACCCACTAACGATAAAAAAGAGCGCGAATCCTGCGCGCTGTGCCAGAGCGAGAGATATTACGTGAGCGACAGAGAGAGCAAGAAGCAATAAAAAACGACGGGTAGGGGGGATCACGGAGTGGGGGGGTGGGGTCGAGTTAGTGTGTCGGTACATTAAGATTAGGTTAGGGCTGACCTGACCTGCAAGTGTTAATGATTTTCCACTTCGCGAATTGAATTAAAATTCAATTTCAAGAATATATAACTCATACGCCCTGTTGGCCACTTTTCGGTTCGGTTGAATATAACGTATACGCAGTGATGGCACTGCGAGAAATTCTAACCTGACTCGCCAGTGTTAAAAGTCAAAGGCTGCGCCATATCGATTTTCACTAAGTACGCAAATTAGTGTCGTTTTTTAATTGAAAACTGTCGAATTAATATTTTTTCGGGTAAGTTGTTATCTTTTTTGGTCGTTTGCCGGTTTGATAAATAAACTTTCACTTGGCGGGGGAGTTGGAGAGGGAGATGGTGAAGGAGATGGAGGTGTCACGGAGGTGGCACGTCCGGGGTCGGCTTTTATTTTAGCCATCTGCGCGCGAGAACCCGTGACACAATAAAGCGCAAGGCGGTCGGTCGGTCGGGCAAAGAAAAGTGCAGCCAACTGCAGCACTCTGCCAGCCCCGTGGAGGTCAAAGGAGGTGCCACCAAAAAAATACTACTGTTGGTGGGGCGACGCGGCGAATACCGTTCAATGTCTGACGTGCACATGCACATGCAAAGCGCCCGTAAACACCCGCCGCATCCACGTCTGCGAGCCACCTGGCGGCGCGTGGCGTAGCTTCTCTACTGAAGACACGACTCCACTCCCGGCAGCTGCCACTCCGGACTCCAACATCGCTCGATAGCCACGAGACAATCGCTCCGGCGTTCGGCGTTCGGCTTTCAGAGCCGGCAAAGAGCCGTAATTGTGTTAGTTTGTCTAACTACGGTTGTGTGCGTTTCGGCGAGAGAATCCGGCGAGAGAGACAACAAACCTCTCTCTCAAAGTGAAATATTAAACAAAAAAAAAAAAAGGAAATTTCACATTTTGCCATTTTGAAAAGAGCAAAAAGAAATTAGTTGACTGGATTCATAAAGACAAAAGTTTATCGATAGATCTGGGAATTATAATCATTAAAATGGGGGTTTTTAAAACGATAAATATTTAAAGCATACTTTAGGGGAGGGCTTACAAATAAACAATTTACTACAATTTAATATTTCTTTAAAGAAAAATCCTTGCGATAGGGCATTTCCAACAAAGCCGACTCCAAGACCTTGGGTTTTAGGAACAGAGAGGCATGTTTGGGAATACAGGAACCTCGAACCTTTCGATATCCTTCTCGGCAAACACACTTGGGATTAAAACAATAATCTTCCGCCGGACAAAAGTCATTACCAGAGCACTCTATCATCAGACAGCTAACCACTTCATTTTCCTCACAATTGACTCCTATGACTTGGTAATTATTATCTGTTGAGAGTTAGTAATTGAAGATATAATAGTTATTTTTAAAAGAAATAAATTAATTACTTTTATAAGAGGGTCTCTGGGCTAAGACTAATCCAAGTGGTAAGAAATTTATAAATATCTGGAGTATATTCATAGCTACACTAAAGAGTAAAAAATACTAGTGTTTAAATGAAATATCAAATCCCAAGCGTTTCTAAATAATATTATTAGAAGTGTTAATAATTTAATTAGTAAGGCTTACAAAACACATTACTTTTTGAATACTCTTTCTCTAAATAATCCCATAATTTCAATCTCGAAACCCTCTTGGAAATCACAACCCACTTTAAGATCCAATCCCATTGAGAACAACAGCCCAGTTCCCCGATTCTCCAGACAATGGGTACACTCCCCATGGTCCTTTCCTCCCTCCAATACTCACGTATGTGACTTCTCCATTCACAAATATGGATGGGGAGTGAGTGGGTGGACATTTGCATATATGCATGTGAAGTCGAACCCCAACAACAACAACAACAACAACAACAGTTGCAACCAAAACAAAGATGCTGCGCTCCTGACACTGAAACCGGCACACACAAGGCCAATCGACGAAATCAGGCCACGGACACGAATTCCGGCACGGTGGCGATGGCGATGGCGATGGCGATGGCGATGACGTAGCGGAGGATGCTTCCGGCAAACGGCCTACCAAAGCAAAAGGGCAGCCAACCCGTAGAACCAGAACCACGACCACCCACACCATAAAACAGTATTTCTCCAGAAGGAGAGGTAACTGCACTCAATTTTACACTGGGAATTATTAAAATAAACTTATAAAGAAAGATAAACTTAAATAATATTAAATCTATAAATAATATACAACTAAAACCTTTTATTTTTGTTTGAAAAAGTCTAAAATTAAGAACTTCTATTTTTAGTTTTTAATATTTCTCCCAGTGTACTTTAGCTCCCATTGCATTCGTTGTCTGGTAAACACCGAGTCCTCACACACTCTGCCAACCGAAGAGTAAGAGTGACGACTGCGGCAGGCGGACTTTTGGTGGCTCAGTGGGTGGTTAGGTGGTTGGGTGGTTGGGTGGTTGGGTGGTTGGGTGGTGGCCGGATGGAGTTGGGTGGCAAGTGCAACTCTCCGTGCGCATGTGGTGGTGGCAGAATAGCAGTGTGCTCTTGTTTTTGCATAGCCACCTCAAAAACGGCATCCACGGCATCCATTGCATCATCATTATGCTCGTTAACGGCGTCGTGGCCGTAATGGTGGTAGAAAGTCGACGCATCTGCCGGTCAACCCGTCAACAAACTTTCCACTTGGCTTTCAGACACCACCTCTGCATCCTCCCCAAGCCCCCCCATTCACAATCTTTGTACCAGCGAGGATGCAAAATGTGTTACAAGTGGTGGGAAGTGCATTTAAATGGACATGACCTAGAGGCTATCATGTTTTTAATTTAAGTTTTAAAAATAACTAAAATATTATATACTTCATTAGATTTTAAAACTAAAATATTATTCACTTATTTTGTTGCATGCAACCCTCTTTGCAACCACTGTGCTTTAGGCCGTAAACGTGGCCACAACCGTATTTCTGTTAGTATCCGTAGTCCGTGCCCCCCGTTGGTTTCGGCAAAGACATACTGTGAGGCAGATGCAAGTCGCGCCCACCGTTTTGTTTGTCGCATCTCCCACAAAACTCCCAATTGGTGCCACGGATTGCACGCCTCTTGCAGCAACAGCAGCTGGTGGTGTGTGTGCGCCGTGAAAGTGAAACTGCGTCGCACGGCAGTGGCCGGAGTTTTGCAGCCGGCTGCCGGAGTCATGGCCGGAGTCGCCGAAATGCCATATTCGTGGCCGTGGCCATGACCCGTCGTCCTGTACTCCGTTCTCTGTACTCTATACTCCGTATTTTGTATTTTGTATTTCGGCGCCGACACACAACTCACGTACGTATACGTACGTAAGTTTCGGGGAAATTCGGAAACGCGGTCATATGATGTCGATGACGTTGCGGTTGGCTTCGCATTTCAATTTAAGGACATTAAATGCTGATTTATGGCCTGATTGTGTGCGTATCAAGTGGTAGAAGAAAGTGCCGCAAGTGTTTTCTGAGACTTTTCATTTATTTTAAGGATTTCTTTCAAGGAAGTTATTTCTTAAAAATAGTTTTGAAGGGTTTTTGAATATATTTAATTTAATTTAGGGACATGACTGGAACTATTTATCTATTATTGTGTTAAAAATAATACTTTTTTTTAAGGTTTAGCTTTAATAAGTTTAGAAAATTTATTGTGGGAGTTCTAGGAATAATTTATAGTAAATAGTATTTAAGGAATAAGAAATTCAACTAACAGGAGTCTGAAATGGCGTGAAACATCTTCATCAAATTTTTTAAATTTAAAATCATAATATTTTACAAAACTTTTATATTTCATAATAACTAGTGTCCTTAAAAAAAAAACTTTAAAGAGAGGATACATTTTAGAGCTCATATTTTTAAAGAATTAAGAGCAATTATGAAAATTAAAAAACTAAGAAAATACATTTTATACAGCTAAAATATTTTAGGATTAATATTAAACCCTTAAATGAACATCCTAGTAAGGATAAAAACCCCTAATCACATTAGAATCCTTTTCAATTAAAAACTTCCAACACTTTTTCCAAGCAATGGCGGACTATCCCTAAAATGTAGCATACTTTTAAGCGCCTTTAATGGTAAGATTCACTTCCATTGAGTGATTTGCATGTAGGTACCTAAAACGATTATGTACTCACTGGCTTTCAATTGCTCCCAAGTCTGTTAACATTTTTCAGTCGCCTGCTGGGAATCATGATTGTAAACACAAGTTTGCCAATCAATTGTTTGCCAAGAAATGTTTGCCACGCGATTCCTCGATTTGTTGATGTTTTGGATCGCGTGAAAGTGAAAAACGCGACAAAATTTCGCCAAATAAAAGGGGGCGTATCAACGGGTCTACGGTTGCGATGGGATACGACCGGAGATTTGGGCACGACCGGATGACGTAGTGTCGCCACTGACGTTATAAAGTAAACTGATTGAAAGTGCGTTCGTCTGTGATGGCCGGCGCCTAAAATTGTGTAGAGAAGCCGATACACACACCCATACAGTTGCATAAATACCAATACAGATACAAAAAGTTTCAATACAGAGGACAGTGTCGATGCTCTGGACTAGCAGTTTGGTCAAATGTTTGCCGGCGGCAGACAATTATTTACTCTTTAAATTGCTGACAAAGCGACAGGACTCACACTCACACTCACACACACACATATACCTGAACGTGCTTACAGACGCCACCTTCACACACACACACACACACATGCACACACGCACTATGGGCAACTCCTCGCTTTCGCTTTTGTATTTGTCCTCTCGGCTAACTTCGTTTGTCTCTCTCTCTGTCTCTGGAGGAGGCTGTGCTCTTTTTTCGGCTCTCTCTCGCCGTTAGAGCGCTCTCAGTGCCCGTTCGGAGGTGTCCCGTTAGTTAATTTGAGCGCGCGCCGGCAGGTGCAACAGTTTTTTTCAAACGCACTTTTTAAATAGGCACTTTTTCCTACACTTTTGCATCAGATCTAACAAAACCTATTAAAATACCTCGTACATAGGCGTCTACATAAGTGCACTTATGTACTCGAGTGATTTATATGTCTGTGTGTAAAAAGCGTATGTTTAGCTTGAAGGTAGGGGGGTAGGGGCCACAAATCATTTTGTTTGTTTAATATAAAGTTTAATACGAAGGGAGTGGGATTTATTTTTAGATTAAAGAGTATTTTATACGAATTTTACAAAGAATAGTTTTTTTTAAAAAGGTTTTTATTATATAGATATTGCTATAGTAGTTTAAAATAATAGCTGTAGGGGTTATTCTATATTATATAAATTAAAGTCAATATTTTAGGACAAAAAACTACTTAGGAAAAACACTTACTATCATTAAAAATATCAGATTAAATGATAGTTTATAACTAAATGAATAGTATAAGTTTTAGTATTATAACTACATATTTATTAGATCGATAAATGAAGTTTAAGATTCTAATAAGGTCTGTCATAAAATCTATATCTGGTTCTAAAGATAATAAGCTCTATAATAAACAAATAATATACTTAACCCTTATGGAAAATAGTATTTAATATCATTTAAAATCTTATAAACAAAATCCTCTTAAAACCCTTATATTTCCCATGAAATCAATACTCTTATGCAAGAATAATAAAAAAGGATGCGGCATCGACTTTTGTCTAAGGGCCCCGGCCCGGCCCGGCCCGTCCAGCACGTGTCTAGGTTCACAGATTTGTGCCAACTGCAAAAATGGACCAGCAGAAGTGCAACACCCGACAGAAACTAAATCTAAACAACACCGGAACACCCGTAACACCGAGCACGGGGCAAGGTCGCATCCCCGACACTCCTCCTCCCCCACCCCCACCCCCAAAAAACAAATGGGGAACCGAAAACTAACCAAAAACTAAAAGTGAATCGAGCCAAACGAATCGGAGTGGCCCATCCAGATATAGTATAGTGTGGGGCATTTCGGGTGTTGCCCAAAAAAAAGGGTGTGTGTGACCCGGCAGACGGAGAAGCTCTGCCGAGCGCCGAAAATTTCATTCATAAAATTCTAAAACGCGCTAAAATCTAAAATTCTAAACAAACCGGTCGGCAGTCGACCGAATTGTCGGGAGTTGGTGTGCCTCCTGGAGGAGATCTCCCCACATATATATGACGTATACGAACAGTGTGTTCCTCTGCCACTTGCTGCATGCCCCTCACGGCTGTGCCTGCCCCCCTGGTGGGGGCAAGTGTGCGTGTGTGTCACGCGTAAAAAAGGCATTTCAAATTTTTGGGTGCTGCACAGATTGAAGTTCTCTGTATGGATGATATTTTGTCCCAGAAGTCTTTCAGAAAAGAATATTTTAAACTTTAATATTTGTTTCATTTAGAGACTATATTTAAGGACCTCTAGAATGTATTACTTTTGAAAACATGGGTATAATAGCACCTCCTTTGAGGAACAACCTCCAAAGTTGTGCCCCAAAAAGTGTGTTACTTGTGCAACTGCCTAAAAGTATGCAAAATAAATTGCCTCGCACATAAAACTGCATTTAAAGATGTTTTGCACACAACTGTACTATGACAGGCCGGCCATTTTGTTATTATTTTTAGCAGACGACAGCAAGCAAAATCAAACTAAAAAATGCCAATTTTATGTATACATATTATAAAATATGTATAGAGATTTATATACGTTTATATTGAGACAAAAACAAAAAAATTCAACTTTTACATAAATGCAGTGTCACACACAACTTTATTTATTTGTCCTGGGAATGTATGTATGTCCTGGGGAAAAAGCCTATGTAGAAGTTTTGTTCTATCCTAAGGCCTAAAGTAAATGTGTGTGTGTGTCATTGCGTTTTTCTGCATCCCTACGTTTTTGTGTGGGTGTCCTGTGAGTGGGAGTGTATGTATGTGTGCCCTAACTTTATACTAAAGTGCAACAAACTCTGCTCTACACACAAAAACGCCGCCCAACAAAATGCAATCAAATGGCAAAAATTTTGCCAGACTGCACGCCAGAAACAAAAACAACACAAATGTTGTTGCAATAACTGCAACTGCAGTCAGGTCTCTCTCATCATGCCACACACAGAGGCCAGTTGCCAGTGGGTGAAAATAGGGTGCATGTGTATGTGTGGTAGGGGCCGGTGTGGTGTTGCAGTTGCCATCCAGACACTGGCCATAAAACAGCAAAAACAAACTGCATGTGAAACATTTTAGTTGCATTTTCTACATAGACTATGAGAGAGTGGACCTTGGTCTGGAAATTACACGCATAAGCCAACATGGCGGATGAGTGATATTTTTTTGGTGCAACTGACATACATATTACTCATACGCCATGTCGAACATTTTCTACCAAACTTTATCCTTATTTTAAGATAATTTTTACCTTTCAGATTTTATTTATTAAATATTTTATTTATATTTAAAATTTAAATTAAAATTTCTAATTTTCTCTCCTCCAAGTTCACCCTAATTTACATATAAATTCAAAAGTGTGAGTTCCATTGCTGAGTGAGTGTGTGTGCGGGTGTGGGTGCATAATCCATGTGCATATATAAAATGTACAAAATCAACCCTTAGCTTTTGACTAGCCGCATAAAAAAGGTGCATTTGCCAGCGTGAGTGTGTGTATAAAATAAATTTCATTTAAATTAAAATAAATAAAACTCGTCCCCGACACATCCACGTACGCCCCCCCCCCCGAAAAACAAGAAGTTAGACAAAGCGCAGACACATCCATAATAGTCCTGTTCGTCCTGCCAATCCCTGCCCCCTCAAATCCTCCAAAAATGGAAAACAGAAAACAGAAATTGCAGATGAAACTGTCTGGACATCGAAGAAAAAGCTTTTATTAGGCCGACGACTGCAGTCTATGCATTTTAATTGATTGCCAGTCATCTTTGTTGCTTTTATTTTTGGCAAAATTCCATTAATCTTCGGCAATTTTCGGCCATTGCCCTGTATCCTATCCTATGTATCCTGAATGCCATTAAGTGCCAAAATACTAAAATAAGTTGTTCAAAGAGAGTACAAAAAGTGATTACGAAATCATTTAGTTCTGCTCCGGTTCTTCAGATGAGAGATATATGGAATCTTAATTAAATAATCTTGATGCAAAATTGAATTGAAATGTTTAATTGGAAATAGAATATTTAGATATAAATTTTGACAAAATTTAACTCAAAAGGTACATTCTTTAAAGATCATTAAGAATTAACTACTCTTTTTTAAAGTATCTTGAATTCCTGCCTTCAATCTACAATAAAAATCTTATAAACATTTGTATGCCACATGCCGCAACCACATTTTAGTCTGCAACCCAAGACAGGACAGGAAAAAAAAAAAAACCAACCACAACTCCACACAAAAAAGCCACCCACGAGAAACAGGCCACGAAGACGGAGGCAAACATTAACCAAACAGGCGATGACGGTGGTGATGGTGGTGGCCAAAGGGGAACACGTCCTCGACCTAGTTCAATGCCAATGTCATTGTGCCACATTATCGCCGGCGAGGCGACGTCGTCCTCTGCCGGCTGCCGGCAGCCGGCTTGGCCTTGGCTGGAGTTGAAGCTGGAGGGAAACGAGCGCATGAGTCGAGGCCACGGCCACGGCCACGAACATGGCCAAAGTGGCACACGGCAGGCAGTCAGGCAACATCATCCAGCCACCCCAAACCCACCGAAAACCAAAATACCCACCATCGTCCATCGCCCACACATCCGTGCCCCTTATTTTCAGCCGGCGAAAACGAGACACAACAGCAATAGCAGCGATGCGATGCTGCAACGATGCAGGCGCAGAAACAGAAACAGGAACTGTGGCAGCAGGAGGACCAGGAAGCAGGAGCCCAAGTGCACTCGCCAAAATATCTTAGAGGAAGTTAGATTTCTATTCTTTCAAGTGTCAGTCCAAGATACTCCTAAAATTAAATTTCCTTTAATTCAAAAAACATCTAGAATATCAAAAATATTTTAAAAAACTCCCCAAAATTCAATCACAAACTTTTCGCCAAGTGCTATAGCAGGCGGTGGCGACATTATCCTTGCACTTGTGCAGGCCGCGAGGTGGATTATGGGTGTGGGTCCTGTGGCACAGGACTCGCAGCCGAACCCAGCCATACACAGTCACACCGCTAAGCTCGGCAGCCAATCCGCCGCCAGCAGAGAAGCCTTGCCGCATCTCAGCCCCGTTTATTGTTGCAGTTGCAAGGACTCTCGACTGTAGGCAGGACCCCTTGCCCAGGGGCGGGGGTGGGCAGAGGGATGGTGTGTGGAGAAGTGGGCACTGATGGTCCTGCACTTTAGACTGCAGTAACGGAGCAGACACTCCCCGGAACCCGGCACCCGGTACTCGGAACCCGGAACTAAGAGGAGCCCTCATGCCGACCCCAAACCCCACGATTGTCGTTTCAGCTCGGACTCCAACCCTCGGTCTTTGGTTTAGCTCTCCCTTCGTTGGCTGTCTCTTTCCTGCACAAGAGTCTGTCTCTTTCTCTTCGCTTACCAAATGTTAATAACAGGAGCGCTTCCTGTAATGTTAGTGTAGAGTTGGAAACTGGAGAGTTTCCGTTGGCCTTTAAAGTGGGATTTGCCTAAAATGTGTTTATATTTAAATTTAATTCATAATTAGGCCTATTTTTGCACACTCTGATGTCTGAATGTTTGTACGAACTCTATTTATAACAAAAAATTAATCAAATAATCGTCAGGCAGCTGGAAATTACAATGTTAGGCATAAGAAAAGTAAAATATTGTCACAACTGCTATAAGGCCTTATAGGCATAATTTTTGATAAAACATAGCTTTGTTTGCCTGGCCCGATTTCTCGGTTTTGGCCTAAGGTTCCCACGATTGTGGGCTACCCCAGGCCTATCTGGGGTATAAATAAGCCAGGCTGAGACCCCAAACAGCATCAATTGATCCCATCCAGTAACCAAGCATCATCATGAAGTTCTCCTGTGCTTTTCTGCTCCTGGCCGTCCTGGCATGTGTCCTTGTTGATCGTGCAACCAGCGCCACCACCTCCACCACAACCACCACCGAAGCGGCGACCACAACCACCACAGCAGCTTCTTCGGACACCACCACCACCACTGCCTCTTCTTCGGATTCCACCACCACCACCGAGTCCTCCCCGTCCTCCAAAAAGAAGAAGCACGTGATCCACTACAAGCGCAAGATCAAGCGTGGCAAGCACATCGTCAAGACCCGCCGCCACCGCAAGGATTAAGTTCTTAAGAAAGCGAATGAATACGATTTAACCCACACAGACCCAGGCCCAAAATCCTCTTCTACTTTTAACTATCAAAAGGTTTTGTCTTTATTATTTTATTAAAACAAATTAAATTATTCCACAGAATTTTAGATTTGATTTTTATTGTTTCTGGTTATTGTTATTGAGGATTGATATACAAATCGGATAAGGATTGGCAAAGATATGGCCTTCGCAGGGGCTCATATTGTCCTTCCGTGTATTTTTCGACATTTTGAAAAATACACCCCCCAGAAAATTTGATAAAAATTTGAAAAATATTTCGTTCCTACATTTTGATGCAGATTGATGGAGAATCAAGGATCGGATAAGGATTGGCAAAGATATGGCCTTCGTTGGGGCTCATATTGTCCTTCAGTGCACTTTTCTACATTTTGAAGGGAACCCTCCAGAAAATTTGATAAAAAATCTGAAAAATATTTCAATTCTAGATTTTAATACAGATTGATGGGGAATCGAACTAAAAATCGATAAAGATACTTCGCTTAAGGATCGGATAATTATCGACAAAGATATGGCCTTCGATGGGGCTCATATTGTCCCTCATTGCACTTTTCTACATTTTGAAGGGGACATTTTGAAAAAAAATCTGAAAAATATTTCGATTCTAGATTTTGATGCAGATTGATGGGGAATCGATCTACAAATCGATTAAGATACTCCGCTCAAGGATCGGATAAGGATTGGCAAAGATATGGCCTTCGTTGGGGCTCATATTGTCCTTCAGTGCACTTTTCTACATTTTGAAGGAGACCCTCCAGAAAATTTGATAAAAAATCTGAAAAATATTTCGATTCTAGATTTTGATGCAAATTAATGGGGAATCGATCTACAAATCGATTAAGATACTCCGCTTAAGGATCGGATAAGGATTGGCAAAGATATGGCCTTCGCAGGGGCTCATATTGTCCCTCATTGCACTTTTCTACATTTTGAAGGGAACCCTCCAGAAAATTTGATAAAAAATCTAAAAAATATTTCGATTCTATATTTTGATGCAGATTGAAGGGGAATCGATCTACAACTCGATTAAGATACTCCGCTCAAGGATCGGATAAGGATCGGCAAAGATATGGCCTTCGTTGGGGCTCATGTTGTCCTACCTTGCACTTTTCGACATTTTGAAGGGGACGCTTTAGAAAATTTGATAAAAAATCTAAAAAATATTTCGATTCTAGATTTTGATGCAGATTGATGGGGAATAGATCTACAAATCGATTAAGATACTCCGCTCAAGGATCGGATAAGGATTGGCAAAGATATGGCCTTCGTTGGGGCTCATGTTGTCCTACCTTGCACTTTTCGACATTTTGAAGGGGACGCTTTAGAAAATTTGATAAAAAATCTGAAAAATATTTCGATTCTAGATTTTGATGCAGATTGATGGGGAATCGATCTACAAATCGATTAAGGTACTCCGTTCAAGGATCAGATAAGGATTGGCAAAGATATGGCCTTCGCAGGGGCTCATATTGTTCTTCAGTGCACTTTTCTACATTTTGAAGGGGACCCTCCAGAAAATTTGATAAAAAATCTAAAAAATATTTCGATTTTAGATTTTGATGCAGATTGATGGGGAATCGATCTACCAATCGATTAAGATACTCCGCTCAAGGATCGGATAAGGATTGGCAAAGATATGGCCTTCGTTGGGGCTCATATTGTCCTTCCGTGCACTTTTCTACATTTTGAAGGGGACCCTCCAGAAAATTTGATAAAAAATCTAAAAAATATTTCGATTTTAGATTTTGATGCAGATTGATGGGGAATCGATCTACCAATCGATTAAGATACTCCGCTCAAGGATCGGATAAGGATTGGCAAAGATATGGCCTTCGTTGGGGCTCATATTGTCCTTCCGTGCACTTTTCTATATTTTGAAGGGGACCCTCCAGAAAATTTGGCAAAAAATCTGAAAAATATTTCGTTCCCACATTTTGATGCAGATTGATGGGGAATCGATCTACAAATCGATTAAGGTACTCCGCTCAAGGATCGGATAATTATCGACAAAGATATGGTCTTCTGGGGCTCACATTATGTTTTCGTTCTATTTTCGCAGTTTTGAATGGGATCCCTCCGAAAATAATATTCTATTGAAGTAGTTGTATAACTAAAAAGTTCTTTTGTGAAAGTCAACAGCTGGAACTCAAAGCCCATTGTCGTCACTGTCTACCACTTTCTGATCTTTACAATTATTATTTATTGTTTACGCAATTGCCCAGTTTTAGGCGGGGTTATTGACAATTCTTGTTTGTTTGGACTACTTTAGTAGTTGTTTCTGATCTAAGATGGAACCTTGGCAAAAATTTCATGATAGTGGGTTAGATCCAATTGTTTTGGTGGGGTATAAATAGTGCGTGTGGAACTCCAGAACAGCATCAGTTGATCCCATCCAGTAATCAACCATCGACATGAAGTTCACCTTTGCTTTCCTGCTCCTGGGCGTCCTGGCATGTGTCCTTGTTGATCGTGCCTCCAGTGCCACCACCTCCACCACGACCACCACCGAAGCGGCGACCACAACCACCACAGCAGCTTCTTCGGACACCACCACCACCACTGCCTCTTCTTCGGATTCCACCACCACCACCACCGAGTCCTCCTCCTCGTCCTCCGGAAAGAAGAAGCACGTGATCCACTACAAGCGGAAGGTCAAGCGTGGCAAGAAGGTCAAAAAGACTCGCCGCAGCCGCAAGAACAAGAGCAAGAGCAAGAGCGGTTAAGTTCCAACCCAAGTGAGGATCTTTCTTTCCTGACCAACTCCTAGCCCATTGATGAAGTACTGTTATCGTTACCGACTTAGTTATAAGAGTTATGTATGTTTATTTGTTAAATATTGAAAATTAAAAAAAAATCCAATGCATCAAAATTTAAGTTTTTGTTTATTTTTATTTTAAGAAATAATTGGGTTAAATTTCACTTTCTTATGACTAATTATGTCTAAAAACTATTTCCACCAGATCTTGTTTCTATTTTATAACACCTTAAGAAGCAGTGCCTTTTACGCATCAACTTGACAATGATTCGGATCGGTCTTTAGTGCCAAACCGGTTTTGAAAAAGTTTATCTAATTCCCCAAAAAATTGAAAGCCTGCGCCACTGATGTCACGTATCGATTCAAAACCAAAAAAGAGTTTCAATCTTTTAAGAGTAAGATCGGTTCGGAGGCAAGATGCTAAGAATCAGGCCATTGGGTCAGACGAGTACTCATCTGAATGGTCCATGGTGTATGGAATAGGTCATAAATCAAGAGAACAGGTTCCCACCACTACTCCACCGCTCGCAGTACTACCACCACCACTCCACCTCTCCACGCACCTGTAACGCGTGCTTTATTTTACGATCTCTCTTTAGAGCGCCAATAAATGGTGTCTTATTGTTTTTGCAGTTCTTTGTTGTTGCCAGCTTCGTTTTGGCGACATTCACTTTAATGGGCAGGAAGAGAAAAAAAGAGAGGGGACAAGAGGGGCTAAAGGAGCATCGGGAGAGATCTTATGCATCTGCATAAAAGAAAGTTTAGCTTTTTTAAAGCTAAAAAAATAATATTTATTTTTACTTATTTTAAGGTAATCCTGTAGATATTTAAATACAATTATTTAAAGAATTATATAATTATCTTGACTATTATCATCCCTTATTAATCTTATTTATTTTATCCTTTTTTCCTAACTAGCCTAGTCCCAGTCAGAGCCGATCATATCTTGGCAGACAAAAACGGGAAATGGGCTAAGAATCCAAGTGGCCGACGAGGAAGCAGAGAAAAGAGACAGGGCCCCAGCAGCCGAACCACATTCCAGGTGTTGACTGCTCTGCCGGCGCAAGCAGAGCAGCGACTGAGGAAGAGGGAGCCGTCGAGGCTCCATTGTGTCAGTGCGCCGCGAGCTCTTCGTCGCGCAGGTTGCGATTTTTGGTCGAGGAGCTACTATATTTATCCGATTCGTGTGCGTGTGTGTGGTGTCTGTGGGAATATTTAAAGACAGGGAAAGAGACTTTCTTCAACAGCTGGGGCATCATTTGTATGTAAATGCGAAAAAAGAAATAAAAAAAACGAGGAAGGAGAAGGAGAAGGAGGAGAAGAGAAGCAACAAGTGGCTGTAGAAAGTGCAAACTGGTTTTTTGGCTGGCAAACGTGGCAATAAAGAGGAACAACACGAAACCAAAACAAAAGATATTGTAAACTGATTATCACTGTGTTATCGGGGGGATTATCTAATGTGTGAACTGTTCGAGAAGTGAAAGTGAGGAGGAAGAAATGCCCGCTAAGTGCTGACCGCGCGCAGAAATCGAGGAAACCATCGGCCAAACCGCCGTCATGTCCGCCACCTACACTAACACAATAACGCAACGCCGCAAGACGTCGGCGTCGTCGCGCTCCAAGCAAAGACAACAACAATGGTCGGGCAGCGACGCCAGCGTCGGGGAGCCAAACGAAAGACTTCACTTTCGCAGCCGTTCAACAAACTCGGCCATAACAGCAGCCCCAACTGCAGCGTTCAACTCACCTCCACCACTGTGCTGTAACGGTGGTTTGTCGCTGCTTAACTGCTGCCTCGACGTCAACTGCCATTTGAATGCCCCGCTGCGCGGTAGCGTTAGCCGGCATACAACACCAGCAGCGACGCCGACGCCAACGCCAAAACAAGCCTCCCCATCGCCTACCTCTGATCGTTCGTTCTCGTGCTCACCTTCACGCTCATGCTCACTCTCCCGCTCACGCTCCCCGTCACGCCATCAAAGACAAAAACAAAAGCTAAAGCTCAAGAACAGCGCAGCTGCAGCAGCAGCGGCAGCGGTTGCACAAGACGTCAAAACAACCGAGCTTACACCGCCATTTACCGTTAGCCTGAAAATAGATCTCTTCAGTTGGATTCTCTTTCTTTTGGCGTTCGGCACGCGATTCTACAAGTTGGCAACACCACGTAATATTGTGTAAGAATTATTATTATTATTTATTCAAAATTTGTACTTATTTTTGATTTTAAATTAAAGTTATAGTTTTATATTTTTAATTTACGATAAAAATCTATCTTGTCTATCTTAAGTAATACTCCTTTTAGGCCCTACAAGTACAGGGTATAAAAATAAACAGAGAATTTGGGTCACCATCTAAGAGAGAGAACTTAGTTCTAAGAGCCATAACTCTTAGTACCTTTCGCTCTTTCTTTCAAGATCAATCTCAAAAGAGGGTTAATATTATTCCGGTTGTTTTCCATTTTTATTTTCTCTCCACACGGAAATTATTGAAATGAAGCTGCAGAACAAGCTTTCGAAGAAACTAAAAGCCCGCAGCTGCAACCGAGTTTGGCATGTTTATGACTCGTAGCCCCACGCATAAATTTAGGTTTTCAAACCGCACCCTATTATTAATATTTTTTTAACTTTCTTTGTAGATTCGATGAACTCCATTATGCCAAGTATATATCTCACTATATGCGGAATATATTTTTCTTCGACCAACATCCGCCGCTGGGAAAACAACTGATAGCCGGACTAGTGAGTCTGGCCGGTTACGATGGCAACTATACATTCACCCAGATCGGAGATCCCTACAAACCGGAAGTGCCCGTCTTTTGGTTCCGCTTTCTGCCGGCTCTGTGCGGCAGTCTGCTGGCCCCCGTTGTCTACAAACTGCTGTTGGAGGCGCGGCTGTCGAGGTGGGCCTCCGCCCTTGGTGGACTTCTGGTGATCTTGGACAACTCGCTGCTAACCCAATCCCGTTTCGTGCTTATGGAATCGATGCTCCTGCTGGGCACCACTCTGGGGATAGCCTTTCTGCTCCGCTTCCAGCGCTCGCGGCTGGGCAGCTTCCAGTGGGTGAGCACCGGAGTGGCGGCGGCGGTTTTCCTGGCGGCTGCGGGGGTGGTCAAGTACATTGGCTTCCTGTCTCTGGGACTGGCTCTCTACATGCTCTGCCGGCACTTGTGGCAGCTGCTCTACGACGCCAGTTTGACCAGTAAGTGGAGTTTGCTTTTCTTTTCATTCGAAAACTTTTCATTTCACGCCAGGCGTAACGTGATTTAGATTACGTATACGTAATGTAAAATTAAATATTAAGTATACGCAGTGTAATAATTCTATAAATCAAGCAAAAAGATATTTAAAATAATTGATTAAAACGAAATAATCCTAAACTTTTCCTTTTTTAACGATTTTTAATGAAAGATTACGTATACGTAATATAGGATCAAATATTACGTATACGCAGTGTAACTCCATGCAAGGTCCAGGCAAGATCAAGGAAAAAGATATTAAAAATCATAAATTAAAACCAAATAATCTACCATTTTCCCTCTTTTCTGGGTTATAGATTCTCCCCCATTTTATAGACAGTATCAAATATTACGTATACGCAATGTATAACTCCTTAAAAATAATATATAAAATATTATTCAAATAATAAAATAAAACTGAAATAATATACCTACTGTTTCCCCTTTTTTAGATCGCCAGCTGTGGATCCACGCCATCAGTCGCATCCTGATCTTCGTGGGAATTCCACTGCTCGTGTACTTGGGGGTCTTCTACATCCACTTGCGGACTCTTCACAAGGCCGGGCCGCACGACAGCATCATGACAAGCGCCTTCCAGGCTTCCTTGGACGGCGGCCTGGCGTCCATTACCAAAGGACAGCCCCTGAAGGTGGCACACGGATCCCAGATCACCCTACGACACACCCTCGGACGCACCTGCTGGCTGCACTCCCACGCCGCCGTCTATCCGGTGCGGTACAAGGACAAGCGCGGCTCCTCCCACCAGCAGCAGGTGACCTGCTACTCCTTCAAGGACGTGAACAACTGGTGGATCGTGAAGCGGCCGACGAAGGAGGACCTGGTGGTGGGCGACTATCCGGACGTCATCCGGCACGGCGATGTCATCCAACTGGTGCATGGAATCACTAGCAGGGCTCTGAACTCCCATGATGTGGCAGCTCCTCTGACGCCGCAGTGCCAGGAGGTGAGCTGTTACATAGACTACGACATCAAGATGGCCGGAGAACTGTTGTGGCGCGTGGAGATCTTGAATCGGGCCTCGGAGGGCAACAGCTGGCATGCCATCAAGTCGGAGATCCAGCTCATCCATGAGTCGACGGGCGCCGCTCTGAAGTTCAGTGGCCGGCAGCTGCCAGAATGGGGATTCAATCAGCATGAAGTGGTGGCGGATCGGAGTGTGGACCATGAGGATACCATTTGGAATGTGGAGGAGCATCGTTATACCCAGAGTAGGTCGAAGTTAATACTTCTTCTTGGTATAATTATTGATTGAGTTTCTAATCCTTTAGCTGCTGACCACCGGGAGCGGGAACGGCAACTGCTAACCGCCGAGATGATACCCACCAAGCGGACGCGTCTCTCCTTCCTGGCCAAGCTGTACGAGCTTCAGGCCAAGATGCTGTGGCAGGCCGGTGACTTGGAGTCCCACATGTTCAGCTCCCAGCCGCACGAATGGCCACTAATGGACAAGGGCATCGCCTACTGGCTGGACGAGAAGTCCAGCGCCCAGATCTTTCTGCTGGGCAACCTGGTGATCTGGTACTCGGCCACCTTTGGCATCCTAATCTATGCCAGCTTACTTGCCTTCTATCTGATACGACGACGCCGTCTCTGCTTCGATATACCGGAGCTGGAGTGGCAGAAGTTCCTCAATGTGGGGAATACCTTCTTTGTTGGCTACTTGGTCCACTATCTGCCCTTCTTCTTCATAGATCGAACGCTCTATCTGCACCACTACTTGCCGGCATTTGTGTTCAAGCTGCTGCTCCTGTGCTATGTGGTGGATCACTTGGACTATGTCCTCCGGCGCTTCTGCACCGGATGGGCAGTGCATGTGGTGCGGATCTATCGTCTGTTTCTCATCCTCTGGCTAGTGGGCGCCATTGTGGTTTTTGCCAAATTCTTGCCCTTCAGCTATGCGTCCAGGAAGATGACCAGTGGGGAGGTGCGCCGATTGCGCTGGAAGGATACCTGGGACTTTGTGGTGGCCAGGAACCAAGCCCTCCAGTGAGTGGCCATTGGAATGCCATCTCCTCCAAGACAGCCAAGTGCAATGTACCGTGTACAGAAGACTAGGAGACCTAAACTAAAGTTGAACTAGTGCTAAGCCATAAATAATTTGACATGTAAACGAACATACTCATTTGCGAGATTGATTAAAAAGAGATTTATTTATTGAAGTGTCATGGGATCAAGTGTCATGGGATAACTAGATATATATATACTAGATTATAAACACACACACAACACACTACACACTACCCACTATACACTTTTGTAATGGCCAACGTAGGACACTTCACGGACAGAAACAAGGACATTCGTGCGGCTGGTTTCAGTTCGCAGGGACTCCTCGGAGATGGTGCCAAAGGGTGCCTGATCTTCAACCATCCAGAGGAGCTGGCCGAGCACCTGGTCCGGACCGATTGCGCCAAAAATCATCCCAGACCGGAGGGACTACGCACCCCTTTTATGCCGGAGGGCTCCCTGAAGTACCTCCTGACAAATGAGCTGAGGAAGTCCCGGTTTGTGTCCTTCAAGGAGAAGTTCTACGAGGAGTTGTACTTCAAACAGGCGATTGTGGGTGAAGTGAAGCCGGCCAATTCGAAGCCAGACAGTGTCACCAATCTGAGCCAGACCTTCGGCAAGCCATCGAATTCCACGGACTCCCTTTACTCCATCATAATGCCGGTCAAGTCGGCCGAGGAAGTGAATCGGGAGTATGGAGAATTCCATGAGAAGCACATCGTTAGCCACAATCACTACTTTCCCGCCGAGCAGATACATCGACAGTGGGTTTTCCATTAAATGACAGAATAGAAATTGAATCCTTGATCCTTTCCAGCTACAAGAAGCCCTTCGATCGTTCGGATATCTTTGGGCACTTCAAGAAGGCCCTGGACACGGGCTTGAAGGTGAAACGCTGCTTGGTCGAGGGCGAGAACCATTTGAAGGTCATTGGCAAGGCTCAGGTGGACTTTATGGATCGCACTGAAGCTCCTTTGGGCCACAAGTTCCGAAGGTAAGAGTCCTTGGAATCCCAAGTATCCTTCGCTAATCCTCTCCCTTTAAAAGCTATCCTTCAAAAGTGCCCGACCTGGTGTTCGGTCGTCCCTGCGTGAGCAACGGCAGTGTCAAGGCGTTGATAGACAACGTGGAGTCCTGCGGGAACACCAAATTCCTGCGTGCCTCCATCAACTATCTGAAGGCACTGCGTATGAGTCTCCGCAAGAGATCGGACTTTCATATGAGCGTCTTCTACTCCCATCTGGAGCGGCAGGATCCGGATAACACTGGTCACCTGCCGCTCGATCGCATCCTGGAGATCCTAGAGAACTACAATGTTCCCACCGATGCTGTTAAATTTCGATATCTCATCAGTCACTACCGGATGTTCGTGGACGAGTGCTGTGCCACGGAGCGGGTCAACTACTCGCACTTCTGCCGGCTGCTCTCCATCCGGGAGACACTGCCCACGGGGGCGTGCCTGAGAAGCACCCTGTCCAATGACGATAGCCACAAGGACACCACCTATCGGATGCTATGCGCCGATCTCAAGAAGACACCCAACCCGGATCGGCCGAAAGTCATGTCCCCCGAACGCCTGGAGGATGCGAGCACTCGTGTCAAGGACCTCATTACTCCAGAACTGGCCACAATCCGAGGCCTGGCACCCACTGATTTCGAGAGTCTGCGATCCAAGTCTCAAATCCAACAGATCTTCAGAAGACTCATCTCCAGGGAGGATTTCGAGGAGGTGTGGCAGGAGTTGATGGAGAAGCTTCCCGATCAGGAGCAAGTGGCTTCCGTGAATCAGTTTCGCGATCAGATGCACATTTTTTCGGCAGAGACCTCATGTCCATTGAGACCAAATTTAAATGCTAATATAGAAATAAATCAACAAAATATGTAACTAGAGTGTTTATTTATTAACTTCCTATTCTCAGTTCTCAAAGATTTTAAAGCAAACAAGTTAATATTAGCATTCTTTCAAGGTAGTCGGGTCTTAGTCTTAGAGATCACTTTTGTAGCCTACCTTAAGGGGCAAGTTTGTGATTAGCAAACATTGGAATTGGAAGCAAACAAATTAAATATTTGCTCGATTTATTCTTTATTTTAAACCAAGATGCGGAACTTTACAAGCCAGTATATAAGGGGCAAGTTATAATCCAATCAATCATACCACTCCTACAACTCCAATCTTAAACTTACAACATGAAGTACCTCTTTGTAGTCGTCCTGGCTGTTCTGGCCATCGAATGTGCCTTGGCTACTACAGCCACCACCACCACTGATGCCACCACCACAACAACCTCAGCAACAACCACTACCACAACCACTGACTCCTCCACAACAACAACCACTGAAGCCTCCTCCTCCACGGGAAAGAAGCGCTGTTCCAAGAAAAACAACTGGTGTGGCACCTTCAGGCCCAAGAAGAAGTGCAAGCATCCCAAGAGGTGCCACAAGACCATCGTTAGGGTTACCCACAGGAAGGGCTAAGATACCTTTTGAAAAATAAATTTTACCATAAATACTATCAAAAAAATATCACCACTGATGCCACCACCACAACAACCTCAGCAACAACCACTACCACAACCACTGACTCCTCCACAACAACAACCACGGAAACCTCCTCCTCCACGGGAAAGAAGCGCTGTTCCAAGAAAAACAACTGGTGTGGCACCTTCAGGCCCAAGAAGAAGTGCAAGCATCCCAAGAGGTGCCACAAGACCATCGTTAGGGTTACCCACAGGAAGGGCTAAGATACCTTTTGAAAAATAAATTTTACCATAAATACTATCAAAAAAATATCACTTTCTTGAGTTCAAGTCACCCAACAAACACACTTCCAACATAAAAACACAAAACACTTTGAATAAAAAAATCAAAAAAAAAAGAAACTACAGACATGGCCAATGCAGGACACTTTGTGGACAGAAATGCCACAATACGGGCAGCCGGAAAACCCACCTATGATGAGAGGCCAACGAGTCTCCGGGACTGTATGGCGATTGCCGATCCGGTGGACCTGATCCGGGACACCATCCAGCAGCAGTGCCGGCAGAGTCGACCCGCACCGGAGGGCAAGCGAACCCCCATGATGCCACATGGCACTGTTAAGGAACTCTTCTCCGAGGAGCTGCGAAAGTCACGAATCACCAAGCTGAAGGAGAGCTTCTTCCTGCACCAGTCCAAGAAGGTGGGAAAAGTATTTCCCACTCACTCCAAGCCCGATGATGTGACCAATGTGAGTCAGACCTTCGGGCGGCCCAGTCCCACATGGGAGTCGGTTTACGAGACAATAATGCCTCTAAAGACGAGGGATGAGGTTAACCAGGAGCACGGTATCTTCAACAAAGGACAGACCAACAGAAAGTGGGTATTACCTAGAGATATCCTTCAAAGGATAATAATATATATCTCTCTAACAGCTATGCCGCCCCCTTCGATCGCTTCAAGACCTACGGGAAGCCAATGGTGATGGATGCCAGTGGCAAGATCATGAAGCAAGTGATGACTTTGGGCGATGATCGGCTGACTTTAGTGAACAAGCCGTGGCAGGAGTTTGTTGAAAGGACCAAGGGTCCTTTGGGCCGAAAGTTTGAAAGGTAAGTGGGACTCCAAACACTCTAATCTTGAGGTTATTTCAATATTTTTCTATCCATTCTTAAGAATTATTATTTGTTTAAGGCTTGAATTCCATATTTTTTTTTTTTTGCTGATATTTGCCAATGTTAGCGTCAGTGGAAATATGGTATTTCGCAACTTAAACTCAAATATATTTATTCAGGTGTTTTTTGAGTTAAAAAAAAGAGTTATTTTGCAACGTTTATTTGTGTCTTTTTTGCTTATTATTTAAAGACCCTTCTCCCAAAACAGATATCTGAACGAGGTCCCTGAGAATTTCTCTCAGAATTTCCCCAAATCCAGCGAGGATGAAATCAAAATAATTTTGGAGAACCGACCCATCTGCAAGATGGAACAAAAACTGGCCCAGGCTGTTAGTTACCTCAGCAAGTTGCGAATAAAGCTAAGGAAGAACAGGACCTCTGGGATCTGCTACGACGATGTCCTGATGCAACTGAAGATGATCGACAAGGAGAAGACGGCCCACCTGCCCTTCGATCGCATCTGCGACATCCTGAACAGACTTCAGATTAGGATAGATCGGGCCAAGATGCGTACTGTTGTGTCCCACCTGAGCATGTTCATCGACGAGGGCTGTGCCACGGAGAGAATCCAATACTCCCAGTTCCTGCGCCTCCTCTACCGCCATCCCATGCCACAAATGGGTCCTATTGCCACCGTCCCGGACAACCTGGACAACAAGTACACCCCTTCAGGCGGCTCTGTGAGGATCGCAACAAGAAACCCTCCGAGGGAGTGGTCCTCCACTCGGGTCATCTCAGACCTGGGGATGAGGAACCTACCCAGGTGAAGGATCTGCTCTACCCCGAAGTGGCCACCACCATCGGCTTGCTGCCAAGCGACTTTGCTCTGGTCCGGGACAGGGACGAAATGGAGCGCATCTTCGGGAAACTCATCTGCAAGACCGACTTCGAGGCCATCTGGCGGCGTCTGCTGGAGAAGTTCAAGGATCAGGGCGAGAGGGCTTCCGTCAATCAGTTCCGAGAGGAGATGTTCAACAAGAAACATTGAAAATCATGTTCAGTATTTTAATCTGGTTATTATTGTTAAAAAATAAAGAAAATGTTTTAATTTGAAATTTTTTATTAAATTGTATGATTAGTTAGAGTAGTTGGGAAGAGATAGACTTTATGGACTAAAATTTTTCTAGAATCCTTTTTTTAAGAAAGAGTATTATATATTTGGAGATATATTGTTGGGGAGCTTTGGAAGAATTCTAGAAAATTCGAGGGAAAATCATGATTCTAAGAAAAAAAGTATTCGAAAAGGAGTTCTTTTGACAATCTCAACTATTATATTACTAGACAGAGTTCTTATAGAGACTATATAGGGTCCTTGTATACTATATATCCTTGTAGTACTATAGATAGGTATAGATATATAGATATAGATAATACATATATACCCTATTTATAAATCCATCTTATATATTCAAAGAGAATTAAAAAACTTACAGACTTTATAGATAATATCTTCCCAGAACCCTTTTAAGGAACAGTATTTCGTATTTTGATGTATAACTGAAAAGTATTGAAAGAATACTAGAATACTACTATTGAAAATAATGATTCTAAGAAATCAAGAAGTAACTAGACAGACTTTATACAGTGAAGTATAGTAGAGATTATAGACCTCTATATTGATAGGAAATTAAAGAATTTAGATTATAATTATATTTTATAGATTATAATCTTCCCAGAACCGTTCTCTCAAGGACCTCTATTCAGTATTTGGACAAATCCCTATGAAGTTTTGGATGAATACTATGGATTTTTAGGGTTTCTGAGAAACCAAGAAATATTAAAAAGAGAGTCCTTTTACGATGATATTACTAGACAGACTGAGCTCTTCCATGTAGAGTCTATAGAGTATATTATAGACCTTTATTATAAAACGATCTTAAATTCTCATAGAAGATTAGGGAATTGATTTTGTAGAATCCTTCTTTTAAGGAACAGTATTCACTATTTCGAAATATCACTGGGAAGTTTTGAAAGAATACTGACCTTAGGATAAATAATGATCCTAAGAATTAAAACGAGACTTCCTTTACGATTATATTTCTAAACAGCCTGAGTTCTCTAAGTAAGACAGTCCCTAATAGAGTATGGAGTATTATAGTCCATAATATAGATTCTATATATTATAGACCTCTTATATAAAGCCTCATATTAAAAGTTAAAACCCGACAAAAAACACTATCCACACCGTACAAGTCAAAATATATCGACAACATATACTCACACTGAACAAAAATAAAACCGGAAAATGGCAAACAAGGGTCGGTTTATAGACCGAAGTCCCTCTTTGCGAGTGGCGGGCCTGTCGTCCTACAAGGACCCCGACAATGTGAAAGGAGTCAAGGACTGTATACCGTATTTGGACACTGACGAGCAGGCGGAGTACCTCGTAACGGTCCACTGCCGGAGGAGCAGGCCCAAGCCGACCGGGAAGCGAACTCCCCGCATTCCGACCAACTCCATCGGGGAGCTGCTGAGCTTCGAAATGAACAAGAGTCTGATGACGCTGCTCCAGGAGAAGTGCCGGGAGAATCTGTTCAGGAAAAAGATTGGCCTGGCGGAGGCGATGGAGACCAAATCGAAACCGGATGATGTGACCAACTGGAACAGGACCTTCGGAGATGCCAATCCGCAGGAGGGTGGCCTCTATGATCTGATGATGCCGCGGAAGTCCGCCGAGCAGGTGAATCGGGAGTACGCCGAGTTCCATCAGTCGCATATCGTTAGCCACAACCACTACTTCCCCGCGGAGCAAATCAATCGAAGGTATAACGAGGCCTTCGAAAGGTTTCCAAATCTTGGGTTCGGGAGACCCAGTAACTCGGATCGGAGCGGAATCAAAATGAAGAACTGCCTGAAGGAGGGCGAGGAGCACTTGCTGATTGTGAAGAAGCCGCAAAGGGACTTGGAGGATCGCACCAAAGCACCTCTGGGCAAGAAGTTTATGTGAGTTTTGGGCCTAGACTTAAAGGACATAGTTCTATTATCCCATTACAGTTGGTATCCTTATGTTATCCCTGAGAATATGACCTTTGGGTTGGTGAAAAGAAGCGAAGTGGACATGAGATCCTTGCTGGAGAACACCTGGCCCTCGGAAAAATCGGAAAAACTGTCCGAAGCCATTAGCCATATGAACATGTTGAGGGACATGTTGCAGCGACGCGATGACATCACCATCAACCACATCCTTACGGTCCTGAGGAACAAGGATAAGGAGTCTACGGGTCAGCTGCCACTCCCTCAGATCATCACCCTTTTGAGGAAAATGCACATCCCCGCCGATGCGGAGAAGATACGGACCGCCACCTCGCACTATCAACTCATCGTGGACGAGGGCTGCTGCTCCGAGGCCATCAGGTACGAGGATCTGGTCCAGCTTCTATCCATTTTGATGCCACTGCCCCTAGTGGGCTCCATTTCACCCCTGCCGGATACGGTGTACAACAAGGACACCACCTATCGCCTGCTCTGCGCGGATCGCGACAAGGAACCCAACAAGGATCGTATCATGCACTATCCGCACAAGTCGCCGGTCCAAAAGGACATGGACAAGACCCATGTCAAGGATGTCATTAATCCGGAGATAGGCACCTTGCACGGCTTGTGGCCAAGTGACTTCAGTCAGCCACGCGATCGAGCGGAAGTGGAAAGGATATTCTGCGATATCCTGCCCAAGGACACCTTCGATGCCATGTGGGAGTGTCTGACCAGCGAGCACAAGGATCAAAATAACATGGTATCGGTGACACAGTTCCGTGAGGAGATGAAGAAGAGGTCCTTGGGTTAGAAAGGATGTGGAAAGTATCATGCAAGAAATCCTGTTGGACTGATTAAGAAATACGTATTTTAAGATTTATAAACCAGGTCCTTAATAAACCAGTTCAACAAAAAAATTAATTATATTTTTTAATTAGGAACTCTCTTTTATTTTTCTTAAAAAACTATGTATTTTTTTTTTGGTGTTTTGTTAATGCCAGGATAGTTTAGTAGTTAGGTACTTTAAAGCCATTTTCGGTAGAGGATTTGGATCAGAATCGATGATGGTTTCCAGGAGTCGTAACCCTTAACCGCTCTTATTCTTCTTGCTCTTGTTCCTGTTCCTGTTCCTGCGGCGAGTTCTGATCTTCTTGCCACGCTTGATCTTCCGCTTGTAGTGGACCTTGTGCTTCTTTTTGGATGACGAGGAGGACTCGGTGGTGGTGGTAGAATCCGAAGACTCTGTGGTAGTGGTGGTGGAGTCCGATGAAGCAGTGGTAGTAGTGGTGGTTGTGGTCGCTTCAGTGGTAGTTGTGGTGGAGGTGGTGGCACTGGTGGCTTGGTCAACAAGGACACATGCCAGGATGGCCAGGAGCACGAATGCCAGGGTGAACTTCATCTCGATGCTAGTTGATTACCGGATGTGATCAACTGATGCTGTTCTGGAGTTAATCCCAAGCTATTTATACCCAAGCCGAGTCGGTTTCTGGGTTCGGCGACAATATTGGCAAAGTAAACACCAACTGGAGCGAACGCCAACTAGAGGAGCGTGAGAATCTGCTCTGTCGTCACACAATCTGATCTTTGCCAAAAGGGGCTACGCAAATAATTCGCAACATTCACAAATTCTCAATAGCAACTGTTCAAACGCGGAAACTTTTCCATTTTATTTTATAATAAAAACATGTATATTATTAGGATAATGAAAGTCAGAAATAAATTCTGTTTAAAATTATTTCTTAATTTCTTAAGAATATCATAGAGCTAAGAATGTCAAGACTTAAATGGTGTCAACTTTCCTTCTTTGAATTCCTCTTACAATTGAATCGATTTATTTACTTTAGAGGGCTTCTATAGCTAACTAGTAACTGCTATAATGGAGAATTTACTGCCCATTGCTCCACAGAAACCCAGAAAGAAAGATGTGGCCTCTGAAGTGCCTGCTTATCCTTCTCAACATAAACCTACTTTTATCAATTCATAATCCCATGTCTCGCACCCGTAAGCTTATCTTCTTATTACAGACTATAGTTTCCTTATTTTTTTATAATTTTAGATTGCCATTTGGGTGAAGAGTTGAGTTGCAGAAACTATTTTTTGATATGCTGGAGGTATCAGTGCCGCTGCATAGAAAATCACATACTTCTGGTCCAGGGACTGGGATGTCTTTATGAGAAATTTGCATAAAATTCCTGGCATATACAGCATACATTCTTCCCTCTAATAAAAACACATGAAACGTACGCTTACGTGCTAACCACAACTAGTTTATTTACACTCGAAGGCGGGATATGCGACTTTATTTAGCATTATCCAAAAAGTCCTTGGCTTCGTTGATTTTGGCCGCTAAATAAGGCGAACCCCCTCGATCCGGATGGTTTAGCAACATGATCTTTTTATGAGCGTCCTTGATCTGTAATTGGCAATGTCATTTGCAATAGAATAAGGATATAAAATTAGAGCTCTCTGTAGACCTTCAACTTGGAAGCACTTGGACTAACGCCCAGAATGAGGGCCGCTTCCCTTTTGTTCATCTTTGGATCGAAGCCTCCCTTGTAGTACTTGGACGCCGCCATGCTTTCAGCGTCGAACTTGGGCAAGTTTTTGAGCGCCTCGTTGAACTTGGTGGTCATCTGGGGCATGCGGCGCAGCAGGTGCTTGCCGGCGAATCCCACAGCAGCCACTCCAAGTCCCGCCAAGATCACGGAACTTGCCTTTGGTATGGGAACGGTTTGTGAATTCGGCGACGCCATCGTACAGATCAATTTATGGTTTTCGGATATGTAATTGGGGGAAATATGTCAGATTTTACGTTTGTTTTCAAATATTATGAGTTAACTTCGTACCATTTTATGTAATTTATACTTAACAGCTGTGAATAGGACTGAACAGCATGCTGCCACGAGATGTTATCGATATATTAATGGTTGTCGACTCATTTAAAGTTACTATCTATTTGGTTGAATTTGATTGATTTCTTAGATAAATTAACCTATTTTAACTTCGTTTTTATAAAAAAAAAATTAATATAATTGCCTAATTTTTAATAAATAAAGGCGCCCTTTTTCAACGTCTCTGTTACCGAACAGCTGATAGTCAACAACCAGGGCTGCATAAAGATAACAGCCGTTCGGTGGCTGTTAAAAGCGATACATATAACTCTTAATACTAATTAAACCTAAAATATATAAGGTAATGCTAATAAAGTTTCTAACTTGAGTATCTTGAATCTTTTAAATAACCGTGCGCATGTAGTATCGAAAGGCTGCGCAGGCGCTATCGATAGCTATCGTATATCGAACCGATAACGGCCTCAACAAAGTGCACAAACAAGTGAAGAAGAAGCAGGAAAAAATTTTGATGTGCAAAGTTTGAAAACGAATATACCCCAATATATTGATTGACAAAATAAAAAAGTGTGTCGATTGGCTTGCCCGGTGATCTATTGATCCTGATCCTGGTGTCCTGGTGGCCTGGTGGTGGTGTGTGTTCGTGGTCCGTATCCGTATCCGTGTCCGTGTCGGTGTGCGTCTCGGTAACGGTGTGTGCGTGCGTGCGTTTTGGTTGCCTTCCCCCCTCAGCTGGGGAATAACTTTTTTTTGAAATTTTGCAGCCCAAGCAGCAGCAGTAGCATTAAACAGCCTTCAAACTGGAGCGAATTCCGGAATATCTTCGCGACACAGTCGATTGGCTGATGGGGTAAGAGTCCTGCATCCTCAAATAATAGCTCATAGGTCCATAGTCCCTTCGAAAACGGGCCATTTATTGGGTGTAGTATATAAGGGGGGGCTCCCATCGTCGTCGTCGTCGTCTTTTATGATGTCTCTGTGCCTCTTGTGTCCTCTGCTTGTCTGCTCTTTTCGTCGCCATTTGGCCTTTTGCCAATTGGCCTCATTTTCGCCTTCTCGCCGACACAAGAAATTTATTTTTTATTTTTATTTTTTTTTTTTTGGTCAGCTGAGGTCCACTACTCCCCCAGGACTAGTCCTCGGAAGTAAGGATATAGGACCCTCCTGGCTTAGTTATTGATTAGCAAGTCACTAAAATAACAACAAAACTACACCCTCTTGCCTCCTGAAACTAAAAACTTTTACATAAGAAGTTACCCCCTAATCTTCCCTTAAGATATTGGACTTGAGTATACCCTATAAAATAAATACTCTTTTTTGTGGCCTCTGGAATCAATGAACATTTTATCGATTTCTCCAATGCGGTTACCAAGTCGCAAGTGTTTTGATTTACTTACACTACACTACAAACTACTCTACACACTACACCATACACCACACTATACACTACACTATACACTACACCATACACTACTCTACACACTACTCTAAACACTACTCTAAACAATACTCAGTACTCAGTACTTAGTACTCTCCTACTCATTGTTTAAATATTTTGTTTATTAGTGTAGTGCTGGGGGCTGCTGCTGCTTCTTGCCACGAATCGGAGTCGCAAGGCCATCGCTGCACTTTGATTACGCTGCACGGCGTTTATTTTGCACGGCGTGCCTCCCCTTGTGCCCCCTCTTGTGGCTCGCCAGCAAGGCTCTAGAAGGCCCAGAAGCCACAGAAGGCCAGTAGATAAGATCCGGTTTAATGAACTTGCCAATTTCATTACCGCACTCGAGTCGGTTACTGTAGACAAAAAAATTATAAATTTTTATGCTTAAACTCATATAGACTCTTAAGAAACACTCTTAAAGAAAGCTACTACTTTGATAGACTTTGTTTTTTAATAAATTTGAATATATAATGTCATATAACTACGATTATTAACCCTAGAATCCTTGAAATCAGGATAGCAGCTGCCTAGGTAGTCCTTTTTTTTGTGGTTTTTTGTCAAAAAATGAATACCAGTATCTGAAATACAACAAAAAAGAGCCTTAAAATACTTAGATCCCTAAAAATAGAAGATAAAAGAGCCCTCTTTAAAACAAACAAGGGTGGACCTCATTTTTAGGGTTACCAAATCCAAAAATACTAAACTTGATTTTTTTTATTTTTTTACTTAGTTTTTTTATTTATTTCAGTTGATTTATTTAATTATAATAAATTATAATAATTATTTAAGTTCGTTTTTTAGTAATATCAATAAAAAGTAAAAATAAAAACCCAAAACCTCTTGAATCTTTATTTTCAAGAAACCCCTTTTTTCCCAGAATCTCATTACCTTTAACCCTCACCCCTTAACCCTAATTATACCCCCCGACATATGTCTTCTAATTTCCACCCTAATCCGGTAGTACTCTCCTCCTAATCCCAGAATCAAGGGAAGCTAATCCCGAACTTTTTCGGTAAACCTGTTTTGAAAACTAAGCAAATTAAAGGACTTGTTCGGGAGAGACACGATAATTAAGAACAATTCAGTGATTAAAACGAGAAATGCGGAAATCGAGTTGGATTAGAACAGGGAGGGCTGGAAATTGGACTAGTCTAGGCTGGACAAATTAAGACCCCAACAAGCCACTCTGACAATTTGTTGATTACGTCTGTTATTTTCTCTTTTTTTTTTGGATAGCAGAGCCATACCTTCATATATATATATATTTATATACTAACCCCCCCTTGGTTCTTTTGTGAACTGTCACAGCATCCAAATAGGCAAAGGAACTCACAAAAAAAACAAAACAAACGATGTGACAACAACAAAGAACAAACAAATTGTGTCACATGTCACACCCCATACGCCAAAAAAAAAAGAAAAAATAAAAAAAAAAGGGGAAAAGTACACATCAGTTGATGGCTTCTCTCTGCCAGCGGAGGACAACATCATACGAGTGCCAGTATCTCCTCCATGTGGAGGTTTACTTTTCTTTCGGGTGGACTGGGGGCTGGACGTCATCGCCCTCCATTGAAGCGGGGTTTCATTAGATGGCAGTGGGCAGTGGGCAGGGGGCAGTGGGGAGGGGCAGTGGGCCCGGCAGGCAGAACAATTAAAAATGTGGCAAGAGGCAAGCTATCGATTTTTGTCCTTCTGTCTTCCTTGCCACGGGCTTCTCATCTGAAAGAGGAGGGTTCTCTGAGGTCCTCTTGAGTGGAAGTGTACTCTAGGGAGTTTTAGGGAGATTTATGGAGATAGAGATACAGATCTATAAAAATAAATATTTTATTATTTTTATTAGCAGGCTAGGTACTATCCTAAAAAAATCAAATAAAATACAAGAATAAAAGGTATACTAGTTTGAAAAATAAAATAAATTAAAGGTATAAAAAGGTATAAAATCTATCATAAGGATCATAAGGAAATCTCCTTTAAAAGGATACGAAACAGGGACAAAAATCTCACAGAGGACATGAGTTCGAACTTTGAACCAAGCCAGAACTAATGCCAGATAAGTTTTAATTTATTTTTAATTTTAAATCATAAGGAAACTTAGTTATTCTTATTACTAAGACAGATTCTAGAATATAGAATTTAAAAAATATAAATATTAAACAAGAAACAAATACTAAGATTAAAGCCATGATTAATATGAATAATGTAAATTATTATAATTATAAACAAACAAATATATACAGTTGCGAAAAAAAAAATAGCACCACTACATCACACTTCGATTGGGCTTTAAAAAAAATAGTAATAATGTTACCAATTTATTCAAATAAAATTTTTTTATGTAGAATGATATTCTTACTAAACAAAAAAAGAGTTATAGTTACTCAAATTCTTGTTTTAATATTTTTTTTTAATATTTTACTAAAAAAGATCGCAAAAGAAACGAAAATAAAAATAGCACCACTTTCCATCTCTAAAGAATTCACAAAGAAATGGACACATTTCAGCGACTTAAAGCACGTGTTTTACAAATTTGTCTTCAATTTAATTATTTCAATTAAAAAAAAAAATTCAAATGGGTCGTGGAAAACACTGCACGGATGAAAAGCGTGACCTGATCAAAAAGTTGATCAAGGATGGAAAATCCTTTCGAGAAGTGGGTCGACTTGTTGGATGTTCAAATAAAATGATAAGAACGCCATAACCTATAAGAAAAACCAGGAAACACGCGGTAGGAAGCCTTCTATGACCCCTCTAGAGGTCAAAAGGTTGGTTCGCCATAGCAAAAGGGAACCTTTCAAGCCTGCTACAGATCTAAAAAAGGACCTGAATATTGCTGCAACGGATCAAACAGTGCGCACATATCTCAGGCAACATAATCTGAAAGCCTGCAGCCCAAGAAAAGTCCCACTTTTAAATGCCAGGCATATTGCTAACCGTATTAAGTTTGCTAAGGAGCATAAAAATTGGACCCCCCAGCAATGGAGGAATATTTTATGGTCCGATGAGAGCAAGGTGGTCATGTATGGTGGTAAAGGATCCCGATCGTATGTCAGACGTCCGAAGAATTCAGAATACAAGCCCCAGTACACCACAAAGACTATAAAGCATGGAGGATGCAGCGTCATGGTATGGGCGTGCTTTTCATATAATGGAGTAGGTCCTATACACTGGATAAAATCTATAATGGATCAACACGTCTATGTGGATATTTTGCAATCTGTAATGTTACCCTTCGCAGAAGATGATATGCCTCTTATTTGGGTCTTCCAGCAGGATAATGACCCAAAACACACAAGCAAAAAGGCAAAGGAGTGGTTCCTCAACAATGCTGTACAAGTTTTGGAGTGGCCTGCGCAGTCGCCGGATCTAAATCCAATTGAAAATCTGTGGTCCGACGTTAAGAAGGCAGTTGCTGATAGCAAACCAACGACTATCGATTGCCTTTGGGGTGTTATTAAGGAGTCCTGGACTAATATACCCAAAAAACGCTGCCAGGACTTAGTAGATTCAATGCCAAGACGTTGTGCAGCTGTTTTAGCCAACAAAGGATGCGCTACCAAATACTAATCAACGCATATAGATATATTTTTAATATATCAATATTGTTTACTAATGAATCTCTAACGAATTAGTCATTATTAGCATTTAAAATCCATTTTTGAAAAGTGGTGCTATTATTTTTTTCGTTTAATTTTATAGACTTTAATAAATTTTGTTAAATAACTTAAGAACATCTAAAAAACTTATGTTTTTTCGTTAATTTCTATTATCTTGAGGGTCTTCGATTTTGAAAAAAGTATAAATCGATTTCCTAAAGTTAAAAATATGATTATGATGGCAATTGAAAAATTTTGTCTGGTGGTGGTGCTATTTTTTTTTTCACAGCTGTATATATATATATATATATGTAAAAATATAAAAGCTAAAATTATATATAAGATTAAATATAACGTATAAAAAAAAATAATATAATATAATATGCATTATATAATATAAAACACGTAGTAAAAGGCCTCGAAGACTCCTACGTCCCAAATCTGTTAGTCATAGTTTTGTAAACAAATTATAAAAACCCAATAATCATAAAATATTTATAGATTTTCTAAAAAAGAAAAATAATATCTGTAATATCTATTTTAAAATGAGTGTTTTTAACCATAGTTATTATATTATATTTTTATTATATTTTAGTGTACATTTATTATTTTTATATTTTTTATATATTATAATATATTATTTAATATTTTTTGCTCAACATTACCGCTACCTCTTTATTTTAAATTACTTGGTAGCTCTTCATAAATAAATAAAAATGTTATATATTTTATATTTTATGAATATTTATTTTTAAGACTTTCCATTACTATTTAAGCAACCCTCGCTGTTCCGCTGCCAGCGTGTGCATTCCGGCAGCCTTGAAGCGCACTTGGTACAACTCTAATTGAATTAGCCGGAAAGGGGAGAGGGGGCGAAGGGAGAGGGCCAACTGGCAACGGGTGCAAGTGCAGCAAAAAAAAAAAAGGAAAATTGCAAAAAAAAAATATAAATAAAATGTGTGAAAAAAAAAGTAAAAAAATGGCATAAATAGCCAGCAAGAGAGAGAGGGAGAGAGGGGAAATATTGAAAGGGCCGGCCTTAGAGGGAAACCATTGATTGACAGTGGGCTGAAAGGGGCGTGGCTGAAATCACAAAACAAAATCAATTTCCTTCTTGGCCCTGCACCCTGCACCACGGTGGTGCCACCACTGGAAAGCTCAGTTGCAGTCGAGCGGCGGAAGCGTTTAGTTCCGAGTTCCGAGTTCCCTGGTCCGTGGTCCAAAGTCCGTAGTCCCAAAGGGCCATGAACTGGGCTCTCTCCAATCTAACGGGCGGCAATCGTGTCAGCCGTGCGATCCTGGTCCGCTACTCCTCGGTGCCCCTGGCCGATGCCGGCGATGGATCCTCCACTGCCCCCCAAACGCCCACCGCCTCGACGCCCCGTTCCTCGGCCTCGCACTCCTCGCTGTCCTCCACTTTTGCGGCCACTTTCCTGCACGCATCTTCGCGCCACATCCCGGGACGGGCAGTGCCCCGCCAGAATGCCAATGGTGGCGCCTCGGGAGGAGGTGGCGCAGGTGGCGGGGCAAGTGGTGGTTCGGGTGGTCCTGGTTCTAACCCAACGGCGCAACTGTCGCTGCCACTGGATGTGGAGGAGACCGTCACTTGCTTCTGTCGGTAAGATTCCAGGGAGGCAGTGAGGAAATGAGATTAATCTCCGCCGGAGAAGGAAATTAAAATTGAATCCATTACGGGCCATTAAACAGGCATCCTTTGGCTTATTAAAAGACAGGTCCTTGGCGGCAGGAGGTATTATAGAGGAATGTTTGTGGTTGAGGGTGGACTTGTATAGATAGAAGGGAATTTAATTAATAAATGAGTTCTAGTTACAAAGCTTGATTATAACTGAATAATTTAATTTATAAACAAAGGACAACACAAGGATTCTCTTAAAAATTCCATTAAAATCTTCTATTAGAAGAGTTCTTCTTATTTTCTATGCAAGTTTCTATGAAAAGTTAAGTAAGCATAGTAAAAAAATAAAATAAAAATGATAAAATATTGCAAAATTTAAAAAAAAATGTCCAAAAACCTGAAATAAGACCCACCCTAATTGCCTTGAAATTCCTGGAAACCTCGCGAAAAAAACTGCGTAGTTACCGTTATCCTGCTCCCTTTTTAGGGACCTCTTCCGAGTCTCCAGACCCCCCAAAAAGGGAGACTCTCTTTCTCTCTTTTTTTTCTCAGATTATAATACTCCCCGGAGAACCACTAGTTCTGCTCTCATTCTGCTCCCCATATCACATCTGGCTCTCAGCGGGCAAAGTTCACAAAACAGCTGATTTCTGCGTCTGGCTATCACTGGCTTTGTTTTTGTTTTTGTTATTGTTATTGGATTTCCCTGCCACCCCTCCTCACTTTTCTTGCAAATTATTAAATTTTGCGGCGCAGTTTTCCTTGGTCTGCTTTGGGTTTGGTCTTTTCTTTTATTTTTATTATTAATATTTTTTTTTTTTTTTTGTAAGGTTTCCATGTTGCAGAGAAGAAACCCCTGCGAGTGTCAGGAGGGGTGCTAGTGCTAGTGGTGATTCACACCTCAAGGCAAATGGTGCATACACATTCGCACAGTTAGTCCCCTTGCCCCCCTGCTGCCCCCTGGAGCAAAGGGGGTGGTGGGAGCACACGCCCCCTTTCGTTAAATGGCGACACATAAATCACACAGTGCCACGTCCGAGACGCATATTCCGATCCCCACAAACTCGGGGTGCTAAGTTTAATCATTTAAATAATAAAATTTGCATAGTTTGGAGGGGTTTTGGATGGGAAATAAATAGAAATGAATTAAATAATTAAATTATACTATCATACTACCAAAAGTATCTGAAATAGAGACTATTTTCAGAGATATGATGGTTAAATTTTAGGGGATAAAAGATATTTTATGGGGAATAGGTGACATCAGGGGAGAAATAAATTATAAATGATATAATGATATAAATGATACAAATAAATGATATATGTATCATATAAAAAATTAATAAAATCATATGAGAAATCACATGAGAAATTGAAGATATATGAGAAAAAGATGATATATAAGATGATTATAAGAAAAATAAATAATAATATATGAAAAACTAAAAATATATTAGAAATATAAACCATCTTAGAAGAAATAGATGATATTATATGATAAATATGACTCAAATGTCGTGATATCATATGAGAAATTGATGAAATCATATAAGAAACTGAAAAAATATATGTGAAATACATAGATGATATAATTTAAGAATCTACTACTATCATCTAAGTAATAGATGGTTCAACCTTTTTTCAGACCAGAAATCTACTACTACCAGAAATCCACATTAAAATGTCCATAAGACTTCCTTAAAAACTAATCAAAACACACAAGTGGTCTTAAATTAAATTGTTTATTTTTTTCCAGTTCCCAATTGTTTTTTTTTATTGTTAAAGTGTTTCGAACACGATAAGATTTTTATAGGAACTATTTTGACGACTACTGTGGGTTTATGTGGCGCTTCATGGCTTCAATTTCGTTGTTTTGCTGATATTGTTTTGTTTTTTTCTGTAGATTTGTTTTTTATTTTTTTTTTTTTGTGTTTTTTTTTGCGCATTTCCTAATTTGGTGGCCTGACTCTGACGTCACTGAGAGTGCGCATGACCCGCAACGGCAGCATCGGCAACACTTTAAGCAGCAGAAACAGCAGCAGCAGCAGAAGCAGCGCAGTAACTACAGTAACGCTGGCAACAACATCTTGATACGCTTTGTTGTTGCCGTTCCGTTCCGTTCCGTCTTATTTATGTGGTGGCGTGACCGACTAAACGGAACTGGCCCCCAGCCCCCAGCCTAGCGGCTCTCTCCCCCAAAAAACACTAAGAGAAATAGTTCTCTCTCTTAGATGAAAGTAACGGTAGATAGGAGAGTACTAGTTCAGTTTCAGATTAGTGAGAAGTTCGAAATTATTCTTATTTTTGATTAATTTTTTGTTTGTTTTTTATTATTATTATTATTGTTATTTTTATTAGTTTTTTTTAAGTGTAGCAAAAACTAGAAACGTATAAGCAAATAGTATCAACAACAACAACCTCATCTCTGGCACGGCAGCAATAAAAACAAATCACACGACTGAGAGAGCAACATTATTGAAAATTGTATTTTCTTTGCATACTTATGCAGTTAGTTTGTTTGTTTTTTTTTTGTTTTGGTTTTTTTTTCTCTATCAGGACCAGGAAGCCAGGGCCTTTTCTCTTCAACTCTTTCTCTTTTGCAATTAAGCCGGGAAGTTGCAGGAACAACAATCATAAATCAAATATTACGATTGATAAACATCTGTTGGGGAGAGGGGAGGGGAGGGAAAAAAAATATTGCAAAAATAATATCCCATAGGTAGTAGGAACTTTTCCGGGAATTAGAATTAGAAAGAAACTCTAAATAAATAATCCAATTAGCGGGCCGATGGTAAAAGCCATGAATTATATACAAATATGTTCAAATCAAATCATAAATTATCTAAAGTCAATATTGTTTTTCTATTGAAATTATTGCCTTATTTCGAAGCAATTTGCTTTTTGATTCCCTTGTGGGAATTTGGGAAAAATATTCTAAAGACATTGTACGTCAAATAAACAACTCGAGTGCTTGGATTTCATCCATAGTATATGTGAACTTTTGTGCAGCAGTGTTTGAACTTTGGGAACCTATTTATTTTCATATATGTGGGGATTGTTTTACTCATTATTGATAACTAGAGGGCGCTGTACAAGAGGCAGTGTTGGGAAATGAATTTATTGCTTAGAATATAGGACATAAAAGGGTGTACTAAGACATGTTATGACATGAATTATTATTCAGTTTGTTACTCAGAACCCCTATTTATGGGGCTTGTTCTTCTCATTATTGATAACTAGAGAGACAGTGTTGGAAAATGATTTTATTGCTGATATGATAGGAGATGCTAAGACATGTTATGACATGAATTATTATTGAGTTTAATACTTAAAACCCATTTCTTGTCATAATTATGAGGCTTGTTCTTCTCATTTTTGATAAATAGATGGCGCTTTACAAGAGGCAGTGTTGGGAAATGCTTAGAATACATGGTAGGATATGCAAAAACATGTTATGACATGCAATATTATCCACCTTATGACTTAGAATCCATTTCTTGTCATAATAATGGTGCTTCTCTTCAATTATTGACAACTAGAGGGCGCTTTACAAGGGACAAGTTGGGACAAGTGTTGGGAAATGACATGCTAAGACATGACATGTTAGGACATGAATTATTATTCAGTTCCTTCAGTTCAAGCTAACCTATAAAATATTTATTTAATTGAACTCTCTTCTCCACTTTGTGGCAAGTAGCTCACCTTTCCTTCTTTTTCTTCTTTCGAAATTTCTGTAATCCCATAGATCGCGATCGTGTGCCGTTTTTTCTTCTTCTTCTTCTTCTTCGTCTTAACTGTCCGCCGGCAACAGTCGCCGCCATAAGTAATGGGCACAAAGCAATTCGAATAATGGCAAATGGCAAGTAGTGGCTGCTGCTAGAAAGCAGCCAAGCGTTGCAGTTGCAGTTGCAATTGCACCTCAGCGCTAAAAAGAGATGGAATTTAAGAAAAGAAAGAGATGGGTAGTGGGACACGGATCAGATGTTCCATTAGGAGTAGAGGCACTTTGGGAGGAGAATTGGATGCGATGCGAATGAACTTGCCACTGATGTTGCATTGCGGGCGGTCACAGGTGCTCGGGAGTCTAAGATTCCTTCTTTGCTCTATCCGCTTCTCACCTTTGCGACCTCTTCCTCTGCCGCTGTCTCTCTCACGCTCTTTGACCGACAGCTGCTTGGAAGTGCACTCGAAAAAATATTATTTAAAATATAAAATTGAGTTTTATTATAAAGTTTGTTGAATTATAGTACTTTTTTCTATAAATTGTATGGAAAAAGTATTTAAAAATTTTTCTGTTACTACTATTATTTTTTTTAAGTGTAGTATCTCACTGTTCAACTTTATTTGCTGTGAATGACGAAGCAGTTTATATATATATATATTTTTTTTGTTTTTCTTATTTGGAACCCGATTCTTTGTAAGTCAGGGCATCAAATGCAGTTCCTGTGTTCTTCGTTCTTCGTTCTTCGCTCTTTCCCTTCCTTATCTTCTTGATTTTTGTTTGATTTCTTGTTGTATTTGTTGTTGTTGATGATTTTTATTCCTTCCTCACCAAAAAGAGCGTGATAATTGCTCCCCGGGGAGCTCTTTTATGCGGGCTTTGGGGTCATTCCACTGATAAGAGCCTGCCGAGGGTCTATTTGTCTTAAAGGATTCCATTTCTTAACGTCTTTTTTAATCAATTTACATTTTTCTTTCTTTCAGGTGAGTACATCTTGAAATGGATTTATTTTAAAAGGAGTTTCACCTAAAATAAGGGAGTTTTTTGGTTAATTTGAGGGGTAAGTTGTGGTTTTTTTACTAAAAAGTGTTCTAGGTTTTTCTTTCTACATTACACCATAAAATGTACCCATTTATTCACAAAAATTAATGATATCAATGGTTTAGTTGGGAATAGTAGCAGATTCTACTACTTTTCTACTGCCTTTGGCAGTCTGGCAACTCTGCCGCGTCAGCTGCTGAGTATCAACACAGCTGATGTTGCTGAGAGAGGGAGAGCGCCCAAAAGAGAGCCAAAAGCCGTCAAACAAGTGGTCGGAAGAAGGCACACCAACACACACACACAGACACTGACGGCCATGTTTGTATGCAAAACACGCTCTTTCCGCTAGAGAGCAGCTGACTCTCCATCTTACCTTTCCAGAGAGCAGATGTTGCTGTATGTTTGTGTGTGTGTGTGTGTGTGTGTGTCAGCAGCAACCATCATCGTCATCTTTACTGAGTGCTCTGCTTTCGTTTGCCAGTTTTTGTTTTATATACACACATACACATGCATTCATGTATATATTTGATGTATGTATTGGCATTGGTGAGAGTGTTGCTGTGCTGTTGCTAGCCGTATCGGAACAAGTAGCAGGCCAGTCAGTCAAAGACGCCACACGGGCTCACTATTGAAATTTCCTTTGGCCGGGTCGGTCGAGAGAGCGGTGGTCGCAGGTCGTCGTCGGAATTGTTTGTTGTTTTGAGGCGCCGCCGTCGGTTGCAATATATCGCGACGCAGTTGAAACAGCAACATAGTATATAGGCTATTTGCCACAAAAGTGTTAAACAAATAAGAAAAAAAAACCCCAAAAAATCTACAAAAAAAAAGGCAGTAGATGTAAGAAAAAAAAGGAGTATCTGAAAATAATGCCTTTTTGTGCATCTGTGTGTGTGTGTGTGTGTGTGTGTGTCAGTGTGAGAAACTGTGTCATTCACTGCGAAAAACTGCATTCAAGTTTTGTTTTTGTTATTTTTTCTTTGCTTCTGCAACTATTGCTGGTTAGCTGCTAGTTGCTGCTGCTGCTGCTGCTGCCACGGTTTGTTGCTTCACTGATTACGCGCAATGCAGCAGTAGCAGTAGCAGTGGCAGAGGAGACAGAGGAGCCACTGCAACAACTGCAACAAAACAGCAGCTGAGAGTTCAGTTGCGAAACCGGCGAAGCGCGACTGTTGCCAATGCAACGGCTTAGAATTGGCACACCACAACAACAGCAACAACAACAACAATAATAACAACAACTGTTACGGTACATTCATATTGTTGTTGTTGCAAGTTACTGTTGTGCCTCCACTTTCTGCAATTTTTTTTCTTAAAACTTATCCATATTGTTTGGATAACCACTTCCTTTGGAACTTCCTTCCTGGCGGGCTTCTTCCTGTCTTGTCTTCTCCTCTTCCTGTGACCCCTGCCACCAACCCCCGCATGGTCAGGTGGTCTCTCCATCCCTCTCTTTTTTTTTGTTGTCAACCCTACGTGTTCAATAAGCTAAAAAAAAAAAAAAACTACACTCGACAGGCAGCAGCTTGTTATTTCTCACACCTTTCTCAGTGCAGGCCTTCGCTCGCCACCAAATACCCTACCCCGGAAACCCTCTTTGGCGGCCTGCCCCTCTATCGATTTTTTTTTGGGTCATGCTAAAAATTGCAAAAGTAAGAGGGCTTTGTTGGTTTCCCTTTTTCTACAAAAGAGAGGGATATTTGTAGTGTTTCTAGATGGAAATAAATGATATATATTATGTAATATATGATTATATTCATTATATTATTGATTTTATTTCCCCCCTTTTGCTTTGAAGTGCTTTTCTCACGGTATTCTCCCATTAGGCCAGGTCTAAAGAGAGGGTCTCTAGTATTGATCTCTAGTAACAATCCCACCCCCCTCTTATCTAAAGGATATTCACAGTTATAAACACTGTCCGATAAATATCTCTTTAAAGTAGGTTAGTTGGCGACCCGAAGAGAGTAGTATGGTAGTCTCCAAAAAGAGACCCATGAACCGTTATCCCATATTGAGAGATATATCTGTAGTGCATCCATAGCACATGCTGTCATGCAGCTTCTTCTTCCAGACTATCTATGTATATCATGTCATTGCATTGCTATCTCTTTCTAGATGTTGAGAAACTAGTTTTTTTTTTTCATTTTTTTTCTTTTTGATTCCAATGGGTGGTGGTGTGGGGTTATATATTATTATTATTTTTTTTCTTTTTTTTTCTCCCCTATTTTTTTTGTGACTTGGCAGTTTCGGTTTCTACTGCCAAAATGCTCATTTGACCTTTAACGGTGTTCGGGCAGTGCTCTGGTTCGCCATTCGGCTCATAAACTACAAAAAAATCAGCAACAATTAAGATTCATTCAAAAGGCGAGAGCCTAACACTGAAGAATCACTTCATAAATTTCGATTTTAATAGACTTTCCGAAGGGGTTCTCCTATATACATACATACATAGGTGGGCGGTGGAGGCGTGAACCAACAAAAGAACAAAAGACACAAAAAACAGCCATCAAATTGGCTTCAATGCGAGTTGAAGGTTAAGTGCCGGACGAGCGACGCGGAAATCGAGCATTTTGGATATTTCGAATTGGATTGTTTTTCGCTGCGAACCGGCTGCAGAAATTAAGC